>NC_057765.1:24539013-25185912 GCF_010389155.1 Erigeron canadensis
TTTATGTGTATTAGAGCAAGATGAAGTGATGGCGCTAACTAGTATCGCATAGCGATAATCATAGAAAAGCCTGATCAACTGTTTTATGATTACCGCCATGCCTTGCGACAGTTATTGACATCAGTGATTGCACTTGTAGTGAGAGTGTGGTAGCTACTTTGGGATGCTTAATGGGTGTTGGTTAGGTGGAGGGTTAGCCGCTGGTACACCCTGTATACATACCGACCAATACCTAGAGAGCATACCAGTACCGTGATCCGACCTTGCATTGGTACTAGGGGTGTGAGGGTTAGCCGCTGGTACACCCTGTACATACACCACTAGTGCAACGGATGTAGGTGTTAGATTCGGACCACATTTTAACTGCGATTTAGGGTTATATTATTAGTATATATATATATATGTATATTGCATTGACATGAATTGCATGAATAGTTTAGGTTCTAGATAGCATTCCTTAGACCATAAGACGAGAGAGCTACTGAGAGTATCTTGTGATGTTAACATGTCGAGTGTATTTTTCCCCGACTAACGATGCGTGGTTATAGGACAATGGCAAGAACAAGAACTAGTGTTGGAACTAGCGGCGGTCGTGGAAGAGGCCGTGGTGAAAACGAAGACTCTGGTCAAGGTCGTGGTATTGGTCGAGGAACTGGACGGAGTGGAGGCCGTGGTATGGTCGTGGCACTGGGCCTGAGGTAGTTCAAGGTGTTGGCCGTGGTGCAGGTCGTGGAAATGAACAAGTGGAGGTCGAGGTATGGTCGTGGCGTGGTCGTGGTGCAGGCCGCGGTGGCGGCCGGGGTAGTGGTCGTGGACGCGGTCGTGGTGGAGCTGAAAATGAAACTACTAATGAGCAAGCTGGAATGCAACCAGACCCAGCCATGATGCCATGATTACCCAAGTGGTAATACTATACTTGCGCAAAATGCTCAAAATGCACAAAATGCTCAAAAGCGCAAAACGCAGAGAATGAGATGCCCAGTATGAGGATGCTCAGTATGATGATGCTCAGTATGAGGACGCAGGGGATGATCAGGATGGTGAATATTATGAAGACGTTGATCAAGGATTCGTATGGGAATGTGCCAGGGGACCTAGAAGTGGTGTCAGGACTTGTACTTACAAAAACTTTAAGGATTGTGGCGTGCAAGAGTATGATGGTAAAGGTGGAGCAGTCAAGTTTATTCAATGGTTAGAAAAGATGGAAGCTGTGATTGGTATTAGTGATTGTACTCCTGAACAAAGGGTCAAGTATGTGGCAAACTCTTTCACTAAAGATGTTTTGTCTTGGTGGAACACTCAGTGCCGAATCAGAGGCAGATTAGCGGCAGAGGCGATGTCTTGGTATAACTTCAGAGAGTTGATGATGAAAAAGTTCTGCACAGCAACCGAACTGGTGAAGCTAGAACGAGAGTTTTGGAACATAAGATGGTGGTGCTGATCATGCTGGATATACTACCCGTTTTAATGAACTGTCAAGGCTCGTTCCACATTTGGTTGAACCTGAGAACAAAGGTATAGAGAAGTATCTTCGTGGGTTAATTCCTCGGTTAGGTCGACTATGGCTGTTCACCCACTTACCCTAGAGGAGGCTATATTGAGGTCTGAAGCTATGACAGAGGAGTTGGTTCAGTGTGGAACTATTACTGCTGTTGGGACAAAAAGGAAGGAAAGCAGTGGGACGAGTAATAATAAGAAAGTTTGGCGATCTGATGGGAAGAGACAAAACAGAGGCAGGTATTTGCAGTGACTGATGCTGGCAAAAGGAATATGTGGGTCCTCATCCTAAGTGTACCAAGTGCAATCTTCACCATGCAGCAAATCAAAATTGCTTAACATGCTACAACTGCAATAAGACTGGGCATTGGCAAATACTGTAGGAACCAAGGACTCAGGTGGCACCATTGAATAGAGCACCATTGAATGTTGTGCCATTTAATCAAAGAAGACCAACCGGAGTTCGTGGAGGATGTTATGAATGTGGGGCCACTGATCACTATCGGAACACATGTCCTCAGTGGGTTGGGCAACAGGTTTAAGTGGCAGTTCATTCTAACCAGCTACAGATTACTGGACCCAATCAGAATAGGGGCAATCAGGCTCCAGCTGCTAGAGGTCGTGCTTTTGTTCTAAATGCTGCTGAGGCTCGCAACGACCCAACGTTGTTGCAGGTACTTTCTTCTAAATGGTCATTATGCTACTGTTCTCTTTGATTTGGAGCTGACTATAGTTTTGTCGCAACTAGTTTATTCCTTATTGAGTGCTAAGCCGAGCCCTATGTATTTATGTTTGACGTAGAAATGGCTAATGGTGGGTTAGTCAGATTAGACCAGGTCATTCGTTCGTGCACATTAGTTCTTAATAATCATGCTTTCTTTATTGACTTAGTACCTTTTGAAATGGGAAGTTTTGACGTTATTGTTGGTATGGACTGGATGTCTTTGGTCGATGCGATGATTTTATGTAGTGCAAAAATTGTTAGAATTCCCTTACCAAATGGCGAGAGACTAGAAGTTCAGGGCGAGGTGTCTGATTCTTTTGAGGGTCGTGTCATGAGTGCGTCTGCTAAAGAGGTTAGCTTGATTGATGTCCCCGTCCTTCGGGATTATCAAGATGTCTTCCCTGATGATTTACCTGGCTTACCTCCGTCTCGACAACTGGATTTTCGCATTAGTCTCGTTCCTAATGCAGCTCCTGTAGCAAAATCCCCCCTATAGATTAGCAACAACTGAATTACAGGAATTGGCCACGCAATTAAAAGAACTTCAAGACAAAGGATTCATTAGACCTAGCCAGTCACCGTGGGGAGCACCTATCTTATTCGTCAAAAAGAAAGATGGCTCTTTTCGCATGTGTATCGACTACCGTGAGTTGAATAAGTTAACAGTAAAGAATCGTTATCCTCTCCTAGGATTGATGCTCTGTTCGATCAACTTCAAGGCGCGAAGTGTTTCTCAAAAATGACTTACGTTCAGGGTATCATCAACTGCGTGTACACGAGGACGATATACCAATGACTGCTTTTAGGACAAGATATGGACATTTTGAGTTCACAGTGATGCCTTTTGGATTGACCAACGCTCCAGCAGTATTCATGGATTTGATGAATAGAGTGTATCGACCGTATTTGGATAAGTTTGTAATTGTGTTCATCGACGACATCCTAATTTACTCGAAGACAAAGGAAGAACATGCTGAACACCTGAGAAAGGTACTGGAATTACTGAGAAAGTAAAAACTGTATGGAAAATTTTCTAAATGTGAGTTTTGGCTTGATGAGGTACACTTTCTGGGACATGTCGTGAGCAAGGATGGAATACACGTGGATCCTAGCAAGATTGATTCGGTCAAGAACTGGAGAACACCAGAGACACCGACTGAAGTCAGACAATTTCTTGGACTGGTTGGCTACTATAGAAAGTTCATCGAGAATTTCTTTAAGATTGCGTTGCCGCTTACGCAATTAACTCAGAAGGGTAGGTCATATGTCTGGGGTGAAAAACAAGAGGCAACATTTTAAATCTTGAAAGATAAGCTATGTAATGCGCCGATTTTGAGTTTGCCTGAAGGATCTGATGACTTTGTAGTATATTGCGATGCATCGGGTCAAGGATTAGGTTGTGTGCTCATGCAAAAAGGCAAAGTGATTGCTTACGCCTCACGACAATTGAAGGTCCATGAGAAGAATTACACAACCCATGACTTGGAATAGGAGCAGTGGTTTTTGCATTAAAGTGTTGGAGGCATTATTTGTATGGAACCAAGTGTGTAATCTACACGGATCACAAGAGTTTACAACATATTTTCAATCAACAAGATTTGAATATGAGACAACGAAGATGGCTTGAGTTACTCAGCGATTATGACTGTGACATTCGTTATCACCCGGGGAAAGCCAATGTAGTGGCCGCCTTAAGTCGTAAGGAAAGGGTTAAGCCTAGACGAGTACGTGTTGTTAGAGTACAGTGTAAAGGAGTGTTAGAGATCAGATCGAAGCACAATGGTGGTTGTTGGCGATAAAGATCTTCTTAAGAAGGAACTACGAGAAATGGAACAACATTTGGATAGAAGAGACGATGATGGCTTGTATTTCGTGGACAGACTATGGGTTCCTTCAACTGGTGATTTACGAACATTGATATTGAACGAAGCTCATAATACAAGGTATTCGGTACATCCGGGCACCGACAAGATGTACTATGATTTGCGTGAGTTATATTGGTGGCCTGACATGAAGAAAGATGTTGCTGAGTTTGTAAGTCGATGCTTGACATGTCTACAGGTGAAAGCGGAACATCAAAAGCCTGCGGGATTACTCAGACAACCAGAAATTCCTGAATGGAAGGGGAGAACATAACTATGGATTTCATTACCAAACTACCTAGGACGAAGGAGGGTCATGATATGATATGGGTGATCGTCAATAGATTGACAAAGTCTGCTCATTTCCTAGCCATTCGTGAAAAAGACCCCACAGAGAAATTGGTGAGGAAGTATGTAAAGGAAGTCGTATCGAAACATGGCGTACCAGTTTCAATTATTTCAGACAGAGATACTCGCTTTAATTCTCAGTTTTGGCGAGGGTTTCAGAAGGCCTTTGGGACTAGGATAGACATGAGTACGGCGTACCATCCACAAACTGATGGTCAGAGTGAACGTATATTCAGACTTAGAAGACATGTTGAGAGCCTGTGTTTAGATTTGGTGGTAACTGGGATGATCATCTACATTTGATAGAATCTCTTATAACAATAGTTATCACGCGAGTATTAATATGGCTCCTTTCAAGGCATTGTATGGACGGAAGTGTAGATCACCTATCACATGGTCTGACTTTGGCGATAGTCAGTTGGTTGGGCCTGAGCTTATTGAAGAGACTGCTGAGAAAATAATTCAGATTAAAAAGCGACTTAGATTAGCACGTGAACGACAAAAGAAGTATGCCGACGTCAGACGTAGACCTTTAGAATTCAATGTTGGGGACCGTGTACTTCTTAAGGTTTCCCCTTGAAAGGAGTGATTAGATTTGTCAAGAGTGGAAAGCTTGGACCTAGATTTATTGGACCTTTTGAGATACTAGAAAGAGTTGGCGAGGTAGCTTATCGATTGAGACTTTCAGAAGAGCTTAAGGAAGTTCACGACGTATTTCATGTGTCGCATCTTAGAAAATGTCTAGCTGAAGAAGATCGTCATGTGCCTATGGACAAGATCCGAATTGACGATAAGTTGAACTTCGTTGAAGAACCTCTAGAGATTGTGGACTGCAAGGTGCGGAAACTAAAGAAAACCAAGTATACACCTGTCAAGGTTCGTTGGAATTCAAAGCGAGGGACTGAGTATACTTGGGAACGGGAAGATCATATTAAGACAAAATACCCCCAATTGTTTAATGGGACTAGTTCGAGTTGAATTTCGGGACGAAATTCTTTTAACGGGGTAATGCTGTGATAAGTGTCATCTGAGCGTTTTCCTGAATTACTTTTCCGGTCATTTTTAGTTGTTTCATTCATGTTCGTCGTTAGACTTTAAGACTTTATCATGGAATAAATGGGTTTTTGTTTTATTTGAGCTTTATGAGCCTTTAGACTTTAGAAAATTGTACGTGGACTCGAGAATAGGAAGAATACTAGTTGTCTTGTGGAAATACCAAATTAAGTAAAATACTTAAAATTAAATCAATTAAAGATTTAATAAGTAAAAATAGACATGTTTATATCCGTTAGAAAGATATTAAAAAGTTACGTTTAAATATGACGACAAAATAAATTAGTAAGTCTCGGGTTTTGTAAAGTGGTCGAGTCTAACGAGTTTTAGTGAGGTCAAAGGGTGGTCAAAATCGGTCAAAGGGGGGGGGAGTAGGAACATCAAAACCCTAACCTACACACCTCCCACCCCCCCCTCATTCTCACAAACCCTTTCTCCCTCCTCCTCCTTTTTCCTCTCAGCCGTCCCCCTTCTATTCTCCTTCTCTCTTTTTGCAACCGACCCCTACGAACCACCACGAACCACCACCGATTTCATCAATCTTCATCATCTTCTTCATTTCTCTCATAGTTTTTGGTAAGATTTGTTTAGATCTAAAGTGTAAATGGTCTTTTAACATCAAAAATCACGAAAATCTTACATTTTTATATATATATATATATATATATATATATATATATTTTCGGTTGTGTTTATGGTTATAGATCCGAATTTCTTATCAAAATATGTGCACAAATCGATTTTTCTATGATTATAGGTTAAATCTGAAATCTTTAAGTATATCATTTTCGAATTGGTTGGTTGTTTTTGGCTAGATCTATCATAGATCCGAGTTATCCTAGTAATTTTTGGTCTTGGAAATCGGTTATGGTTCATAGATTCACCCGAAATCTCGATTTTTGTTCGGTCAAAGTCGGTCAAACTGCGGTCAATGCCGGTCAAACTGGCCGGAAAAATGGTTTTGGTTCAAAAAGTGGATTTGGTTTGTATTTTGGTGTTAGATCTAATTTTTGGTTCGGTCAAACTTGGTTATCGACGGCTTATTGTTAAGGATTAGGGTTTCGGTATTATTTTTGGGTATTTTAGTCAAAATTAAAGTTTTTAAATAAAATTAAATTATATCTTTTAATTAATTGGATTTATGTTTAAAGTTAAATCCTAATTTCCATAAATAATTAAATATAAATATATAAAGACTAAATTAATTAGTTATATATATATACAAAAAATTAAATTGATATGGACATATGTATATATATATATAAGGATTAAAATTTAATGTGGACATATGACTAAATATATATATTAAAAAGACTTTGTAAGACTATATAAACTATACATTCGTATAACAATAGCTAATGACTTATCGGATTTCATATACTATATAATGACTATATATAAATGCATAGAATAAAAGACTTTGTAAAGACGATGTACAAATTATATGACCTTCCAGACTTAATGACGTTATTACGAAGGCTTGACGGGATATAAACAATGAAATGTGACATTATTTAACGAACTATTATTTGGACAAAACATAATGGCATTTCCTAAGGCACTAGTATACGACATAGACGTGTACAATTAACTAAGTACTTACTGGGTGACTTGTGGACAATGTAGGACTTTTGGGCAGATAGTGGGCTTATTTCAGGTGTACTTGACTGTTCGTATTCTTGTTCGTTCATCTAGGGTATTTGTGCTTATGCTGCTTTCAGGTGAGTTTCGTAGCCCCTCTTTTTACAAGTTTTGGGGTGGAAAGTATACTTATTCTTTTTAAACAGTTTTGTCGATTTCTGTTTATGTTCAATATTGAGCCTGTGCGTATAGAATTACTTATGCCATTTAACGTGCTTCTGTCTTGTTGTATGTGTGTGATTATGTGTTTGTTGTTGTGTTTCTTGACATGCTTATTTGACGTGCTTTTTATGTATTTGAGACTTGAGACTTTGGACTAAGGCAGGTACCGTAAGGCTGGACTTTGAGACATTGAGATATTTGGACTTATTATGGCGTAACTCTGCTCGTTATATATTGAACTATTACTTACTTAGACTTAAAGATCGACAAAAGACTTATTTCTTTGACTAGACTTTTGAATAAAACCTACGAACTCACCAACCTTTGTGTTGACATGTTTAGTATACTTTTCAGGTGCTCAGGTTAATCAGGGATAAAGACTGCTTTGCTAGACTGGACTTCGGAGATTAGTGCTCCTTATTTATTGTCAGACTTTACGGCTACATGCCTTGGATTATTCTTTTTGGATTTGGTTGTAATAAGCTATTTTTAGCGCTGTTATGACTTTGAACTCATGTTTTTGGGAATATATTTATTATATTCTATTTCATTTATCGGTATCTATGTAATTCCATGTCGTGTTGTACTTTTCATGACACCTCATGTTTCCGCCAACGGTAGGGTGTTACATTTTACTTCAACATAATATGTATATTAACCAAATTTGAAAATATTATTAAATCAGTATCTAATTATTTATTTAATTAGAATCAAATTTTCAAAATGTTTTAGTTGGATCTTATACGAACTCTCTTTTTTTCAAACCTAATAAGCAACATAGTTTTGGATAACATAAATATACTACGGATGCAATTTTGTTTGAAGGACAACTTGATGGATCTTTATTATCCATGTTTAATATCTTAATAACTAATTGACTTTTTAATTTTAATGGTAGAGATTAACTTGTTGGTTTATTTTCAATGACTTAGATCAAAACATTGTTTTTTTTTTTCTCTTTGTAGTGGTAGTCATATATATATAATATTCGATATCCCTTCATATTTTTAATACCATTGTGTTCATTTATTTTTTTTCTTTTTGTATTTATATTATATATAAATAAAAATTTATCAAATTTTTATTATTATAAAACTATATTATTTTTCCGCATACTACGCGGGATAAATATATTAAATTATTCATAATAAAATAATTAATTGTTAAAATTTAACAAGTTAAATTAACTATACTATCGTAAATTCATTTCTTTTAACTATAATATTCATAATATTTTTTCACATAAATTTATTTTAAAGATTTTTTGCAAAAAGAAAATATTTCTATAAATGATTGTCATTTTTACTATGAACACTTATTTGGGATAAATGTGGTATATCTATCGACCTTGAACATTATAATGTAAATTTTATTGCTAATGTCATATAACGTAATTTTTTTTTCGAACATTCAATCGAATGCGACATAAGGGAAAGCTCACCGTATAATGGTGAAGCCTTGCACGTAGCTTAGACAACGAAATGTTGCCATGAGCCGTTACAAGTATTCGTAGGAAAAAACCCCAAGACTTGTAATCCATAAGGATCGAACTCAAGACCTTAGGTAAAACTTGGGATGCCTCTGACCAGTTGGATTAGTCATCACTGGTTCGTATAAAGTATTAATTAGATAGATACATGGGATGATATATTTTTTTTGTTGATAATTTCATTAATACATTAAAGACACATTTTTATCTATATTTATTTTTATATCGTCTTTATATAAAACTATAACAACATATGGGTTGGTGGTCGGCTCATTGGTAAAGTCTTGGATCTTGGAAAAATTCATCGGGGTTCAAATTTAACTTTCTACATTAGTATAAGTGGATTATTAGGGGGTTTTTTTTCCAGAGTATTGGGTTTTATATCAAGCATGCATGGTTCCATCTCCGCATGATGTCCAATTGGATAGTATTGTCTCGAATACTAACTACCAACTCGTTGGAATAAAAAATATATACTATAAAAACCATTTTCACATTAATATCATCATATTTCAGCTGGTAATATCTCAATTTTTTTATTAACGACCGAGCTCAACGACATTACCTCTTCATAAATCAACTTCAATTTCAAAGGCAGCTCAACTATTGTCAAGAAAACTCATGTCTCCAACCCAGAGAGCATTTTGCACATACCTAGATCTAAATCCAAAACCTTAAATTCTTAAGTCTTCCCGAGTACCACTGTATATAATAAGTTAAATTTTATTTAATGGTCCAAATTTCTCCACTTATGAATTAAAATGTTTTTTGATAGGAAAATGACTAATCCTCCTAACAAAATAGCCTAAAAATCCTCTTAACACTTTAAGAGGATGACATGTGGTATCCACTAATTCTCTTTCCTAATCTTGCAACCTGATTTTTCCACATGTCATAATTCAATAGTTAGGAGGACTTTTAGGCTATTTTGTTAGAATGATTAGTCATTTCCCTTTTTGATAGAAAAATGTTATTGTTATGTTATATTTATTGTTTCATAATAACTTAATTAAAAAAATTGTATAATACAAATATCCAAAATATATATTAATCTACATGTAAGAGATCGTGTATATTAAGTAACAATCTATACTCCTTATTAAAAATTATCCCACCCCTGTTGAAAGTTTACAACAATGAGACATGCAATTTTACATTTTTGCCCTTTTTGTTCCTTACCCTTATTCCCTAGGTTTAGAATTCTCTCTCTGCTAAAACACCTACCCACACCCACTCACATCATACTCCACCGCCGTCTGCAACACCTAACCATCACCTTTGTCCATCGCCTCCTTCGAGCAACACGACAACCGCCTTGGCACGCCTCCATCAGACCCACATCATCCCTCGATCTATTTCCGCCGCCTATTTCATAATCAAATCACCTCCATCGTTTTCAATTATATACATTTTTGTATTTATTCCAGATACTTTGTATTTATTGTAACATCCTAAACTTTTCGATCTTTGACCTTGACTTTGTCATTAGTCAGTCGGCAACTTCTATCGGTTTATCTTGAGTTGATCTTTAACGCCGTTAGTTTCGTTAATTGCTAGGCGATTAATTTGATGATAAACGATGATTAATGTGCCTATATGTGAATAATTTATTGATTTATGTGATCCTAATATGGTGTGTCGGTTCACCATTATGTGCTTAAGACGTTAATTAGTCGTCCGTTAGTATACGTATTAGCTTCGGGCCTTAGTTTTTATGCTAAAATGACTTTTTGGACTTGTTGTAGTGGACTTTAGCCAAGCCCAATCCTTATGCACGAAAATTAAAGCCTAAATGGCTGGTCCATTAGGGTAACAAGTCTAATAACCTATTTTCACTAAGTTTTACCATTCTCTCACTTTTCTCCATCTTCTTCTCTCAAATTTCGTGAGTTACTTCCTGGAAATCAGTAGGTAACATATTCTTGTTCATTATGTGTTCATTATAATGATCCTTGCTTGTGTCTAGAGGTTTCCATACCTGAAAATTAACGTTTTCGGAGATATTTTGGGATCTCAATGATGACGGATATACAAGAAGGTTTAAGCACAGTAAAATCATTCTTTTTTGATGAATTTTAATGTTATGTAGTTATTTAAAATGATATTGATTCACACATATGGATTTCAAAGCCGATTTGTAACGTGTTTAACATCTTTTTCTTTAGATCCGGAGAAATAAAGATTTAAAAACGGATTTTCTTCTGGAATTAGATTCTCTACAAATCATGAGTTTTGCAAGAAGAATCACTTGATTTGGTTGAATAACGAATCGGAAATCTCGTTTTAAAGATTTATAAACGTGTTGCAACGTTTCTATCGTTTTATTATTACAATGAATATCAAAACGAAATATTTTTTGAAGTTATATTCTTTAATGAAAAACGAAGATTATGCAAAAAGAATCAATTAAATCTGTTATCTAACGAAGTAGAAATCATGTTTTGAAGTTACATATGCAATAAGCATTTTAATATTCATAAAAAAAAAAAAAAAAAGAAAGCAGCTCTCACGAATTTTTCCAAAGCCCGTCGAGAACCATGTCACATCAGGTGACATCATGCTGCGTCATCTGCTGATGTCACCACGATGTCAGCAGCTACCAGAATTTACGTTTTTAGTCCCTGCTGTTTCAGACTTGTCTTTTCAGTCTCTAAAGTTTCTGATTTGACATAAACGGTCCCCGTAGTTTTGAAAATGACATTTTTGGTCCCTGAAGTTTCTGATTTGACATAAACGGTCCCTGTAGTTTCGAAAATAACAGTTTTGGTCCCTGAATTTTTGATTTGCCATAAACGGTCCCTGTAGTTTCAAAAATGACAGATTTGATCCCTATAGTTTTGAAAGTGACGATTTTGATCCCTATAGTTTGAAAAGTGAGTTTTGATCCCTACAGTTTTGAAATTGACAGTTTTGATCCCTGTAGTTCCGAATTGACATATTTAGTCTTTCCAAATTATAATTTTTGATCTTTACGGTTCAAGATTGAAATTGTCATTTTTGAATCTTGTGGTTCGAGATTGCAATTGTCATTATTGAACTAAAAGTTACTGAATATTTAACATATTAAATTAAACGTATTTACTAATAAAAGCATGATGTTGAGTCCTCATTAAAAGATAATGATAGTGAGTAATTAGCAATTAATTGGACTCTTTTGTACATCGTAGGTTCTGAAGGTTTGAGCATTCACTGTTGAGTCTTAATTGGTGTGACACTTTGTTATTGCATTCTTATTGAGGTAAGATAACATCTTTCATCACCTGAGGGTACAACAAAACATAATTTTTATAAGTTAAAACCTCAAATGGATATAATTGCATATTTGTATGATTATGGGATTATATGGGAGGTTTTATGGGATATGTAAGTTTACCATTGATGATGAGTGATAAGTTATCTATGTTTCAAAGGTATGATAATATGCATATGTTATGTAATGATGAAATATTTTTATGAATGTTTGCATGGCTTGAACACCTAGTCACTAGACATATGAATAGGATTGTCATGACACGTGCACGAATAAGGGTGCTAAAGTAAAAGATGATGTATGTGATTAGTTTAGGTGAAAGTGTAGCCTAAGCTAATATAATTAAGAAGTCTCGAGCATATTTAAGATGTTGTGTTAAGCTTAACCCGTGCTAGTTCCTCGGAGCTAGGGCGTACGTGGTCACGTGGTTTGGGAATCATGATACCTCCCGTGGCATAGTTACGTTTGAGTATTCCGGGTGGAGTAACTAACCACCATTGCGTAAAGGCATAAACGGTTTATTCAGTTGGAAATGACTTTGTCAATTCCTTAACGACGCCGATGGACCACCGAAAGGTTTACCCATCATGTCGGGTGTGAAGGCTCTATGTATGGTCTACGACCGTCTGCACACAAACCCCACATCCCTTTGTAAGTGGCGTAAGTCACTTAGCCTACGTCTAGGAAAAGAAACGAAGTAAAGGAAGAAAGATAAGAAAGAAATATTAGGCACATTAGGAATATGATGATCTTATTGTGTTGTGTTTATCTTGTGATATGATATGTATGTGATATTAACATTTATGACACGTTTTGTTAATATATTATGAATCGGCAAATGTTTTCAAATTATGTTATCTTACTTAGCTAATTTATTAGCTAACACTTGTTCTTTGAAAATGTTGTGCCTTCAGGATAAGCAAGCTTGAGCTAGGAAAGGATTAGCTCGGTGAGATGGGTAGAAGTAATAAAGAAGACTAGCATAGATTGTTAAATGCTTAGACTTCCCTTAGCCTTACGTTTTGGCTACTTTCATTTATGATTTATGAACATGTAATAATGATGGCATTTATGTTGGTGCCATAACTTGGATTTCATTTATATTGTTTTGATGATGCACGTTAGTAACACCATTTTATAAAGGTACCATCCGGTTACTGATGAGGCAGTTTTAAAGTGATTCTTTTCCGCTACTTTTTAAACGCCGTTTGGCAAAGTTTTTTGAAATCCAGATTTTTAAATGACGGGTGTTACATTTATTATACGTATAATTATGATGAATGTTCTTAATTGACAAAGGCTACAACTCCTTGGTGTATCATCGATGCTCATTGTTGCGTAAGTGTTTGGATTTTTGTTATTTGGTTTGGATATTTTGTGATATGGATGTTGACTGTGATTAACTGATTATTTTTTTTGGGGGAAAACAGGAAATATGAAGAAATTAGCTCCACCACATACTGAATTTTTTTCTTCTATTACGGATAATACATACACAAAGCAAGAAGTAGTGAAAATGGAAGCGGATGTGTTTAAAGCTCGAAATCGGTAATCCCACAATGAAGTCATGTTTCATTAAATTCAGGTTTCGGGTACCAAGTTTGCGCATTGTTTGCAAATTACAGACAGCGAATTTGCACTTGGAGTTTTAGGATATTCTTTGGCTGCTTTGGCAGTGAACAACCAAGAATGCATATATGCGCTCCATGAAACGTCTAAATGAAACAAAGATACATGGTATGCATACTTTTGAGGATTTCTTTAGTTGTTGTCAATATACGTTGTGGGTCATATGTGGGTTCAAGTTAAAGTTTTGCTAAATTGACTCATAATGGATTCATTTGCTCTTTATTAACTGCCGCATTTTGCTTTTGCAGAAGACCAAAAAATGGATTTCTTTAATAGTTTGTTATTCGGGTTTTGCATAATCTTATACTTCCAACTTTCATGAGCTTTGATCCTTGCATTGTGAGTTTATTCTGTTGTGTTTGCAATAATCTATTTTAGACTGCTATTATTTTAAAAATTACATATTTATCTCAATTTATTATTGAAATTAAAGAGTACTATATGTGCAGAGAATTCACGACATGAAGGAATGAGACCTCCTCCAACACTAAATGTATTCCCTTCGCGGCCATATTTATCTCAAGTTATTGTTGAAATTAAATACTTTAGACTGCTATAACCAAAGCTGGAGGCTTTGCATCTCTCGGTGCACATTTGGTGTGTAGTTTTTCTGTCAAGTTTCCACCGCATTCGTATTTGGTATTTCATTTTAGTTCTTTGACCTTTTTTTCTCTTTTAGACGTTTCAACCTACACTAGCTCAGTACTGACTCCCTTGCAAGTTGGATGTCTAATATTCCAGCTATATCTCATCCAAAGTTATCTGGTAGTGCAACTGGTCTTGGTAGTCACTCTATTTCAGGTAATGTGTAGGTCAAACTTATTATTCACACCATTCTCTTAGTGACGATTTAACAATTTTAGTGTTATACTGACCTTTGTAGCAGCGTTGAAGCACCTAAGCACCTAATGTGTGGGTCAAACTGATTATTCACACCATTCTTTGGATTACCCATATGCAGAATTTGATCATATCAGTAAATGAACAAGGCCCATGGGTATAACTGATCAGGTAATTTGGTGTCTTTGATTTTTAAAGCACCATTTTCTCTTTTGATCGCGTAGGTATTGACTAATGTAAAGTCTTGGTTATGAATGTTTTGGCTCATTCTACAGGTTAATCTGCCTGTTAACATGCTGCCTGTCTCATTTCCGGGTCTGGCCAGTCACAGTCAAGCTCTTAGTGCACCTGCCTAAAACAATTACAAGGACTCTAAATCAGGGTCATCTACTATGAGCATGGACTTTTATCTTATTCAACAAACATTACTCTTAGGTGCCAAGACATTCAGTACACTACGATTTGCTCAGCGTGCTAAGACATTCAGTTGTACCAATGCTGACAAACAACTTATGTATCGATGTCAATGATCGTTTCTTAAGGTAATAACAACATTTTGTTTTCTTGATTACACAACATTTTGTTTTCAGATCTCTAATGAGGTAATTATTGACTTCCTGAATCCATCTCAAAGGAACCTTAATCTAAGAGAGGATACTAAAATTGTTGTTTATGTCTAAATGTTGAAGCAATGATGCTTACGGAGTTACGGGGCAATATTTGACTGATTTACATATAATTCGTAATGAATTGTATAGAGAAATCTGATATGAGGCACATGGTTACTTTCTTGAGCATCATTCCATGAACATCGTTGGTGACTCCTAGGACAACGACGATGGAAAAGTAATGGTATTTAAGCAAGGTACTCTGTTATTTTCCTTTAAGGTTGGGAAATGATTGCTCTTTAGATAATGACAATTTTAATTATGTTTTGTTACATGAAAATGGCTGCTTTGTTGCATAGACAAAAGGGAATACTTATGTTTAGGGTCAAATCATTTAACGTGTGTTTGCTTTTGACTATGTTGACCTTTTTTGACACTTGACCTGGAACTTTTAACATGGAAATTTGAGGATGATTATAGGATAATATCGAGAATGGAATACGGGAGTAGCTAAATAGAGTGGTTTTCTTACAACCAAATGACATTTTATGAGGTATTTACATGGGCATATTAGTCCTAGCAGTTAGAGACGTGAATATAAGTTTATATAGGTATGGGGGTAGTTCGGAAATGGTCTAAGCATTAATCTCATGACCAGTTATCAGGTCAACATGTCATAAAGTCGTTTTTTGAGTGCTTTGATACCTTAAATAACCCAAAAAAAAGTTTAGTTTCATGACACCCTGAAGGCTTCAGTTACCTTAAAAAGGTTTAGTATTAAAGAAAAGTTGAGTGCTTATGAGGGATTTTAACATTAGGAGTACTTTTATAGCAGTTGGCGTTTTCCTTTTATAATTTAACAAGTTTGGCTATATTGTGTTGACCAGAAATTGAGTCAAATTTTTATGCAGACAGGAAGAAATTCTATTTGACGGCATGATTCGACTAAGGGATGGAGTTATTGTATAACAGTTACTTCTTGGACTATTGTACTGTCTACAGTTGGTTCGGATGTTGTGGTATGTCATTCCCTTTTAATAGTTTGAGAATTTCATTTTCTGGTGAATATGATGAAACAGTTGAACATTTGTTTGTTTCTTGTGCATTCGTAAATGAGGTATGGTGGGCAATCACAAAATGGTGTAAATTGGTCCCTTTATTTCCTTTTTGTGTTTGTGACTTGCTAGATGCTCATAAATTTATTCGGGGTACGCCTAAATGGAAAAGGTTAATGCATGGTATAGTTCTTACTAAAATATGGGTTGTATGGCGAAGTCGGAACAAGCTGATTTTTGAGAATAAGTTGGTTAATTGCAATCAGGCGGTTCAAGAAGTGCAGGCTTTAAGCTTCTTATGGATTAGATCACGGGCCAAATGGACTAACTTGGACTGGGGTAGATGGAAGCATTTCAGAGTCTCTCATTTGTGTTAATAAGTTTATGGTGTCTTGCTATGGAAATGTAGTCAATTGGTGTCAAGATCATGTTGTACTTTGGTGTGAATTTGATACTGTTTGTATTTTGGGTTTTAGCATCCTGCTGACCCATTTATATTAATAGATTCTTTTGACTTGTTTCCGATTACATATAATCTGTTTTCTGTAATAACGACCTGAGACACCATGTCCATGTCCATGGTATCCACCGCAACGCGCGAGTACTATGCTAGTATTATAATTATAATTATAATTATAATAAATTAAAAATAATATTATAACCGTATTACAAAATAAAGAAATATAAATATAAATATCGTGTCATGCGATAAAACATTACTAGGAACCATAAACAAAAATTGTAGATTCAAGGATGACTTATAAAGTTATAATCTTAATCTTAATCTTAATATATACTAAAAGACAACTGACCAAACTTCAATTGACCAATCACAACTCTCAATTCCTCAAAATTAATTAAATCAACACATGTCTAAATTAATTTACACTTTTTGATTTTTCATCACCAATTTACATTTTTAATCCAATTTAAAAATAATAAATATTTTATTGTCTATCTAAATTTGCGATTTAAGTATATATATACAATTAACGGATACATATCTAAATAAAGGTTTAAAGACATACGTACGTATAAATCTTTAGTTTATTTATTTCTGAACTAGTAATATAATATTT
Source organism: Erigeron canadensis (assembly GCF_010389155.1). Lineage (NCBI taxonomy): Eukaryota > Viridiplantae > Streptophyta > Magnoliopsida > Asterales > Asteraceae > Erigeron > Erigeron canadensis. Next base: position 24,556,251 of record NC_057765.1, read on the forward strand.
TATCTATTCAATCTATCTAAGGTTTCATACGTAAAATTTCATACATCGCAATATCGAGATTCACATTTATTTCAATTACTGGCATCTTCGTCTTTTTTCTCTTTCAATTATATATTCACCTTATGATATTCGATTATTTATTTATTCAGGTTTTTTTTCATAATATCTATATAATAACAAAATATTGCTAAAAATTCGAAAGATTATAACATTTGAATTAATCCGAATTAATACTTATATTAACATTTTATTTTATTTTATATTATTAACGCTAATCAAACTATTTGAAATATTATTGTTATTGGTAATTGTAATCGGACTATAATTTGGATGATCATTGTTGTTATTAGTAATTTTAATCAAACTATATTTAGAATACAAATTTTTCTTATATAAACCGTTTACAAATAAAATAACAACACATGAAATAATTGAAAACTCCACGAACCAGTTGCTACTTTTATTGTTATTAATAACCACGGCTAACGAAAATAAAATTATTTTTTTTGCAAGACATCAATAAGAACTCGGATAATTGTGTAAACAAAGTTAAGATATTGTTTCTCTCAAAGAGTTTATATAAAAAAACCATGCAAATCCATTTAAGAGTATATTTTGTATAATAATTTAAAGTGTGAGTATTAATAACGTTATTATATAAAGTTGAAAGATTAATGTTGTGTTTACCTAATAATAAATTTGGTAATGATAATATTATTTTGATCTAAGGGTGGTAATTAAAAGTTTGAACTCATCTAACGGTCTTTGTTTCTTTATAAAAGAATTTAACACCTTTTTATATATATATATATATATATATTTTGGTAGATTTAGTTAAACTAATAAAGTATCAATTATGAAAATTAAATGTATATGATGTGAAATTATTGCTTTAAAATATGTAATTTAATTATGGGTTCATTTATCTTTTTCATTTTGTACTTTTAATATTTTAAAAAAATAAGTTATCGTATTATTATATTCTAAATTTAATTAAATTAAAAATAAAGTATCGATTATTAAAAATAACTGTATATGATGCGAAATTATTGCTTTAAAATTTGTAATTTAACTATTAAATAACACTATTTTTTTTATAAAGATTAAAATTGTCAAAGGTAAACTTGAGATAATCAAGAGATTATTAAAATGGTTAAGATTCACCTATATAATGACCTAAATAAGGGATTAGTGGATACCAAATGGTATATGAGATCAAGAAGTTCCCCTCTAATTACTTTTTGGTTAAATGTATTATTATTATTATTATTTTTTAATTTTTATGCTTGATTTATATATCGGTAGATATTGTAATGTTATAATAATAAGAATTTAGCTATATTGAGTATATCCGTCTACTAGGTATATCATATTTTAATTTATAAATGAAATCTAAAAGGTAAGCTTTATTATCATATATTCACAGATACACATATCGTTTACATATTACGTCACGTGTCGATCAAAGGATGTCTCAATCATGTTTTAGTAGTATATTGGTAGATATATGTTTACCCATTTCAAGTGGTTCATTTGCGTTTATTTGTAAGAATTTGTTCAATAAACATGAACACTAATCTATGTTCGTATATCAATTCATGAAATGTTCTTTAAGTTAACAAATGAGCATGAACAATGCATTGCTTGAGATTGTTCGATTCGTTTTGAGCCCTACTTGATTGCACTAGTCATTGGTGTATTGAAGAGTAGTTGCCTAACATTCTGTGTTCTTTTTTCAAATTAAAAGCCATCACTAGGGATTGTGTTACGTGTGTTAACATATGTAAGTATACAGTGAGTAATTTATTATAAAAAGATAGATATTTCGAATGGTGTTATGTATTGGTTCACCAAAGTTAGTGTTATCATTTGTTTCATCGAAAGTCGTGAAGGGTGGTTGTCCACAATGTTGATGTTACGGGCTATCGTAACGGTGTGTCATGGAGGGCCGTCAGTGTATGCAAATGGGGTATATTGGGTTGCTAAAACAAATGGAAATAATAATAAAAAAATGGATGATGTGGAAGAGAAAAAATATAATTGATTTAGGGGTAATTTTTAGGTGATGTTACGCTGATATGATAAGGATGCTGACAAAGAGAAACACCATTAATAAACATCCAATGTCCTTTTTTTTTTTTTTTTCTTTTTCTGCACGTCTGTGTCCCAATAGCTCAACAATGTATGAGATGGGTTGAGATATAGTTAACCTTACTTTTATTAAGGTAAAGAGGTTGCTTCAAATTTTTAAATAAATCGAAAGAAAGACCTATAAAATCAAACTCTTGACTTATGTCAAAAAAGAGACCAATTAACCACTTAATCTAACTTTGTTATTTACAAACGTCAATAATAACATAGACCCAAATGTCTTTACATGAGTTGGACGTGTATGATAGAGTTTGTATTTTTGATTTTGGAAGATGAAATAGGAATCTATTTTTTTGACATGAGAGGCTGAGAGAATTTAGTATGGAGTGCACGGCAGACACATAGCGTGAAGACATAAATTAGGCAGGCAACCCCACACGGCCACACCACACCACGAACCACTGTTTTTCTCTACTTTACTGTTCATGTCGTTTTGTTGTAAAACACTCAACTCAATATCATCACGTGCATCACCCCCACCCCCATTTCCTTTCCTCATTTTCTTATCAAATCAACCCTTACCCCTACCTAAATACTTTCATCCTCCAATGAAGAAGGTAAAATCATTACTTACAAGCCAATATATATATATATATTACTTTTTTGTTTTGTTATCAAAAAGTTAACTTTTTTTAATTGGGTTCCTTTTTATCTTCTGCAGATCAAGACTGTTGATGTAACCAAACAGATGTTTGTATCATTTGTTAAAACCAGCTGGAACAAGAATGGCAACAGGCTTTTCATTCTTAGAGGTCTTTTTTTTTTCTTTCTTTCTTTTCTATATGTACCTTTTTATAGTATTATGTGACAATATCAAGTAGTAATACTAATTTGATCATAATGTTTTTCTGTGATGCCCATTTGATAAACAAAACATGACTTATGATGCTTAAAGTTTGTTTTACTTTATATAATTGGGTGGGGTTTTTCCATGTTTAAGGTATCCGTTATGGCGAGTCTTTGACTCAGATGTAAACGGCCATATCGGGGTATCCCCTTGGACTATTTCTGAATGGTTCTGGCCATCCCAAGATCTTCTAACCATTAGGCTACCTTGGTGGTGGTCTACCTTATATGTTTCATGTCAATTTTGTTAAGTACTAATCTGATCAATATTGTTTTTGACTGATACTAATGCTTAAAGTTTCAAGATTTCTAATTTGTATGTTTTATGTGAAGTAGTAATAATTAGATCAATAATGCTTTTCACTGATACCCATTTGATTAAGATGACTTATAATGCTTAAAGTTTTAATCTTTGTATGTTTTATGTGAGTAATAATTAGATTAATGTCGTTTTTCACTAATACTTTATATGCATAAAAGTTTGTTACTTTAGGTTAATTTTATTGAGTTTTATTGTTTTTTGATTTTGCAGAAGCTAGCCATATGTATGGACTTCCTTTGCGTTGATATTCATTTACTTAGTAATAGGGAGATCATTATAAATTGTTTATATAGTCATTAGGGCAGTGGAGGATGACATGTCAATTTTAGAAAATAGCTTACGTTAGATGAGTACTAATTTGGGGAAATTGTGTTAAAGTATGTAATTTTATTATTTCATTGTTTGGGACTTATGGATCAATGTGGAAAAAAGAGAAAGGGAGTCGAAAATGTAACGGCTAATGTCTTTAGGTCACATGTCTCATTAGGGGACTGTTCGAAGAAAACAAAGAAATGCAAGGAAGTAGCAGAAGTAATACAAAAAGATATTAATCAAAAAGGCTATATTAAAGGAATTGTGACGGCCCCGCCTTTTGTAAACCTGTGTTCTGACCCTCGTGGTAGAGGTCTGAAAAGGAAAATAGGGTGTCTTGACTCAGCTACTAAAATGGGCAGGAAGAAGAAATTCGAGCAAGACTTTGATTCTGGTGAAACTATTGGCCAAGGGAAGTTTGGATCCGTTGTTAAGTGTAGGAGTAAGGTTAGTGGGGAAGAATTTGCTTGCAAGATTTTACAAAAAGGGGAGGAGATTGTGCATAAGGAAGTTGAGATCATGCAGCATCTTTCTGGTCATCCTGGAGTGGTGACGTTGAAGGCCGTGTATGAAGATGTTCAAGATTTTCATCTTGTTATGGAACTTTGTTCTGGTGGTCGGTTGCTTGATCAGATGAGGCAAGATGGTTTGTTTTCAGAGCAAAAAGCTGCTAATTTGATTAAGGAATTGATGTTGGTTCTTAAGTACTGTCATGAAATGGGTGTTATTCATCGTGATGTAAAGCCTGAGAACATCCTTCTTTCTGCATCTGGTGTGATTAAGCTTGCAGATTTTGGGTTGGCTGCTAGAATCGCTAATGGTACTAATTTATATACTTGAGCATTTCTTTATTAAAAAAGAGCGGTTCTAGTGGGTTGGGTTGGTCAAGGTCAAAACAGGTCATTTGTATGCTGGTGAGGCGGGTCGAGTCAACCTGAAGTACTTTTGGATTGCTAGAACCGCTAATGGTATTGATATTTGTAATTGAGCTTTTCTGTATTCTATTCTATTGATGTGGCAAGTGGATAGGTTGAATAACAAGTAATGGGTTTGGTTCACACTACATAACTTTCTGGTAAGGGTTAATATGGGTCAGGACAGTCAACCCTTAGACACTTTCTTGTCTTTCCTTCATTGGTTCTTTTCTTATAAACTATTATTGTGATAAGTATCGTTCAAGACTATATCATTATAGCAATATTCGAATATTACAAAAATGATTTATAAGATCTTATGTATTTTGAGTACATTGTCGTATCTTTGAAGTTCATCCCATTTACGTATAATTGGGTCCAAATTGCCACCTCTACTTTTATTGTACATAAAAAACTGTGAACATGTGGAAGTGTTATTTATTTTTACTTTTGACAACAGGTCAAAGTGTACACGGTGTGGTTGGAAGTCCCGCATATGTTGCCCCTGAAGTTCTTACAGGTGGTTACTCGGAAAAAGTCGATATATGGAGTGCTGGTGTGGTCCTCCATGCACTTCTGGTCGGTTTTCTACCATTTGGTGGTGGTTCTGTAAATACGATTTTTGAGGCTGTAAAGAACGTGTCCATTGATTTCCAAAGTGGATTATGGGACTCAGTATCACAATCTGGTCGTGATCTAATTGGACATATGCTAACAAGAAATGTATCCGAAAGGTACTCTGCTGATGAAGTACTGCGTAAGCTGCTGATGCTCTATCTAGACAGATATACATTGGTTTCCATCTAGGAGGTGTTTCGATTTGCGTTTAAAATCAGTTTCAAAACGCAAATTGAAACACCAGTTATTTCTTATAAATCCTTGATAATTTTTCTAACGACATAATGCTCTTATGTGTATTAGGACATCCTTGGATCTTATATCACACCAAACCAACTCTAGAGTTCCTAACTTTTAGTACATTGACTTCACAACAGCTGACAAACATGATGGAAGTTGAGTCCCAAAGGAACACTAACTTCTTTAGTGAAAGTTCTACTTCATTGTTCCTACATGACATATCTAAAGACGAAGATTGTTGTATGGTTGATGTGCTTGCTTTGGCAATTTCACGTGTAAGAATCTCAGAGCCAAAACGAAGCCGAATACAGAGTCCTACAAATCCTGCACAACAGGAACATTCCTCTAACATTACTATGAAGAGTCTATGTACAGCATTTTGATGGTATGGCTTCTAATTTGATCGCTTTTTCGTGTATTAATAAGCTTTTGACCATTTAGTTTGGAAAAACATGGAACTTGTCGATCATCATGTAGATAGAATAGATATATATTACTGTCTGTTATGGTGAGTCTTGTTTCTCCTATAGTCATGAAATATGTACCTCTTGTATAATGTTTCATGGTCGAAAATAGTGCTTGTATCGTTGATTTAGGTAAAATTTCAGTTAAAAGTTCACTAGCTATCTGTTGTCATTAGAGATTCAAAAAAGTCAGAAATCAGGGCAAAAATAGGTCTGCCTTGCCCTTAGTGGTTCTTTGTTTCAGCAATGAACACAGAGTTATTGCACCAATTAGTTAGTAGTAATCAAATGGAATGGTTGGAGCCTGGATTCATATAATACGATGGTTAGGACTTTACTATGACCGTTCGCGTTTATGGTTCGGGTATCGTATTCAAGTTTCAATCTATGAAGTTGTAAGAAGTGAATATGAAAGAGCTAACTTACTTCTAACTTCACCCATCTGATTTTTAATAGAATCTGAGGTTTGTGTCTTGCTATTAATGATCATTCTAAGAATGTAGGACCAACATCTCCTTTATTGTGTGTTTTGTTGGAAATTCACAATTATAAATGAGTTCAAATCAATGTCCCCAACGGACAAGTAATTTAGTCTACACATATGGTATGTGAGTAACAAAATCACGGGTACAATTACGACAATGCAAACCATGTTCAGCTTTTTCAGTTAAGCCACCCTACACCGGAGAGGGTGTAGCCGCATACTCGTTGCCAAACCACTGTTAGTGTTCTAGCCGCTTCCCACTCCCACGGGGCCACGACCCTAACAATTGACAAAAACTTTAAATAAATAAATAATGGTAATTATTTAATAACAAAAGAGGATTTTAAAAGCTTACTAGATTTTAGACCCGTGTCCGACACTGGACACGGGATTTACGATATTATCAATATTAGATCATCATATATTTAATAGATAAATGCTTATAATTTTGAAGATATACAGTTTTAGGTGTTATACTTTGCAAGTTTTAGTATAATAATCTCAGGTTCGTCATTGTCATTATTAAATATTAACTAAGACATATTGATGGAATTATTTGTCGTAGTCATCTCACAAGGTACAAATTCTCTATTATAGAATTTTTTTTTTTTTGAAATCAGATGTACTCATAATGTAATATTATTATAAAAGATAATTATGTTATTAAAATATATACATATTTGTGATCATGTAATTGACATTTAAGTATATGTGTATTTAATCATGATGCAGACCCATAACACGAATGTATTTTTTTCAATCACATGTCCTATGATAATTAGATAACAATTAAGATTGTTTTAATATTCTTTGATAACAATTAGGACACTTGATTTGAGTGACAATTGTAATTTTAAAAAATAAATATAAATACATTTTGTAACTTTTTAAAAAAAGATTAAATTTTTTTTCTAAATTTGATGTTAAAAATAAATATAAATTAAATATTTAGGGTTAAAAAATGTAAATTTTTGATGAAAAATAAAAAAAGTGTAAATTTATGAGACTTTCTACAAATTAATATGAGACTTTTTCTACAAATTAATATAAATACTAATATAATAATATATTTGGATAACGATTATTAGGATTTTTAATTTATAGTTAATCTAAATGATGACATAAGCGAAAGTCAATTTGATAAAATTGAGTGATTTAATTGGTTAATAAGTTATTAGTTCAACTGTCTTATAGTATATATAAAGATTAAAATTAATATTAAGATAAATATTAAGATTAAGATACAAGTATCTTTTTAAAAATTGTCGGGTGGCCGTCTCTCCTCTCTTCTAAACTCAAATCCGTCAACGTTTTGTTTTTTTGTTTTTTTTTTTTTTTTAACACAATAAAAAACTTATACTCGTATCAGTTTGTAGTATTTGCTAAAATATTCCAACTTTTATCCATTAATGATGTGTGTATCTAAAATATATACAAATTTCGTGTTTTCAGATTTATGTTTTGTTTTTGGATTCAAACGATTTCTCACTTTTTATTTTTAATGGCAACCGTTGAATATAACTTTTTTCCCCATACTAAGGTAGTTGATTGTCTTAATCGGGTTACGCTACATCATAGCCGAGTAGGCATGTAATGAAAAAAACACTAATTGAGACCTCAACAATGTGGTAAAGGAGTTAGTTGGGATATTGAACCCCCAACCATCAAAGGTGAATGCCGACTCAGACAAAGGTAGTAGGTTGTCTTAATCGGGTTCCGCTACATCATTTCTGAGGAGATGTCTAATGTAAAAAACACTTGAGACCTCCACAATTTGGTAAATGACCTACCAGGTATTGTACCACGAACCAACGTAAAATCTGGTCAGCTCAGCTGATATCATTGTCTTTTTTCACTTTTCTACATTATGAAATTAGTCCAACCACAGCGTTGCGTGTCTTAAAACTCAATCACAAGCCACAAGATACCACATAGGATTTTGCATAAATGTAGTTCATAGGATACATAAAAGTAGTTCATATATAAATAGATAATTCCATTTTTGAGATTACTCATCAATGGATATTGCATAAATGAAAAGAGTTTCACAAGAACCACTATACACATCTTTACATCATGTAGTAAAATTACTGAAAATGATCAAGGTAAAATGATCAAGAAGATAGCTTTAGCGGCAGGCAGAGGAAAGCTTCATTTAATCATGGGATCTCAGATGGGATAGGAAAGTCATTTGGAAGATTAGGGAACTTTGGAACTGGCAAATCGGATAAATCTGGCACTTCCAGCGATGGCAAATGGGGCAGTTCGGGCTTTGGAATCTCAGGTAATAAGTCGGGCAGTTCTGGTTTAGGAAGTTCAGGAAAGTCAAGCTTCGGGATTTCAGGAAAATCTGGAAGTTCTGGCTTAGGAAGATCGGGGAAATCAATCTCTAAAAGATTTCTTGCCTCGGCTAAAATGATGCTGCTTCGCATTGATGTCAAGGCTATGATCAACAATGGTATGACAAACAAAGGGTATCTGTGAGACAACATTGTAATAAGCTACTTATCGATTTAGAGCTGATTAATTTCTTATAGCTAGATATCGATTTATATAAAGTAGACTTGATGGAAGTGAAGGTTTTGTTGGTAAGTTGGTAGGAAAAGCTAGGTTTGTTAGCTCAACCTCTCATCTATATAAGTTAACCTATACAAGTAAAGCAGATCAATAAATCTTGCATAATTTCTTTTCTTATATATGTCATACTTCTTTTGATGGATATAAAAATCTGAAAATAAAAACAAAGAAACAAGGATAGTTGAGATAAACTGATGCGTTTGTAATTCCGATCCTTAAAGTAACAAAACTAAGCTAGATATAGAACTGGAGCCGGCCATTTTCGTATGTATATATATGGAGTTGAATAATTTATTCATATTTTTGTAAATTTACACAGTTTCTTGTTGTCAAGTAAAAGATGCTATTTCTGTTTTCTGAAACATAAAAAAATGTTTTAGTTATAAGTAGTTAGAAAAATTTACTTCTTGAGTAAACTAAGTATACAACTGTTAATGATATCAGGTTAAGTTTAGTTCATTGTTCTACCAGATGTGACTGACCCATTCCCTTAGGTCCAAGTTTAAGGTTATTTGGCTGATATAAAAGATTATTTTGAAAACATATAGATCATAAAATATGATCTTTATGCTGGAGGTGTTCCCATAATAATGTGATCAAAACCGGATGCCTTACATTTGAGCGGGTCACAACCATTTACAAAACTGTATATTGGGTTATCTCCCAAGCTCGATGAGATAATTAAAGACTTATTAAAAGATATAGTTAGAAACCTTATAGACTCGGGAAACTTGCATAGAACATGACAAGCCTAATAGAAACAGAAAATTTGACCAAATTCAAATGAACATTGCACATGGAACAGCCTATAGTGAAAATGCCACATATATTACTAAAATACCTTAATTCGCTCACTGTCTTTTGCAATGGAAACTAGACTTCTAGAGATGTCTAGCCATATAGGATTATATATTTTTTGACTTCATTTCGTTCCGGTTAATTCTTGAGTTAGGACTAAAAGCAGGGACTTTAGCTCCTTGAAAGTCAATTTCTGTGAGTTTTGGTTCAGCTTCTGTGTCAAAAAGTAATTGTAAGGACAAATTGTTTGGTCAAATGCTGGAATCTATTCCTTCTAATTTTTATTTATAGATACTTGAACTTCATTTATCGTCTGGGTTATTGTGTTGCACACATATTTCTAGTTACAACAGTGTAACTGAACCTGAAAACAGAACAAAATTGTTTTAATATTTAAAGTGAGAAACTGGTGATAATCTAAATGAGCAGAGATGGTCGAACTGGTCAAGAATTAGGTTAATCTGTTGGTGGTCTTGTTCTTTTGTTTTATCAGCAAGTTCCACACGCTTGGAATGAGCACTCGGCACAGAAGTGCTCTGGCTAAACCAGTAGTGATTCCAACCAAAATATTGTAATTGCAATTTGGTATAACGATTATCATTCACACACATGTAAATGCATACCACTTTCTTTCAACAGAAGTGAGGTAAAAACTACTTGGAGTAATTAAGCAAAAAACATAGTGGGTCAAGTAGACACCATTTGTTCGACATTGATCTCATCTTCGTCGAACATATACAGCAAGCAGCCATATGTTTATGAGGAAGGAGGGAGCATCCCTCCAAGGAATGACGAGAACAAGGTCAATGCACGTTGAGGTTGGTAGCTTGGAACCGTATGGCCTGCACCCCTAACAGTTATCAAAAGCAGTCCTTTATATCCTTCCAAATATCCCCCAACCTATTAACGCAATTTCACGTTAGTAGCTGTCAAAATATTTGTCTAATCAGACATGCAAATGTTAAATAACTTCTAAAGCACAATCTGCTTATAAGTAAAAATTCGTGTCCTAATTATTCAAGCATGCATTAATGAAAATGTACAATTAACTACCTAATTAAAAAATGATCTGGTTTTCCATTTGCATAGTTATGTGAATGAGCAAAAGGTTCAAAAAATACCTCTTTGTTGAGGTACCATGGCCTCCAAGGTGTCTCAATTGGAAGATTGAGGGTGTTGATGGAGTACCTAGTAGAAGTAATGGGAACCCGGCCATCTATATCGCCACTGCAAAAGTAAAATAAAACTAATCAATTTTTCTAACTCTGAATCCCCACTAACGGAACTTATCTATAGAAATCCAATGTGTCAGAGTCGCTTACCTGAAGACCCATACCCTTTGGCCATTTGAAATAAGATACTTGATTATTGGGAGGATGGTAGTTGTACTGTCATTCCAGCTCGTGAAAACATCACTGCAGTCATTCTTATGGACATTAATATGAAGAAGATTCACACAAAAAAATCTATGAGACTGATCTACGTTACCTGCATAAATCCCATGATGTTGGTTTCACGTTTAACGCCTTTTGAACAGCAGAGTTATTGAGATAGTCTACCAGAATATCTTGCCAGCAAGGGTCGAATTCATTTATCTGAAAGATGTATATGTATGTAAGAAAGATGAATCGTGTAGTTCCATAAATTATCCTGATGGTTCATTGCTTACAGAACTAGTTGTCGCAGAGGCATTTCGTTGATTAGGGTTCAAGCAAATTGGTGCATAAATGTTGTACAGATCGATATCTCCCATCTCATCAAAAGCTTTTTCTGTAATATTTCCGCACAATTCAGATAAAGAATCACTTGAAAAGTTGCAGTATTTCAATATGGCATCATGTGTCGCGTCTGAAATCATAGCATGACTCCACATATAATCATACAATCCTTTCAAACACGTTTCATCATCAATTAAAGCATTTCCAATCTGCATAACTTGCAACATATGATTATAAGTACTTGGAATTTTTAAGACTTGTTTGATTATATAGAAAGTGTCAGTTAAAGATTTTTACTGCGATCCCTTTCATATTGATGATAATATGATTTGTTATTTTGTTGTTGCTAAGGATCGTATAAGCAAGTTGAGGAACATAATGTCCGGCGTAACTTTCACCAGCAATGTAAAAGTCTCGGGTTTTGTACTGAGGGAATCTCTCGAGCCAATTAACAAGAAATATGTAAGCATCATCTGCAGTGTTCTTGTCACCAGAATGATCATAATCCGAACTTGTATTTGAATATGAGAATCCCACACCAGCAGGGGATTCTAGGAACAGCATATTTGCAACTGCACAAAGTATTATTTTTGTGTTTACTATCAACGTATATAATTAATCAAGCATGGAAGTAGAACAGGGGAAATTTAATAAGATCTAACCATTGCTCCATGCATAATCGTTCATGAAGAGAGTTTCCCCATCACTATTGATTCTAAACGGTCCTAGTTCAGACATGGCTCCGATCATGGAAGAGCATCCCGGACCTGTTAAACGTCACCATTCGAGTTATCTAACAAGTTATACCAAATACATGTGAAACTGTCGTTTCTCTGGATCTACATAAGCTCATATGCTATAAGAAATGCAACTTATGATTGTTCCCCAGACAAAAACTCAAATGAAAATATACCTCCATTTAGCCACAAAACCAATGGTTTAGTGGAAGAATCCGTGGGAGACTCAACAAAATAATAGAAAAGAGCCCTCCCTGCATTTTGATTAACAGTCACATATCCTGAGTATTGATTCAAATTAACCCCTGCAGGTTGGCCTGGCAAAGTATAAATTTTGTCAAGTTGTGCTAAACCGTCTTGTTGTGTAAAGTAAACAGGAGAGTACTCATCAGTAGCTTCATCTGAAATGACCCATGTGTTAGGACCAGGTGAGTTTTTTGATCTTTTTGATTTTAGCAAATCAAAAAGCTTGTTTGCCTGAATATCGGCATTGCTCAAACCAAACAAAGCCAAAAGACAAAATGTTGTTATAAACTTTATCATTCTCTTTGGTACTTTAGAAATTTATTCAAGTGCTTCTATATATAGTAGACTAGTAATCAAGTCCTAGGAACTGTTTTGTCTCATCCTTATGAGAGATTGAAACTGCCATCCAAGAAACGATTGTTGAGAAAATTCCTTTCTACTCTTCATGAGCCAGCGGGCTCTCATAAGTACCTTTATGGAGTTGTCTCATTTTTATTTATTATATCATGCTTTAGACACTTTCATATTTGTCAAGTGAAATATGCTATTCCTTTTTGAAAAAGAACAAACAAAAGAGCTTGACACTAGTACAGAATCATCACATAGAGACGGTTGAACAACTCTCACTGGTCTTTGTCATAGACACCGTCTCTATTCTAAACAAACCTACTGGTTATATTTAAATTAATTGGTCTCTATTCTTTATTTCCGCTTATATAACATGTTTCCGCCAAACGCATAGAGACTACTTTATTACAACCTAACCGCTCTTTATTCGTTTTTTATATAAAATACCCTGCTGCTACCAAAACCTGCTTTAGCAAAAACCAAATTTTTTTCTTAACAATCAAATACCAACAACCAAACTTGTTTTTTAACAATCAAATACCAAAACCAAACTTGTTGCTCAACAATTAAATACCAAATCCAAACTTGTTGCTCAAAGAATAAATTCAAACCACTAGTAACTAATGAACAATCAAACTAACTCATAGAATATAGAAAACTAAGTATTTTCCAAAAACTAAACAAAGTTAAAGTTCCTACTAAGTCATATAAAGATCCTAATAAAAAAGTCAAAGTTCAATACATAGTCCAGTTTTTAGTCGCTGGGAATCGAAATTGTTTCTGTCCAAAAATCGAACCATAGCATCTAACTGGGAGTGCTGATAAGCTCTTGTATTTGATTCGGAAAGTACTCTGAATACTTCTTTCCTTGGCCGTTTTGAGTCCCCGAGAACTCCCCACAAACACCTAAGAACTCGCAACTCCTGGTTGGCCGATTTGGTAGCGCACCCGAGTTCTGCAACCATGGGATCAGGCTATTTTTAATTCATTGTTCTACCAGATTTGGCTGGCCCATTTCCCTAATTTGAAATTAACATTATGCAGGTCCAACTCTTATAATCATGGCTGATATAAAAGATTATATAGAAAATATCTATAGATAAAATATGATCTTTATGCTAGGGGGTGTTCCCATCAAAATGTAATCAAAAACTGGTTGCCTTATATATGTGCGGGTCACAACCATTTACAGAACGATATATTGGGGCATATCCCACTCTTACCAATACAAATAAGAGACTTGTTAAATGACTTGGAAACCTTAAAAACTTAATAAACTTGCATAGAACCTTACAAGCCTAATAGAAACAGAAAACTTTACCAAATTCGGATGTATATGGCACATGGAACAGCCTATGGTAAAAATGCCATATTTTCCACTAGATAACTTTAATAGGCTCACAGCCTCACAGTTTTTGCAACCATAGGATACATGTTTGTGACTTCCATATCGTTTCAGACATTTTCAAACATATAGGATACATGTTTTTGACTTCTATATCATTTCAGTTAATTCTTTGAATTTAGACTAAAAGCAGGGAATTGCTCCTTGAAAATCAACTTTTGTGAGTTTTGGTTCAGTTCTGTGATAGAGACCCAATTGGGTTATTGGGCCCAGCTGTTGGCTGGTCCGATCCAGCTACTGCTGGACTGTACATTTTAGTCAGCATTAAAGAGTGGGAGCAGTTCCTTTGCTGTGCCTATATTTAGCAAGAAGATGAGGGGATGAAGAGCTGTATCTATATATGCCTATTTTTTGGAGCGGCTTCTAAATGTAATTGGTTATAGAAAGCACACTTTTACTTTCATATTCCTCATTCTAATTTTTAAAATATCAAAGTATTGTGTAATTAATTTGGAGACCTTGACCCTCTCGAGTTGTGCCGTTTATTTTAAATTGATATAAAAGTTTCCTATTTGAATCATTGATCCTATCATTTAGTGTCAAAAAAGTTAAGGACATGGTGTTTGATCAATACTGGACTCTATTCTTTCTAATTTCTAGTTACAACATTGTAACTGAACCTGAAAACTGAACAAAATAGTTTTAATATATGAACTGAGAAACTGCAGGCAATCCAAATGAACAAAGCTGGTAGAACTAGTCAAGAGTTCGGTTAGTAAGTAAGAATGAAAGAAACTGCCTTCCGCGGGTTTTGGATGAGGATTGAACCCTTAACCTCTGTCTCCAGAGGTCAGGGTGTTTACCATTGATCCAAACCACGCTGCTTAGTCAAGAGTTAGGTTATTCTTTTGTTTTATCAGTGAGAACAGAGTTTTAATTCCACACCTTAGGGAGGAGCACTCACCACATAAGTAATTGCATGTCAGTATAACGATTTTCATTCATGGAAATGTGAATGTCGTATCACTACCTTATAACAGAAGTAAAGTATAAGTTACATAGGGTAACTAAGAAATAAACATATTGAGTCAAGTAGACACCATTTGTTCGACATGATTCTGATCTTCGTCGAACATATTCAACAAAGCAAAGTTATTAAAACTATAATTAGCGGACATATGTTTACGAGGAAGGAGGGAGTATCCCTCCAAGGAATGATGAGAACAATGTCAATGCACGTTGAGGTTGGTAGCTTGGAACGGTATGGCCTGCACCCCTAACAGTTATCAAAAGCAGTCCTTTATATTCCTCCAAATACCCCCCAACCTGTTAAACACAACTTCACGTTAGCAGCCATCAAAATATATATTGTCTACTGATCAGAGATGCAAATATTAGTCAACTCTTAAACCACTAATTTCTTTAATATAAAAAGTAAGCATCCTAATTATTCAAGTATACGTTTTGTAATTAATTAAAATGAATAGAAATGCAGTACTAAATGAAAGTGATTGAACACCAAAAGAATATCCTCATGATATAAACATACATACAAACCACATAATTATTATATGATCCTTTTTGGAAAATGAATTATAATATGATATGTTTTTCATTTCGCTTGGTTATGGGAATGATCAAAAGGTTCAATGAATACCTCTTTGCTGAGGTACCATGGCCTCCAAGCTGTCTCAATCGGAAGATTGAGGGCGTTGATTGAGTACCTAGAAGAAGTAACAGGAACACGGGCATCTATATCACCGCTGCAAAAGTAAGATACAGGTAATCAATTTTCCTAACTAAAATTCCCACGAACGGAACTTATATAAAGTAATCCCACATGTCAGGAATACTTGCCTGAAGACCCATACTCTTTGGCCATTTGAAATAAGATACCTAATTATTGGGAGTATGGTAGTTGCTCTGTCATTCCAGCTTGTGATAACATCACTGCAATCATTATTATGAACATTAATATGAAGAAGACCCATTGTAGTCTACGAGACTGATTCAACAGTACCTGCATAGATCCCATGACGTAGGTTTCACGTGCAACGCGTTTTGAACAGCAGAGCTATTGAGATAGTCTTCCAGGATATATTGCCAGCAAGGGTCAAATTCATTTATCTGAAAGATTAATATATATATAATAAGTTGAATTTGCAATTTCAAGAACAATGTGTTAACTAGATGGTTCAGGGCTTACAGAACTAGTTGTAGCAGAGGCATTTCGTTGATGAGGGTTTAAGCAAATAGGTGCGTACATGTTGTAGATATCGATATCTCCCATCTCATCCCATGCTTTGTCTGTACTATTTTCGCACATTTCTGACAATGAATCAATATTTGAAAAGTTGCAGTATTTGACTATGGCATCGTGTGTTGCATCTGAAATAATAGCATGACTCCACCAATAGTCATACATTCCTTTCAACCTCGTTTCGTCATCAATCACTGCATTTCCGATCTGCATATTTTGCAACATCATTATTATATGATTAGAAATACTAGAAATTTTTATAACTAGTTTGATAATCAAGGAAGCATTAGGCAAATGTATTTACAGCGATCCCTTTCATTTTGATGATGGTTTGGTTTGTTATTTTATTGTTAACAAGGATCGTATATGCAAGTTGAGGAACATAATGTCCAGCATAACTTTCACCAGTAATGTAAAAGTCACGATTTTTGTACTGAGGGAATCTCTCCAGCCAATTAACAAGAAACGTGTAAGAATCATCAGCAGTGTTCTTATCACCGGAATGATCATAATCTGAAGTTGTATTTGAATACGAGAAGCCCACTCCAGCAGGGGATTCCAGAAACAGCATATTTGCAACTGCATTTAGTATTTGTCAATGAATATAATCCAGCAAGGTAAGAGAAGAGGGGAAATATAATAAGATCTAACCGTTGCTCCATGCATAATCGTTCACGAAGAGCGTTTTTCCATCACTATTGATTCTAAATGGTCCTAGTTCTGACATGGCTCCGATCATGGAAGAGCAACCTGGACCTGTTAAATATCACAAATTCTAGTTATCTGACAAGTTATACTAAATAAATGTGAAAGTGTTATTTCTCTTGTCATAAAGGATTGTGCCCAGAGAAGTTCACGGGCTATTAGAATGCAAACTAGAAACTCAAATGAAGATGTACCTCCATTTAGCCACAAAACCAGTGGTTTAGTAGAAGAATCAGTGGGAGACTCGACAAAATAATAGAAAAGAGCTCTCCCTGCATTTTGATTAACCGTCACATATCCTGAGTACTGATTCAATTTAACATCTGCAGGTTGGCCTGGCAAAGCATAGATCTTGTCGAGCTGTGCTAAACCATTCTGTTGTGAAATGTAAATAGGGGAGTACTCTTTAATAGCTTCATCTGAAACCGCCCATGTATTAGGAACATGTGAGTTTTTTGATGTTTTTGATTTTAGCAACTCAAAAAGCTTGTTTGCCTGAATATCGGCATTGCTTAAACCAAACAAAGCCAAAAGGCAAAATGTTGTTATAACCTTTATCATTGTGTTTGGTACCTTACAAATTTGTTCAGGTGCTTCTATATATAGTAGATGAGACGTCAAGTTCTAGGAGCGGTTTTATCTCATCCTTTAAGAGATTGAAACTGACATCTATGAAGTGATTGTTTAAGAAAACTATTTCTAATCTTCATGAGCCGGCAACTCTGTAAGTATCTCTTTGGGGTTGTCTCATTTTTATTTAAAAAATCATGCCATAGACACTTTCATATTTGACAAGTGAGAAATGCTATACCTTTTGGATAAAGAATAAACAGAAGAGCTCTAGCTATAAATGATTCGCATCCATACATGTCATAACATGTCCCAGATATTTTCTTCCCACTTGATTTCATGGTGGGTCATTTGGAAATTCAGGAACAACCAAGTCTATGGCTTGTTGAACTATAGCTAGGGAGGTGTATACTTTTAATTCTATTGTTTTATTAATTTATGTTTTTAGGGTATACTAATAGCAATAAAAGTGTCTCGTATACTTGAACGAGTGGATTAACAATCCGTTTATTATAATGTAATAACTACTGTCTTTCTGGTGATAACCTTTTTGTTAGAATTTTACGCCCCTGTGATGATGGAACAATCGTTACAAATCTTTAATCAACAATTTGTAAGCTTTTGGTGTGACTTCTATATTATTGTCTTTGAGCCAATGAGGACTAGTCCAACTAGTGGCGTAAACGAGCCGAGCCGAGCTCGAATACTGCCAAGCTCGAGTTCGAACTCGATCGAACCTTATTGTTTATGCTCGAGCTCGGCTCGCGATATGTTAAAAAAGCTCGAGCTCGGCTCGTTTGTCCAAAAAAAAACTCTAAAAAATCGAGCTCGGGCTCGAGCTCGGTAACTTAACTAAGCTCAATTATCAAAAATTCGTGAAAAAAGCTCATTAGTCTATAATATATTAATTAATATGCATATATATTAATATTGTTATATTATTATATTATGTATGAAAGCTCGTTTAGGCTCGTGAGCTTATTCGAGTTATGTATTCGAAGTTCGAGCTCGAGTTCGATTAGTAAACGAGTCAATAGTTAAGCTCGAGTTCGACTCGAGCTCATTTAAGCTCGGCTCGAAACGAGCTTTTTTTGAATCGAATTCGAATAATTCGAGAGCAGTATTGACTCATTTACACCCCTAAGTCCAACTGACATCCCAGGTTTTACCCAAGGTCTTGAGTTCGATCCTTAGGGATGACAAGTCTTGAGGTTTTTTGCTCCGAATACTTATAACGGCCCATGGTCAACATCTCGTTGTCTAGGGTACGCGTAAGGTTTCACTATTATACGGTGGGGTTTCCCTGATGTCGCATTCCAACTTAATGTTAAAAAGAAATATTATTGTCTTTGAAAATAAAAACCTTACACATATATTTGATAGGGATAACTGCAAAAAATAGAAAGCACCTTTCGACCAATTCGCGAAAATAGCAGTGACCTTTAAAAGTTTTGTTTTTTAGAAATGAACTTTCATTTATTAACGGAAATAGCAACATTTGACACGTGTACATGATGATGTGGACTTTTTTTTTATTACGTGGCATTTTTTAATGACGTGGCATTATTCTTTATTTATTTACTATTTAATTTTTATCAGTCATGTCATTTCTCCCAAAAAAATAATAATATGGCTCCGTTTCAGTTATAGTTCTGGCAAGGTATTTTTTTCTCGTCTTTTTATTCTGAAGCTAATTTTAGCTTCTTTTCATTGATTTTTGTTGAATCTCTTCCATTTTCAAGCATTGAGAAGCTTTGTATGAAGATCATAAAGGAAACTCTAAAATTAGATGCCAAAACATCTTTGTTTTTATCGGAGAGAGATCCCGAGGGTGTTCAAGGTGAGACGAGAGTTTCATAGGCAGGATTTGGGTCGTTTACGAAGAGTTTGTCCGCGGATGACATATATCCGGATGACGAAGGTCTAGAGGTTAACTCGAACTCGAACAAACTGTCGGCGGTTTCTAAGTTTGTTGAAGAAATCGAAGAAAAAATCATCTCCACATCCAACACAGCCTTTGTGATTACGTGGACACATCCACGTGATTACTAACAACCTTCATTGTACCTAGAACTTTAATGACTAAAGAAACCAAATACCACCTTAATTATAGCTAATAGACAACTCCTTTTGCTTATGTTTTAATTCCACCCAAACACCAAAAGAAACCTTATATTTGTTGTTTGCTTTTGCCGACTATAAAGCAGAATATAGAGATAGAATGAGACCCAAAGGAGACCCGAATAAACCCATGTATATTAACCAAGAAATTCGGTATATTGATTGACTCCCCACGGGGTGAGTTAATTTGGAGACGTTGACCCTCTTGAATCGTGCCGTTTATTTTAAATTGATATAAAAGCCTATTTGAATCATGGATCCTATATCATTCAGTGTCATAAAGTTATTATAAGGATATGTTGTTTGGTCAATACTGGACTCTATTACTATATATACTAAAACTAAAGGTACAAATTTGCGTGCACACTCACAATTAACAATTTTTTTATTTTCTTTTTTGGTCTGTATTACCTTGGGTGGGGTCAGCACCCTCTCACTTTTTTATTTTTAATTTTTCATTTGGGCCCACTTTTTTTATTAGGTTTGTCTATTTCACTTTATTTTTTTTAGGTTTGTACTACCTCGAGTGGGTTAGCACCCTCTCATAGTTGTATATGATCATTGGTAGCTTATTTTTTTAATTGATTATTTTGGACATTTATGTCCTTTTTTTTTCTTTCAGTTTTACTATAACATTTTATATTACTTAAGGTTGCCCCATTTCTTTCCTTTCATGACATAAATTTGTATTTGATTTTCACTATTTCTTTTTTATTATATCATTGTCATATTTTGATCAGGTTATTTAACGATACATAAGATTATAATTTGTGAGTCAATTCTTTATTGATTATTTTAATTACGTGTTAAATAATAGTGGAATATTTTAAGATGTTATCTAATAGGCTTACTTAAATTTATCTACTTTTTGTTATAAATTATATTTAAACTGAATTTAGTAAAAAAAAAAAACTTAATTATGTTTATGCAATAATGTATTTTCATGACTGCCATTGTACGCCCGCGTGAATATCTTAATATAACGAATTGTAGAGAGGTCAATTTTGAAATGTATATATTACCGCATACAATAAACGTAATGTTTTTTGGGGCAACGCCCGGGTGACAAAAACTAGTTCTTTCTAATTTCCATTTATAGATAATGAAACTTCATTTGTGTGGGTCATTGTGTCGCATGTATATTTATAATATATATACACATAGTTACAACTCAGTAACTCAACCTGGAAACTGGACAAAATCGTTTCAATATATGAACTGAGAAACTGTTGACAATCTAAATGAACAGAGCTACTACGACTAGCAGACGTAAAGTCTTCTATTTATTTTTAGTTGTGCAATACAAAGTTGTACCTTTTGCATAGAGAGTGAGTTATGTGCATAAACCTATTAAAAAAAATCAAAACTTTTTGTAAAAAATAAAAGAATTTAAGAAAATACAACTTAGACATGTGTAGATGTATGTAGATATCTACATGTGTAGGGTATACAAATCTACACATATGTAGAGATTTTTTATTTTTTTTAAATTTTAATTTTTTTTTTGGAATAGGTTTTCACTAGATTAAATAAATAAAATAAAAATAATTTAAAATTTAAAATTAAAGAAAAAGAAATTATAAATCAACATTTTTCCTTTCTCTTTTAAAGCAACCTTCCACAAAGTACCCCTACCTAAATATAAAATTTTCATATACTCTCGTTTCCCCACTTTTCTCTAATTATTATACACATCCATCGACCTTTTATCACCCTTCTCGCAACCCTAGCTCTTTTTCCACCATCTCCCTCGATCTCCACTACCACCTCCCTTTTATATTGTCCTCGCCTTCTATCCGTCGCAATGTGCGGGCACTATGCTTGTATATCTACAAATATACTAAAACAGGATTAAAGTATTTTTGATGTGACATGTGGCACATTACTTCGTTGACATGTGTCAATTTGTAAAAAAAATTATTATCCTAAATTGAATTAAATTGTAATTGTCAATTTTCATATTTAATATTAATTATTAAATATATATCAACTATATATCAACTTTACCATATATAATAATATATTATTATATCATATTTTAAATCTATCCGACTAAGTTTTTCATCGACTAAGTTTTTCATTGAAGTCTAATTCAAGGTATGCATTTTGTAATTACTAGATTAACTTAAAGTTTTGTAGTTATTTGATTAATTTTAATTTTCATACATTTGTTGCCATAATATAGACCTTTAAGCGAAGCTATTTAAATTTCTATTTTTTCTTTCTGTATGTGTCAAAAAGTAGACATTGTTACAGAAGATGATTAACGTAAGATTTAAATGCTTAAACTGTACAAGGTCATGATATATATTTTTATTCATATAACTTTTGGTATATAGAATTTGTTATATGTGATTACCTTTATCTAAACATTCTAAAAAATAAAATATAATCATAATTTATGGAAAACAAGGTTATTTACAATAATCCATTATGCTTATAAGTTTCGATTTTAATGTGTTTCTAAAAATTCTAAGGTAAATCCAAGACTCTAACTAAATATATATTATATTTCATCATTACTGTTTATTATAATTACCTTCGATAATCAGTTTACTTTAACCATAATTTATTTCATATTCATGAATCATGTATGAGGCATATTCGAATTTTTTTATGATACAATTTATATAGCTACCGTACATCGTACGGGTATTAGGACTAGTATATATATATATAGGGTAGAGATCCTGGAAGAAGGTGTCTTAAGAAGAGAAGGGAGAGAAGGTCCTATGAACCAATCAGAACGCGACATGTGTCAAAATGAAAAAAATGTGCGGTGACATTTTGGTAAATAAATCAAACTTTTCTGAAGTGATCAGCCTGGGTTCCGATCAGCTTGGGTCTGGGTCAGCTTGGGTTCTGATCAGCTTGGTTGGTCAGCTTGGTCAGCCTGGGTTCTGATCAGCTTGGGTCTGGGTCAGCTTGGTTGGTCAGCATAATCAGTTTGGTCAGCTTGGGTCTGGGTCAGGTTGGGGTCTGTTCAGGTTGGGTCAGCTTAACACAATTTACACATAATCTACACAAATATAGATTATGGGTTTTGGGTCAGCTTGGGTTGTGGGTTGGGTCAGCTTGGGTCAGGTTTGGATCAGCTTGGGATTGGGTTAGCTTGACACAATTTACACATAATCTACACAAATGTAGATTATGGGTTCTGGGTTTTGGGTCAGGTTTGGGTCAGCTTGGGGTCTGGTCAAGTTGGGTCAGGTTGGGGTTGGGTTAGCTTGACATAATTTACACATAATCTACACAAATGTAGATTAAATCTACACAAATGTAGATTACGGGTTTGGGTCAGCTTGGGATTTGATTGGGTCAGCTTAGGTTTCGGTTGGGCCAGCTTTGGGTGAGTCAGCTTGGGCTGAATCAGGTTAAGGTGGGTCAGCTTGGGCTGGGTCAGCTTGAGGTGGATTGGGTCAGCTTAGGTTTGAAGTCAAATTATTTACAAAAATGCCATCGCGCATTTTTTTTAGAGGCGACGTATCACACTCTGATTGACCAATAGGACCTTCTCTTCCTTCTCTCTTAACACACTTTCTTATTTAATCTCTCTTATATATATATATATATATATATATATAGACAATCAAATAAGAACAGTTTTAAAATAAGAACGGTGAGAACACTTAAAAAACATCATTTTGATGCATTAAAAGTCCATAAAACTAACATAGTGCATAACTAATTATCATTATTTAAGTGTATAACAACACATTGACCTGTCAAAATCAAGAAAATCATGTTTTTTGTTTTGTGCATTCATCTTGGATGCATATTCTTCAAAATGATGCATCCACCAAAAAACATGATTTTTTCGATTTTGACGGATCAATGTGTTGTTAAACACTTAAATAATGATAATTAGTTATGCACTATGTTAACTTTATGGACTTTTAATGCATCAAAATGATGTTTTTTAAGTGTTCTCACCGTTCTTATTTTAAGACTGTTCTCACCGGAGTGTTACCCTAATATATAATATATATATATATATAGGGGTGAGTTATTTTGAGAACCATTAAAAAAAAAGAACGCGAGAACCAATCTCAGCCCTCCATTCATCAAGATCAGGAAGGACATGTTTGTCATTATTAAAAAAGTTGTCCAGCACTCTCTTTCTCTCTCCTCTTATTAAATCAAAAAATATCTAAATCATTAAAAAACTTTTATCTCACAAACCGTACATCGTTAGACGAAAAAAAAAGCATGGATAGTATTGAAATTTCGTCCTCTTTCATTAAAGATGCGATTCGATATACTTTTGACGACCTTTTAAATTTCATTTTTTTTTCCATCACGTTCATCCCACACATGTGTAAGTACAACCTACACATGTGTAGGAAAGACCTAGAAGTAGTGAGTTGTATAAGCTGCCCATGCGTAAGTACAACCTGCTCATGGGTAACTACAACCTACACATGGGTAAGTTACTTATAAGGTTCAAAAAAGATGAGGACGCATTGTAAAACCCTAAATGCTAAACCCTAAAGCTTAATTTCTAATCCTAGGGGGAAGCTACTTTCTAAAAACCCTGGAAAATCTAAACCTTAAATGTTAAACCCTAAAAACCTAAAACGGATGAGGGTTCCCACTCTAGGGTTTAGGGTTTGAAGCCCCTCGACCTTCAAACCCTAAACCCTAGAGCGGGTACACGGTACCCTAAATGCTAAACCCTAAAGCTTAATTGCTAATCCGAGGGGGACGCTACATTCTAAAAACCCTAGAAAATCTAAACCCTAAATGCTAAACCCTAAAAACCTAAAAAGGATGGGGGTTCACACTCTAGGGTTTAGGGTTTGAAGCCCGAGAGTTACGGCTAACCCTCGACCTTCAAACCCTAAACCCTAGAGCGAGATGTATTAGGGGTAAGTACAACTTGCCCATGGGTATGTACAACTTACACATGTGTAAGATGAACGTGATGGAAAAAAAGAACGAAATTTAAAAAGTCGTCAAAAGTATATCGAATCGCATCTCTAATGAAAGAGGATGAAATTCTAAGATTACCCATGCTTTTCTTTTCGTCTAACGATTTACGGTTTGTGAGATAAAAGTTTTTTAGTTAATTAGATAAAATTATATTAAAGTAAGAGAGAGAAAAAAAGGAGCTGACGAAAATACCCCTTTAGTGTTGAGAGGAGTTTTTTTATTTTTAATCTTGTCCATCCATTTTCTTTGATCCAAGGGTGTAGAGGAGTTCTTGAGTTTTTTTTTTTTTAGGAATTCTCAAATAATCCCTCTTCTATATATATATATATATATATATATGTATAGTTTCGTTCTTTGAAATTCCGGTGATTATCGCTAGGAGTTGGGAAACTGATCAGGAGATGGGCCCGAATTAGGGATAACGGCATGTGCACTGCAAATATTATAGTTGTAATATATAGTAATGAATAACAAAATAACGTAAATCAGGATCTAGTCATGAAGAGCTTTAAATTACAATATACATTTAAATATTAAAATCTGATTATGCATGTGCATGATAACAGATATATAGTACATTATATTATTATTCCTTTAATTTATGGTAACTTTGCTCGTACATGTATTACAGAGTATATTTCTTTTTGACAAATCTGACAACGGATATTGAGAGATGACTCAACAGTACTATGGGACTAGGCGATCGTTTTAGGCCCTCAAATTTTCAAGACCCCAAAATCTTGTATATTAAACTTAGTGTTTGAATTTTGGATTAAGTATCATTATATAATTTGCATTGCAGTAACGCCTTTTTGATTTTTACATCAACATCTGTATATTTTTTTATTACTTGTAGTTCAATAACAAAAGACGAGTTACTTTTTTTTTTACTTTAATTTATATGGTAATGAACTAGGCCCCCAAAATTAATCTCGTTTGAGGCCTCTAAAAACCTTAAACCGCCACAGCGTATATTATTCCATACGAAATTGAGCCTATCTTAATTTGAATGCTAAAAAATTAAAAAATATTTTTGGAATGAAAAATGATTTGTATCATAGCTTTTGATTTTTTTACCACAAAATACTACTTTAATAATATATGGTACAAGTCAATGAGACATTATGTGGAAAATATATCAAATTTAAGATTACTCGTAAAAGATACGAGTATGTGGTAGCGTTATCATTATTAGAGCATTAGTAATTATAATACTACTACGTACCATTTTATAGCAATAAGCTTAAAAACCATAACACCCAATAATCAATCACAACCCAAGCCTTCCCCACCATCTACACTCTTCACATTCATCTCGAGGCTTCCAAATCACTACCAGGCCAACTTTTTTAATGGGCTACCGCTAAGGAGCAATCTTCCACCTTTTTGACCCAACAACGATTACGTATCACTTAAGAATTAAGTAATGCTATTAGTTTACACCAAAACTACGCTCTGGATTGTAAAAACGTCATACATTATCTCTCATGCGGAGAACAAAATCAAGAAATAGTGGAAGATAATATGTAGATAACAATTAGGGAAAAAAATCTGTATATGTATGTAATTTGTCTTCAGCTACTATTGTATGAAAGAAACTTTGTTTTGGTTTATTGTATGTAAGTTTGTCTCAAAACTGAACGAATTGTGTAAGAAATCGACCGGATACTAACGTGACACCATCAAACATCTGATACGTGGCCCAATGAGAGACCACCACATCAGCATTTAACATATTATTTACATGATTCGTTCAGTTTAGCAGGTTATTTACATACAATGAACCAAAACAAAGTTTCTTTCCCACAATAATAGCTGAAGACAAGTTACATACACACACTGATTCTTTTTCAAAACAATTAATAATTAAACAACCGTTGAAAAATGTAAGAGAGAAGAAACAATATATTATATGATAATATGAAGGATACGTATATTCTATTGATTTGCTAACATGTTGATATCCTGTTATCTCATAACTTAGTTAAGCGAATCGTGATCCACCGTTGCAACTGAGCTTCAAGTGAGACATCTTCAAAGTTGTGGACAATAATAAATAAATAAAAGCTTTCACTATCGATAAAATACTTTAATATATTATACATATACTTAAAATATATGTAGTATGTATATTATGCGAAACGGCACTAAAATATTTTGGTAGTATTTATCTTCTTTTTCTAAAAATATTTCATATCATTTCATCCAGTTTTGTAAGAACGATTCGCCCGGTCAGACTAATTAATAAACCGGTGGATGCCTGGTTCGATACATATATATCCGGTCTAGCTTTAATTTTAGTTAATTAATTGTTAAAAAAAACTATCATTGTACGTAGTACGTTTCCTATTTCCTTTTTCTTGTTTTACATATGTTTTCGAATTTGAATAGCATTATTATCCAAGCTTTATCTTTGACGACCCAAATTCGGATTTAATTAAGCTTAGAGTAATTATAAAACATATAATGAAAAGTAATTAATACTGGCCGGTACAGTGGAACAAATTAACATAATTATAATGCGCACCCGATCACAACAAATTATTTGATACGCGTACATGTGGAAGACCGGCCGGGTACATATTAAAGTTTCAGACGTTGCAAACGATGAATATTATCGTCGATTGGCTTGCCTAAGGAATGTTGAAAGTAGTACTCCTCAATGGTAGTTTCCCTGTACCTCGGTGGGTTGTCACTGGAAACAAAATCCTTGAGTGGTCCATACGTCCTCGACGTCTCCAAGCTCCTGAAGAAACAAGCAACGGACACCCTTGGCCCTTTCTCTTTTGCAACCGCTCTGTGCTCTAGGCTCTTCAGTTTATCATTTGATAGCAACTGGTTGAATATAAAATATACAAAATAAAAACTACTAATTAAATATTCACAAATTAATTTATGGCAACGGCAACGGTACCCAATCCCAGCAAAGTCGGGGTACGGGAGAGGTATGATGTAGACAGTCCTTACCTCTATTCAAAGGTAGAGAGGCTGCTTCCAGATCCACCAAGGTGGAGGGGACCTCCGGCCCAAGAATGATAAAAAAAATATGGTTAGATCCATCGGAGTGGGACCTTTATTCCGAAGGGAATAATCTCGATCTTAAACTCTCAATTTCAATAACCCTGATCTCAATCTCAAAAACGCTCAGTCTCCGATTTAAGGATCCAGGAAAAAGAGCCGTTGGGGAAGGAGAGAGCAGAAGGTAGAGAGAGAGTAGAGAGAGAAACCCTTGTAAATATTTTATACGAGTACTAATTAATTTATACGAGTACTAATTAATTTATAAATAATAGTGATTGCCATACACCTAAGTTTAATATCATATACGAGTACTAATTAATTTATAAATAATAAATAAATGATTGAGCCCATGTTTTTTATGAATTTAGATATTAAGAAATGAGGGGTTTTATATATAAGTTTAGATACAACGACACTAAAGAAAACGAAAGAAATGAACTTAATTGCCTGTAGTAAGTCTCCAATGTTGACTACAAGAGAACCAGGAACAGGAGTAACATCAACCCATTGATCTTGATGAAGTATTTGGAGGCCTCCAATTTCACCCTGTAGAAGCACAGTCAAGAAATTAGGATCTGTATGTGGAGCTACACCCATGGTTAGATCTGGTTGTGGACAAGCCGGATAATAATTGCAGAGGAGCCTAAAGCCCTTGTCACAATCCATATCTCCTAGATAATCAGGGTCCAGCCCCAAGGCCTCAGAGATCAACCGAAATATTACGACACCTAGTTTCTTCAATTCATTCGAGTACTCCATCATTATGTCCCTGCAAACCTCCGGCAATTCCTCATAGGGCGGAGGGGTAGGAGCCATAATCGAAGCAAAAGTGTCCCTCCATCCAGCCACAGACGAGAAATACAGATCGAAATTGGAGTTATACACCACTGCTTTAGATGCATCTCTTGTGTAGAACTTTTTCTTCACCTCAACATCTTGCTCATGGAATCTACGGACACCGTTGAGCATTTCCTCCATCACGCTCATCGGTATCCCGTGATTCGTTACATAAAATATTCCTATATCTTCTGAAGCTCTACGGATCTTCTCAACTGTTGATGATCTATTGGTGGAACCTAGATCTATCGTTGGAATTATTTCCAAACAGTTGACGGCCGCCGGGGCCTTGGGATTTAAGATTTCTGGTGGATGCATAAACATCCGAGGGATTTCTCGGATTCCTGCATCCACCAGACCTTTCACACCAGCTTTCGTTTCGTCGAAAGCTTTAACTTCGGCTAGTCGGTCATATGGTGGGACAATGGAGGAAGCCATATTGTTGTTCTGGTCGATAGTTATTGCTTCTAGCTAGGATGATAAGTAATTAACTTGCTGTTATATGTGCATGCCCACTCACTGATTATATAGACATGTATATATGGATGGTGAACATGTAGTTAATATACAATTAACGTTTATGTGATTAATTGGTTATTAAGTTTTTTAAACAAAAACAATAATTAAATGATTATGTATTGATATAAATAATTAATATATTCGATGGTGCATGTGGTCGCTTACTCGCTTCACGTGGTTAATATATAATTAGCGTGTATGCACATGATTAATTAGTAGGTGCATAAGTAATCTAAGTAAAAACAATAGATGATCGATTATTATATACTCCCTCCGTCCTAATTTAATTAAATGTCAAAATTTGACTTGTTGAGTCTTTCTTCTCTTATTTTGACCGTAATTATTTTTGTTTGTATAATATCATACCTAACAAAAGTTATATCAATGAAAAATACATCTAAAGTTCAATCTATCCATATATGTTACATCAATTATCGTATTACACACATAAAACAATTTACGGTCAAAGTTACGAAAGAAAGACTTCAAAAGTCAAAATAGGACATTTAAATTGGAACGGAGGGAGTACTGTATTGATTTTTAACTAGCCCGCGCGATGCGGCGATACTTGTAACAATCGTGGTTCCTGACCTTTTGACCATATGTACAATTTAACTAACTATCGAGTTGACCAATATAGTTCAAGTACAATTTGGAGTTCATGTAAGTGTAATGTGTCCAAATAGATCAATTTATCGTTTAAGATATATGTGCTAGTCGATATCATCGTTGGTGCAAATCGAACCTAAACCTTGAGATGACATTTATATCTAATTGGCTTTACGGTACTAGATGACATTAAATCTAGTTAGCAACATGAAATGGATCCTCCATGGGTCAAACCCATGACCCATCACCCAACTAACTTCCTTATTTATCCAACCATCCATTCATTCCTTCCCTTATCTTTTCTTCCTTCCTTTCTTCTTACAAGAAAAACACACACACACACAAATGTCTTTCTCTCTCTAAGATTCTTACACCAAGATTATGGTTTCAAATTGGATTAGTGCTAGAAACATCATCTATTACATCTCCTTTGCATCATATCAAGATTTGGGTCATCAAAAAAGTGCAAAAATCCTCCATTTGGGTCAATTTTCGGGTTTGAACAATTGTGGTGATTTTGGTAAGTCAAGTTCCTCCCAAATCGATTATTTTATGTTTGTAAACTTGATTATAGTCATAACTAACAAAACTTGGGACAAAAATCGGGTCAAAACCCTAAAGAGGGCAAAATTAGGGTTTATGTTACTAAAATTAGGTCAACAAACGATTTGAGTCAAGATTGATGTTATGAATCAAGATTATGATGTGGGTTATGTTTAATGATGTTAAAATATGTTTGATTTATGTATAAAAATGTGTCTTGGAGCTTCCTTAGTCGATCTTGAAGTCAAGAATCTGCCCAGTCAGAGCACGAACGCTCAGACAGACGCACCGTGCTTGTGGCCGTGCTATGTGCCCAGTTCTTCCCGTACTGCAGACGCTCACACGGCCGACCGTGCGAGCAGCCGCAGTATTTCTGTTCCTTCCCCAACTTTTTCGTTCGGTTATCGGTCGACTTTTAATGATCCAAAACTTGTTTATTGGTCTTATATTAACATACTAAGGTTAACAAAATTGGTTAAACACAATTCTAAACACTTTGATTTTCAAGTGGAATTTTGGTGCTAAGTCATTGAACCGTGTCTAACCAAAACTCTTCATTTGTCATTTAAACGTTCTCGAATGACTTATAAAACATCTTTAGGGGAAATTGTGGTATAGTATAACTAGTATTGACCATGTCTTGTATTGTGACATATATTGTTAGGTTGTGGACTTTTGACGACCATTGGGCATTCGTAGCTTGATATTAACTTGCTATTGCCGATCAAGGTGAGTTCGTAGCTCCCTACTCGTTTGAGATTCGGGCTGAAAAGTGTACAACCTTTGTGTGATTACTTGTTTGTTTGTACAATTATGTGTTTCCTTGATTGATGACATAGTTCAATTGTGCATACGTTTGATTTCCTTGATGATGACATGACTTGATTGTGCATATGTTGAGTGTCTTGAGTGATGACATTATTTGATTGATGGAATTGTTAACGTGTAAATACGTGGTTATTATATGATTATTGTATGTGCATGTTTGGTTGATTATCAGGTTAGTCGTGCATATATGGAAGACGGTAATACTTTCGAAAGGTTGGAGATGTGGTGGGAAGGCTGCGGGTGACCCTATATATAAGCATCAAAGGCCTTTCAAAAGTAGTATCGTACGAAGTATATACACATAGTGTTTGTTCCTGGGTGGGCATTGATGGTCATGGTGCAATTGAGTACAATGAAGTACATTACGCACAATTGAGTACAATCAGGTACATTACGTGTAGTTGAGTGCAATTGAGGGACATTGATAGACATGTTGGGCGTTATAGAACTTGTTAGATACTTCTTGATATCATTATTACTTGTTCTTGTTTACTAAGCGTATTCTAAATACCTTGCGTAGTTCATTATGTGAGTACATATGTGAGGGTCATTGATGGACATTGATTGATTATGTATTGTTTGAGTATGATTGATTTATTTATGATTAGGGTAGTTGTACATACATGGAAGACGATGATACATTTAATGAGTTGGAGATGTGGTGGGAAGGCTGCGGGTGACCCTGTATACAAACATCTAAGATTCCTTAAATGTAAAGTCGTATGAAATGTATGTGCATTGTGCATGGTTGAGTTGATGGACATGATGACAATAAACGGGTACTTACGTACTTGATGACATTAAACGGGTACTTACGTACTTGATGACATTAAACGGGTACTTATGTACTTGATGACATTAAACGGGTACTTATGTACTTGATGACATTAAACGGGTACTTATGTACTTGATGACAATATTGATGACAATAGAGGGACAATGTGTGCATGTGCAATAAACTGGTGCTATACGTACTTGATGACAATTGGATGACATGAGAACAATTGAGGGACATTGATGGACATGTCTGGCATTTTAGAAATTGATGGATATTTGTTGATGTCGACATTCTGTGTTCTTGTGCATTATGTGTGTTCTAGTTATGGTATGATTGTGCAATGGATACATGTGGGTCCAGGTTGCGTTACGAGCCAACCTATATTGAGTACTTGCGCCTTTTAATGACTTACTGTAAGTGTGTTCCTTGTTCATTTGCTTAGTTCATATTGTGAATGGCTTTGGCATTAGATCCTCGTCATTCGCCCCTACGAACTCACCAACCTAGTGTTGACCTTGTTTAGTACACTTTTCAGGTAACCTTGTGAATCCAAGACGTGATGGTTGATGGATGCTTGCGCTAGAGTTTGGGCTTAGTCTTACATGGATCAAGGATTCATTTGCCTCTATTTGCATTATGCTTTATGTACTTGTTTGTTAATGATGGATTCACCGAATCCCTTTATTTTCATATAGTTCATGTCCTACGATAATCCCATGCATACGCTATATCTTTTCAGTAGTATTTCGAGCCTAGCTCGGGGTGTTACAATACTGACAAGTGACAATGGGCGTTGGTGGTGGTGACGACAGCTGTAACGATAGCGATAATTAATTTAAAATTAATTGATTTAAAAGAAGATAATTATAGTTATTTTGTAGGTTGAAAATACGTTATATGTTATAAATAATTTCATTAAAGGTATTTATAGTTATATTAGGGAGAAGGGTGCAGTCAACAATATGAATCGGCTCCTTCCATCGATATATAGGGCATGTCGTCTCCATTGTACCCCTTTCAACGACTCTCATCAGCAATTAGCATCGCTTCCTTCCATCAGCTACCTTTGGCCGATGCTAGTGAACTTTGGGTGTGATATTTTCATGGTAAACAAACAAAAAAAACATAAATATATACATATGTACTCCCACATACATCTCTATCTCTCTCTATATATAATTCTCTATCTCAAAGTGCATACGTGGCATGACACTTTGCTCGCCACATCATCTTTTTCCTACGTAAGCTGTCACCTGTGCATTCGTTTTGAAGAAATACTTAAAAATATAATGCAACAATGTGGGAGCCATGAGTCGAACATCATACCTTCGACTATCAAGAAAAACATGCATGCCAAGTTGCAAACTTGTCTAAAACTCAGTTGGTGTCAAAATTCCATCCCAAAACTAGATATAGTAATACTACGTACATATATATTTAATAAATATATTATGAAGTCCTTCACTTGATGGTTTAACCCACAAGTGTAGAATACAACAAGTCAAGTAAGCACTAGATAGGACTAGTATGAATGCGACAAGTCAAGTAAGCACTAGATTGGACTAGTATTACAATAAATATAAATGCAAGAATATATATAAAGTAATACGTACTTAAGCAATATAAAGATAAGTAAGTAAAGTAAATGATGAGACACAATGTAATTTTTCAAGTGTATTCTATTTATTGATGTTAAATAAAATACAAAGTTGTTGCGGAACAAAGATATTACAAAGTAAGTATCTAAACAACCTTATGAATTACAAGTGATCTAATATTTGCTAAATAAACTCTTTTGATCGAAATACTTAAAGTTGTGAAGTATAACTGTTTAGATCGAGAGTATTTGAGCAAAGACACCAAATTGCAAAAGTGTAATTTGGACGAGGGAAGTGACTTGGTATTTATAGGCAAAAAGAATGAATATAATATTCTTTTTGCCATAAAAATATAGTTACATGCTTTTAAGAAAATTACTTTAATTCCTTAAATGCATTGATTAAAGTACAAGAATAAAGTCACTTGATAATGACTTGTATTCTAATTAACCAACCACCTTTACATGCGTGTAAGGCTTTTAACAAAAGACAAATGGATTGTCCAGTTAAAGACATGTAAAGGTATAAAGTCAATTCCTCGTAATCAGTGTTCAAACTTTTAAGGTCTAGAACACGGTCAAGGACTCCAGTCAGGAGATCTGATAACTCTGCCAGTGAGCTCCGCTATTTGTCAGACTTCTTTCTTCAGACTTCAGTCTTCGACTTCAGTGGAAAGATCTTGACTGCAGTGAAGTCCAGTGAACAAATTTGGTGGAATCCAGATTCCTTTACAAGTAAGTTGTTCACTGGTCTTCACATAATTTCTGGACAAATCTTCAAAGGGCTCCAGTAGTCACGTCTGGAGTGAGTCCAGTAAACCTGGACCTAACATATATATGTCTTCTATTATATATTTTTTTTATATTTAGTTTAGTAATTAAATAATTTCAAAAATAGAATTGTTTTTTCCCATAAGATGGTACTAGAAAAGACAAACTAAGGAGGACTATGTTCGGTTCAACCGATCGTCGGTGACCAATTATAAGATAAAAGAAGTTTTTAAATTCTCTATTAAAAATTATAAATTTACGTATTACGTGAGAAACCCTTATAATTGAAGGAAAAAACTCTCACATGCTCACTTTATATGAAAATTAAATATATATGATCATCTTAAACATGTATAGAGTCAAACTCAAATATGAGCAAACATTAGACCTTTTGTGAGTTTCCATCTATAGGTATTAAGTTGTTTATATATATACACCGGTAATATTATTTCGAGTTGAAATTTATTTCTAAATATATGCATGATTGAAAGGATTTATAGATACATGATACATCTTCTTCTTTCTCTCTCCCTCTCTCTCTCTCTCTCTATATATATATATATATATATATAATTCTCTATCTCAGTTTGATGATGTGACCTAGCTCAGAGTTCGCCAAATCATTTTTTCCTACGTGACATTCTCACGGTCTCGTCCATCATAGGTTGACACGTAAGCTGACACCTATGTATACTTGACAAATTATCATCTAGTCAACAGCCACATAGCTTTTATTTATTATAAATATATATCATATTAAAAAGTCATAAGCATGATTAGATCCACAATCTCAATCTTTTAATTTGAAAGATAAATCACTTGATCTAATGAGATTTTTGTTTATATTTTGCAAAACATGATAGATATTTGGTCTAAAATCCCACGAAACTAATTAAAACTATTATTTTTATAATTAGATGACTATATATATAAAAGAGATATATGGTAATAGTTTCTTACCAAAAATATTTAATATTAATATATATTATGACATAAATTGATTAATAAGAATTCATCATAAATACATATTGATGACATATTCCAAATTTATAAAAGTTTCAATATTTTAAAGATTTTATCTAATTCTTATTAAAAAGTAATCATGATTCTTAATTTTTTAATATAATATCTTTTGAGATATAAATTTTAGTATCATCAAATTCGATGAATACATTGTCTTAACCGGGTCTGCCTAGAATGTCTACTTGCATTCCCCTATTATATCCCGCCTTTACCATCAGAACATTTATTAGCAAAACATGTTACTATTTGTAAATAATCAAGATGATAATTGTTGGTGCTCTATTTGTTGTTGTCTGCGTAGTGGTCGTCTTTGTTACCGTTTGCTTCAAATTATTACATGTTAGCTAAAAAAGATTGATTATCTACAAGAAAAAGTTTTTAGAGTGTGTAACCTCCCAAACAACTTTACTATATAAAAGAGCGAGATGGTTATAACTGTTTATAAACATATACAAAACATGTAATTTATAATGTATTCCCTTTTGGCTTTTAAATTGCTAACCATTATGATTTTTAGTTGTTTTGTTACATAACGAGTCACGGAGAAAAATGTTGTCTTAATTTAAGTTGAATTTGTGTTTCTATATACTCTATGTTTAATTCTTTGAGGGTGGACGTAATACGTAATGAGGCAAGGTGGTGATCCACCGGTGACCGGTTGGAACACCACCCGCCCTGTAGGTACCAATGGGGTGGGTAGCAAAGTGGTGATGGTGGTATCTGGTTTTCTTCTTATCCTCTCACCTTATTTGTTTTATCTTTTTCTTTGTTTTGTTTTTTGTCTTTTAAGTGAGGAGAGACGGGGAGAGAATGGTGAAATATTCATCGCTTGTGGAGGGAATGGGGGAAGACGAAAAAAAATGAAGACTCTATCCCGAAGTTTATAATTTT
This sequence comes from Erigeron canadensis, assembly GCF_010389155.1. Lineage (NCBI taxonomy): Eukaryota > Viridiplantae > Streptophyta > Magnoliopsida > Asterales > Asteraceae > Erigeron > Erigeron canadensis. The sequence goes on from NC_057765.1 coordinate 24,592,376, forward strand.
TTCCTTATAAAAATGTTTATTAGTTTGTCATTTGACATTTTACTTCATTTTATAAAAAAATATCTAATGTTTGTTGAATTATTTATTAGAAATTTATATTATCTCGTGCAACGCACGGGGCTAAACCTAGTACATATATATATATATATACACATACGATTTTCACCATGTTCGTCATCACCATATGTTCTTGTTCTTCTCCATTTTTCCGACGACGATTCTGTTTTCGGCAACCCATTTGACTTGTTTTTCAGGTGAGATACCTAATGGTGGTGATGGGTATGTTTTAGTTTTTCCATATCATGATCTTCGTCATCATCATTCGCTGGAGGTTCATCGGTCGAAAGGAACAAAATAGCATCGACGCTTCCATTTGGCATAGATAAAGAGAGAAATTATGGTGTGTTGTGAACGAAGAAGAAAAAATAAAAGAAACCATAGGAAAATTTACACATGGAACCGATGCTTCTTTTTTTGCAACTGATCTCTGTCCAGAACAATTCAGTCCGAGCTCAAAGTAGCGAAAACCCAGCTCCAAGGAAATATATAAGATCTCCGCCACGATTGCTAAGGTAACAAGATTACCACAAATCTCCTCAAGAAGGACACAAGATATTCATAAAGGAGGAAGAGATTTACCCTAATTCTCTTACTCTCCTCTCCAAGTTATTTACCCTCTATATAAATAGAGGAGGAAGCCCCACGGCAAAGGGATCATACACATTCATACGCATAAAAACCCCAAAAAAACCCCAAGTCGAACAAATCGGCTTAGCCATAAAACTATCCGGCGTAAAGCGGTCTCTCCGACCCTCTGACCGTAAGGGAATCGCCGCTAAACACCAACAACCCAACTCACACCTCCGGTTGAGCCATAGTGCATTTATTTGATCAAACAAATTGGCACCATCTGTGGGACCAACCTGAACACAAACCCGAACCCACCATCGATCAAAAATACTACATATGGCCAACCGAGACCCAGAAAGTGCCCAAAACGACAGTTATAGGTCGCCTTGGGCCCCTCAAAATCGGCAACAAAAGAAAGGATGCCAAGGATGTCATCACCGACATAACCTTTGGTTCCAAAGAAATCGACAAATTCTTAGAGGACCCGTTGGTAATACAGATCGCAGTCTGTGATATCCTGGTCCATATGGTTTACATAGATGGAGGAAGCGAGTGCGACGCCCTCTACGAGCATTGCTTTCTGCAGCTTCCCGATTAAATCCGGAGTTCGATAACTTCCCCGAAGGCACCCCTGAGCGGATTCGCAGGAGAGCGAACTTGGCCGATAGGGAAATTTGCCTACCAGTCCGAACTGGCCAATCCCCGACGATCAGGACGGAAAACCTAGACTTCGTTATAGTGAGGTCACCCTCGCCCTATAATGTACTGCTGGGGAGACCTGCTATGAAAAGACTGGGAATCGTTGCGTCCACGATCCACTCCGTGGTCAAGTTCCTGACTCTAGAAGGGGTGGGGACAATAGAGTCCCTCCGTAGTCCCGGAAAACACATTCACGATGTGAAACGGGCCTGGGAAGAAACGAAGGTTACTATCCCTATGACCACTGAACAGGACAAAGAGGAAGGGATCGCGATATACCCGGCTTTCCCGGAGCAGCTAATTCTGATAGGAAGACAGTTGCCCGCAGAGTTCAAGCCGAAACTTCGAAAACTGTTGGAAGACAACATGGATGTCTTCGCATGTGATTATTCCGATATGTCAGGGATACCTCGGAAAATACCAGTCTGGGGTAAGGAATTTGTAACGGAGCATAGGTTGAACGAACATAAGCACCTGACCCCCATCTATCAAAAGAAAAGATCCCTGGCAGCGGAAAGTGACCAAGTCGCATTAAAGGAAGTAGACGAGCTCCTAAAGACCGGGATAATAAGGGAATCAGTATACCCCACATGGGTAGCCAACCCAGTCATGGTAAAGAAGAGCGACGGAGGATGGCGGATGTGTGTAGACTTCACAAACATAAACAAAGCAACGCCAAAGGACTGCTATCCTCTGCCTGAAATCGACTGGAAGGTCAAATCTGTAGCGGATTTCAAATTGAAGTGTTTCCTAGACGCGTACAAAGGATACCGTCAAATACAGATGGCCAAAGAAGATGAGGAAAAAACGTCGTTCTATACCAGCAAGGGAATATATTGTTACACAAAAATGCCGTTCGGCCTTAAAAATGCAGGGGCCATGTATCAGCGGCTCCTGGACAAGGTCTTTCATCATCAGTTAGGCAGAAATCTAGAAGCCTACGTGGACGACATGGTCATCAAAAGCGAAGAAGACTTGTTGACGGACGTGCAAGAGACTTTCAACACATTGAGAGGAATCAACATGAAACTCAACTCGAAAAAATGCTTCTTCGGTGAGGAAGAGGGGAAATTTCTGGGATATTAAATAACGAAGAAAAGGATCTAGGCCAATCCATCAAAAGTTAGCAAGCTTTCGCAGCTACTCCTGCCAACCTCGATAAAGGAAGTGCAAAGTCTGAACGGGAAATTGGCAGCGTTAAGCAGATTCTTGTCTAAAGGCGCTGAAAAGCAACTCCCATTCTTTAAAACACTTAAGGGATGCATAGACAAGAAGACTTTCAAATGGACTGTTGAGGCCAACGAAGCATTCGAGCAAATGAAAAAATATATCGCGGAGCTACCGACTCTGACATCCCCGATAGCAGGAGAAACCTTATATGTATATACATATACATTGCGACATCTGAGGAATGTGTAAGCTCCGTACTACTGGCCGAAAGAGACAGGAAGCAAATTCCCATCTATTTCGTCAGCCGGATCCTGCAAGGAGCAGAAGCGCGGTATCCAGAGCTCGAAAAACTGGTCTTAGCATTAGTTCATATAGCCAGAAGGCTCCGACGTACTTCCAGGCCCACAACATCACAGTCTTAATAGACAAACCAATCAAGCAAGTGCTGCTCAAACCCGAAAAATCGGGTAGAATGGCCAAATGGGCTATCGAACTCGGGGAACATGACATAGAATTTCGTCCTCAAAGCTCTATGAAAGGTCAGGTGCTTGCAGACTTTATCGCAGAAACCTGACATAACAAGGAAACCGGAGATACGAGTCACTCAAGCACACTAACCATCACCGAAGAGCGTGATAGGAGCAAATGGCAGCTATATACAAACGGGGCATCAAGCAAGAGTGGCTTCGGAGCAGGCCTAATGCTAATAGGACCTGATCAGAAGGAGTACACTTACGCGTTGCGGTTCAAGTTCGAGACAACGAACAACGAGGCGGAATACGAAGCATTATTAGCAGGGCTCCGGATAGCGAAGGACATGAAAGTCCGACACATACATGTATATGTAGACTCGCAGCTAGTAGCCAAACAAGTCCAAGGGGAGTTCGAAGCAAAACAATCAACAATTAAAAAATATTTAGAGAAAGTTCATGAATTGATAAACTGCTTCGGGTCATTCGAAATAGAACACATAAGGAGGAACCAGAACCAAAAAGCGGATGCGCTTAGCAAGCTGGCATCCCTAACATTTTCTCATCTAGCCAAAGACGTTCTGATAGAGGTCCTCGAAGACAGATCAATAGAAGGGAAGGAAGTACTAGCAACAATCACGGAAGACCTGAACAACTGGATAACACCTATAAAGGAATATCTAGTGAGTGGGCTCCTCCTAGAGGATAAGAACGAAGCTCGGAAAATAAGAATTAAAGCGCCTCAGTTCAAATTAATGGATGGAGTCCTGTACAAGAAAGCCTCCCTAACCCCATGGCTGAGGTGCGTTGGGCCAAACGAAGCAAACATGATAATAACAGAAACACACGGAGGGATCTGCGGACACCATGCTGGCCCAAGGTCGATAGTAGCGAAGATACTGCGACTCGGCTACTACTGGCCAACTATGCATCAGGATGCATCAGCAACGATACAAGTATGTGTAAATTTCCAACTACACGCAAATGTCAGTAGGATGCCCAAACAAGACATGACCTCCGTTATCTCAGCTTGGCCCTTCGCGCAATGGAGAATAGACATAGTGGGACCATTACCAGCAGCACTGTCAGGACACAGGTTTTTGATCGTCGCGATTGATTACTTCACCAAATGGGTAGAAGCAAAACCGCTGACGGAGATCACAGGGAAGAACGTTGAAAAATTCATCTTCGAGCATATAATTTGCCGATTCGGGGTGCCACACACCATCATCTCCGATAATGGGAAACAATTCTTGGAGGGCACATTCCCAGATTTCTGCGGTTGGTTAAAATTACAGCAAAATTGTACCTTCGTATATCATCCCTAAGGCAACGGAATGGTCGAAGTAACAAATCGCGACCTAGTCAAAGGTATTGAGAAAAGGCTGGGACCTACTCGAAAAGGATGTGTCGATGAAATACCCTTAGTATTATGGGGATTAAGAACCACGCCAAAAAGGGGAACAAAAGAAACCCCCTTCAGCTTGTTATACAGATTAGAAGCAGTTTTATCGACGGAGTTCCAGGTCTCCACCTGCAGGGTATCCAACATGGAGACGGAGAACAATAATGAGAATCTACGGATAAACCTCGACATCCTGGATGAAACAAGGGAAATAGCGGCGATCCGAACAGCTTCCTACCGACAAAAAGTAGAAAACTACAATAATAAAAGGGTACGGAAGTCAACCTTTAAGCCAGGAGATTATGTGCTCAGATTAAATAGTCAGAGCGGTAAAGAGGAAAGAGGAAAACTTGGCCAAACATGGGAAGGACCATACAAAGTAACCCATGCCTATGGCAACGGAGCATACCACTTGGTCGACATGGAAGACAATTCAGTCGGAAGGCCATGGAACGCAGTAAACCTTCGCCGTTTCTACCACTAAGGACAAAGCTCCAAAAAATATGTATCACCCAATTTGGAGCAAGCCTTTTAATAAAAATACAAATTTTTAAGCGAACAGGGTCGCAACCTTTCGCACATAATAAATATAAGTACGTACAAGTAATTAAAAAATACCTGAACGTTGGAGTAAGAGGACGCTCATTAAATCCAGAGTAAGAGGACGCTCATTAAATCCAACATAACCACAACACAAATCTATATATATGAGTATAGATAAAAGTTTGGTTAAAACTCAAGCACGCAGATATAAGTCTTTAAACAAAGATATAAATCAAAATGTGCAGAGAGTATAACAAACATAGATATTAATGTTTAAAAACATTGATTAAGATGAGGAATGGGGCTTCTTTTGGAGCAACTCTTCGACTGAGGCAGAATCATTGGCAGCGATATCTTTCACAAAAGGGAGATCTGTGCGGGCAAGGGCATCTTCGGCTGCTAGCACTCTTTCTGTAGTCTGATCAGCAAAATCCGGAGCCAGGGAAACCAACCCATCCCTGGCTAGCTGGGTCAGGATTGACACTCTCTCCTGAGCATGATTGACACTCCGCCAACAACACACCAGCCTCCTCACTCCTGATAAGCTCAATACAGACATAAGGGATAACCTCAGATATAACCCTTTTTGACTTCAATTCTGCAGCAACAGCCCTTTGATTAGCCCCCGCCAGTTGGCCCTCAAGATCAATGATACGGGCGTCCCTCCCATCTATGGCCTTCTTACTTGATTCACAGTAAGTCCCCATATGATTGATCTTCACTTGAGCATTCTGCAGTTGTTTCACAAGTGTGGTACATTGCTTTTGCTGTTAAGGCAATTGCCACTTCAGATAAAGCTGCTCATTCTACAAACGAGCAATAAAAAACTGCTCCCTATGGCAAGAATCACAAACTGAAGAACCCTCCTCACGGCCATGTCTCCTCGGGTTAGCCAACTGCCCCTCCATATTTTCTTGTTGTTGAGCCAATAAACGAAGGCGAGCACCTACAACCGTCCCCACCAAAGTACTCATATACACAAGTTGGTTATGAGAAGCCTGCAAGTTCCTTGCATCTAAAGCCATGAGTTCCCGGATCCAATCCTCTGGAACGAAACGAAGTAAAGCATTCTCCACTACATCAGGCCCAGGAACATCTGTGGCACGTAAAGTAGAAGCCATAAGCAAACACTGAAGAAAGGAAGATAACAATAAAGGAATACTTACTAAGAGTCAACTCCCCAGGCTGAAGTTCACCTAGCAGCATCGTAACAAAAATGGACTGTGGTTTTGTCCTTTCCTTTGGGGCCTTGGAAGATGACCTTGATGAAACCTTCCTCTTCTTGGAAGGAGTAGCAGTAGGAGGGATCTCTCTCTCAACATCCACAATCTCGTGATCAATAGGCTCCACAGATGACAAATTTGCAGCAATAACAGACACCCGAGGCTGACATTCCAACAAGGGACCCTTCACAAACTCAGCCAGTGTAACCTCTAAAAACAAAACAAAAAAAAAGAGAGAGAGTCATGCTAAGAGATGTGAACCCAAGATAAAATAAGTAAAAGATAAAGTAAAAATGCACTTACCAGTGCCCCTAACACAAATTCTGGAATCAACTCCCTCGGGCCACTGCTTCAGAATACTGACCCGATGCAGAACAACATCAGGATAACGGTCCAATTTGACTGGATTCTGCAAAAGATGGTGATACAGGGGTAATTCAAGGGCATGGTGGGGGGGGGGGGAGCAGCTTCCTTAAACTTAGTTGGCTTCTCACCAGCCATCAACGGTTCATGGGCTTTAGGAATCATGGAGCACTCAATAAAAACAAACTCATTCTTCTACCCATGTACAGCAGTGCTACCGGGAAGAAATATATCAACCTTGGGTTTCTTTTGAATGGTAACCCAATCACCAGCATCACATAAATCAAAACAGGCAGAAAATAGATCCACGGTTGGTTCGCCATCAAGGGCACGTCAGAGGATTTCAAAACCAATAATACAGGCAACGCCGTTGGGATGCATATAGGAAAACGGACAGTTGTAGTGGCTAAGGACATCAAGAAAAAAGGGGGACAAAGGGAATCTCATGTTCCCTCGAGTTACATGGGCAACATACAAACCCACATAACCCTGAGGTGGGTTTGCAACAGTTTGACCAGACGACGGTAACTGAACCGTCTTATCACAATCTGACAAATAGGTGGTGCAAAGCCACAGTAACCCCTCAGGGGTGATAACGGAAGAAAGATCACTACGCCCTACCTTTGTCATTTCTACGATGATTTAAAAGGAAAGTTACAGAAAAAGATACGAGTTACCTGGAGATGGCGAAGAAATTAGGGCAGAGCGAATGAAGCGATTAGGGAAATGATCGGATCGGACTCGCAGGTAAATAAAAGGTATTCCCTTTCACTATTTTTAATTTTTCATTTTTGACCCTCGAGATATTTTGAGTCTAACAAAACAGCCAGTTGCTGCCTCTTTCCTTAGACTGGGGGGCTTGATGATATACCCATACGGAGATCTAGCTCCGTATCCGAAGCAGGAGCAGAACTACCTTCGAATAAGTAAAACATACCCAGCCAGAACGGAACCCGATCTCCGTCCAAAACAATTCACTCGGAGCTCAAAGTAGCGAAAATCCAGCTCCAAGGAAATATATAAGATCTTCGCCACGATTGCTAAGCTCTGACATACTCGGACATAATTAGGTAACAAGATTACCACAAATCTCCTGAAGAAGGAAACAAGATATTCATAAAGGAGGAAGAGATTTACCCTAATTCTCTTACCCTCCTCTCCAAGTTATTTACCCTTTATATAAATAGAGGAGGAAGCCCCACGACAAAGGGATTATACACATTCATAGGCATAAAAAAACCCCCAAGTCGAACAAATCGGCTTAGCCAAAAAACTATCCGGCGTAAAGCGGTCTCTCCGACCCTTTGACCGTATGGGAATCGCCGATAAACACCAACAACCCAACTCACACCTCCGGTTGAGCCATAGTGCATTTATTTGATCAAACACACCTCTTCTTCAACTGGTGTGTTGATACAATTTTTTTTTCCATTCACATGTGAAACGTTATAAAAATATATGTTGCAGAAGAAAGTTTTTTCAAAACCTTATATATACCCGTTTGTTCACATGTTAACAAATAAGAGAATATATTGATTCACAAGTTCACAAAAAGGATATTTTGAAGGTTTTTTAACAAAAATTTTTCAACAACATAATTTTTATATCATTTCACATGTGAATGAACTAGGAAAAAAACATGTGATCCAATATATAATTTAAGAGTGCTGCAAAAAATTTGTTTCTAAAATAATGAAAGTGTATATATATATAAATATATATATATATATAAAGAGGAAAGTTATTTTTAGTACAAGGGTTTGAAAAAGTATAAAAAGTACAAGGTATTTCCTTCTTCTTCTTCCTTCTTCTTTCCATCTTCGACCACCACCACCACCACCACCATGATCATCTCCGACCACCATCATGATCCTCCGGCGATGGCGACCATCTCCGGAGAGACTTACACATATGTTAGTAACTTACACATGTGTAAGTACAACTTTTTTAGCATTTTAGGGTTTAAAATTTCTTGGTTTTTTCCTTTGCGAGACAACCACCATCATCTCCGACCACCCCAACCACGGTGCCGGCGCCGGCATCAAGGTCTTCGCTCGTACCGTAGTAAACCGTCACCATCGCCACCCATTAAATCCATACGATTCCCATATGTTTCCCTTGATGGTCAGCTTAGAACAGATGAGGGCCTCTGACCCGTACTGTATCCACCCGAAAACGAACCTAATTCTCGCCAGGAAGTTAACTTACACATGTGTAAGTTGTACTTACACATGTGTAAATATCGCCGGAGACGGTCACTGTCGCCGGAGGATCATGGTGGTGGTCGGAGATGGAAAGAACAAACATGTGTAAGAAAACTTACAATTGTATTTTTTGTACTTTTTTAAATGTTTGTACTATAAATAACTCACCCCTATATATTGCCGATATATATATATATATACGAGACAAATTAACCGCGCGTTGCGGCGGTGAGATGGTGGGGGTGATAAGTCATAGAGTATGATAGGTCATAAGAGGTGATAAGTCATAGAGTGTGATAGCCAAATGTCTTAGCCGTCCGGGTTCCATCTTCAGATTTAAAAATTCGTCGAAACTATATCGAACGACATCTGTAATGAAAGAGCATGAAATTTTAAGAACACTCATGTAACACCCCAACAAGGCGGAATAATGGGATATCACAAGAAAAGCACAGCACGGCATGGAAATTAAGCAGAGACAAATCTAGATGCATTAAAAGGATTGGGAATCCCTACAACCTAGTCAATTACAAATCCGAGACCATACAAAAATGCACAAGGAGCACGACCATCAAACGTTTACAAAAGAGAGTACAAAAGATGGTATATGATCCTAAGCATAACCCATAAGCAGGGACAATGAATCACGGATCCACAGTAAAGTCCAAGTCCAATCCTAGTATGCAAACAATCAATTATCATCCAACACATCTTTGATTCACCTGTTCACCTGAAAAGTGTACTAAAACGGGTCAACATAAAGTTGGTGAGTTCGTAGGTTTAAATAATAAAGTCTAGTGTGTCGGGATAACAACCGTTAACGATATACGAGGATTAATAACGTTCAATAACGTGGGCTCAACAACCCAATACGTGAGTATAAAGATACCCATAACATGGATTCAACAATCCACAACGTGTGTATAAAAATACCCATAACGTGAGTATAAAGATACCTATAACGTGAGTATAAAAATACCCATAACGTGAGTATAAAGATACCCATAACGTGAGTATAAAGATACCCATAAAGTGAGTATAAAGATACCCCTAACGTGAGTATAAAGATACCCATAACGTGAGTTTAACAACCCATAACGTGAGTATAAAGATACTCATAACGTGGATTTAACAATCCATAACGTAAGTATATATATATGTAATAAACGTTTCAATAACACATATCGCAAGCAAATAATTAAGTAGTTATCATCTCGTTCAATATCATAATCAAATGTATCAACCGACAAGCATTTAACAAACGAGTACACTTCCCACCCCAAATAAAGTAAACGTAGGGGCTACGAAACTCACCTTGGCCTCTAGAAGTCGTTAGAAAAAGATTAAGCAGACGAGCGGGGAGCACAACAATCACAAACCTATTACATCAACATCTTATCATCACATTATATCCTAAACTATGCCACATTCCCAAGGATGGTTTGTAAGATGAATTTAGAACATTTGGTTAAAGATATAAAGGTTTTGATTGAACAAAAGTTGAGGTTTGACACTAAATCCGGACGTAGAAATCAAAGTGTTACACGCGCCATGTTATGGATCATTAAGATGTAATAATGAGTATGGGTTAAGCAACTAAGGTTTAAACACTTTAGAACACTAAATATACATGATTAGCAAATATGTGACATGTAGGAAAAGCATGTGGCACATAGTTGGCTTTTTCAGATTTTTGGGCAAATATGTGCCACATGCATCATGCATACATGCATGTGGCACATATTTGACTCTGTTCAGACTTTACACAAAAACTGTGGAACATCATTACTCAATGTGGCACATATTTAGCTTTTTGAAATTTTTGGAAAAATGTGGCACATGCATACCTGCATGTGCCGCATATTTGATTCTGTTTGAACTTTACACAAAAACTGTGGCACATCATTACTCAATGTGGCACAGCTGGGCATGTTCTTGCTCAAAACAGATTTCAACACTAAAATTGACCTATGAACGATTTTGGAAGTGCAAATACTCATTTTTAAGCATCATAAACGCATATAAACATAACCCATAACAAAAATCCGTCCATAACATCAACACAAGTTCAAAATCATCTTAATTCAACCAAAACCCTAAATGAAACCCTAGTTTGACTCAAATGCGGTTTTGACTCGATTCTTGACCCAAAAACGTTTAGATTCAACTAGAGACACGTTCAACAACATAAAATGATGAATATAAGGTAGCTTTAACTTACCAAATCTTCCACAAGCTTCTAACCCGTATTTGAGCTATAAAAGGAGATTTCTTGCACTTTGAGGTTTGGTCTTTTGATATGATGATTAGGTGATGATAATGATGATGAATTTATTGCAAATCTAGTTGGGATGTCATTAAATTAACTCAAGAATTTAGAGAGATAGAGAGATGAGTTGTGCATTTAGTGAGAGATGAGAAAGAGAGAAGGTGTAAGAATTGAATGGAGGAATGATTGGGAGGATAGGGTTGGGTCATGGGTGGTTCATGGATCATGGGTCGACCCATGGATCACCCGTTTACGTTTCTAATCAAATTTTAACGTCACATTACGTCATAAAATACGACCACATAGCCTCGTCTAGTATAAATACACGTTTCTAACTCATACATAAATACATGAACTATTTAAATCAGTTAGTATAATAAATCATTTAGCACGTTCGGGTCAACGAGTCGAAAATCAATTAAGCCACAAAGTCATGGAATTAAATCAAGATTATCCACGTTTAATATACGTTAATACGAGTAAAAAATCACAAATGTTACAACCCATATAATTTCTACGGTTTTTGAGATAAAAAATTTTGAATGAATTAAAGGAATAAAATGATTTACGGAGAAGAGAAAAAATAAGTGGTTGAAATTTGAGGAGAGAGAAAAAAAAATATGGCTGAGATTTCTTCTAAGGGTATTATGAATAAGTGATAGGGTTGTTTTGGGGTTTTCACTTACTTAAAGTTAAAAAAATGGTTGTAACAAATGCTTTATAATATAGTAGAGATAGAAATAGAGATAGAGATATATAATATATTAGATATTATTTTTACTCTATTATTAATAGATAACACATGGAACCAATTGGTAAATTGACAAGTTTTGGCTACTAAACTTTCATTTTTGGAAAAAGACTAATATACCCTCATGTGTTCGTCATGTGAGAGCGTGAACAGAAAAAAAAAAAGGGAGTCTGTGCGTGATAACAAAATTGAAAAAAATAGCCAACTTTAGTTATGAAAACTGTAATTTCTTCACTTATAAACTATAAGTGAAAAAACTGACAATTTAAGGTACCAATAATAGTCATGCAGCAAATGTTTATGATTTTGAACGTGCTAACGGATTTATATTGGTCAAATATCACCTTTTGTGGTATTTAGGGAGAAAAAAACCTTTTTTACTTTCTTAAATAAACATTACACTTCTTTCATTCATAACATAAACCCTTTTACTCAATAAAAAAAATCACTACTACACTATAATAATGAAAATTCATCATCTCCGTCTTACTTGTCCGATTCGTCCGATGAGAAAACTCCATAACGAGAAAACTTATCAGCCAGGGAAAAAACTGACTCACGTCTACCATAAGTATAAATAAAGTACATGTGGCCACCTGTTTAGGTAGGGTAGGACTTGAACCTAATATCTCTTATAAGGAAACAAGGCTCTTTGACCATTTGGTGATGGTTCGTTCGTCCGTACTTCACGTACACTTTTTAATTTACGACTTCACTAGGTGAACTTACTAAGACGGCTCACAATGGTCTGTTATCCACTTACCTTTGGCTTGTCACCCGATGAATGACGCGGGCACGACTATAACATGGGACGAGATGAGCGACCGACGACGAGGTCTGATTTTTTTTGGCCCATATTTATAATATATATATATATATATATATATAGAAGATTAGAAGAGTAGTGCCGATTTTGAAACAAGAAGAAGAGAGTGATGAGAGAGACAGAGTGTGCAGAGTTTATAGTTTGATATTAGATGAAGAAGACGGTGATGACATAAAGGAGTAACGTGGATTTCTCAAGGATATTGAAATTGGTTAATATCGGATTTTGACATCCGCCTTCTTGACTTGGGAAATTTGGAGTCTTTAATTTTTCATTTTTTTCTTCTATTGTACTCCTTATTGTTTTTTTATTTATTTCCTGAATATCTTTTTTATTTGATTATACTTCTGAGTAAAGACGGTTGTCATGATAAAGTAATCAAACATATATAATATAACCTCCTCTATTTATGTAGATCAAGTATATAGTTATTTTATTACTACTATCTAATATTATCGTTTTTTAAAATCTTAATTAAAGATTTGATATACCTAATATAACTCTCTTTTTTATTCATTAAACTAAATATCTGTACCATATATACCTATAATATCCTTTAATCTTAACCATTTATTTTTTTTTTCTCTTCAAATCTCAATCACTAATTTTTTTTTCTCTTCTCCATAAATCATTTTATCCCTCTAATCATTCAAAATCTTTTATTTCAAAAACCGTATATCGATAAATTATAAAAATTATACGGGTGTTTTTAAAATTTCATGCTCTTTCATTAGAGATGTCATTCGATATACTTTTGACGAATTTTTAAATCCGTTGGAGGAGCCCATACGACTAAGTCATTTGGCTATCATACTTTATGACTTGACCTATTACCCACACCATCTCACTGCTGCAATGCACAGACATTATCTCTCGTAGTATATCAAATATAACCACTAAAATAGTTATTTGAACATAATATATCAAGATCAATAATAGTTTACTTTAAACTTGTCCTTTAAAATCTAGTGTTATTTGAATATTTGTGTAATTTATTATTTTTATTAATTTTTTTTTTCGTTAATTGATATAACGTTTATTGTCAGTTTTAAAAAGTAGTTCACACAAATTAGTTCGTTGCATTTAGCGTAGGGTCTTTTTTCTGTCTCGTCCTAGGTCTAAAAATCTTCAAAAACGACCCTGGAATGACGAATCAACACCATCAGGTGTGACTCATCATTGGCTAGCCATTTAATGGCTTGTGAGTGCGATGATGGATGCGAAGGTACTGTGTGCGTGTGTTTTTCTTCCCTTCGTACAAACATTATTTATTTAATGGATAATAAGTGGATCCAAGACTAATGGTTGGTTAGTGTTGCATTAGCCATTAGGATATATGTTTAAAAGAATTAGTGTTAGTGGTTGAATGAGGTTTTAGATGTGATACTCACATGGACTAATTATTGAAAAATGATGAATGGGGCACTCTCATGGTTCTAATGTAATTAACAAGCAGTGTCGGGTTTTGCTTCCCCCATGGTAGCCTCCATGTATTGAGGAAGTAGGCTTTACAGTGAAGTCTTTGCGAAAACAAAGGCACGGCCTCGTCTCAAAGGTAAAGCTTATCACCAGTCTTCAAAAGCACGAAGGTTGTCTTAGTTTCGAAGACGAATATTTTATCACTTTACACCTACTTCACATTTTACACAACCAACACTTTCATAATAACAATTTTTAGTATGTTCTCACGAAAAGGAGTTATTGGCATAAAGCCAAAATTCAGTAAATGTTTTTCCTAACATATTTAAATCTTGAAATGCAGCAGTGCAGAAGTGCCATCTAGTCCCTTTAAGACGAAATGTTTTCATACTCCTCAACTGTTGTGCTTCTATATTTTGCTGGATTCATTTCAGAAAGTAACTCATTGATTGGTTCATACACAGTCGATGCTTGAAGCTTACACGTTAGTTTGATACTCTTGGACCAACTTTGTTAACCAATACTTTGTGTTGTGCACTCACAAATTTGTCATTCGTAATTAAACTGAAATTTCCCATAACCAAATTATTATTACTAGTATACTGTACTTTTTAACTCTTATAGCTAAGAAAGAAAATTGAAAATTGCCTGTAGAAGATCTCCGGCATTCACTACAAGAGCTTGTGGGTTAGGAGGAACATCGATCCAATGATTCTGATGAAAGACTTGAAGGCCACCAACATGGTCTTGCAGAAGAACCGTGATGAAGTTGTTATTGGTATGTTTGTAGGTCCCTATTGCTAACTCAGGTTGGGGGCAAGAAGGATAGTAATTGCCAAGGATGGCAAGTCCTTCTGCACACCCAATCTTGAAAAGATGATTGGGTTGAGCCCAAAAGCCTCGAATATCAGCTCAAATAGACAAACACCCAAGTTCAACCCTTCTTTCGAGTACTCGATCAAAATATCTCTACATGAAAATCCATCTAATATGTCTTTTTCGTTGCTATTTTAACAGAGTTATAATAGAGTTATATTCTCATAATTAAACATCTTTTACATCAGATTTTGACTTTTTTGTTAATTTTTATCAAATTATTTACTATAAAACCATTAACAAGTGTTTAAGCTACTTCACAACTCATTAGCTCCGGGTTTGAGCCCATGATTATATCTTTCATTCCTTTGTAAGTTCTAAAATCAGGTTAGACTCACGATAATGATGTAAAACTAACCAAGAATTTATGTGAAGTGTATTATTCCACCAGATGAAAGGGCTTTACCTGCACATGAACACTGCATATATATACGATAACGAATCGGGTGTGTAAACTTAATTATTTAGGGCGCTAACGGAGATGAGAGAACTCAATTTGACCGTCATTTGTTATACGATAACGATTCGGGTGTGTAAACCAAGTCTCAGCGAATCCTTGACTCAACAAACTCTAATGACTAAAGAAACCAAATACCACCTTAATTATAGCTAACCGACAACTCCTTTTGCTTATGTTTTAATTCGACCCAAACACCAAAAGAAACCTTATATTTGTTGTTTGCTTTTGCCGAAGCAGAATATAGAGATGGAATGAGACCTGAATGAACCCTTGTATATTAACCAAGAAATTCGGTATATTTGATGGTATATTGATCGACTCCCCACTGGGTGAGTTAATTTGGAGACATTGACCCTCTCAATCGTGCAGTTGTTTGGTCAATAAAGTTATTATAAGGACATGTTGTTTGGTCAATACTGGACTCTATTCTTTCTAACTTCTATTTATAGATACCCAAACTTCATTTGTCGTATGGGTCATTGTGTTGCATGTATATTTTTTAATATATACATAGTTACAACATTGTAACTGAACCTGAAAACTGAACAAAATCGTTTTAATATGAACGGAGAAACTGTTGACAATCTACTAAATGAGCAGAGTAGAACTAGTCATTGTGGTACCGGGGCTACGGTTCCCCTGTTACCTATTTTTTTTAGTCTTTTGTCTTATCAGCGAGAACAAGTTTTAATTCTACACCTCTTTGGCAGGAGCACTCAGCACATAAGTGCTCTGGCTAAACTAGCGGTGACTCCGACCACAATATTGTAATTGCTTTTCAGTATCACGATTATCATTCATGCAAAAGTGAATGCCATACCACTTCCTTTCAACAGAAGTGAAGTAAAAGTTACGTAGGTTAACTAAAACATACTGGGTCAAGTAGGCACCATTTGTTCGACATTGATCTGGTCTTCATCGAACATATTTTGCAAAGCAAAGTTACTAAACCTAGAAAAAGCAGACATATGTTTATGAGGAAGGAGGGAGCATCCCTCCAAGGAATGACGAGAACAATGTCAATGCACGTTGAGGTTGGTAGCTTGGAACGGTATGGCCTGCACCCCTAACAGTGATCAGAAGCAGTCCTTTATATTCCTCTAAATACCCCCCAACCTGTTAACACAATTTCACGTTAGTAGCCGTAAAAATATATTGTCTACTGATCATAGATGCAAATGAAAGTTCACTCTCAAACCATTAATTTCTTCTATAAAAAAAGGACCCATCCTAATTATTCAAGCATATGTATTGTAATTTAATTTTAAGTATAGAATTATGCAGTATTATATCAAATGATAGTGATTGGACACCAAAATAATATTCTCATGAGATACATATGCATACATACAAACCACATAATAATATGATCTCTTTTGGATTTAGCTTAGTTATATGAATGAGCAAAAGGTTCAACGAATACCTCTTTGTTGAGGTACCATGGTCTCCAAGCAGTCTCAATCGGAAGATTGAGGGTGTTAATTGCGTACCTAGAAGTAGTAACAGGAACACGAGCATCTATATCACCGCTGAAAAAGTAAGATATTGTTAATTAGTTTTCCTAACTTTGAATTCCCACTAACGGAAGTTATCAATAGTAATCCCACGTGTCAGGAATACTTGCCTGAAGACCCATACCCTTTGGCCATTTGAAATAAGATACTTTATGATTGGGAGGATGGTAGTCGCATGGTCATTCCAGCCCGTGATAACATCACTGCAATTATTTCTATGAACATTAATATGAAGATTATTATTCATACTAGTCTATGAGACTGATCCAAAGGTACCTGCATAAATCCCATGATGTTGGTTTCACGTGCAACGCCTTTTGAACAGCAGAGTTATTGAGATAGTCTATCAGGATATATTCCGAGCAAGGATCAAATTCATTTATCTGAAAGATAAATATACATGTAACAAAGATGAATTTGCAGTTTCAGGAACAATGTGTTGACTTGATGTAGCATGTCAAGGCTTACGGAACCAGTTGTAGCAGAGGCATTTCGTTGATGAGGGTTCAAGCAAATTGGTGCGTAAATGTTGTACACATCGAGATGTCCCCACTCTTTCATAGCTTTGTCTGTACTATTTTCACATATTTCAGATAACGAATCATTTGAAAAATTGCAATACTTCAATATGGCGTCATGTGTTGCATCTGAAATCATAGCATGACTCCACCAATAATCATACGTTCCTTTCAACCTTGTTTCATTATCAATCACTGCATTTCCAATCTACATATTTCAAAATATCAAATATAAAATATGATTAGAAAGACTAGAAACTTTTAGAACTTATTTGACAATCAAGAAAGCGCCAGTTAGATGAATTTACAGCGATCCCTTTGATATTGATCACGGTTTGATTTGTTATTTTGTTGTTAATAAGGATCTTATAAGCAAGTTGAGGAACATAATGTCCGGCGTAACTTTCACCAGTAATGTAAAAGTCACTATTTTTGTACTGAGGGAATCTCTCGAGCCAATTAATCAGAAATATGTAAGAATCATCTGCAGTGTTCTTGTCACCAGAATGATCATAATCTGAAGTTGTATTTGAATACGAGAAGCCCACCCCAGCAGGTGATTCCAGAAACAACATATTTGCAACTGCACATAATATACTTTGCGCTCTTACTATCAATGTATATAATCCAGAAAGGAAATAAAACAGACGGAATATAATAAGATCTAACCGTTGCTCCATGCATAATCATTCATGAAGAGAGTTTTTCCATCACTATTGATTCTAAAGGGTCCTTGTTCTGTCAAGGCTCCGATCATGGAAGAGCATCCTGGACCTGTTAAATGTCACCACTTCGAGTTATCTTGACAAGTTATACTAAATAAAGGCGAAAGTGTTGAATATTTTGATTTAAAGGATTTTTCAAGATAATTAGCTCATGTGCTATTAGTGATGCAAAATAAAAACTCAAATGAAGATATACCTCCATTTAGCCACAAAACCAATGGTTTAGTGTAAGAATCAGTGGGAGACTCGACGAAATAATAGAAAAGAGCCCTTCCAGCAGTTTGATTAACCGTCACATATCCTGAATACTGATTCAGATTAACGCCTGCAGGTTGGCCTGGCAAGGCATCAATCTTGTCACCCTCTGCTAAACCATCTTGTTGTGCAATGTACACAGGAGAGTACTCCTGAGTAGCTTCATCCGACATGACCCATGTGTTAGGAACAGGTGAACTTACAGATCTTTTTGACTTTAGCAACTCAAAAAACTTGTTTGCCTGAATATCGGCATTGCTTAAACCAAACAAAGCCAAAAGGCAAAATGTTGTTATAACCTTTATCATCCTGTTTGGTACCTTAATATATGTTCAAGTGCTTCTATATATAGTAGATGAGACGTCAAGTCCTAGGAACTTTTTTATCTCATCCTTAAACAGATTGAAACTCACATCCAAGAAATTAAATGATTGTTTAAGAAAGTTATTTCTAATCTTCATAAGCCGGCAACTCTCGTATGTATCTGAATGGAGCTGACTCATTTTACTAAAAAAATCATGCCAAAGACACTTTCATATTTGTCAAGTGAAAAATGCTATTCCTTTTGGATAAAGAATAAACAGTCGCTCTAGCCACTAGCTATAAATGATTGGCATCCATTCATTTCATTTATATGGTATACAATAAGAAGAAACATTTATTGGACAGGGTGGGTCATTTGGAAATTCCTGGTCGTTGGCTCGTTGAACTACCGGGAGGAGTATATTAATTTTGATACCATTGTTTAGTTAATTTTCATTTATATGGTAGACTAATAGGAATAAAAGTGTCTCGTATACTTGGGAATTAGAGGGGATTAGAAATCCATTTCTTATGATGTAATATTAGTCGTTCTCATTGATACCTTTTCAACCAGAAGTTAATTACTAAAATTCAGTTACTCATAAAATAACAATTTGTTAGAGGATTTTAGTACTTGAAAAAGTGATCAAAAGCGTCTGCCTAACATTTGAGCGGGTCAGAACCATTTACATAACTATATATTTGGACATCTCCCAAGCTCAATGAAACAATAAAGTACTTATTAAATAACTTGGAAACCTTAATGACACAGTAAACTTGCATAGAACCTGACAAGTCTAATATAAACAGAAAACTTGACCAAATTCAGAACAAGATGGTATATGGAACAGCCTATAGTAAAAATGCCATATCTTCCACTACAAAAACTTGAATCGGCTCACTGTCTTTTGCATTCGAAACTTGCACAGAAACTAGACTAAAAGCAAGAAACTTGTAGCTTCTTGAAAATCAGTTTCTGTGAGGTTTTTTTCTCTTCTTGGAAATCAGCTTCTGCGTCAAAAAGTTACTGTAACAACATGTTGTTTGGTCAATATTAGGATCTAATCTTTTTATATTCTTTTTTTTTGTAATTTTTATTTTTGGATTTCGAGCTGCACAAATATTACCGAAGGGATAATATTACTCAAAAACACTATAATATATTCAGTACATGTTTAATAAGAGACTTTCACTATTTAATACTCCAATCCCAGCCGCATTTACCTATACTGGAAAATATTGCAGTAGAGCCCTATGGACCCATATCTGACAGCCACAATGTGAATCACTACCCTCAGAAGTCAGAAGCAATGTGTGAAGGCAGAGGAAATTCTTTTATTCGCAGTCAAAAATGAGGATTCTCAGCACCTCACAAATCAACTATGGAAATCTTTTTTGATATTGATATGTGCCCACTTATTCTATGCCTCTTTTGGGATAGCATCAACGAATATGTATGTTCCAATGCACGTGATTGTAAAGTTTTGATTCTTGGTTAAAGAGTCTGGGCTATTAAGACTAGCAAATTTCAGATCTTCTTCTTTTTTTCCCGCTCATTTTGGTGTTCTTTCATTCGGGTCTCATATGTCTAATATTGTTACAACATTTCTACTGAACCTGAAAACCGAACAAAATAGTTCTAATATTTGAAGTGAGAAACTGTTGAGAATCTAGATGAATAGAGCTGGTCAAACTGGTTTGGAATTTGGTTAGTCTAGTTCCTTTTGTTTTATTTGGAACAGAGTTTTAATTCCAAATCACTGGTATGAGCACTCAACACACAAGTTTCTCTTCTATAAATTAGAGATATATAGAGCTTCCCTAGGTTTATCAGGATTTTCTCTTCTATGATAGACAGGGCTTGGTCTTCTCTGGCTAAACCATTAGTGAATCCGACCACGATATGATAATTGCATTTTGGTATAACAATTATCATTCATGCAAATGTGAATGCCTTACAACTTTCTTACAACAGAAGTGAAGTAAAAGTTACATTGGGATATTAAGGAAAAAACATATTGGTTCTAGTAGACACCACTTGTTTGAAATTGATATGATCTTCGTCGAACCTATTATTCAGCAAAGCTGACATATGTTTACGAGGAAGGAGGGAGTATCCCTTCAAGGAATGACGAGAACAATGTCAATGCACGTTGTGGTTGGTATCTTGGAACCGTATGGTCAGCACCCCTAACAGTTATCAGAAGCAATCCTTTATATCCCTCCAAATACCCCCCAACCTGTTAACACAATTTCACATTAGTAGCCATTAAAATATATTGTCTAATCAAACATGCAAATGTTAGTTCACTTTTGCACCATATTTTTCTGTAGAAAAAAAAAAATATATGCGTCCTTATTTTCAAGTATACATATCGTTATTTAATGAAATTGCATAACATTGTGTTGCATTTTGTTATATGATACACATACATACAAACCACCAAATTGAAGTATAATCTGTTTTTCAATTAGTAATGAGTAATGCGCAAAAGGTTCAATTCATACTTCTTTGTTGAGGTACCATGGCCTCCAAGGCGTCTCAATCGGAAGATTGAGGGCGTTGATTGAGTACCTAGAAGAAGTAACAGGAACCCGGCCATCTATGTCACCACTGCCAAAAGTAAGATACGGTAAATCGGTTTTCCTAATTCGTAATTCTCACTAACGAAAAATAACTATAGCAATCCCATGTGTTAGGAATACTTGCCTGTATACCCAGACCCTTTGGCCATTTGAAATGAGATACTTAATTTTTGGGAGGATCGTAGTTTCCCAGTCATTCCAGCTCGTGATAAAAGAATCTCTGCAATAATTTTTATGAACATTAATATGAAGAAGATTCATACAGAAGTCTATGAGATTGATCCAAGGGCCGGGTACCTGCATAAATCCCATGATGTAGGTTTCACGTTTAATGCCTTTTGAACAGCAGAGGTATTGAGATAGTCTACCAGGATATTTTGCCAACATGGGTCAAATTCATTTATCTGAAAGATGAATATATATGTAATAAGATGATCAAAATCTGCAGTTCCACAAATCATAGCTAGGTAAACGAACAATGCATTAACTAAATTTCTTACTGAACCAGTTGTAGCAGAGGCATTTCGTTGTTCAGGATTCAAGCAAATTGGTGCATAGATGTTGTACACATCGAGATCTCCCCACTCATCCCAGGCTTTGCGTATAATCTTTAGGCACATTTCAGATTCATTTGGAAAGTTGCAGTATTTCAATATGGCATCATGAGTTGCATCTGAATTAATAGCATGAGTCCACCAATGATCATACATTCCTTGCAAACTTGTTTCATCATCAATCCATGCATTTCCAATCTGCATATGTTTCAACATCAGTTATCATAAGATGATAAAAAATAGAAGTTCTTAGAACATGTTTGATAATGAAGAAAGTGCATTTACAGCGATCCCTTTCATATTGATGATGGTTTGATTTGTTATTTTGTTGTTAATAAGAATCTTGTATGCAAGTTGAGGAACATAATGCCCAGCAAAACTTTCACCAGTAATGTAAAAGTCACGAGTTTTGTACTGAGGGAATCTCTCGAGCCAATTAACAAGAAATATGTAATTATCATCTGCAGTGGTCTTGTCACCAGAATGATCATAATCCGAAGTTGTATTTGAATACGAGAAGCCCACTCCAGCAGGGGATTCCAGAAACAGGATATTTGCAACTGCACATATTTTTTGTTTATACTATTAATGCATGTAATCTAGTAAGGATATAGAACACGGGGAATATAATAAGATCTAACCGTTGCTCCATGCATAATCGTTCGTGAAGAGGTTTTTTCCATCACTATTGATTCTGAAGGGTCCTAGTTCTGTCATGGCTCCGATCATGGAAGAGCACCCTGGACCTATTAAACGTCACCAATTTAAGTTATCTGACAATGTAAAGGATTGTGCCCATATAACTATATAAGCTCAGGTTCTATTAGTGATGGAAAATGAAAATTCGATCAAATGAAAATATACCTCCATTTAGCCACAAAACCAATGGTTTAGTGGAAGAATCAGTGGGAGACTCGACAAAATAATAGAAAACAGCCCTCCCTGCATTTTGATTAACCGTCACATATCCTGAGTACTGATTCAAATTAACGCCTGCAGGCTGGCCCGGCAAGGCATTAATCTTGTCAAGCTGTGCTAAACCATCTTGTTGTGCAATGTAAACAGGGGAATACTGATGAGTAGTTTCATCTGAAACGGACCATGCATTAGGAACAGGTGAGCTTTTAGATCTTTTTGAATTTAGCAACTTAAAAAGTCTGTTTGCCTGGATATCGGCATTGCTTAAACTGAACAAAGCCAAAAGGCAAAAGGTTGTTATAAGCTTATTCATCCTGTATTTGGTACTTTAGAAATTTGTTCAATGACTTCTATATATAGCAGACAAGATTGTTTTATCTCATACTGATAGATTGAAACTTACATGCAGAAAACGTTAAGTCCAACTGTTTTATCTCCGACTGATAGATTGAAACGGACATCCAAGAAACGACTTACTAATCTTAATGAGCCTGCAGCTCTCATAAGTATCTTTGACACTTTCATGTTTGTCAAGTGAAAGATGCTATTACTTTTATAAGAAAACAAACAAAGTAACAAAAGAGCTCTAGCCATACATGATTAGAAAATGTTAATACTTGAAAAAGTTCAGTTTGCAATTAATGAAAAATCGAACAGAATAAGTTAAGTTCCTTGTTTTACTTGGTTGGATCTAATGACTTTTATATTGTAAATATGAAACCATCCAAACCATCCAGAACAAGACTACACATCATCCGGAACTCTACTTAAGTAGATCGTCAAAGAAAATTTGTTGTACTAATTCATGTTTAGCAAAATATCCTTGTATATGAATCAAAAAACTATTTTTGATAATTTAGCATATTTACAATTTTACAAATAAAAGGATAAGTTGGAATCTTATAATTGAAAAAATCTTCCTATAACTATAAAGATAAATTAGATTTAGATTATATACTTGATATATGCACCCGTATCAAATATACGGTATATTAACGATGTTCAAGATAAAATGAATTATTTCGTTTTACATATATGTAACTAAATGTATGTGATGAACTTATAGATCTTAGTTGCTAGAAGTATATGACCGATCAAAAAGTTGCAAACCCTCAATGTGACAGTGGACATGACAACTTATGGTTGGAACATATCCTCGAGTACAAAATCTCTTCTTCTTCATCATCATTTTCAGGCTAAAATACTTTTTTTGATCAAACATGGAATGAATTTAAACATATATACGATGAATTAAAACACCTAAGCTCAATTTCAGCTAGCAAACAAACACCGATTTTCACAAACGATACCGATTTTCACAACCGATTTTCATCAAATAGATTTTGTGCAATATATCAAAATAAGAAAAAATCAATTCTAGTCACAATTGCTAACTCATCCAAGCAGAAGTATCAACAACCAAATAGAAAAATTTCATTCAACAATCAACTCAATGTATTAACAACCTACTGAATCCGCATAAAAATACTTCAAATCAGTCCAAGAAAGTTTTAAAGAAATAATTTACCTCTGTCCCACTAAACTTGTCCACTTTTTAAATATTTCAAAGTCAAACTTTACCAATTTTGACCATAAAGAGTTTTATTTGTGTGTTATAATAAATGATGAAAGCTATACCAATGAAGCATACATCTAAGACACATACAATTCATGTAACTTTCATGAAATATTATATAAAACATATAAAAATATTTATGGTTAAAAATTGTAAAGTTTGACTTTGAAATTTTAAAAGTGGACAAGTTTAGTGGTATCGGAGGGTATATCACAAAAGCATAGGGAAACACTTCTATCCAATCTATAACAAATCACGACTAAAATTTGGAAAAGGATATTGACGGATTGCAAAAGTTAAAATGTAAGAAATGAAATCAAACTCAGAATCCAATGCGTGTTGTGTGTGAAAATGACAGTTGCACGGGGGATTAGAGACAAAATGTGATATGGAGAAGATATTACAATTAACCAAACGTTATCACGTTTATTATTTGAAGTGAGAAACTGGTAACAATATAAATGAACTGAGCGGGTTGAACTGGTCCAGAATTCGGTTAGTCTGTTAGTGGTCTTGTTCTGTTTTATCAGGGAGTACAGAGCTTTAATTCCAGACCCTTGGGAGTAGAACTCAGCATGCTAGAGGCTCTCCTATGAAATAGATATATAGATCTTCCCTTGGCTTTGTAGAGCGGGAATTTATTAGAACCTGTTACTTGGAGACTTCATTAGATAGGTCTGTTAAGAACCGGGCTAGGTTTTTCTCTGGCTAAACATTATCATTCAAACAAAAGCGGATTCCATAAAGCTATCTTTTAACAAAAGTGAAAAAATGATTAATTAGGTAATGTAGCTAACAACATATTGTCAACTAGATACCACTTATTCGACAGTTATATATTCTTTGTGGAACTTATTCAGCAAAGCACACATACATAAGTTTATGAGGAAGGAGGGAGTATTCCTTCAAGGAATGACGAGAACAATGTCAATGCACGTTGTGGTTGGTATCTTGGAACGGAATGGCCTGCACCCCTAACAGTTATCAAAAGCAGTCCTTTATATGCTTCCATAAACCCTCCAATTTGTTAACAAAATTTCACGTTAGCAGGCGTCAAAATATATATTGTCTAACGGGACATAGTTTTAGTTATTTTTTGAACACCAACTAATATTCTCATGATTTACACATACATACTAACCACCTAATTAAAAAATGATATGTTTTTCATTTAGCATAGGTATGTGAATATGTGACTAAGAAAAGGTTCAATGATTACCTCTTTGTTGAGGTACCATGGCCTCCAAGCTGTCTCAGTTGGAAGTTTAAGGGTGTTGATTGCGTACCTAGAAGAAGTAACAGGTTCCAGGCCATCCATATCGCCACTGCAAAAGTAAGACACGGTTAATCAATTTTCTAACTTGGAATTCTCACTAACGGAACTTACCTATAGTAATCCCCGTGTTACGAATACTTGCCTGTATACCCATACCCTTTGGCCGCTCGTAATGAGATACTTGATTATTGGGAGGATGGTAGTTGGGCTGTCATTCCATCTCGTGATAACATCGCTGCAATCATTTTTATGAACATTAATGTAAAGATTATTTATACTAGTCTTTTAGACTGATCAAAGGGTACCTGAAGCTATCCCACGAGGTTGGTTTCACGTGTAACGCCTTTTTAACAGCAGAGTTATTTAGATAGTCTACCAAGATATGTTCCCAGCAAGGGTCGTATACATTTATCTGAAAAATATATGTATGTAATAAAAATGAAAGTTGCGGTTCCACAAATTATCTTAGGTAAGGGAACAATGCGTTAACTAGATGGTTCATTGCTTACAGAAATAGTTGTAGTAGAGGCATTTCTTTGATCAGGGTTCAAGCAAATTGGTGCATAGATATTGTACGGATCGAGACCTTCGAACTCATTCCAAGCATTGTCTGTAATATCTTCGCACATTTTAGGTAAAGAATGAATGTATGAAAAATTGCAATACTTCAATATGGCTTCATGTGTTGCATCTGAAATTATAGCATGACTCCACCAATAATCATACATTCCTTTCAAACTCGCTTCATTATCGATCAATGCATTTCCAATCTGATCATTTAGCAACATCAGTGACCATAGATTAGAAATTTTTATAACTTGTTTGATAATCAAGAAAGTGTCAGTTAAATGAGCTTACAGCGATCCCTTTCATATTGATGATGGCTTGATTTGTTATTTTGTTGTTAATAAGGATCGTATAAGCAAGTTGAGGAACATAATGTCCGGCGTAACCTTCACCAGTAATGTAAAAGGCACGGGTTTTGTACTGAGGGAATCTCTCGAGCCAATTTACAAGAAATATGTAAGCATCATCTGCAGTTTTCTTGTCACCGGAAAGATCATAATCCAAAGTTGTGTTTAATATGAGAAGCCCACTCCAGCAGGGGATTCCAGAAACAGCATATTTGCAACTGCACATAATACTTTTTGTGTTTACTATCATTCTAGCAATAAGATTATACAAGATGTTTTTGTTCATCATCAAGCTCACAATGTATTCTGCAATCCAAAGCCCACAAGGTTCATCCACAAGACCAAAGCCTTATTGATGAAAGGCCTAATCAATTGTGGGAAAATGTAAATATAAGGGTATAAAAGTATAGTCTAAATAGACAGAATGAGACTAATTCGTAGAGTATTAGTCTAAATAAAAAGAGTGAGACTAATTCATAGAGTATTAGTCTAATTGCTGGAATCTAAAATTGCCTCCCACACCCCCTTTATCTCAGATTTTATTTCCTCCCACCCTCCATTTCTTATCTACCTTTCTCTCTCTAATTCTCTTCCATGAACACACACACAAACATACCTCTCTCTTTCTCTCTAGATTTTTATCATATTTATGGAAATTTAAGCAAGATTAAAACTAGAATAATAATCAACATGATCTTCTAAACAACATATCAAAGATTTGAAGGTCAAAGTCCAAGAAATTCTTCCATCTAGCTCAAATTCGGGTTTGACTCTTTGAAGGTAATTTTGGTAAGTAAAACTCATCTCAAATCCACCATTTTATGTTTATTATCATGTTTCAATTCTATCCTAAACAACCCTTAATCAATTTTTGGCTTGAAAGCTTAATGGGTCGATTTTAGGGTTTATAACTTGGATAATTTAGGTCAAAATCAGTATTGAGTTTTAATTGAGGTTATGGAATGATTTTAAAGTATGGGTTAGTTTCATACACATTACTTATGCCAAGTTATGCTCAAAACATGTCTTAACACTCTTCAAATCGAGGTCTAGGTCGAATTAGGGTTCTTGCAAAAGTCAAAGTGGGTAAAAAACGGGTTTTGATGCTTTTGTGAGTCATGGGTTAAATTCTTGAAATGGGTTATGTTCATTGATGTTATTTCATGTCTAATAAAGCATAAAATTCAGTTTTGAAGCATTACAAACCGGTTTCAAGTGTCAAATTAGGGTTTGGATGTTCTTGGTTAATTTTGACTTTTTAGTCAAACCATTCTTACCCATGTCGTTGCCCACTTTCTTCCTCTATGTCTTTAACTCGTTAAATCTATGTTGAAGTCAATTCTTAACATACCCTTAATCTCATATCCATCCAACAAACATCATTTTGATTCTCACGATCGAACGAGTCCCGAATAATGAAATTATGAACGTGTATTGATATGCATATATGTATAACTATAGGTTATGATCGTGTGATGGATATTGTACGCTTGTGACCATTCTTAACTTGCATTTGCCGCTCAAGGTGAGTTTCGTAAACCCTCCCTACTCAATTGAGTTTCGGGCTGAAAAGTGTACATGCTTGTTATTGTTGTTTAATCGATTGATTGATTGTTTGATTAACGTATTGACTTGTTTCTCGATTAATTATGCTTCTATTTATGAATACTTGTTGTGGTTTGGGTAGTTGTACATACATGGAAGACGGTTATATTTTCAATGAATAGGAGATGTGGTGGGAAGGCTGCGGGTGACCCTATATATAAGCATCAATGATTCCTTGAAATTAGAATCGTAAGAAGTGTATGTGCATTGTATTGTTGATTGATAGAAAACCATTTGATAAGGATCGGGACATAGGATCTCGCATGATGACATTTTCCCCCTTAACGTATTATAGATTTGTGATTGTGATAACGATTAAGTCCATGTTGATGGCATAGCGATAAGCCCACGAGTTGTGGCATAACTTTGTTGTTAACGATATTGTTTAACATGTATATTGAATATGAATGCTTAGTTGTAACGTAACGTAGATATTACGCATTTGAAATATATGTAAGTCGTACCGTGATATTACGCATTTGAATTATATATAAGTTGTGCCTGGAACGTATTTTACGCAATTGAAATATATGTAAGTCCTAGAACGTAGTTTACGCATTTGAAATATATGTAAGTCGTGCCTGAAACGTATTATACGCATTGTTTATCATGTAAGTCGTGCCGGTTTATCGCGCATTATTTATTATGTAAGTCGTGCCATTATAACTATAATTGAACGTAAACGTTGACTTGTACTGATTTGTGATAACCTCCTCTTCTCGGTTTGACATGATCTCAATGATAGTTTTAGGCATGATTCCTGTGGTCATAAAAAAAAATACATGCATATATGTAATGTAAATAGGTAGTCATGTATATAAGAGTCTTTACGCATGTATAACGTACATAGAAAGCTTGAAAGTAAACACATATATAAGGTAAGGTATGTCCATGCCTGCAACTTTCCTATAGTACAATCTAACTAAGGAAGGAGTATTTGGGTGACTAAGGCAATAGTGGGTGCATGCAAATAAGTAAGGTCTACGTATGGTTATAGTCTAGGTCCATCAATTTGCAACCTAGTTCACTATAACCTTGGCTCTGATACCACTCTGTCACACCCTCTAAAAATAAGGGCTAGCACATGGGTGTGACTTCAATAATATCATAACACAAGATATAATGAACGACTACTAAACGTTGTCGTTTTAAAAGTTTATTAAAGGAACATTTGTTTTCCAAATTGAAATACAATACTTGAAAGAGTAAATTGTTGTAAAAGCATTAGACATTTATTTAAAATGACATAATTAAAGATAAAGACTTTAGCAAATTGACGAGTCATTCCTAAAGTCAAGGTAGTAAGGCAAGGCCGTCAGGTTGCCTACGTCATCAAGTAATCCAAAGCAGAGCATCTAGTTACCTGAGAATACATGCTAAAATTTGTCAACATAAAGTTGGTGATAATGAAAGGTGAGGGGGACCATTTACTTTTATAGGAAATTTAAATGAGTGAAATGAATATTAAATGGGGATGGGAAATGAGCCGTAAATCTTGAGCTCTTGTTGTTGTAAGTGTAACTTTTAGATTTATTTATTTTATATGTAAGTATTTTATGATGCAGCTAGTTGTACACTACTATTTTAATAGTTCATATATACATGTCTAGTTAGTTATGTCTAGACTTTTATAAGTATCCATAATTGTTTATAAATATAGAATATTTAGTATAACTTCCATTTATTTTTATTTAAGTGCTTAGGATTATTTCTATGTAAGTGAAGTAATGTAACTAGTGTATGTGCAAGTTTAGTTATATAAACGATTTCTAAATGCGTAATAAGTTCTAATATCATATAAGTCAAGTATATTTATATTTATATCTACTATATGCACATATTGTCACATATACTCATATCGTTGTAAAATATCACGCGTAATAGTCATTATTCTAAGTTTGACTGACCTGAAATTTGCGGGGTGTCACATAATTTCCATGTCGTGCTGTGCTTAGTATGTAACCCTCATAATTCCGCCTTGTTGGGGTGTTACAGAATGGTATCAGAGCCGTGGTTGTAGAGAATTAGGTGGATCGATCTAGCCTATTGCCATTGCACCCACATTTCATAATTAGCATGCATGATAGGAAATTTTGTGTGCAACGTGAATTGTATGATGCATAAAACTTGTTTAAATGGAGTTCGTAGGTTTCTTACGATTTGATTGCTATGTGATGACTTGATGGGCGTGTGTGTTAGTGTCGGGATACACCGTAACTTATCGAACGAACGTTAACGTATAATCTTATAGTTTACTGTTTAACCCTAGCAAAGTGAAATGAGGGTATTAACGGAGTATGACATTCGGTAACCCTAGAGACGCTTGATCAACAAATTTATGGTTATCCTATGTCATATAAAGTTAATGGTCTCGTGGATTGCGCATTATGGATGAAGTATAGTAGGAAACCCGATATGCTTAATGAGTATTGGGTAGGTGGAGGGTTAGCCGCTGGTACACCCTGTATACATACCCGACCAATACTTAGAGAGCATAACGGAACTGAGTCTTGACATCCATTTAATATATTAACGGTGTGGAGGGTTAGTCGCTGGTACACCCTGTATACAAACACTTTTAATGTGTTGAATGTTGAAGTTAAGATTTAGACTATGCTTTACCCGCCTTGTTAGTGACTTGACCCCTTTATATATTTGTATGCAATGATTTGAAATTGTGGAATTGATTTAGAATCGAATGAAAATGATGATGCTTTGACTCGTTATATTTGAACTTGAATGTTGATTGAATTCGGTTGTTGTTGAATTGGAATTGTGTGATTTGGTAGAATGCGAATAAGATATCGATAACATAGTTTATTGCCATGATAATATCCCTATAGAACGACGTGTCCTTGTAATGGCTTAAGATAGTTTAATTTTGGATTGTTTGTTATGTGGCGGTTAATTGAGAATGTTCGTGTGTAAATGGTGAGGATTAACTTAGAAATTCAACACGTATGTTCGAGGAAAGATGGATAGACCATGGGAAAACGAACATGAACTATAGGCTTCTAGGCGAGTAAGAGAAACCGATTGATCAAGGAAATCAAAGAAGTAGAGGTGGTCGTGGAGGTCGTGGTAATTGTGAAGGTCGTGAGAGAATCGAGTGGGTTAATTATCAAAAATGTGTTCCATCAATCGTCGTGCCTTCCTTTGAATGTCGTTCCAATCAATGCTCGAAATCCCTCGATGGCCCAAGGTACTTGTTATGAGTGTGGTAGTCATGAGCACCATCGAAATGAGTGCCCCAACCTTATTGGTCAACAACAAGCTCAACGACAACTTACTTCCCATGGAAGAGCTTTTACAGTGATTGCGGCTGAAACTCGTGTTGATCCTAAATGTCATTGCAAATACTCAATATACCCCCCCCCCCGTATTATATAACTCTGGTGCCGATTTTAGCTTTGTTTCCAACGATCTCGTGCCTTTGATTAATACTGACCATAGTCCATTGTCGTATTACTTTGAACTTGAAATGGTAAATGATGGGTTAACGAAAATTTGAACAAGTTGTCTGGGATTGCACGTTAGAATTGTGGAATCACCCGTTTCTCATAGACCTAGTTCCTTTTGATATCGGAAGTTTGACGTGACTGTGAAGGTGGATTGGATGACGGCAATGAACGGGGTTATAGATTTCGGTAGTAGGGCAGAGAGGATTCCATTAGAAAATGAATATTTCAATTTGAGACGACCGAGCCATGGGATGAGAAAACACATAATGTTAATGTCACGAACGTTGAACTGAAAATTGTGCCCGTGGTTAATAATCTTGCGGATGCATCCCTGGATGACCTACCGGGTTTGCCTCCATCTCGTAAACGTGATCTCCGAATTGATCTTATTCCTAATGCTTCTCCCGTGGCCAAAGCACCATATCGCTTAGCCATGACCAAAATGCAAAAGTTGGCCGCCCAACCCAAATAACTTCAAGAAAAAGGGGTTTTATCTGCCCTAATTACCGTGGGACACAATGGTTTTACTTGTCAAGAAAGAAAAAGGGTTCCTCCTAAATATGTATCGATTGCAGAAAAATTTAACAAACTTACGTTAAAGAATCATTATTTCCTTCCAAGAATTTGCGACTTATGTGATCAACTCCAAGGAGCTCGATACTTTTCCAGGATTGATTTGTGGTCGGGTTACCACCAATTGCGTATCCATGAAGAGGATATACTCAAGACGGCCTAGCGAACCGGTTATGGACACTTGAATTTACGGTATAGCCTTTTGGGTTGACCAGTGCACCAGCGGTGTTCATGAACTTGATGAACCGCGTGTGTCGAACCTACTTGGATAAGTTTGCCATTTTCTTCATTGATGACATCCTTGTCTTTTCTAAGACGAAAGAAGATCATTCGAAATGTTAGAGGAAAGTTTTAGGGTTGCGCCGGGAAGAGAAAATTGTGTGCCAAGTTTTCCAAGTGTGAATGTTAGCTCGAGGTGGTTCACTTTCTTGGTCACGTAGTAAGCAAGGAAGGAATTCATGTGGACCCAAGTGGAATTGAAACGGTAAAAAATTGGAGACGACCCCAGGCGCCAACCGGGATTCGCCAATTCCTTAGTTTGGCGGGTTACATTAGACGATCCATTAAGGGCTTTTTGAAGATTGCCCATCCTCTAACTTTGTTGACGCAACGAGAAAGACGTTTGATTGGGGAAAGGAGCAAGAGCAAGCCTTCTAATTGTTGATAGACAAGTTGTGTGATTGCTGATACATCTAGACAAACGAAAGTGCACGAGAAGAATTACCCGACTCGTGACTTGGAATTGAGAGCGGTCATGTTTACTTATATGGCGCCAAAGGTGTAATCTATGCCGATCACGTAAGCCTTCTACACAGTTTGGACCGAAGTGGATTGAACATAATGCAACGGAGGTGGTTTGAGATTTGTAGTGATTATGATTGCGTTATCCGGCCTCACCCAGGTAAGGAAAACGTTGTATCTAATACCTTGAGCTGAAAGAACGTATAAAACCAAGACGAATTACGTCCGTGAGTCTTACTGTACAAAGGAGTGTTTGCGACTCCATCATTGAAGTACTACACGACTTAGAAGAACGATTTGATAAAAAGGATGATGATGGATTAAACTTTGTTTAACTATTGTGGGTTCCCATTTTTGGTGGGCTTTGGATGAAACTGATAAATGAAACTCACAAGTCGGCCTACTCGGTTCACTCGGCTTCTGAAAAAAATGAGTTGGACACGAGAGACTTGTAGTGGTGGCCGGGAATGAAGAAATACATTACGAGATACGTTATTGCGTGCATCACGTGTTACAAGTAAAAGTCGACCACGAGAAACTCCGGGTTGCTAAGTTCAACCGGTAACGCCACAGTGGAAATGAGAACGAATTGATATGAACTTCATCACGAAGTTACCTAGATTGAGCAGTGGTCGGGAGACCATTTAAGTGATAATTGACCGGTTGACTAAGTCGGCTCGTTTCTTAGCCATCCAGAAGACGATAAATTTGACACCATGGCACGTTGTACATCAAAGAAGTAGTATCCAAATTTGGAATGCCGGTTTCTGTAATGACCGGTCGGGATACCCGATATACTTCAAAGTTTTGGAAGGCGTTCCAAAAAGAGGTGGGTACTCAACTCGATGTGAGTATGACGCTCCATCCACAAACCGATAGTCAAAGAGAAAGAACGATTCAAACGCTTGATGACATGTTAAGGGTTTGTGCCACCCATGTTTGGTGGCATTTGGGACGAGTGTTTACCGTTAGTAGAACTCTCTCGTGATAGCATTCAAATGACGCCGTTTAAAGCCTTAGGTAGGAGAAACCATAGGTCACCGTTAGCTTGGACGAAGATTGGTGGACGACAACTCAATGGACCCAAGAATTTGTTATTAAAACGACTAAGGTGATCTCACGAATCAAAGAAAAGTTGAGAGTGGCTCGAAAACGACAACTAAAGTATGCAAACGTGAGACGATGACCCCCTTGACATCAAAGTCGGTGGTTTGTGTTGCTTAAAGTATCCCCGTGGAAAGACGTGGTTCGACTTGTGAAGAAATGTGGCGAGCTAGGACCAAGGTCTATTGGTCCATTTAAAAATCGTTAAACGAATATGCCTGGTAGCATGTCAATTAGAGCTCCCTCAAGGCTTG
Source organism: Erigeron canadensis (assembly GCF_010389155.1). NCBI lineage: Eukaryota > Viridiplantae > Streptophyta > Magnoliopsida > Asterales > Asteraceae > Erigeron > Erigeron canadensis. Next base: position 24,626,561 of record NC_057765.1, read on the forward strand.
AGTGGAGTTCATAGTGTTAATCATACTTGTGATTTTTGGAAGCGTTTGACGGATCCAACACTTCGTATGTCTCTTTGAGGAATCCGTGTTGATAAAACGTTAAAAATTCGTGGTAGAGCCGATTGAGGTCCTAGACCAAGAGACTAAAAAGCTAAATAATACTTGGTATACAAACGTTAAATGGGATGTAAAGTTAGACGTGGACCCGAATTTACTTGGGAACGAGAATATTCGATAAAAGCCAAATATCCTCACTTGTTTAGCGAGTCTAGTTAACTTAGAATTTCGGGACGAAATTCCTTTAACGGGGGAAGGATGTAACATTCGTGAATTTTGACCTATTTGACTATGTTTTACTTTCGTTGACTATGTGGTTAATTGTAACGCTCGTGGTTTTGGACCCATTGACTTTCGTTAATTATGTATATAACATCTGCCTTTTCCTTTTTGGATTCTTCATTCATGTGTATAACTCGTGTTTGTGATTCTCGGGGTAATAGTCTAATAGACAGAATGAGACTAGTTCGTAGAGTATTAGTCTAAATAGACAGAATGAAACTAATTCGTAAAGTATTAGTCTAAATAAACAGAATGAGACTAATTCGTAGAGTATTAGTCTAAATAGACAGAGTGAGACTAATTCATAGAGTATTAGTCTAAGTGCTGGAATCTAAATTTGCCTCCCACACCCCCTTTATCTCAGATTTTATTTCCTCCAACCCTCCATTTCTTATCTACCTTTCTCTCTCTAATTCTCTTCCATGAACACACACACAAACATACCTCTCTCTCTCTCTCTCTAGATTTCTATCATATTTATGGAAATTTAAGCAAGATTAAAACTAGAATAATAATCAACATGATCTTCTAAACAACATATCAAAGATTTGAAGGTCAAAGTCCAAGAAATTCTTCCATCTAGCTCAAATTCGGGTTTGACTCTTTGAAGGTAATTTTGGTAAGTAAAACTCATCTCAAATCCACCATTTTATGTTTATAATCATGTTTCAAGTCTAACCTAAACAACCCTTAATCAATTTTTGGTTTGAAAGCTTAATGGGTCGATTTTAGGGTTTATAACTTGGATAATTTAGGTCAAAATCAGAATTGAGTTTTAATTGAGGTTATGGAATGATTTTAAAGTATGGGTTAGTTTCATACACATTACTTATGCCAAGTTATGCTCAAAACATGTCTTAACACTCTTCAAATCGAGGTCTAGGTCGAATTTGGGTTCTTGCAAAAGTCAAAGTGGGTTAAAAACGGGTTTTGATGCTTTTGTGAGTCATGGGTTAAATTCTTGAAATGGGTTATGCTCATTGATGTTATTTCATGTCTAATAAAGCATAAAATTCAGTTTTGAAGCATACAAACCGGTTTCAAGTGTCAAATTAGGGTTTGGATGTTCTTGGTTAATTTTGACTTTTTAGTCAAACCATTCTTACTCATGTTGCTGCCCACTTTCTTCCTCTATGTCTTTAACTCGTTAAATTCATGTTGAAGTCAATTCTTAACATACCCCTAATCTCATATCCATCCAACAAACATCATTTTGATTCTCACGATCGAACGAGTCCCGAATAATGAAATTATGAACGTGTATTGATATGCATATATGTATAACTATAGGTTATGATCGTGTGATGGATATTGTACGCTTTTGACCATTCTTAACTTGAATTTGCTGCTCAAGGTGAGTTTCGTAAACCCTCCCTACTCAATTGAGTTTCGGGCTGAAAAGTGTACATGTTTGTTATTGTTGTTTAATCGATTGATTGATTGTTTGATTAACGTATTGACTTGTTTCTCGATTAATTATGCTTCTATTTATGAATACTTGTTGTGGTTTGGGTAGTTGTACATACATGGAAGACGGTTATATTTTCAATGAATAGGAGATGTGGTGGGAAGGCTGCGGGTGACCCTATATATAAGCATCAATGATTCCTTGAAATTAGAATCGTAAGAAGTGTATGTGCATTGTGTTGTTGATTGATAGAAAACCATTTGATAAGGATCGGGACAGAGGATCTCGCATGATAACATTTTCCCCCTTAACGTATTATAGATTTGTGATTGTGATAACGATTAAGTCCATGTTGATGGCATAGCGATAAGCCCACGAGTTGTGGCATAACTTTGTTGTTAACGATATTGTTTAACATGTATATTGAATATGAATGCTTAGTTGTAACGTAACGTAGATATTACGCATTTGAAATATATGTAAGTCGTGCCGTGATATTACGCATTTGAAATATATGTAAGTCGTGCCTGGAACGTATTTTACGCATTTGAAATATATGTAAGTCGTGCCTGGAACGTAGTTTACGCATTTGAAATATATGTAAGTCGTGCCTGAAACGTATTATACGCATTGTTTATCATGTAAGTCGTGCCGGTTTATCGCGCATTATTTATTATGTAAGTCGTGCCATTATAACTATAATTGAACGTAAACGTTGACTTGTACTGATTTGTGATAACGTGAAACCTTTTAGCGTTTCTTTGGAACGTGATTAAGTATTCTAATCCTCGTATATCGTTAACGGTTGTTATCCGGACATACTTGTTTCCTGTTACTTGTCCCTACGAACTCACCAACTTTATGTTGACGCGTGTTAGTACACTTTTCAGGTAAACAGGTTAGCTCATAGACGTATTGGATGGTTGATTGCTTGATCATGCTAGACTTGGACTTCTTGGATCCGTGATTCATTTCCCGAATTAGGGGTTATGCTTATGTGTGATCCGGATACTTGCATTATTGAATGGTTCGTATGGATTACTTGATCCTTTTTATGCATTTAGACTTACTCTACATAATTTCCATGTCGTGCTGTGCTTAGTATGTAACCCTCATAATTCCGCCTTGTTGGGGTGTTACAAAAATTTTAAGAACACCCATATAGTTTTTGAAATTTATCGATATATAGTTTTTGAGATAAAATATTTTGAAAGTTGTATGCATTGATATATGATCATCATGCACTAATATGTGTATATTGTTGAAATTGAATGTTGAAAGTTGAAAAGTGAATTTGCTTTATAATATAGTATAGAAGTTTAGAAGTATAAATATACAATCCCCAAAATTCTCTCTCAATATGTCTGAATCTCATAGCAATGTATATAATCGAGCGAGGATATAGTAAAGGTAGAATTTAATTAAATCTAACCGTTGCTCCATGCATAATCGTTCATGAAGAGAGTTTTTCCTTCACTTTTGATTCTGAACGGTCCTACTTCTGTCATGGCTCCGATCTTGGAAGAGTCTGTTGGACCTGTTAAAAGTCAGCAATTCAAGATAACTAGTATATGACATGTGCGAGTTGGTGATGCAAAATAAAAACTCAAATGAAGATGTACCTCCATTTAGCCACAAAACCAATGGTTTAGTTGGAGAATCAGTAGGAGACTCAACCAAATAATAGAAAAGAGCCCTCCCAGCAGTTTGATTAACGGTCACATATCCTGAATACTGATTAATATTAACACCTGCAGGTTGGCCTGGCAAGGCATCAATCTTGTCGAGCTGTGCCAGTCCTTGTTGTGAAATGTAAACAGAAGAGTACTCGTTAGTAACTTCATCTGAAACGACCCATGTGTTTGGAACAGGCGGGTTTTGTGATCCTTTTGATTTTAGCAGCTCAAAAAGCTTGTTTGGCTGAATATCGGCCTTGATTGAAGCAAACAATGCCAAAAAGCAACATGTAATAAACCTTATCATCCTGCTTGGTACTTCAGAAATTTGTTCAAGTACTTTTATAAAGTCCTGGGAATTGTTTTATTTCATCTTGATGAGAGATTGAAAACAATTCTTCCAAAGCTGCATAACATTTTCTTATCATAAACTTACCAAGGCTCATCATTTAGAGCTACAGCTCAAAAGTTTGTTTTTTTTGTTCAAAAAAAGAAATAGGCATCTTTCACGTGACAAATATGAAAGTGTCTGAAGCATCAATAATTCGAATTCCTAAAAAAGGCAAACTCCAACTTGGGGCTATCAATAGCTCGACTAGACTTGGTTCGCGTCGAATTGACGGGTTTTGACCCTCATCCGATCCAAAAAGAATTCTCGGGTTGACTCGATTAATTTATAGGTTGGGAGATCGTTAAGTCAAATTGATTAGTTTAGACTAAGGGGCCGTTTTTTTAGTCATTAAGTGCTGAATGTATTAAGTAAGTGCTGAATGTATTAAGTAACTGAATGTATAAATAATGTCAGAAAGTATTAAGTGAAAAATAGGTAATTGACGGTTATTTTTGTTTATTAAGTCTAAAAAAGAACATGAAATTTGACTGAATGCATTAGTTCTTAATTATTAAGTATATTAAATAAAAAAAAAATGGGGTCTAACTGGCCATAATAGTAAAGATCTTAAAAACAACGTTACCAATGACAAACTACTTATATAATGACAAATTAGATCATGATTAATATTATAATATTAAACAAAGTAACTAGAGATGACGACGAATAAGATATAGATCAGATGTTGTCAAATCTATATGGTTATATGCAATTATGCATATCTATTGTTTTTTTTATCATCCATGCTCATATATCCGTTTAAAAAATTTTCGTCGATAAATAAATGGAGGTCAAGGTTCATTTAAAAACTATTTACTTATGAACATAGATAATTATATGTATAACTTATATAGACGAATATATTCACATATATCATTCACAAATGAACATCAAGTTATAATATGGAGTATAAAAGTTTTTATAATTTTTTCAATTCAAATAGCTTTTACTTAAACCTTTTTCAATAAATGGATATCCATATTTCATATCCATAATTTCGCTATAAATGGATATCCATAGGTATCTGATTAGGGGCGTTCAAAATCAAATAACTGAAATTGGATATCTGAAACTACTAGATAAAATTTCTTAACCAAAAACTAGTGGCTATCCCCATCAGTGAAATTTTGTACGGGTCGGTTGTCAATAAAGTAAAAATATATATTAAAAAAATTGTGACTATGACCAAACAAGTCGGTCCATCAACTATTGTTCGGGGCAACTAGAATTAACGTGGCTAAGCCACAATATATTAATTTTATAATCTATATCTATATTCTAATATATAATAATTAGTTTTTTTTAATAACGAGTTAGTAGTTAGCACACCACAATAATATCCAATTAAATAGTAAATTGATTTAAAATATTGTAACACCCCAACAAGGCGGAATAATGGGATATCACAAAAAAAACACCGCACGACATGGAAATTAAGTAGAGATAAATCTAGATGCATTAAAAGGATTGAGAATCCATACAATTTAATCAATTACAAATCCGAGACCATACAAAAATGCATAAGGAGCACGACCATCAAACGTTTACAAAAGAGAGTACAAAAGATGACATATGATTCTAAGTATAACCCGTAAGCGGGAACAATGAATCACGGATCCACAGTAAATTCCAAGTCCAATCCTAGCATGCAAACAATCAATCATCATCCTATACGTCTTCCATTAACCTGTTCACCTGAAAAGTGTACTAAAACGTGTCAACATAAAGTTGGTGAGTTCGTAGGTTTGAGTAATAAGAGTAAGTGTTGGGATAACAACCGTTAACAATTTACGTGGATTTTAATAAATAGTCACATTCGTACCAATCAACACAGTCAACGTTTACGTTTAGTGATAGTTAAACAAGGCACGACTTACATAATAAAAAATGCGCGATACCCGACACAACTTAAATGATGAACAATGCACGATTACAGGCACGACTTACATGATAAACATTGTGCGATAACAGGCACAACTTACATGATAAACATTGCGCGATAACACGTTACGACTTACATATATTTCAAATGCGTCATTTCACATTTCATGGCATAACAATCATTTCAACCGATAACCATTAAGTAAAGAGTACACTTTTCACCCCGAAATATAAAAGAAAATGGGGCTACGGAACTCACCTTTGCCTTACGCGTTTGTAGGAGGTGACTAAGCGGATAGCACGACGGTCACAAACTTATTATAGCAATATTAAATCATCACATTATGGTCTACGTTACAATATAAGTCACCCTAGGCGTTTACAAGACACCCCAAGGTCGGACGTTGAAATCACAGTTGGAGAAACGAGGGACTCGGGAAAAATGGTGATAGATTCTCATAAAAAGGATGTTACTACGAGAAACTAGACTCTCATACAATTCTAACGATAGGTCATACACCTAAAACGGACTTATGGATCAAAAGTTATGAACGTTTGAAGTTGACAAAAGAAGACATGCAGGCAGCAGGTTCTCACTGCGCTGCAGTCAGGACCAAGCAGTCCCACTGCGCCACAGTGAGACTCGAAGCAGCAGGTCCGAAATATACCACTGCGCTGCAGTGGGTTCTGGTCTTCCCACTGCGCCGCAGTGGCCAGATACTGAAGCCAAACAGCAGCAGTTCAGCAACAAGGACGAACCAAAAACCCAATTTTGACATCCAAATCGAATAGTGGTGCTTCAAGACTCATTTTTAGGCTTAAACAAACATCATTAAGTATAACTAAACATATTTCATCAATCAAATCCAATCCCTTAACACAATTACATGTCCAAATCGTTCTTGACCAAAACTAACCCTAATGAAACCCTAATTTGACCCATTTCAAGTTTTAGCCCGATTTTGACCAAAGGTTTCTTAGATATGACTGGTAATGACGTTATAAACATAAAAGAGAAGATTTAAGACGAGTTTATCATACCAAAAGAGTCAAAATCCTCCAAATTTTGGGTTTAGGGTAAAAACCTTGGATGAATACCTTTCAAACCTTGATTTCTTCGAGCTTGATGATTATTATTATTGTAGTAACTAAATTTGGGTAACTTATTATTAATGTACAAAGCTTGGAGAATTTAAGAAGAATTTATGATGGATTGTGGTGGTGGTTGAAGAGGAGAAGATAAGAGTAATGAGGGAGAGAGAAAGGATAAGGAAAAGGTAAAGGAGAAATGAATGTGATGAGGGGGGAGGGGCCGGTCTAGGGAGTCCAATTTTGGGCCCCCGCTCCACTAAATTCGACAAATAGCTATACGATAACCATTTAAACGCTAAAACGACATGTATAACACAATTAGACTTCACGTTACGTTACTATACGACAAAACGCTCGATAATCCATATAAGCTAACAAATTCATTCATCTTTCAATTTCATTAAATTACAAGTCAACTAAGTCAAAAATCACGAATGTTACATCATTCCCCTGTTAAAGGGATTTCGTCCCAAAATCTAAAGCTAACTAGATTCGTCGAATAAATGAGGATACTTGGCCTTCATTGAGTCCTCACATTCCCAGGTAAACTCGGGTCCAAGTCTCGCTTGCCATCTTACCTTAACAAGTGTATACCGAGTATTCTTAAGTTTTCTAGTTTGACGGTCTAGAATTTCAATCAGCTCTTCTACAAATTTCAACGTACTATCGACTCGGATTTCCTCCATAGGCACATGAAGAGTCAGGTCGACCAAGCATTTCCTAAGGATGCAAACATGAAAAACGTTGTGAACTCCACTCAAGTTTGGAGGAAGTTCCAATCGATACGCTACCGGGCCGATTCGTTTTAGGATTTTAAATGGGCTAATGTATCTCGGGCCCAACTTACCACGCTTCACAAACTGAATTACCCCTTTCCATGGGGACACCTTCAACAAAATATAGTCACCGACCTTAAATTCAAGGGGTTGTCGTCTAACATTCGCATACTTCTTTTGTCTCTCGCGGGCCACTCTCAATTTCTCTTTAATTTGCGAGATCACCTTAGTCGTCTGAATAACAATTTCGGGCCCAATGAGTTGGCTTTCACCAACCTCCGCCCAAGCTATCAGGGATCTACAATCTCTCCCGTACAACGCTCTAAACGGCGCCATACCGATGCTAGCATGATAGCTATTATTATAAGAGAATTCAACTAGCGGTAAATGCTCATCCCAATTGCCACCAAATTCGATGGCACAAGCTTGTAACATGTCTTCTAGTGTTTGAATTGTTCTTTCGGTTTGACCATCGGATTGAGGGTGGAACGCCGTACTCAAGTTGAGTTAAGTACCCAATGATTCTTGGAACGCCTTCCAAAAATGTGAAGTATATCGGGCATCCCGATCAGATAGGATGGAAATCGGCACTCCATGTTTGGATACTATCTCTTTGATGTACAAGCGTGCCAAGGTGTCAAGTTTATCTTTCTCCCGGATGGCTAAGAAGTGAGCCGACTTAGTCAACCGGTCAACTATCACCCAAACAGTGTCCCGACCATTTCTCGTTCAAGGTAACTTCATGATGAAGTTCATCGCGAAATCTTCCCATTTCCACTTCGGTGTCGCCAGTTGAACAAGCAACCCAGGCGGTTTTCTGTTGTCGGCTTTCACTTGCAAGCAAGTGAGGCATTCGCTAACATACCTAGCTATGTCTTTCTTCATTCCCGACCACCAATATAAGTCTCTCAACCTAAATACATCTTGTCGGAACCCGGATGAACCAAGTTGGCCGACCTATGAGCTTCATTCACTAACTTCAACCGCCATCCGCCAAGGATGGGTATCCACAGCCGTTCCACAAAGTATAACCCATCATCGCTTTTCCTATCAAATTGCTCTTCTAAACCGTGCAATGCTTCATTGATGAAGTTATCCGGCCTCGTTGCTAATCTTTATGCTTCAATGATGGAGTCACGAACACTCCTTACCATGGTGAAGCTCATGGCTCTAACTTGCCTCGGCTTTACTCGTTCCTTCCGTCTCAAGGCATCAGCCACAACATTTGCCTTACCCGGGTGATACCGGATCACACAATCATAATCACTAAAAAGCTCAAGCCACCTTCTCTGTCTCATATTCAATTCACTTTGATCAAAAATATGTTGAAGGCTTTTATGATCGGTATAGATCACACTTTTCATGCCATACAAGTAATGTCTCCAACATTTCAAAGCAAATATGACTGCTCCCAATTCTAAGTCATGCGTCAGGTAGTTTTTCTCATGCGCCTTCAATTGCCTAGATGCATAAGCAATCACCTTACCCCGTTGCATTAAGATGCAACCCAACCCTTGCCCGGATGCATTACAATATACCACAAAATCATCGGCTCCGTCAGGCAAGCTTAAGATGGGTGCATCACACAACTTATCCTTCAACAATTGGAATGCTTGTTTTTGTTTCTCGCCCCAATCAAACTTTCTTTCTCGTTGAGTCAACAAGGTTAACGGTTGGGCAATCTTAGAAAAATTTTCGATAAATCGTCGATAGTATCCCGCCAAACCAAGAAATTGGCGAATCTCGGTTGGCGTTTCGGGTCGCCTCCAATTCTTTACCGCTTCAATCTTACTTGGATCCACATGAATTCATTCTTTGCTCACCACATGTCCAAGAAAGTGAACCTCTTCGTGCCAAAATTCGCATTTGGAGAACTTGGCATACAATCTCTCTTTTCGAAGCAACTCTAAAACCTTCCTCAAATGCTCGGCGTGATCATCCTTCGTCTTAGAGTAGATAAGAATGTCATCAATGAAAACAATGACAAACGCATCCAACTAGGGCGAACACACCCGGTTCATCAAGTCCATGAACACCGCCGATGCATTAGTCAACCCAAAAGGCATGACCGTGAATTCAAAATGCCCATAACGTGTACGAAAGGCCGTCTTGAGAATATCATCCTCATGGACACGTAGTTGGTGGTAACCCGACTGTAAATCAATTTTAGAGAAGAAACGGGCACCTTGGAGTTGATCGAATAAGTCGTCGATTCTTGGAAGAGGATAACAGTTTTTCACCGTGAGTTTGTTTACACATACGGAAGGAACCGTCTTTCTTCTTGACAAACAAAACTGGTGCACCCCACGGTGAATGAGTATGGCGAATGAAACCCTTTTCTTGGATTTCTTTGAGTTGGGTGGCCAACTCTTGCATTTCGGTGATGGCTAGGCGATAGGGTGCCTTGGCCACGGGGGAAGCATTTGGAACAAGATTGATGTGTAAAATCTAGTCTTGAATTTATAAACAAAAAATACCCTAGAACTGACTCCTACACACTCTCGGGCAGTGGACCCGTTCGTATGCAATATAGTTTAAAGGTAAGTCCAGGTCGAATCCACAGAGACTGATTAAGAGTGAACGTGTTTAATGTAGGTTTATAAAGAGTTTTGAAGTTAAGGACTCCCGTCACCTTGGTTTTGAAAGCGGTTAGTTAATTTGAAAAAGTTAGTAATTCCGTAGAATTAATTGAAAAGAGAAATTTTAATATCAATATTAATTAAAAGATCATCTACTTCGACTCCATGACACAACTTATTTAGTTTGCACTTAAGTTGAAACCAATTCAATATATTGATTTAATAACGAGGTTGAACAAAGAAATTTTAAGATCAATATTAATTAAAAGACCGTTAACACTTCGAATTCTATTATCTATTGCCGTTTATTGTCTTATTACCACAAGTCAATACCTATTAATTGTCCCTAATTAACTAGAACAATGTACTCCTAAACTTAGATACCTCTAAATAATTCATACATTATCAACAAATCAATAGATATGTTAAGTCTGGGATTCGCTGAAGGAGACTTGAAAATTGACACATGTCGTCAGCAAGTCTCCTTACAATTTGTCAGCAGATGAAGAGACGTCTTCAGCGGGATGCATGCTGACTTAAGTTTGTCTTGGCGGGAAATATTCAAACTACATAAAGACAAAAAGTCACATGGTGGTTAACTAACTGTAATTTGCCCTGAATGGTAAATGTACATGTTGGGACCAAAGCAAGGGTTCTCTCTCTCTCTTACCCGATTTGGTATAGAAGACAACAGGCACATGATTCAAGTACCATGAGCCAATTGGAGTTCGACAACCACCATCAAGTCACAATCAAAGCAGGCTGTGTTGCCTCATGTCTTCCCCTATATAAAGCAACACAGCCACATTGTGTTAAGTGGCTTGCCGTCCATCTAAAATCATGTATCACTTGTAATTGCTTAAGTTTTCCTTTTCTGTCTAGACTTAGCAATTATCTTTGTTCTTTGGTATTCTTGTAAGTCAAGTGTAAGATCAACCATGTATTCATCGTTTAATCAATGATACATATGATTATCCTTGCATTGATGTTTTACAATTGAACTTTACATTGTTCTTGTTGCTTACTTGCCTGCTTATTTTCTTTCTTGTATTCTAAATTAAACATAAGTTGTGCATTCGTGGATCAGCAAGTGGTATCAGAGCAACCGTTCCTAAATTATTGGAACAAGATCGTATTGCCTTCTTTTGTTTATATTGAAAATTTTCTGTAATCCCTCTTAAATTTCTTTCCAGCAAGAACCATGTCTTCTGTTCCCAGCCTTGTGAACACACGTGACTTTGGTTACGTGTCGACACCTCCTAAGTTCAAGCCCAAAGATTTTGGGTCTTGGAAGGAGAGAATGCTTCTTCACATCGCTGGTGTAGAGCCCTATTTAATGACCATATTAACTGAGGATCCATACGTACCGATGTATGTCCAAAGAACTCCAGGAGCTACACCTGAAGCTCCTGAAATAGTCACTGACCTGGTTAAACCAGAGGTCCAATGGACAGATGAAGAAAGAAAGCTGGTAAATCTTGATGCCAGGCTTAAAAACATGATTATAGTTACTCTTCCTACTGAAATCATGAAACTGGTCATCAAGTATCCCTCTTCAAAGGAAGTATGGGATAGATTTATCAGCACCTATGAAGGCTCTGCTGACCTCATTAAAATCAAGAAAATTGATTTAAAAAGAGCTTATGAAAATTTCTTCTCCCTCCTTTAAAGGGTTGTCAGCACCTATGAAAGTCTTGAGAGCACCTACACTCGCTTTAAAGGGTTGCTCAATGACATGACAAATGTTGGCATTACCCATGATAACTTTGAGGTATGTCACAAATTCATTGACTCTCTTCCTCTTAAGTGGCAAAACTTAAGACAAACTCTTCGTACAACGAAGAAAATCCAAGACTTTGATCTTGAAGAACTTTTTGGCACTCTTCAATTCAAAGAAAGAGCATTGGCTCAAAATATTCGAGCTTCTGCTGATGCCAAAAGGCATGCTGGCTCTTCCTCTTCTTCTGTCAGCATCTCTTCTCATCCTATTTCTGACCCTGTCGCTCTTGTCTCTACTGAGCCCATCGATCTCTATGATGGTGCCAGTACCTCTAATCTTCCAGCTTCAATTCAGACTCTCATTAATGAGCTGGATGATGAAGAAAAACAAGAAATGTTTAATGACTTCATGGGCTTTGCCCTGGTTGAAGGGAGAAAATACTCTAAAAGGTGGAATAATAAAAAAACGATTACTCCCCTTAAATCTCCTATTGACAAATCACAAGAAGAGTGCTGGAGGTGTGGCAGGAAAGGCCACTATCAGAAGGAGTGTAGAGTCTCCTTACCCAATCCTGCTGTCTCCAAAACTAATCCTCCCAAATCTGCTGATGAATATAGGAACAAATATTATCAGCTGAAGGCCAAGGTTGCTGAAACAGAGGATAAAGTTCCAGCAAAAGGACTGATTGCTGAAGAACATGATTGGGCTGACTCAGATGATTCTGATGACGATTATGTTGATGCTATGTGCCTTATGGCACTTGCTGACAGTGATGCTCTGACCAAGGATCAAGTCTCCTCTAGTCAGTGGGTGAACGTTACTGTGAAAAAGGTACACTCTCTTATCTCTTCTTCAAATCAAGACAAGACCAAAATCATTGAGTCTTTGTCTTGTGATCTTCAGTTCGTAGAAAGTCTACGTGCTGAACTTCAATCCAAACTTAACTCTGCTGGAGTAGAGTTGAGTGAAAAATCTGAAAAACTTATGAAATTGAAGAATGTTCATGTTGAACTTCAATCTCATGAGTTGATGACTCAAAAACTTCAACTTGAGAATGAATCTCTCAAGGCTGAAGTTTCTAATCTAAAGAAGATTGTGACCTCCTGGTCAAAGGCTTCTAAATTCCATCATCAATGCTTGAGCGAACAAGTACCTGCTCAAGTACAAGCAGTAATTGGTGGCAATTTTAATGTTGCTGCCTCCATTGCTGACTCCTTTAAAGATGATGTAAAGCCTGAAGTATCCATTCCTCCACCTTGTTCGTCTTCCATCTCACTAGATGAAATGAAAAAGCGGTATTTTGTCAAAGGACAAAATGACTATCATGCTGAGATGGACACTAAAGCTTCAGCATCTTCTAGTGATCCCTCTTCTCAAAATGCTAAAAGTACTAGTACTTCTACCAGTACTTTTAACATGTTCTCCCATCTCCCTATTGTTGGCATGTTGCCACATGAAGGGAGAGTTCAAAATTCTCCTCCAAGAACCTTCAAAGGAGATATCTCGAGTGATGGGTATATGCCTATTGCTCCTCAACCTCTATCTTCAAAAGGTGCTGAGCCTTTCAAAAGAAGCACCATTGCTGCTCCATATGACTATGGTATCCCTCAGCAGGACCATCATGTCGGTCAGCAAACTTCTGGTGCTAAATCTTCTCAACTTGAACCTTCTCATACAAATTCTATGTCAGAACAAGTAAATAGAAGGGTCAGGTTCGCTGATGAAAGACACCAGCAAGCACCTTCCACAAAGGGTGTACATGCTGATGTTGTATCTCATTCCTTACCCTCAAAATCAAATCTAAGGCATGTCACTCCAAAAAGGGGAAGACAGCCTTCTCAGAATAGATCTGACACTCCTCAGCGAGGACACTTCCCTCATCAGCAGGTAAGGCCTATAACTCCTCAGCGAGGATATTTGCCTCATCAGCAAACAAGGTCTGTTACTCCTCAAAGAGGACATGTGCCCTCCCAGCATTCTCAATCCTCTACTGCCAACAAGGAGTATCTACCTCATAGGCAAATGAGGTTGATCTCTCCAAAACATCAAGTCAGATCCACAAGACCTATTCGTAAGAATCTGCCTTAGCAGGGTAACTCCTCTACTCATCCTGCTGGGAAGCAAGCATGGACCCTGATAAGAGGACATCAGCCGCCTCAAAATCATCATGAGGAATCCATACTTGGCCCTGCTCCTCAAATGCCCCCTCCTAAGCTTAGACAAAGGAATAAGTCCAAGTCTAAGCAAAAGAGCAAGGCTTCCTCTTCCTCATCTCCTCAAATAAATGAACTCACTCAGCGAGTTAATGATCTTTCATCTCAACTGAGGGATTTTCTCATTCAAAATCAAGGCCAATCCTCTGAAAATAAATGCTATCTCTGTAGCAGTAGAGGACATGTTGCTTCTGAATGTGTGCTATTCTGTCCTAAAGATGATCCAGCAGTTGTATGTGACCTAAAATCCCTACAGCTGCTGAAACATCTTCCCCCTCTAACAGAATCAGTGAGAACCTCTCTACTGAACCTATTATCAGTGACTCTTCCTCTGTCACAAATTCAAGTATTGCTGACTACATTGCTGCTCAGCGCATCGAAATTCCTCATTCTCAAAGAGTTGTTTCAAATGCTTGGGGGCAACCCTCAATGCTGGTTGAATTCAGTGCTCCTGATGTTGTGAGCAGCTTTGCTTACTTTCATAGTAAGGAAACCAGCATTCTGCCCACAAGTGAAGAAAACCCTATCCCAGTCACTGTGGGAAATCACCTCACTCTGGTAGACGCTCTCTCTGTAGAGCCTACTTCCTCCCCTGAAGTATCTCCAGAAAATCCTGCTTACATAGGTTTGGATGAATAAAGTAATCCTTATCCTCTTTTCATCCATGCAGGGCTCGCTAGGTAAAGGAGTGTGGTATTTGGACAGCGGCTGTTCAAAACACATGACAGGCTCAAAATTCCTACTGGATGACTATACTGAGGCACCTGGTCCTACAGTAGTGTTTGGTGATAACTCTACTGGTCATACTGAAGGGTATGGTCTTCTTTCTAATGGCCTCATAAAATTCTCAAAAGTTGCTTATGTAAATGGATTAAAGCATAATCTCATCAGCATAAGTCAACTATGTGATGCTGACTACAAAGTAATCCTTGATAAGCATCAAGGCACTGTAGTAAACATCAACAAGGAAGTCGTCTTGGTTGCTCCAAGAAAAAGAGATATCTATCTTGTAGACTTCACTCCTATCAAATTTGATAGTGAGACTTGTTTCTTTGCCAAGTCAGCATCTGAGTTAAATTGGTTATGGCACAAGCGTATGTCGCATGTGAATTTCAAAACCATAAACTCATTGGCCAAAAAGAACCTTGTTCGTGGTCTTCCTCCTCTCTCTTTCGAAAAAGATAGACTTTGTGGTGCTTGTGAAAAAGGCAAATGCCATAGAGCTACTTTTAAAACTAAACAAGCCAACTCTGTTAAAAGCTGCTTTCACCTTCTTCACATGGACCTTTTTGGTCCAGTGAATGTCCAAAGTCTAAAGGGTAACAGATACACTTTAGTAATTGTGGATGAATATTCACGATATACCTGGACAATCTTCCTAAATTCTAAGAGTGACGCTGCTGATGAAATCATCAAATTCATTAAGAAAATGGAAAATCTCAACAGCATAAGGGTCAAAGAACTCAGAAGCGATCATGGCACTGAGTTTAGAAACCACACTCTTGAAACCTTTTGTGCTGATCAAGGGATCTCACAAAACTTCTCTTCCACTAGAACTCCTGAGCAAAATGGTGTTGCTGAAAGGAGAAATAGAACTCTTATAGAGGCAGCACGCACTATGCTCAGTGAGTCCTCTCTTCCAAATAGGTTTTGGGCTGAAGCAGTCAACACTGCTTGTCACACCCAAAATAGATGCCTCATTGTCAAAAGACATGACAAAACTGCATATGAAGTTTTAAGAAGAAAGAAACCTCAAATAAATACTTTCATGTATTTGGATGTCTTGTCTTCATTCTGAATAATAAGGATCTTTTAGGGAAATTTGATCCTAAAGCTGATGATGGTTACTTTGTTGGATACTCTTCTATTAGCAAAGCTTTTAGAGTATTCAATACTCGTCTTCAAAAAGTGGATGAATCAATTCATGTCACTTTTGATGAGAGCTCTTCTGCTCTTAAAGATATCCAGCCATCTTTTACTGAAGAAATCTTCAATGAGTTCAGTGACCCCCCTATGGAGGATGCTGACTCATATGTGGATACTCCTTGCTCGCCTCCTCTTGCTCAGCAACTCACTGAGGATAGTTCAGCAGACCCTGAGCTTGAGCAAGTTGCTGCTCATATCTATACAATTGAGCCTGTTGAGCCTATATTAAGGTCAATCCATGCAGCATCAGCCAAACCTAGATCACTGGCTGATGATGTGCAAGTAGATGACTCTGCTGATGAAGAATTTCATGATGCTTCAGCTTACACTGAAGACATGGTGTCTGCTGAGGACCCCATCATTGAAACCTTAAATCAGCCAAATTGCTCCACTGATCAAGCTTCTCTTGATCCTTCAATTACCATTGATTTCTCCTCTTATTCTTCTCCTGCTAATCCCATACAAATATCTTCCGCTGCCCCTCTAGGTTCATCAAGTGTTCCATCACTTAAATGGACTTCTAGTCATCCTGCTCACCAGATTATTGGTGATCCTCAGCAGGGCATTGTGACTAGATCAGCGACTAGAAACACATGTTTGTATGTAAATTTCTTGTCAATGATAACTCCTAAGAATATTGGAGAAGCCATGGTTGACCCATCTTGGGTTGCAGCCATGCATGCAAGAAGAACTAACTCAATTCCAACGACAACATTTCTGGTTCTTAGTTCCTCTTCCTCCTGGCAAAGAACCCATTGGAACTAAGTGGGTTTATAGGAATAAAATGGATGAAGATGGTGTTGTTATTCGCAACAAGGCCAGGTTAGTAGCTCAAGGGTACCTTCAAGAAGAAGGAGTCGACTATGACGAAACCTTTGCACCAGTGGCTAGACTCGAAGCAATACGCTTATTCCTGGCACATGCTGCTTATCGAAACTTCACAGTATATCAAATGGATGTCAAGAGTGCCTTCCTAAATGGAAAACTCGAAGAAGAAGTTTATGTGGAGCAGCCACCTGGTTTTGAAGATCTAACCAAGCCAAACCACGTCTATCGTCTTTACAAAGCATTGTATGGTCTTAAACAAGCTCCCAGAGCTTGGTATGACACTCTCTCTGAATTTCTTCTTTCTCATGAGTTTCAGCGAGGATCTATAGACTCCACCCTTTTTATCTATAGAAAGGGTGTTCATGTTCTCTATGTACAGATATATGTCGATGACATCATATTTGGATCCTCCAGTAAGAAACTTTGCAACAAATTTAGCTCACTAATGTCCTCTCATTTTGAAATGAGCATGATGGGTGAGCTAACCTTCTTCCTTGGTTTACAAATTCGCCAGCTCACTGATGGCATCTTTATAAACCAAGAAAAATATATACGAGACATGCTGGCCAAGTTTGATATGTCTAATATTAAAACTAAGTCTACTCCCATGTCTCCTCCTAACAATCTCCATGCTGACCCTGATGGTAAGCATGTGAATCCCACATTCTATCGTGGAATGATTGGCTCTCTAATGTATCTCACAGCGAGTCGTCCCGACATTATGTTTGCTACTTGCCTTTGTGCAAGGTATCAAGCATCCCTAAGGGATTCTCATCTTCTCGCTGTGAAACGTATCTTGAAATATCTCAAAGGGACCTCCTCCTTAGGTCTCTGGTATCCCAAGGATTCTTCCTTTGACTTAGTTGCATACTCTGACTCTGACTATGCTGGTTGCATGTTAGATAGGAAAAGTACTAGTGGTGGATGTCAACTGTTGGGGGGAAGGCTGACTAGTTGGTCTAGTAAGAAACAGCATACAGTTTCCATCTCCACTGCTGAAGCAGAGTATGTCTGCAGCAAGTTGTTGTGCACAAGTCCTTTGGATGAAAAACCAACTTGCTGACTATGACCTAAATTTTTCTAAAATCCCCATTATGTGTGATAACACAAGTGCTATTGCTATCACACATAATCCTGTTCAGCATTCCAAAACTAAACATATTGACATTAGGTATCACTTCATTCGTGATCATGTCATGAAAGGGGATGTTGAAATTTACTTTATCCCCACTGATGACCAACTTGCTGACATCTTCACTAAACCTCTAGATGAAAAGAGATTCAAGGATCTCGTCAGCAGGTTGGGTATGTTAAATGGTGATTTTACTAATCCAACATGATCACTCATGTTTTGCTGCCAATATTCCTTTTATGAAAATGAGCAGCGACTTCTTAAGTCAAAGTTATCAGCGAGCTCTTCCTTCTACTCGCTGATCCCTGTTGCTTTGAGAAAAAGCAAAATAAAGGCAATGGAAAGCCAAAAGTTTTCATCTAGTCCGGCAGCAAACGGCTGCTGGTAAAGACGTCTAAAATCCGTTGATCCCTGATGCTTTGGGAAAAAGCATAACAAAAGTAATAGGGTGCTGAAAGTCCCTATCTAGTCCAGCAGCAAACGGCTGCTGGTAAAGACGTCTAAAATCCGTTGATCCCTGATGCTTTGGGAAAAAGCATAACAAAAGTAATAGGGTGCTGAAAGTCCCTATCTAGTCCAGCAGCAAACGGCTGCTGGTAAAGACATCTAAAATCCGTTTATGGCTGACAATTTGCCAAAAATTGTTTAAATCTCATCAGCATCCATATTTTTTTTGTACTGATAAAAACTTGGTAACCATCATTTCTTCAAAACTATACACCTCTTCAGTGGATACCTCAAGATATCCGAGTGTATTCCACTACGTATTTTTGTTAATATTATATCATATATATCCCAAACGGTTACCTCGATTTACTCCCAAATGGGCTACTTGTACACTGTATACGCCGTATGAACTCGAGTGCAGTTGAAATCGTGGTTCCTCTGGTCACATCATACATCTCTCATACGTATATAGGTACAGTGTCCTTTTACTTCAAAATAATTTTTTTTGCACGTATGAAAGAGAGTACCCACTACAACTCACTTTTACAGATATGGGACCCATATCCATGCCATATATATGCAAATCTCTTCCATTTCACTCTCTCTTACGTTCATTTCTTTCTAATAATCTTTCACATCCTCTTAAACTCTTCATATTCTCTCAAATCTTTCTCATTTCCTTGTAATATTCATTCACTCTAATCTTTCATCACTTTCATCAAAAAATGACTTCTTCACCAGAACAACAAAACATTTCTTATCTCAACTCTAAGGTATTTGATAATGAAGGCATAAATCCTTCTAATCAAGTGTCTTTCCAAGCATCAAAACTGGTCATTAAGGCCAATAACTATCTGGGATCTGTAGAGATCCCATCAAAAATAAAAGGGTACTTCTCCATGTTGGATTTCATTATGGGGTGCCCAGCCAGAAAGGCCATCTACTCTGACCCAAAGGAAATGTGTGTCCACCTTCTTAGAGAGTTTTGGTGGACATGTGATTACAAGGTTGCCAGTAGCACCATCACTGGAACTGTACTGAAAGGAGAACATACTATCTCCATCTCAGTAGAATCGTTGAGAGATGCTCTTCGTCTTCCCAAACAATCGGAAGAGCATCCATATGTGGAGTTGGTCCCCATTGGAGTATGGAAGGAATGGTTGTTAACCATTGGGTATGGGACCAACACTGAACCTGCACAACCTGTGCACAGCAACCCACAGAAGAAATATCTGCCTGGTGTTTGGAGGCTGTTGTTCACCCATGTAATTCAGTGTCTGGGTGGCAATAGTGGCTCTTTTGATCAGGCCACTGCTGCACAAATGCAGATGATTTATGCGCTGGCAAACGGTCGCAACATTGACTTTGCCAGCGTAAATTTTGAAGATTTAAAAGGGAAGGTCACTATCAAGAACAGATCAAACTCTGTCCCCTTCACTCGCTTTCTCTCACTAATTTTCAAGAAAGAGCTGAAGGAAAAGTATCTCCCTGAAGGGGCACAATTCATTCTCTCTCCCAGGGTTGCAAGCTCCGTGTACAAGATTTCTGCTTGTGATCCTGAACAATTTGATTCCAAGTATGCTGTACTCACCCCTGAAATGAAATAGGTACTTTATTCTGTCTATCCTGATGTATATAGACCCAACCCTGCTGGAGCTGGTATGCTGATAATCCCCCCAGCAACCTCCAAAGCTCCCAAGAAAACCAAAACACTTTCTTCTTCTTCCACGTCACCTCCTGCTGCTGTCCCAAAATAGCAGCAGCGAGTATCAAAGGGCAAAACTACTAAGGTTAAGAAGTCCTCACTGCCCAAGGACAATGGAGACCCAGCCAGCTCATCAGCAGCCTCAAAAAAGGCTGCTGACGAGAAAAAGGGTAACCGCAAGCAGCCACCTCAAACTTCTGTAGGCGAGATTGGTGAAGATCAAGGGCCACCCCAGCCCATTAGAGTTGAGTCAACCGAATATCATTCCCTCTTCTTCTCAACCCTCTGAGTCGTTGTCAGCAGCCATATCACAGGTGATGCTAGAGACAACAAAATCTACGGCCGATGATGCTTTGGTGATACAACACACTGAAGCTGAGGCACTCGGTTCCCCTACCCCTCTAAATGTTTCTGGAGAAGGGATGGCAATTGAAGGTAGTGGTGTAGTTGAAGGAAGTGGTGTAAAGGAAGGTGAAAATATTGAAGATGATGATGATGATGATGATGAGAGTGATCTGGATTTGGGAGAGTTTGTGGCGGATGAATTCCAGCTGGATTCCTCCATCCAGGCTGATGAAATGGAAGCAAGTGATATGGAGGTGGATGAAGAGGCTGCTGCTGCTGATGGTGAAAAAGCAGCAGCCGTAAACGATAATGTAGAAGTTGTTGCTGTTGACTACATTGCAGCAGCGACTAACGAAAGTGCACAAGAAGCTGTTGCTGATGATAATGCAGCAGCTAATACTGAAGTAATTAAGGTGCAACCTCAAGTCATGTCTGTCGATTCTCAAATCGTTGACAGGCTGACTAGAGTTGAACACCAACTGAATGATCTCACCAAGGCTGCCACAATCGCTGTACAACTCAAAACTCATGAAGATGACAGATTGGTGAAGATCTTGGAGAACTGGTACAGCAAGCAGAATGAAAACACTGCCAGCATTGAGACAATAAAAGAAAAATCTATATCTATGGCTGCTGATCAAGAAAAACTTCGCACCTATACAAACTCTATCAAAAAGGATCAGCAGGTCATTCGTGGGCTCTCTCGATCGCTGTGCAAAATGGGACCTGCTGTACGGTTCTCAGCACAAAAAGCATGCAGCAGTAGTGATTCAGCTGCTGCTGAAGTAAAAACAGTGGCCAACCTGGTTTCTCGTCTTTCCACCCAGGTTGAAGAAAACACCAAGGCTATCAATGCCTTGGAAACCACTGTGGCCAGTCTTCCTCCTCCTCAAGTTTCATTTACTGAGGAAGATCGTAAGTGCCAACAAAAACTGGAGCAAGAAGTTGGGGAGGTAGTAGTTAATGATACTACCTCCAAGGGGGAGAAAGTAGATGCTGCTGTAATGGCACTTATCAGTGAAGCAGTAAATAAAGCTGTTAATTACATTTATGAAGCTTCAGCTGACAAGATTGTAAACGAAGAAAACACTGTAGCGGCCATGACCGTCAGTGAAGAAAAGGTGGATTCTCCCCCTGCTGTTACTGAAGGGGAGACAAGGACCGATGCTCTCCCTGCTAGTGTTGAGGGGGAGACGGCTGTAGAAGCATCTGCTGAGGGGGGGCAACAACTGATAGTTGCTGAAGCTCCCCAAGTTGAAGAAGAGGAAAGTCCTAGTGCAGTCAGGGCAGCTCAGAGAATAACAGCAGCTCAGAGAAAGAAGTTGACTGATACCGGTTTCTTTCATCCCTCGCCGCTGACTGCACAGAATACATCCATCACATCCCCAGCAGGAAATCAATTCCAAGTCATTGATGTTTTATCAATCACTACTGAGGGAAAGACTCAAGAGGAGGCCCTGGAGGAGCTGGATAGGCTGAAAGCTAACAAGGAAAATGAGAAGAAAAGCCTTGAATATATCAAGCAGCTGGCCCTCTTGGAGAAGGATGAGATGGATGGAGAGCAAAGAATGCTGCTAACCACTGGTGGGCCTGAAGCTCTCTACAGACAAAAGCAAGCCGATGTAGAGCAGCTACTAAAAGAAAAAAGAGAGAAATTTGAAGAAGAAAAGGCTAGGTGGTTGAAAATAATGAATGATAGAAAGAGGCCAGAGAGAATTACAGCAGTTGAAGTTCACAAAGCTGCCATGAGAACGAAAACCAATCTAAAGTTCCTAAGAGAAGGGCACAGTGCCCCAACTAAGATTGAAGATGTAAAAGTGACTAACTTGGGGGCTTCAGAATGGTATGAAATCTATACAATCATTAAGGATAAAAAGGCTGCCAGCTATGAACAACTTCAGGGGATGCTGAAAAGTTATTTTGAAAAGGCACTGAAGTTTGAAACAAAGTTCAAGGCAGACCTTCCCATGCTGAGAGCAGTCTTCGGGTCTCCAGCAGCTGTATCCTCCTCAGCAGGAAGGCGTGTCCTAAAAAGAAAGCTTGTTGCACAACCCTTGCCTGCTGACCTCCCTCCTATCTCTGGTGATGCAGCATTAAACCTAAGGCTTCCTCCCAGGTGCTCTTTTGAAGAAGGGAAAATTCTTGAAGAACCTGCTGGCATTTTCTTTCAAAACTTCAGAAATGATCAACTCTTTTTTAGGCTGGCAGAACTTGAACAAGCATCCACTGGTTTCCTGATCAGCATCAGAAGAAGATTTGCAAAGATGATCAGTGCTCGCTCAGTAATCAGCAGGATTGATGAAGAATTAATGAAGCCAGCAAAAAGAGATGATCCAGTACTTAGAATTGCCAAGCAGGAAGATGCCTGGGAGATAGAGGCTGCAAATCTTTAGATGTCTATTTTTTTAAAAGCTTTATGCTCAACTTGTAATCCATTTTAATGATATAAAAGACATCTTCAGCCCATATTAATTCTTATCTGTCTAAGTAATTTTTTCATCCAGCAAGTCTCCTCAGCTAATAGGGGGAGATTGTTAAGTCTGGGATTCGCTGAAGGAGACTTGAAAATTGACACATGTCGTCAGCAAGTCTCCTTACAATTTGTCAGCAGATGAAGAGACATCTTCAGCGGGATGCATGCTGACTTAAGTTTGTCTTGGCGGGAAATAATCAAATTACATAAAGACAAAAAGTCACATGGTGGTTAACTAACTGCAATTTGCCCTGAATGGTAAATGTACATGTTGGGACCAAAGCAAGGGTTCTCTCTCTCTCTTACCCGATTTGGTATAGAAGACAACAGGCACATGATTCAAGTACCATGAGCCAATTGGAGTTCGACAACCACCATCAAGTCACAATCAAAGCAGGCTGTGTTGCCTCATGTCTTCCCCTATATAAAGCAACACAGCCACATTGTGTTAAGTGGCTTGCCGTCCATCTAAAATCATGTATCACTTGTAATTGCTTAAGTTTTCCTTTTCTGTCTAGACTTAGCAATTATCTTTGTTCTTTTGTATTCTTGTAAGTCAAGTGTAAGATCAACCATGTATTTATCGTTTAATCAATGATACATATGATTATCCTTACATTGATGTTTTACAATTGAACTTTACATTGTTCTTGTTGCTTACTTGCCTGCTTATTTTCTTTCTTGTATTCTAAATTAAACATAAGTTGTGCATTCATGGACCATCAAGATAAGATCACAAGAACTCAAAACATTAAGATCTCGACAAAACATTTAACTATCAACTTGAATTCATAAAATTATGCAACCTTTATTCATTGTGTCACTTCATCTTAGTAGATGATGAAAAATTTAGCTACTCATGTCAAGACAATTAAAACTAACAATTATAAAATAAATAAAATCCATATTAATAATAATTGTGTAGTAATAAAATTTTGCAATATTTAAACTAATAATTAAAGCAAAGTAAGTAAAGTAATCGAACAATAATATGCCTGGGGTGGTGACTGAACTGCTCAAGGCTGCGGCTTGTCGAATACCTCCGAAAGTGAAGGATCTTTTGACGGTTACCAAACTTTGTTACGCCCCTTTCCCCTCTAGCCGACTCCTCAAAACTAAGCACCTCTATCAACTTGCTGCCGACCTCTCGAAACCCCACGTACACCAACCTTATGAATTCGTCCAACACCTCTCGTCCAAATTAATGATAGATAGAATGATATTTATATAGATAATGGATGATGCATTACTTCCAATTTTCTATACGTAATTTCCAAGTTAAGCTTTTCTTTTCTCCACCGCCTTCATGAGACCAACACCACAAGTGGGCCGCTGGCCTTGTTTATTTTCTTCACTAATTTGATGCTCTAGCCAACCCACGTAAAACTTTAATAATCTAAGTCCATGCTTTATTAACTAATTAAAAGCCAACTTTTACTCTTGATGATATGCGACCAATTGTCACTTCCAGCCAAGCTTTTCAATAAGCTTCTTTGACATTAAAAATCACATCTTTTAGCTCATTCTTACCATCAACCATTATTTGAACCTACAATAAACAAAGTATATACTAAATATCAAAAGTCCATTAAAATAAACATAATTTAACTATAAAAGAAATGATATCGCGTAAAATATATATGTATAAAATAGGCGATATCAAAGATCAATACGGAAGTCAAGTTCACGAGATGGAGGCAAACCCGGTAGGTCGTCCAGAAATACATCCACGAACCCATTAACCACGGGTACAGATTTTAATTTGAATTTGGAAGCCTTAAAGCTATAAATTTTTCCTTCCCATCGCTCGGTTGTTTCGCCTTGAACCACTAACTCTTCACCATCACCTAACAAAATTCTCACAACTTTACTACCACAATCTATAACCGCGCTCATCGCCGGCATCCAATCCATACCCACTATCACATCAAAACTACCAATATCAAAGGGAACGAGATCAATAAGAAACGGGTGGTCACAAAGCTCTAAGGTACAATCACGAACAACCTGATCAATTTTTGTTAACCCACCATTTACCATTTCAAGTTCAAAATAATAAGATAACAGACTAAGGCTAGCATCAATCAACGGGATGAAGTCATTGATTGCTGAGGAGAAAAGTATATGCCACGACGTTTGGATCAACACGAGCTTCGACCGCATTCACGGCAAAAGCTCTCCCACGGGGAGCAAGTTGTTGTGGTGCTTGTTGTTGTTGTTGTTGTTGGCCTTGATTTCCTCGGTTTTGATTTGGACCGGCAATTTGGAGTTGATTAGGGTACATGGTCACTTGAACTTGTTGGCCAATGAGATTTAGGAACCGCTTACAATAGTGGTCTTGGCTACCACATTCATAGCAAGTACCCGGGGCCATCGGGGGACGTCTCATATTAAGAGGAGTAACATTCAACGGGGCATTCCGGCGATTATTTGGACAAAATTTGGAGGTGTGGTAGGTTACATATGAATCAAACATCACACCTCACGTTGGGCCAATGATGACGGTTACACCGAGAGCATAAAAGGACTATTCCCGGCATAACCACCCATTTGAGGGCCCACCGCCGACACAACCGCCGCGAAAACCTTTCCACCATGACCTTGGCGCTTATTGTCACGCCTATCATCCTTCTTGGTGTCGCTTGACTCGGCCACATCCTTCTGGTTATTGTCATTCTTGCTTAATTTACCACCCCTTATAAGCTCCAATGTCACACTAGCGGTGTGGGTGGTTGCTTCTTTGTATGTCAATGGCATGGTGGGGTGACAAACAACCATTCTCACTTCATGAGGCAATCCCGCAACATACTTCTCGATTTTTACTTCTTGGGGCTTCACATAATGAGGAATGAGCCTAGAGAGTTGACCAAAATGGCGAGTGTAACCCTCATAGTCTCCCCCCTTCATGGCAAGCTTGGAAAATTCCACTTGCAAGTTTCTCATCTCATGGGTCGAGCAATACTTAGCAGTTATCATATTTTTAAACTCTCCCCATTGAAGATTGGTAGCCACGTCAATCCCCACTTCTTCAACCTCCTCGTTCCACCATTCAAGAGCACCACTCTTCAACATACCGGTGGCATAAGTAATTCGTTGGTGGTAAGCACAACCACTTCGAACAATGATCGCCTCAATCGCCTCCAACCACTCTAGATAACCCGTAGCACCACCGTCTCCATGAAACTATGGAGCCCCACATTGATTAAAATCTTTAAACAAACATCCTTGTTGGTAAACATCGTGACCCCTTGGTCGCATAAAGCCTTCTCATTTGCATTCACACTCTCTTCTTCATTTTCGTTTTCATTTTCATTCTCAACATTCTCCTCTTCAACTTCCGGCTCTTCTTGAGGACCTCTAGCATCCATGGTCGTTTGAATTCGGGCCACTAGATCCGGCATGAGATCATTTAGGACTTGAGTGATAACCTTGGTTGATACCTGAGGGTTTGCACGACCCTTGCCACCTCGGCCTCCACGACCTCCCCTACCACCACGTCCACCTACATTTGCCTCTTGTTCATCTTGCCGTCGGGGATTTCTCACGACTCTCTTCGGTCTAACCATAGTCCTGAGCACACGTGTTAGATTAGCAAGTTAGTTCTCACAATTCACGCACACGGGTTAGCCGAAAATAAGCTATCTCAAAACAAGCATTTCATATCTAGGGTTTCCCTAGACCGTCTACATGCATATTTCTATGGGGATTTTATCATGACAGTAATCTAAGGCTTCATCAATCATACCATGCAATCACGAATCATTTAACATAATATAAAAGGGTCAAGTCATAACAAGGCGGGTAAAACATAGTTCGAATCTAACTTTAACATTCAATACATTAAAGGTGTATGTATACAGGTGATATACTGAATGGATGTCGGAATTCGGTTCCGTTATGTTCTCTAAGTATTGGTCGGGTATGTATACAGGGTGTACCAGCAGCTAGCCTCCACCTAACCAACACTCATTAAACATACCGGGTTACCTACTATACTTTATCCACAATGCCCAATCCACTAGATCATTAATCTTATATGACATAGGATAACCATAGATTTGTTGATCAGGCGCCTCTAGGGTTACCGAGTGTCATACTTCATTAATGTTGTCATTTCATTTTGCTAGGGTTTAACAATATAAACTATAAGAATATGCATCAATGTTCATTTGGCAAGTCATGGTGTATCCCTACATTAACATATACGTCTATCACGTCATTACATAACAATCAAGTCATAAGAAACCTACGAACCTCGTTTAAACAAGTTTTTATGCATCATACAATTCACGTTGCACACAAAAATTCCTATCATGCATGCTAATTATGAAATGTGGGTGCAATGGCTATAGGCTAGGTCGATCCACCTAATTCTCTACAACCACGGCTTTGTTACCATTTTGTAACACCCCCAACAAGGCGGAATAATGGGATATCACAAGAAAAGCATCGCACGACATGGAAATTAAGTAGAGACAAATCTAGATGCATTAAAAGGATTGGGAATCCATACAATTTAATCAATTACAAATCCGAGACCATACAAAAATGCATAAGGAGCACGACCATCAAACGTTTACAATAGAGAGTACAAAAGATGACATATGATCCTAAGCATAACCCATAAGCGGGAACAATCAATCACGGATCCACAGTAAAGTCTAAGTCCAATCCTAGCATGCAAACAATCAATCATCATCCTATACGTCTTTCATTAACCTGTTCACCTGAAAAGTGTACTAAAACGTGTCAACATAAAGTTGGTGAGTTCGTAGGTTTGAGTAATAAGAGTAAGTGTTGGGATAACAATCGTTAACAATTCAAGTGGAATTTAATACCTAGTCACATTCGTACCAATCAACACAGTCAACGTTTACGTTTACTGATAGTTAAACAAGGCACGACTTACATAATAAATAATGCGTGATAAGCGGCACGACTTACATGATGAACAATGTGCGATAACAGGCACGGCTTACATGATAAACATTGCGCGATAACATGCACAACTTACGTGATAAACATTGCGCGATAACACGTTACGACTTATATATATTTCAAATGCGTCATTTCACATTTCAGGCTTAACAATCATTTCAACCGATAACCGTTAAGTAAAGAGTACACTTTTCACCCCGAAATATAAGAGAAAATGGGGCTACGGAACTCACCTTTGCCTTACGCGTTTGTAGGAGGTGACTAAGCGGGTAAGCGAGAAGCATGATAGTCACAAACCTATTATAGCAATATTAAATCATCACATTATGGTCTACGTTACAATATAAGTCACCCTAGGCGTTTACAAGATACCCCAAGGTCGGACGTTGAATTCACGGTTGGAGAAACGAGGGACTCGGGAAAAATGGTGATAGATTCTCATAAAAAGGATGTTACTACAAGAAACTAGACTCTCATACGATTCTAACGATAGGTCATACACCTAAAACGGACTTATTGATCAAAATTTATGAACGTTTGAAGTTGACAAAAGAAGACATGCGGGCAGCAGGTTCTCACTGCGCCGCATTCAGGACCAAGCAGTCCCACTGCGCCACAGTGAGACTCGAAGCAGCAGGTCCGAAATATACCACTGCGCCGCAGTGGGTTTTGGCCTTTCCACTGCGCCGCAGTGGCCAGATACTGAAGCTAAACAGCAGCAGTTCAGCAACAAGAACGAACCAAAAACCCAATTTTGACATCCAAATCGACTAGTGGTGCTTCAAGACTCGTTTTTAGACTTAAACATACATCATTAAGTACAACTAAACATATTTCATCAATCAAATCCAATCCCTTAACGAAATTACATGTCCAAATCGTTCTTGACCTAAACTAACCCTGATGAAACCCTAATTTGACCCATTTCAAGTTTTAGCCCGATTTTGACCAAAGGCTTCTTAAATATGATTGGTAATGACGTTATAAACATAAAAGAGAAGATTTAAGACGAGTTTATCTTACCAAAAGAGTCGAAATCCTCCAAATTTCGGATTTAGGATGAAAACCTTGGATGAATACCTTTCAAACCTTGATTTCTCGAGCTTGATGATTATTATTATTGTAGTAACTAAATTTGGCTAACTTATTATTAATATACAAAGCTTGGAAGAATTTAAGAAGAATTTATGATGGATGGTGGTGGTGGTTGAAGAGAAGAGAAGAGTAATGAGGGAGAGAGAGAGGATAAGGAAAAGGTAAAGGAGAAATGAATGTGATGAGGCGGGGGGGGGGGGGGGAAGGGGCCGGCCTAGGGAGTCCATTTTTAGGCTCCCGCTCCGCTAAATTCGACAAATAGCTATATGATAACCATTTAAACGCTAAAACGACACCTATAACACAATTAGACTTCACGTCACGTTACTATACAACAAAACGCTCGATAATCCATATAAGCTAACAAATTCATTCATTTTTCAATTTCATTAAATTACATGTCAATTAAGTCAAAAATCATGAATGTTACAAAAATATACTCTTTCATTCTCTATAAGTGAGTATAATAAAATTTCTTTTTGCATAACATTTATTATTCCTTCAATCTAAATTCATTTAAAAATTTTATTTATTAACAATAAATCCAAATCATGTTTTCAAGTTCGAAAGTCCAAATATTTATCCGAATTTTTAATACCATAGACACTTTTTTTTTCATTTTTAAATGGTGTTCTTCACAAAAATACCCTCAAATACTCCATTTTATTATTAACTTATTTCTTTATACAAAAAGAGGATTTCTATTTTAAAAGTTATTTTTAATAAATTTTTTATTTATTAAAAATTAATATTTTTTTAGAAAACTAGTTTGGTTGGATTATTAATGTGATTAAAAAAGTGATTTTAGTTGGGTTGGGTGGATATAAAAGAAAAAAATCAATTCTTTAACAAATAATATCGATGAATTGGGTTGTGAATAAGAATAGCCTATGAAGTTTCATACATTTTCATATGCACTTTTAAGCATAAGAATAAATAGAGTTTCATACTTTAACATCCATGATTACAAAACTTACTTGTAATTATTAGTTAGAATATTATTTTAAATTATACATGCAGCAAAAGTTTTTTAAAATGCTAAAAATAAATAGAGTTTCATATTTGAACATCCATGATTACAAAACTTACTTTCATATGCACTTTGAAATGGCAGTTGCACGAGGATTAGATGCAAAAGATGTTACACTTAACCAAATGTTATTACTAAAATAAAATTGTTCACTAAAACAATAGTTCCAACAGAACGATTCTTGTTTAACGAGTCTTGGTTATTAATCTATTTTTGTTTAGTTTGAAAATCAAAGTGCTCAAAGCTCTTGTGAAAGATATAACTCGATTTCTACTCTTATAACTACAGTTTAAGGTGATGTGTATGTCAATGGTTGAAGCAATGAAGCAAAAAGATACATTATTTAATGATACAAATTATAAAGGTGTTTAGCCTATAGATAATCTTGTACTGTATTTTGTTTGAGAGATGAACTTCACATATATGGTTATAGCTTCAGTCATTAATAAGTCTGCTTTTGTTTGGGGTACTTGTGTCTCGCTCATACTTCTAATTGTAAACAAAGCTGGTCGAACACTTGAACTAATCTGTAAATCGGTTAGTCTGTTAGTGGTCTAGTTACTGGAGACCATTAGGAATACGACCAGATATTGTAATTGTACATTGGTATAACGATTATGATTCAGGCAAATATCAATGTCATACCACATTTTTCAACAGAAGTTGTAAAAGTTACATAAACTAATTAAGCAAAAAACAAATTGGGTTAAGTAGACACCACTTGTTCGACATTGATCTGATCTTCGTCAAATTATTCAGCAAATCAAAGATACTAAAACTATAAAAAGCAAACATATGTTTATGAGGAAGGAGGAAGTATCCCTCCAAGGAATGATGAGAACAATGTCAATGCACGTTGTGGTTGGTAGCTTGGAACAGTATGGCCTGCTCCCCTGACCGTTATCAGAAGTAGTCCTTTATACGCCTCCAAATACCCCCCAACCTGTTAACACAGTTTCACGTTAGTAGCCGTCAAAATGTATGCTGTATGCAAATGCTAGTTCACTTTTAAGTTTTAACCCAGAATGTGCTTACATACAAAACTATGCCACCTTTTTGTTATTTTTTACAAATGTATAGAACTATGCAGCATTATATTAAATGAAAATGATTGAACACCAAAATAATATTCTCATAAAATGCACATACATACAAATTACCAAATTATAATATGATCTGTTTTCTAGTATGCATAGTTATGTGAATGAGACAAAGATTCAATGAATACCTCTTTGTTGAGGTACCATGGCCTCCAAGCTGTCTCAATCGGAAGATTGAGGGTGTTAATTGAGTACCTAGAAGAAGTAACGGGAACTCGGCCATCTATATCGCCACTGCAAAAGAAAGATACAGTTTTCAGTTTTCCATAAATCTAAATTCCAACCAATGAAACTTATCTACAGCAATCCCATGTTTGAAGAATACTTGCCTGTATACCCACACCCTTTGGCCATTTGAAATAAGATACTTAATTATTGGAAGGATGGTAGTTGCCCTGTCATTCCAGCGTGTGATAACATCGCTACAATAAATTTTATGAACATCAATTAGTATGAAGAAGATTCATATAAGTTTATGAGACTAATCTGACGGTACCTGCATAAATCCCATGATGTAGGTTTCACGTTTAACGCCTTTTGAACAGCAGAGTTATTGAGATAGTCTACCAGGATATATTGCCAGCAAGGGTCAAATACATTTATCTGAAAGATAAATATATATGTACCAAAGATGAAAGTTACGGTTCCTGCAATTTATCTATTGTACAGGAACAATGTGTTAAATGAGAAGTCTTACAGAACCGGTTGAAGCAGAGGCATTTCGTTGATCAGGGTTCAAGCAAATTGGTGCATAGATATTGTACAGATCAATATCTCCCCACTCATCCCAAGCTTTGTCTGTACTATCTCCGCACACTTCAGATACATATCGAGAACCATTTGCAAAGTTGCAGTATTTCAATATGGCGTCATGTGTTGCATCGGAAATCATAGCATGAGTCCACCAATAATCATACATTCCTTTATAACTTGTTTCATCATCAATCCATGCATTTCCAATCTGCATATTTTGCAACATCAGTTATCATACGATTAGAAATACCAGAAATTTTTTAAACCCTGTTTGAAAATCAAGAAGGTTTCAGTTTAATGTATTACAGCGACCCCTTTCATATTGATGATGGTTTGATTTGTTATTTTGTTGTTACTAAGGATCTTATAAGCAAGTTGAGGAACATAATGTCCGGCGTAACTTTCACCAGTAATGTAAAAGTCACGGGTTTTGTACTGAGGGAATCTCTCGAGCCAATTAACAAGAAATATGTAAGCATCATTTGCAGTGTTCTTGTCACCAGAATGATCATAATCTGAAGTTGTATTCGAATATGAGAAGCCCACACCAGCAGGGGATTCCAGAAACAGCATATTTGCAACTGCACATGATATTTTTAAGTTCACTATAAATTTATATAATCCAGTAAGAAAATAGAAAGGTAGAATTTAATACAGTAAGATCTAACCGTTGCTCCATGCATAGTCATTCATGAAAAGAGATTTTCCATCACTATTGATTCTGAAAGGTCCTAGTTCTAACATGGCTCCGATCATGGAAGAGCATCCTGGACCTGTTAAACATCACCAATTCGAGTTATCTTCTGACAATTCATACCAAATAAAAACTCACATGAAGATGTACCTCCATTTAGCCATAAAACCAATGGTTTAGTGGAAGAATCAGTGGGAGACTCAACCAAATAATAGAAAAGAGCCCTTCCAGCACTTTGATTAACTGTCACATATCCTGAGTACTGATTAAAATTAACACCTGCAGGTTGGCCTGGCAAGGCATAGATCTTATCTAGCTGTGCTAACCCGTCTTGTTGTGAAATATAAACAGGAGAATACTCCTCAGTAGTTTCATCTGAAACAGCCCATGTGTTAGGAAGAGGTGAGTTTTTAGATCTCTTTGATTTTAGCAACTCAAAAAGTCTTTTTGTCTGAATATCAGCATTGCTTAAACCAAGCAAAGCCAAAAGGCAAAATGTTGTTATAACCTTTATCATCGTCTTTGGTACTTTAGACTTTTGTTCAAGTGCTTCTATATATAGTATACGAGACATTAAGTCCTACTCACTGTTTTATCTCATCTTGATGAGACATTGAAACTGACATCAAAGAAATGATTGTTGAAAAAAACTTGTTTTCAATCTTCATTAGGCTGCAATTCTCGTAAGTATCTGTATGGAGCCGTCTCATTTTTATTAAAAGTATTGATGCATTCGACACTTTCATATTTGTCAGGTGAAAGATGCTATATTCGTTGTTTATTATATGATTAGAAAATGCTAATACTTGAAAAGTTTAATTTGTAATTAACGATAAATCGAATGAGGATAAGTTAAGTTCCAAGTTTTATAAACATGATGCCTAAACAAGATTCTTTACAAAAAATATATAACTATTCAGAATATTTATTTTTTGTTTGATCAGATATAGATTGTAACACCTTTAAATACAAGATTAAAGGAGAAAATGTGCATAAACTTATAATAAGTACTGTACTTTTTAACCATCACATAAAATTGGACTAACAAGATTTGAAACATCTATTTGGCCATTATTAACACAACACATATACTCATTTGAATCTACAAAATTCCTAACAGAACTGAACAGAACAAACAAGTCTTGGAATTACAACACATTTTTAAACAAACATCGAAATACTTGTATAATGCGGTCATGACAAAACCTGAGAAACTGCAGCTGATAGCCACCTATATTGATACAAGCCTCGACAAACGTTCTCACCGCATTCAAGTGTTTCCAACTGACCCTAAATTTTTTCGAATATTCGGTCTCACCAGTTTGATCCATACCTAATTCTATAAAATCCCACGTACATGACCCACAGTTAAGCATCTTATGTGACGGACATCAATTATACAATTCAAACAGATGACCAAGAAATAGCTATTCGTATAATCACAATAGGCATCAATCAACAAAACTGGCTAAACATTAGCACTCTTCTTAGGCTTACTGCAAAATCATGAATATAAATATAGTTATGTACGCTCGACTTTGAAGCATATTCTTAGTTCATATGCAGATAAATATTCAGTATGCTTTTTGATCAATCGATCTCCATAAAAAATACAAGTCAAACAGAGAAATATCTTCATATGAGAAATATCTTCATAAACAATACAAGTCAAACAGAGAAATTTCATAATGCCTAATTATCATATTTATACTACAAAATTGATAAAGGATTTTTTAGGAACAACCAAAGAAACAATGAGTCAATGACATAAAGCATCCCAAACTTATATGTTAATTACATATTGAAAGCACCAAAACCATTTGTTTAATTAACAACCAATATTAAATTGATGTGTATAGTTTCAGTGGTTGGAGTCCTTGACTCGGGAGACAGGGGTCAAGGGTTCAATCCTCATGCCCAGTAAGGCTGGAGGTCTTTTTCTACCTTTGGTAGAACCTGAAAGCAGCGTCTATAACTTTGGTAGGGGTAAAGTTGACTACATCTCAATCTCCCCTACTGTAACATTTGCCTAATTTGACTTATTTGACTTGTAAGTTGACGTGTATAAGTGTGGCTATATGCAATGTAAGTTTCATGCTTTATGGAATTCCATTTCCTTTACTCGTGGACTTAAGCATGTTAAGGACTAGACAATTTAGTTAGTCGATATATTTGAAGCTTCATTTGACGGTTTAATAACGTATAATACGCTAGACGAGACTTGTTGGTCGTGTGAATTTACTTGTGACGTAAGACGATTTGTTAATTTACTAGAAAACGTAATCGGGTGGACCCATTGACCCATTTGGACTGACCCATTGACTTTTGGTATTTATTTATGTAATTGCCATTTTTACCCCTGACCCTATCCCTAACTCTTCCACCAAAATTGTAACACCCGTCATTTTGACTGGTCAACTCTAGTGAACTCGTAAAACGGAAATTTGACAAATTGAAGTAAATGAAGTTTTGTAATGAAAAACTAGAACAATACTTGAACAAAATACTTGAACTAGTCGCGTAATTTAAAAGTATGTGACATTGTGTCAACAAAATACTTGAACAATACTCAAGTTAAAAGTTTTAACTAAACGAATAAGTTGTTGGGAGAAACTGGAACTAGTCGCGAGAGTGTTATGGGGGAAACAAAACCTTCCCTCCCTCCTTTCTTCCCCTCATTTCTCACACCCTCTTCTCTCTCTACTCACTATTTCCCTCTTCCTTATCTCTATTATCCAAGAACCAAAACACCTTCTTAACATTTGTTGTAGATTTTCAGATTTTTAGGCTTGGGTTATCATCAAAAGTGTTAGTAAATTATGTTATAATAATAAAATCCTTCAAAAGTCCAAGATTTACTTGGTTTCAAAGTGTTAATCCTCCTCCTAGCTCCAAATTCGGATTTTATATTTGTAGGACGAATTGGTAAGTGATTTCAATCTTAAAATGTTTAATTTATGTTGTTAAAGGTAACCCATAGCTACACTTGTTGATTAATGGCCAAATCTTTGAGTTTTGTTAATAACTAGTTAACTTAGGGTTTCAAAAGAGGGTTTTTTGATTTAGGGAGTGGGTTTTGGTTTTGAGTCGTTATTTATGCTTGTAATAAGTTGTGCTAAAAGATTGAGCTTTGATTTCACTTCTAAATGAGCAAATTTTGTGTCAAAATCCGTTCAGGTCGAGCACGGCCGCTCAGACAATGTCACACCCCTAAATCCGGGGACGTGACGTTCATGAGATCACAACACAAGATATAGCGAACGACCACAAAACGCGTCGTTTTTGAAATACATTTAGAAATAACATTATTTTACAAAGTTGATAATACAATACTTGAAACGAAATTCATTATTTGAAAACATCAGATTATCACTAAACAATATAATAAAGATAGAGACTTTAGCAAATTGATAAGTCAATTCCTAAGGTCTGGGATATGGGGCAGCTTCACATAATGCATGCAAATAGAAAGCTTTCCCAAGTCATAGCAAATCGTCTAATTACCTGAAATACATGCTAAAGAGTGTCAACATAAAGTTGGTGAGTTCCATAGGTTTTTATATGAAAATAAGTATCATGAACCACAAGGATTTTTGTAGCCATTGTCTAAATACAATGCTAAAGGAAAGTACGTATACATTGAACTAAGCTCACGAAACGAAACTCGACAGTAGTGTGCCTCAAGTAAGTACTTGTTCAGAGTACTCAAGTTTTTCAAATATATAACATCCGTTCGACCATGCAGGTCAAGTTGGAGCTACCAACCCGGATGGGGAGTGTCAATCCAAAATAGTACTATTCAATATATCTACGTTTAAGTCCATAATTAATCGTTTCATGATGGTGAGACCTTAAGTGAGCAATGCGACTTAGTACAATCTATGTATACGGTTTTTAAAGTACTTGCATTCATTGTAAAAGTAAAGAACATGTATTTCACCCCAAAAATAAATGAATTAAAATGGGGCTATGAAAACTCACCGTGGGGAGTAGTGTATGTGATAAAATGCAAAAGATATCCGATGTGTGACGTTAACCTAATGCACAAACAAATACGTACTATGTCTTAATAATGTGTATTAGTAGAAATTATTAGTTTGAAAAGTTTCATCACCCAAATAAAAAGTTGATATATATATATATATTTATCAAAATAAATTATAATGTTGATAAAAGAGAATTTTATTTTAAAATTGTTAAGTAGGATTATTATTATAATTGACTCCTCATTCAAAATATTAACAATTTGTGAGAATTAAAAATACTGCACTTTGCATTTTGATGTTCGAAAAACTCGACGACTTATCTACGTGATTTCAATTCTTTGTTATATGATGTATCTTTGTGTCAAGGAATTTGTATAATTTATGTACCCAACAAGTTGTAAAAATATTTATAGTAATAATTTGTATAAGATATAAACAATACAATGAATATATTGTTTATCATTTTGTAAATCATTTATATGCATGTATAAGTATTTATATCCACGAGACCATACATGGATATCGATATCTCGACACCACGGAGTAGGTATGTCATGTATAAAATACATTCGTGTACTCAGGCCCTGATGGTTGCTTATCGACCCCTATTAGTTTGGGATTTTAGATAGCAGGTGTTGGGTTATCCCTTGTACAAGTGAATTGCGTTATCCATATGCATATCCCAACCCGTCGACGTTTATATTTTTCCAAAAGTAGTTTCTACGTCAATCTTTCTTTAAAAAAGTTGTAAGTCAATTTTTCTTTTTAAAATTGGTTCTCAAAATATACAAATTAGGATATGGACTACTTTCTCCATTCATCCATTTTTCAATTTAGTTGATTTTATATAAAACAACTTAATAAAATATGTCTACTCCTACCTATTGAAGACAAAAAGAATGTCTTTTACACATCCTGACTAGAAGACTTACTAAAAAAAAAACTTTTGCCTCTCTTACGTAATGGCTGCAACAAGCCATGATGATGTCTCATAAAACTAATTTGATTAAGTTAGTACTTTTCCTTTCTACAATATATGTATATATATACAGACTTTCAAAGTAATATATTGATAAAAGCTTTTCTACTATATATGTAACATTCGTGATTTTTGACTTAATTGATTTGTAACCTAATGAAATTGAAAATGAACGAATTTGTTAGCTGATATGGATTATCGAACGTTTTGTTGTATAGTAACGTAACGTGAAGTCTAATTGTGTTAACGGTCTCGTTTTAGTGTTTAAATGGTTAACGAATAACTATTTGTCGAATTTAGCGGAGCGGGAACCACACTTGTTGAACCCTAGGCCGGCCCTCCCCATCCACCATACACCCCATTCATTTTTCTTTTTCTTATCCAAATTCTTATCTCTCTCTCTTCTCATTTACATCTCTTTTAAATCATCCATCTACCCTCCAAATTCATCATAAATACATCTAAACCTTGTGTTGATAATAATAAATTAACAAAATCTAGTAACCCTAATAATAATATTCATCAAAATCCAAGAATCTCAAAGTTTCAAAGTGTTCATCCAAAGTTCGAGCCCTAAATTCGGATTTGAAGTTGTAGGACGAATTGGTAAGTGTTTCATAGCTCAATACGTTCCTTTTTCATTGTAGGTTACTTCCTTGTCGTCAATCTAAACGTTTGATAATCGATTTTGGCATATAATGAGTGATTTTGGTTAAAAACGGGTTTGGATTAAATCACAAGATTTTGGAGGTGGGTTTGTGAAAAGATTGAATGTTTATGCTTAGTTATACTTGTATTTGATTGTGTTAAAGTTTGGTAGCCGGTTTTGGCTTCTAAGGTTCCCAATTTTGAGGTCAAAACCCGTTTCTTGTTCTTTGAAAATTGCGGACGATGTTTTGGAATTGGCGGATGATCCGTGTTCATCAGACCATCCACCGGATGATCCGTCAGATCGTCCGTAAATTTCTGTCTTTTCCATAGCATTTTCGTTCGATTATCGGTCGACTTCCAATGCTCCAAAACTTGTTTAATAGTCTTATATCATCATTCTAAGGTCGACAAAATTTGGTTAAACACATTTCTAAACACTTCAATTTTCAATTCGAATTTTTGTTCTAAGTCATTGAACCGAATTTAACTAAAACTTTTCCCTTGTCACTTAACGTTCTTAAATTACTTCTAAAGCATCCTTGGGGGATTGTGGCATAGTTTAGCTAGCTAGACCTTACCGTTTGGGATACCTTGTGATGATAAAATGTTGATGTAATAGGTATGTAATTGTTGTGTTGTCCACTTACCCGCTTAGTCATCTTCTACCAACGTTCAAGGCCAAGGTGAGTTTCGTAGCCACTACGTTTACGTTATTTGGGGTGGAAAATGTACTCGTTTGTTAAATGCTTGTTAGTTGATATGATTGATTATGATATTGAACGACATGATGATTACTTACTTGTTTTGCTTGTTCACGTGATTGCATGTGTTATGATTACGCATTGTTTATCATGTAAGTCGTGACGGTTTATTACGAATTATTTATATTGTAAGTCATGCCAGGAACGTATTTTTATGCATTGTTTATCATGTAAGTTGTGCCGGTTACTACGCATTATTCATTATGTAAGTCGTGTCAGGTATGCATTGTTCATCATGTAAGTCGTGTCGGTTATCAATATTGTTAAACGTTGACTTGTGTTGATTTGTGTGGACATGATTAGGTATACTAATCCTCATGTAACGTTAACGGTTGCTATCCCGACACATTTGATCTCTTTATCAAAACCTACGAACTCACCAACTTTATGTTGACACGTTTTAGTACACTTTTCAGGTGAACAGGTTAATGGAAGACATGTTGGATGATGATTGATTGTTTGCATGCTAGGATTGGACTTGGACTTTACTGTGAATCCGTGATTCATTGTTCCCGCTTATGGGTTATGCTTAGGATCATATACCATCTTTTGTACCCTCTTTTGTAAACGTTTGATGGTCGTGCTCCTTTCCATGTTATGCTGTGCTTTTCTTGTGATATCCCATTATTCCGCCCTGTTGGGGTGTTACAATATACCACTGATATATAATTACGAGAGACGACAACATGAAGTTTTTATAACTTTCATCTCCAACTACAGATACTAATAATAAGGATTCTTTTTGTTGAAATCAATTTTTGGGTGATGAAACCAAATAATAAGATAAATGAAAATACTTAAAAAGCATAATCTATGAACACAAAGTGCTCTATCCTTACCAATTTTAAGTGTTTAATACCAGGGTTAAACACTCAATGACTCCAAGTATATTGATCAAAAGATGATAGAAATTTTGGTGGGTTTTGATGTAAACAAAGTATGATCAATAAGAGGTGGTGTTTGGGGGACTGTGGTGGTTCGGTGGTGCTTTGCTACTGGCGATGGGAGGTATGGACACTAAGAGTCTGACGGTGATTGTGGCTTGAATTTTGATTAGCGAGAGGAAGGGAGAAGATAAGGTGAATGTTCTTTTGTTTTACTTAGTGGTG
Organism: Erigeron canadensis; assembly: GCF_010389155.1. NCBI lineage: Eukaryota > Viridiplantae > Streptophyta > Magnoliopsida > Asterales > Asteraceae > Erigeron > Erigeron canadensis. The sequence continues at coordinate 24,666,588 of NC_057765.1, forward strand.
AAGGATGAAGGTTTAAAAAATGCAGGGGACGATGTGTACTATATATATATATATATTACTCTTACAAGATGAGTAACTCAATTTTAGTTTTCAAACTGTTACGTGGCTTAGTATGGGCAGAAAGAATGGGCTGAAGTTTATAGAGTTATAGGGTATTAGAGTAGTAGAGTGGTTATTGTTATCCCTTTGTATTACTATATATCTGTATAATTCACTTATTCCTTTTTGTACCTTTGTAATAACATTGTTATATTTATAAAAGTTTGTACGCGTAAATCACTACTTCTAAAAATAAGTTCGTTATTATCGTTTAGTAATGTTTCTTATGCAAAGAAGTTAACATGTCTAACATATGTGAACGACAACGGTGTTTGTGACTTATTGACATATAATGTGTTCAAGTAGTATATGGACTGAATAGGTTCATACGAAAAAATGGATGTACACATAATGTATATTTATTTAAATGGATGCATCTAATAATTTATTTTCTAATTATAATGGATCTGAAATTTGGCGGTTGTCACATTCTCCCCATGTTATTGGAATTTTGACCCGAAAGTTAATCTTTGTTGTCGGAAGGTAAGTCGTTCGTGAACAAGTGAGGGTATTTTTCTTTCATTTGATCTTCGCGTTCCCATGTGAACTCGTGACCTCGTCTAGAGTTCCATCGAACCTTGACAATTGGGATTCGACTTTGCCTTAACTGTTTCACTTCTCGATCCATGATTTCAATCGGTTCCTCGACGAAATGTAACTTATCGTCAATCTGAATTTCATTTGGTGGGATAACTAGTGTTTCATTTGACAAACACTTCTCTAAGTTAGAAACATGGAATACATCATGCACATTACTGAGTTCCTGCGGTAGCTTTAGCCTGTAGGCTACGGGACCAACTCTGGCAAGGATTTCAAATGGACCAATATACCTCGGGTTCAACTTTCCTCGTTTTCCAAAACGTATAGTTCCCTTCCAAGGGGATACCTTAAGCATTACTTTATCACCCACTTGGAATTCCATTGGTTTGCGTCTCACATCAGCATAGTTCTTTTGTCGGTCACGTGCTGCTACAAGTCGGTTTTGTATTTGTACGATCTTTTCAGTAGTCTCGTGTATAATTTCTGGACCAGTGAGTTGACTGTGTCCTACCTCAATCCAACATATGGGAGAACGACATTTTCTACCATAAAGTGCCTCAAATGGTGCAGCTATGATGCTGGTGTGGTAACTATTATTATATGAGAATTCACACAACGGCAAATGACTCTCCCAATTATTTCCAAAGTCAATTACGCATGCGCGCAACCTGTCTTCTAGTGTCTGAATGGTCCTCTCACTTTAACCATCAGTTTGTGGATGATATGTTGTGCTCATATCCAACCGCGTACCAAAAGACTCTTGCAGTGACTGCCAAAATCTAGAAGTAAAACGACTATCTCTGTCAGAGATAATTGAGATAGGTACTCCATGTCGTGACACTATCTCCTTCAAATAGATTTGAGCCAATTTTTCCATCTTGTCAGTCTCATTGATGGGTAAGAAATGTGCAGATTTCGTGAGACGATCTACAATTACCCAAATCGTATCACAACCGTTTGCAGACTTTGGAAGTTTAGTAATGAAGTCCATTGCTATCTGTTCCCACTTCCATTGGGGTATTTCTGGCTGCTGTAATAACCCAGATGGTTTTTGATACTCAGCTTTCACCTTCGAGCATGTCAGACATTTTCCAACATATGTAGCTATGTCAGCCTTCATGTTGGGCCACTAGTACAAGTCTTTAATACAATGATACATCTTATCATCTCCTGGATGTATCGAATATCTTGACTTGTGAGATTCATCCATCACTAATTCTCTCAGATTTCCATAATTGGGTAGCCAAATTGGGTCTGAGAAATATTTGACTCCATCAGCCTTAACCTCGAATTGTTTTTCCATATTTCCTAAGGGTTCATTCTTGAGGTTTTCTTCTTTCAGTGCTTCGAGTTGAGCTTCACGAATATGAGAAGTTAGATTAGTATGAATGGTCATACCCATTGCTTTAACTCGAAGTGGTTTCGTCCGTTCCTTTCGACTTAGTGCATTAGCTACCACATTAGCTTTCCCTGGGTGATAACGTATTTCACAGTCATAATCACTAAGCAACTCTATCCATCGGCGTTGTCTCATATTTAGATCTTTTTGATCAAAGATATGTTGGAGGCTCTTATGATCAGTGAATACAATACATTTTGTACCGTATAGATAATGTCTCCATATCTTAAGAGCAAATACAACTACTCCCAATTCTAAATCATGAGTAGTATAGTTCTTCTCGTGAACTTTAAGTTGACAAGAAGCATAAGCTATCACCTTATCCTTTTGCATCAACACGCACCCTAACCCTTGATGGGATGCGTCACAATACACTACGAAACCATCGGTTCCTTCAGGTAGTGCTAAAATTGGGGCACTGCAGAGTTTTTCTTTTAATAACTGGAAAGCCTTTTCTTGCTTATCACTCCAATTAAATTTCTTGTCCTTTTGGGTCAATGTAGTTAAAGGTTGGGCTATTTTAGAGAAGTTTTCTATAAATCTCCTATAATAACCAGCTAGACCCAAAAATTGGCATATTTCCTTTGGTGTCTTTGGTGCTTCCCAATTTTTGATAGCCTCAATTTTTGTAGGATCTACATGGATTCCTTGGCTACTGATGACATGGCCTAAAAATTGTACTGAGCGGATCCAAAATTCACATTTAGAAAATTTTGCGTACAATTCTTCCTTTTTAAGTAATTCCAATATTGTCTTCAAATGTAATTCATGCTCTGCTTTTGATTTGGAATAGATTAGGATATCGTCTATGAATACAATCACAAACTTATCCAAATATGGTTTACACACTCGGTTCATGAGGTCCATGAAACCAGCGGGTGCATTTGTCAAACCAAAGGGCATTACTTGGAATTCATAGTGGCCATAACGAGTTCTGAATGCAGTCTTAGGAATATCTTCCTTCCGAACCCTTAACTGATGGTAGCCAGATCTAAGATCGATCTTCGAGTAGAAACTCGATCCTTGAAATTGATCAAACAAGTCATCGATCCTAGGAAAAGGGTATCGGTTTTTCACAGTCAGTTTATTCAATTCCCGATAGTCTATGCACATTCGGAATGACCCATTTTTCTTCTTGACAAACAAGACTGGGGCTCCCCAAGGCGAGGAACTCGGTCTTATAAAGCCCTTCTCCAAAAGTTCTTATAGCTGACTCGATAGTTCTTGCATTTCAGAAGGGGCTAAGCGATATGGAGCGCGAGCCACTGGTGCTGCTCCAGGCACCAAATCTATCTGAAATTCCACTTGTTGGATTGGTGGAAGTCGGCAAGTCTTCTGAAAAGACTTCTGGGAAATCTCGTACAATAGTTACATCTTCAAGTTGCTTCTCTTCAGGTTCTTTCACCGATACGTGTGCGAGGATTGCTTGATAACCTTTTCTCAAGTATTTTTGCATCTTCATGCAAGATATAATGTTAAATCTCACTCCGTCCTTATCTCCTTGAATAAGGAGCACCTCACCATTCGCTAGTGGAATGCGAACGATTTTCTCGTGACACAAAATCTCCGCTTGATTTTTGGATAACCAATCCATACCAACAATGACGTCGAAGCTTCCAATATCAACCGGTATTAAATTTATGGAGAATAGCTCATTCGTGAAATCCAAGGTGCAACCTCGAATTATAAAATCAACTTCAATCAATTTGCCATCCGCTAATTCTATGTAATATTTACTATCTAGTGGGGCAGGTGCAATAGGGATGAAGGAACTAATTCTATTTGACACAAAACTTCTATCTGCACCAGTATCAAATAAAACTGAGACAAAGCAATTGTTTAAATAGAACATACCCGTGACGATGTTCGGGTCTTGGCGAGCTTCCTTTGTAGTGATCACAAATGCCCTTCCACGAGCATTATTGTGGTTGTTGTTGTTGGTATTGTTGTTGTTGGTGGTGTTGATGTTGTTGGCGGTGTTGTTGTTGTTTTGATTTCTCAGCCTTGGGCAATTTTTCTTGAAATGTCCTTCACTTCCACACTCATAACAACCCCTTGGTGCTCCATTATTGACTGGAGGAGCAGGAGTTTTATAGTTTCTGGCCAAGTGTCCAATTTTCTTGCATCGGCTACATTGAACGGTGCATGGCCCAGTGTGATGAAGGGTACATTTGTTGCAGTATGGCTTAGTTCCCACATAAATCTTTTTCTCAGGACCTCCTCCAATAGGAGGCCTAACGATTTCAGGCTTCTTTGCTTGTTGTTATCCCTGGTTCCTTCCTGAGTTATCTTCCCGCTTTCGCTTATTGTCAAACCCTCTTTGATTACTAGAATTTCCTTCTCCAGTGTTTCTCCTCTTAATTTGGTCTGCCAAATTTTGTGCCATACGAACGGCACTCTCGATAGTAGCTGGTTTAGAAGAAGTAACCATACCCTGAATTTGGGAGGGCAGTCCCCAAATGTAGCGTTCAATCCTTTTGTACTCGGGTGAGACCGTTGTTGGACAATGGAGTGCCAACTATTGAAATCGAGTAGTGTACTCGGTTACTTCGAGACCTTTGGTTTTCAAGTGCCAGAATTCCATTTGTAGCTTTTGAATTTCATTCCTTGGACAATACTCATCCCTCATTTTCTCCTTTAATTCCTCCCATGTGAGGGCATAAGCAACATCAATTCCTACTTGTTGGGCGTATGCATTCCACCATGTCAATGCACCATCTTGCAGTGTGCAAGTGGCATACTTAACTTGGCAATCAGCGGCACAATCACTTACACGAAACACTGTTTCCATTTTCTCGTGCCAGGGAATTAGTCCAATGGCTCCTTGAGTACCACTGAAACTTAAGGGTTTGCACTGCTGAAATTCCCGATAAGTGCATCCCCTCCGTGCATTTCCTTGCGCCATTCCAAGACCATTCCTGGGGTTACCGTTGTTGTTCTGGTTAGCCTGTTGGGCGGCAAGTGCAGCTGCCACACCCTTAGCTACCATTCGTTCAATGTCGGCGGCCGTCATCCTAGCTACTCTCGCAGGTGGCATGATTCTTTAAGAAAGAAATAACGAAATCATAAGATACTAATGAAATAAGTATATGCGAAAGTAATATCATAGTACATCATTGCAACACCATTCACCACGCACAACCAAACAACATAATCAATCATCACAGCACACCATCATCATGAATAATTACACAACAAAATCAATCATCACAACACACCATCATAACCATACAACAAGAATCAATCATCACAACATAATAGTTATACTAAAAGAAACATAAATTTAGATAAAATGGATAGATTTCATTCTTCAACAAAAACAACTGACGAGATATAATACATCCCACAATCCATAGTTTTATCATTATTTAAGTTTCCCCGGCACATCCGGCCGGTGAATAGGACATAACTAAAAGCAGACGAAAGATAAAAATAGCTACTGAGTGGGTGCTGGTGGAGGCATAGTAGTAGCCTAGGAAATACCATGTAGCATCGCCTCTAGAGTCTCGACTCTCTGCTGCAAGGCAACCTGTGTCTCCTCAAAACTATCATTCCTAGAGTTGCTCTCCTCTAGCTATGTCTTCCTCCAGATCGTCTATCTTGTTTTGTAGATATAGCATCATCAGATCAGGACGATCCATATCATCAATGCGGCGCTCCAGCTCATATAAACGGCTCTCAGTGCGAGCCATCAGTGCTACCAGAAGAGGAACAATATGATGTAGCGGCTCTTGAGTCATATGTGAATAAGTAATAGGGCCTGTAACTCCATAGTAGTTAGGAGCAAGATCGATCTATTCCTGCTGCCTGCATCCAGCTAGCTAATGTGGCATCCAATCCCACTGACGATGAGGTAACATCTGCTAGCGTTGAGCATCCGGCTCAACTATAGTGGGAGGTGGGTGGGATGCAAAATCATATGGTGCGAATGATGGTGGAAATGGAGGTAAATCGGATGATGGACCTTCCTGTTGTGGTACAGCAAGGGTAAAGTCTGGTAGGCCAAAAGTAGATGGGATGAAAGTCGGCTTAGCTGTCGGCATCGGCATAGAGGTAATAGGAGTAGTACTCACATCATGGATATCGATAGGTGAAGGCAACGGCATGGTGGTCTGAGGAATAGAGAGTGGATCCTCAGAAGGTTCCGTCTCTTGAGCAGAAGGATCAAAGTCTCCACCTGTGTCTCCACTAGGGACCTAGAGCACGGTCCTCGAGCCATGGGCTAACGGGTAAGGGTCGGCACTAGACCCATCAGATGAAGAGCAGAGGTCAACGATTATCTTATATATGCTTCCTTCAGCCATAGTTAACTACATATATAGAGTTTGGGTAAGTAGCTAGGCGGTAACTATATTTACGGCATGCAATCTGTATGGATTTGGGTATAAGCATTTAACTACTAAGGGTGAGCTTAACTATGTCTATCAAGTGACTAGGGACATCTATGGGTACATGCAATCCAAGTAAGTTTTTATGTAGGTTTATAGTCTAGGCTCATCAATTTGCAACCTAGTTCACTATAACCTTGTCTCTGATGCCAATCTGTCACACCCTTAAATCCGGGGGCGTGACGTTCATGAGATCACAACACAAGATACAGCGAACGACCACAAAACGCGTCGTTTTTGAAATACATTTAGAAATAACATTGTTTTACAAAGTTGATAATACAATACTTGAAACGAAATTCATTATTTGAAAACATCAGATTATTATTAAACAATATAATAAAGATAGAGACTTTAGCAAATTGATAAGTCAGTTCCTAAGGTCTAAGATATGGGGAAGCTTCCAATAATGCATGCAAATAGAAAGCTTTCCCAACTCATATCAAATCGTCTAATTACCTGAAATACATGCTAAAGAGTGTCAACATAAAGTTGGTGAATTCCATAGGTTTTTATATAAAAATAAGTATCATGAACCACAAGGATTTTCGTAGCCATTGTCTAAATACAATGCTAAAGGAAAGTATGTATACATTGAACTAAGCTCACGAAACGAAACTCGACAGTAGTGTGCCTCAAGCAAGTACTTGTTCAGAGTACTCAAGTTTTCCAAATATATAACATCCGTTCGATATCCGAAATAAATGAATTAAAATGGGGCTATGAAAACTTACCGTGGGGAGTAGTGTATGTGATAAAATGCAAAAGATATCCGATGTGTGACGTTAACCTAATGCACAAACAAATACGTACTATGTCTTAATAATGTGTATTAGTAGAAATTATTAGTTTGAAAAGTTTCATCACCCAAATAAAAAGTTGATATATATATATATATTTTATCAAAATAAATTATAATGTTGATAAAAGAGAATTTTATTTTAAAAATTGTTAAGTAGGATTATTATTATAATTGACTCCTCATTCAAAATATTAACAATTTGTGAGAATTAAAAATACTGCACTTTGCATTTTGATGTTCGAAAAACTCGACGACTTATCTACGTGATTTCAATTCTTTGTTATATGATGTATCTTTGTGTCAAGGAATTTGTATAATTTATGTACCCAACAAGTTGTAAAAGTATTTATAGTAATAATTTGTATAAGATATAAACAATACAATGAATATATTGTTTATCATTTTGTAAATCATTTATATGCATATATGAGTATTTATATCCACGAGACCATACATGGGTATCGATATCTCGACACCACGGAGTAGGTATGTCATGTATAAAATACATTCGTGTACTCAGGCCCTGACGGTTGCTTATCGACCCCTATTAGTTAGGGATTTTAGATAGCAGGTGTTGGGTTATCCCTTGTACAAGTGAATTGCGTTATCCATATGCATATCCCAACCCGTCAACGTTTATATTTTTCCAAAACTAGTTTCTACGTCAATCTTTCTTTAAAAAAGTTGTAAGTCAAGTTTACTTTTTAAAAGTGGTTCTCAAAATATACAAATTAGGATATGGACCACTTTCTCCATCCATCCATTTTTCAATTTAGTTGATTTTATATAAAACAACTTAATAAAATATGTCTACTCCTACCTATTGAAGACAAAAAGAATGTCTTTTACACATCCTGACTAGAAGACTTACTAAAAAAAAACTTTTGCCTCTCTTACGTAATGGCTGCAACAAGCCATGATAATGTCTCATAAAACTAATTTGATTAAGTTAGTACTTTTCCATTCAACAATATATGTATATATATACATACTTTCAAAGTAATATATTGATAAAAGCTTTTCTACTATATACCACTGATATATAACTACGAGAGACGACAACATGAAGTTTTTATAACTTTCATCTCCAACTACAGATACTAATAATAAGGATTCTTTTTGTTGAAATCAATTTTTGGGTGATGAAACCAAATAATAAGATAAATGAAAATACCTAGAAAGCATAATCTATGAACACAAAGTGCTCTATCCTTACCAATTTTAAATGTTTAATACCAGGGTTAAACACTCAATGACTCCAAGTATATTGATCAAAAGATGATAGAAATTTTGGTAGGTTTCGATGTAAACAAAATATGATCAATAAGAGGTGGTGTTTGGGGGACTGTGGTGGTTCGGTGGTGCTTTGCTGCTGGCGACGGGAGGTATGGACACTAACAGTCCGACGGTGATTGTGGCCTGAATTTTGATCAGCGAGAGGAAGGGAGAAGATAAGGTGAATGTTCTTTTGTTTTACTTAGCGGTGAAGGATGAAGGTTAAAAAAATGTAGGGGACCATGTGTACTATCTATATATATTACTCTTACAACACCAGTAACTCAATTTGAGTTTTCAAACTGTTACGTGGCTTAGTATGGGCAGAAAGAATGGGCTGAAGTTTATAGAGTTATAGGGTATTAGACTAGTAGAGTGGTTATTGTTATCCCTTTGTATTAGTATATATCTGTATAATTCACTTATTCCTTTTTGTACCTTTGTAATAACATTGTTATATTTATAAAAGTTTGTACGCGTAAATCACTACTTCTAAAAATAAGTTCGTTATTATCGTTTAGTAATGTTTCTTATGCAAAGAAGTTAACATGTCTAACATATGTGAACGACAACGGTGTTTGTGACTTATTGACATATAATGTGTTCAAGTAGTATAATGTGTTTGTGACTTATTGATATGTTGTGATACGTGTTAATGGACATGTATATGTGATGAAAGTCGTTATTGCATACTATTGGATGTTATATTATATACATTGATATATATATATATATATGGACGTGGACGATGGATTGACGAATCTATACCTGGTATGATCATTGCTACATTATAACAATATTTTGTTAAAAAGTTTATTCTATATATATATGGACATGGACGTGGACGGTGGATTGACGAATCCACACCCTGCATGATCATAACCGTGGATTCGGGTTGTATAACCTGCATATGGATGATTATTGGACGATATTATATATGTGGACGATTATTGGTCGATATTATATGTATGGACGATTATTAGACGATAATATATATGTATGGACGATTATTGAACGTTGACGTTGACTTGTATTGATTTGTGATGACGTGAAACCCTTTTAGGGTATTCCTTGAACGTGATTAGGTATTCTAATCCTCGTATATCATTAACAGTTGTTATCCTGACACACTTGTTTCCTATTACTTGCCCCTACGAACTCACCAACTTTATGTTGACGCGTGTTGGTACACTTTTCAGGTGAACAGGTTAGCACATAGACGTATTGGATGGTTGATTACTTGATCATGCTAAACTTGGACTTGGACTTCTTGGATCCGTGATTCATTTCCCGAATTAGGGGTTATGCTTATGTGTGATCCGAATACTTGCATTATTGAACGGTTTGTATGGATTACTTGATCCTTTTTATGCATTTAGACTTGCTCTACATAATTTCCATGTCGTGCTGTGCTTTTCTTGTGATACCCCATGATTCCTCCTTGGTGGGGTGTTACACCTACACCGTCAAAGACGGTATCTGGAACCCAAAACCTATAAAAAACGGCATTGGGAGTTTCTTTACTTTTGAATTGATGTCTATAGTTTGCATTCCATTTATTAGTTGCATACAACAAGAAATTAATTCTTAATCTTAAGAAAATACTATAACGCACCAAAGAAAATTATTTAACACCCTTGCCTCTTGAGAGAGGTCAAGGGTTCAATCCTCATTGAAGGTCTAATTCTATCTTAGATAGAAGAACCTGAAAGCAAACTCTCTACACTATTGTCATAGGATTAAGGTGGTCTATATCTTAACTTCATATTGAGATCTAAAACCCTACATAATTATTTAAAAATTAGGAGAAAAAATACACACCTGGGCTGATTTGAGATGACGAAGACTAAATACAAGTTTGGGGACATATCACATATACGAATTTAACGCCATTAGATAGTTTACCGCCTATTGTGGGGACGAGGGAGGTGGAGATTTTAGATTTAGTTATGGGGAATGGGGATAAACGTGGAAAAAATCACGAGTAAATGTGAAAATCATGTTTCCTGGACTTCTTTTGTTACGGACCTTTTATTTCAATTAAACCAATGGGTTAGGATCATTGGTTGGATTTGTGTATATAGACACCGATCAAAGGTTCCATCCTCATCCCCAGTGAAATTAGCTGTTTTTTTTTTACCTTTTGATAAAACTTGAAATAGTCAGTCTCTCCATCTATGACAAGAGTAAACAGTCTACATCTCAAGCCTAAACACAGTAGAAAATGATATTCAAGCTAAAACAACTCGTGGACTTTTTAATTATAAGCCTGAAACATACACTTCAACAAATTATAGCTTAATTCAATTAACTAGTAATACAAGAGTAAACATATACTCGTATAATTAATAATATATTTTTAACTTTTTTATTATATTATAACGTAACAAACATAGATAAAAAAGATTTTAAAAAATGATGATGTGATGTGTTATTTTTACAATCTTTTATTTTTTGATTATTTTAGGTATGATATTGCATATGGGTAATATTTTTTATTTAAATATCATAAAGTATTGACGATGTAAAACTAAATATTTATAAGCAATATTTACAAAGTCATAATTTGATAACAATATACGACATAAAATAAAAGAAAATGTTATAAAGAAAAAGGTAAAAAAAAATGATTTCGAAAATATGATAATTTTCATAATTGTATTATTAAAGTAACTATTTTCTATAACTATAAAATGCAAGAATCACTTTTCATAAATATTTTTTTTTCCAAGTTCACTTTTCACAATTAATGATCATATTTGAATTTATTAAATTAAAATTAAATCTAAAAATATTAAAAAGTATATGATATTATTATTTTGATCTCACTGGGTTGGATTAGTGGTTGGAACCTTTATCTCCGTTAACAGTGGTTATGGATTCGATCCTCATGCCCAACAAGGCTAAAGGTACTTTTCTACTCTTAGTAGAACCTGAAAACAACTGGGACCCAAAAACCCGTGGAACACGACATTGGAAGTTACTTTTTTACTTTTATTCCGATCTAATTACTCTAAAGAAAACTTGAAGTCTAAATATTTTCCGATTATGAATTAAAGTTTTTTTTATTATACATTAGAGATAGAGATAGAGATAATATGAACAACATGTTTATGCTAATTAAAACAAGCAAAAGCTTGGAGTACAAAATAGGAAAACAAGTTACATAGGGATTAAAGATTAAAAGCGGACCGCTTGATCTCATCTAATGTCCCACATTGAGTACTTGAAAAAGAAATATCTTAGGTGGTGCAAAAATGTCGAATGAAGCATCAAATCATCAAAAGCCACCACTTTGGCGTACCTGGTATTGGTTAAACATGAAAGAAAGACAAAGGTACTCCTTACCATGTAGATCTTCAAGGTTGGTGGTTCTTTATGTTACAAAAAAGAAAATGATGATATATCCTTTTGAAAAGTTATTCATAATAATCTATTATATAAATAAAACAAGATTTTGATTACATCATTGTTTTAGGAAAAACCTTAATTGATATATCTAGGTTTTTTCTTATTAATTACTCGACTTTTTTATATAAATGTACTTATGACATCATATTAAATTTTGATTTTTAATCCATCATTAAGAAGTTTCTCCAAAATTATCAAACTTAATGTATAATACATATTTTTGAAGATCTAATAATCATATATCAATTTTTTAGAATAACATCTCATTACTTTTATTTTCATTCTTTTTTTAAATTGATCGTTAAGTTATCATTTCTTGCAATTTAGATTTGATTTCAAAAAACACGTGTTACGTTACTTAATTTTGTTTTTTTCTTAATTATGTTTTACTATTATTAGCATGAGTTCAATAATGATAGTTATACATTCGTATTATCGTATAACAAAAGAACCACGAGTAAGATGTATAATTACGATATATTTGATCAACATTTTTACGTTTTTGTCCTACGTAAAAACATCTTAACCTGAGTACTAGTCGCATATTTTAGAATTTCCTATTGTAGCATGATAACGGTTCTATGGTTGTAAAAACATCTTAGCCTGGGTATTAGTAACCTATTTTAGAATTTCCAGTTGTAGCATCATAACAGTTCTATGGTTCTTTACTTGTATCGTCAACTTTTATAAAAATGTAAGTAGTGTTATATTTTTGTATACATATTTTGTATGTTTATTATCTAAATACCTATGAATGCTCGGGTATTACTTGGAATGATAAGGTAGTATTTTTAATTACTAGATCTATCATGACATTTATTAAAATGAGAGGATAAATATAAGAGAAAAAATGAATATATTTCATTCATTGGTTGTCATGTAATGAAGTAGTTTTATGAGAATTAATTATTGGACTTTATGTGTTGCTTGATGATGTGCCTTCAAATTAACATGTGTGTAGGCTCCATTTACCGACATGGCGACATATTGTGATTGCATTTCGGTAAGCAATTAGGCCGTGAGGAGTGAGGCGTTGCTTCTCATTGGGACGCCCAAAAAGCAACCATAACGCCCCTGAAACGCCATCTACATCACCCCCTGGGGCGTTACGAGCCAAAAAAAACTTTCCCGCCGTTACTAATCAAACGCTCAACTCGTTGCTTGTCTCGAGGTCAAAATAGCCGTTGAACAACTTTTCTTTCCCATGTGGCACTTTTTATATATGTATATAAGATAGATATAGTGAGAGATATGGAAAAAGAAGAAGATGGAGGTCTACGCGTTTTTTGAAAGGAAGAGATCTGCGTTTTTGAGAAGTAGTGGAGAAGAAGATGGATGTCTTTTTGTCTTTAGTATATTTAACAGATGTTTACTTTCCCTCCTTTTAAGTATAATAGGATTTACAAATAGATTATAAGGTTTATTTAGTTTTTGTAATTGTGCATGTGTTTATATTTTCCAACTAGCCTCAATACCCAAATATGGATAACATTATATCAATTTACCCAACAATTTTTGAATTTTCACAAAATACCCATAAGAATCGCAATAATCTGAGATAATCGCAATAAGATTCAGAAGATCGCAATAAGATTCATAAGATCGCAACGAGATTTGCTATAATCGCAATGAGAGAATGATAATCGCAATGAGATTATCATAATCGCAAGATCTTTATGCGATTATATGTTCTTTACGAGATCTTAGGTTCTTTACGAGATCATAGGTTCTTTATGCGATCCTTGGTTCTCATTGCGATTCTTCTTTCTTATTGCGATTATTTGTCTTTATTGCGATCTTATCCAATTAGGAATCGGAAATAATCAAGTCAGTTCATCAACCCCCGTTTATGGAGATCACAATGTACAACAAGATACCCATTATCTGCATCAAAATTTCATGATTCCTTTACAATTAAATCACCAACAATTCTTCGTTCCACCACATTTTCAAACACATACAACTCATATCCAACCTCTTCAATTGTGAAACAGGGTTGGAAAATTAGAAACATCTGATTCATGGACATGGTTTATAGGGCATCTTAGAGGTTGTCTAATTGGATAAGATCGCAATAAAGATAAATAATCATAATAAGAAAGAAGAATCGCAATGAGAACTAAGAATCGCATAAAGAACCAAGGATCGCATAAAGAACCTATGATCACATAAAGAACCTGTGATCTCATAAAGAACCTATGATCTCGTAAAGAACCTAAGATCTCATAAAGAACCTATGATCTCGTAAAGAACCTAAGATCTCATAAAGAACATATAATCGCATAAAGATTATATATGTAACACCCCAACAAGGCGAAAACTTAGGGCATTAGTAGAAAAGCTCAGCGTGACATGGAAATTAAGTAGAGATGCTAAATGCATTCAAGGATTGAGTAATCCATACATAATTCAAGTACAAATACAAGTTACGAATCAAATAATGCACAAGGAGCACAACACCATCAATAGTTTACAAAAGAGATAGTCCAAATGATGACTAACGATCCTAGGCATAACCCATATAAGAGTGCAATGAATCACGGATCCACAAAAGTCCAAGCTCAATCCTATCACATGCAATGCAATCATCCATCACGTCTTTGATTCACTTGATTACCTGAAAAGCGTACTAAAAAGCGTCAACATAAAGTTGGTGAGTTCGTAGGTTTTGACTATAAGAAACAAGTGTCGGGATAACAACCGTTTAACCTTGATACGAACATAATTAGATCATTAAATGATCATATAACCTTGAAACCTTGATTGGGTCATTAAATGATCTCATAATTGGGATCGTTAAACGATCACCAAGCCTTGAAACCTTGATTGGATCATTTAATGAACCTCATAACCTTGATACGAACGCATAACAATCATAGAACCTTGATTTACAAATTAGTCGGACACATAACCTTGATAACATAGCCAAACAATCATTCAACCTTGATTCACAAAGCCAAAGAACACATAACCTTGATTCATAAAGCAAACGAACACATAACCTTGATAAACTAGGCAAACAATCATAAAACCTTGATTTACAAGCAAACGAACACATAACCTCGATTTCTTACATAAACGAACACATAACAATCAAACAAACCAATGAAACAAGTTGTACGCTTTTCACCCCAAAATCATGTAGAGAAAAGGGGTTACGAACTCACCTTGAGCGGCTACAAAAAGTTTAGATTCATCTACAAGCGTGCAATGTTCGCCACACGATCACAACCTATCAATGTACATCCCAATACAATCAAATTCAACTCTAATAACCCTAATAAGTTGGTCTAGCAAGTTTAAGTCGAGTCACAAACCCACTAACGCTTAAACAACTTTTTCGGGTAAGAACAAGACACTTTGACAAGATATTTTTAGAAATGGGAAAGGATTGACTTAGGGAGGATGATACCATGAGAAAGTAGACTCTCTCACAATTCCATTGATAGGTCACACGTCTAAAACGGACTTACGGATCAAAAGATACATGTATATATGTATATAGTTTGGCTTATAGATCTCAGGTTTAGTTCCAAAAGTGACTCACGACTTTGAATAAATGGTTTGTCTTGTGTAGAGCACCAATAAGGTCATAAGAGGACATTCCGGAAAGGTCAGGACGATCCTAGGATTCCAGAACCAAAGCTAGGAAAAAGTTAGTTAATTAAAGACCCCAATTGCGCCGCAACTTAATGTTGAGCCGCAGCTCAAAAACAGAACACTTTAGCTGCGCCGCAACTTGTATAGCTGCGCCGCAACCCACCCAGTTCAGCACCAGCACGAGCCAAACACCCCCAAAACACTCATTTTGACCCTATAGACGACCTAGGAGGATCTAGGACCTGATTTCAAGCTTAAATGCACACATTTTGACATAAACAAACTCAAATGAACACAACCCATTCCAAGATTTCACTTCAAAACATCAAATCTAGTTTCAATTTCGCTTTAACCCATTACAAACCCTAACAAACCCTAATTCGACTTTTGTCTCTATTCGTGACCCGAAAACACTTGAATATGACTAGAAACATGATTATAAACATGTAATGGTGAATATGAGATAGTTTTAACTTACCAAATCTTCCACCAAAGTGTCAAACCCGAAAATGACCAGAATAGGGAGTTTCCTTGCACTTACAAACCCAAATTTTTAATATGAAGAAGAGATGATGATATTAATGAAAAGCCCTAACAAAGTCTTGCTTGAAACATTTAATTTGAGGTATTAAATTTAGAGCGAGAGAGAGAGAAGTAAGAAAAGTCTTTCATTTAAGAATGTGAGAGAGAAAGAGAAGTGTAAGAAATGAATGGATGGTTGGGAGGATGGCAAGACTTGGGGTGGGGATAGGGTTGGGTAGATGGGCATGGGTTTGGGTTAATCAATCTAGTTACACCACAAGTTAGCAATCGACCATTACATTAACGACCATTCGATCTCATAAAACACCTTGAATATCATGCAAACACAACTTGACTAAAAACAATCATTATATATATATATATAAATGCACATTCACCTTGAACACAATTAAATCATAGCCAAACTCGATCATATATAGAGTAAACGATCATCATTAATCAAATGTACACAAAACTAACAGGTCAACAAAAGTCAAATTTCTCGAATGTTACAATATAATCACATAAAGATCTTGCGATTATCATTCTCTCATTGCGATTATAGTAAATCTCGTTGCGATCTTATGAATGTTATTGCGATCTTCTGAATCTTATTGCGATTATCTCAAATTATTGCGATTCTTATGGGTATTTTGTGAAAATTCAAAAATTGTTGGATAAATTGATATAGTTGTATCCATATTTGGGTATTGATGCTATTTTCTCTTTAATATATGATAATTATTAACTTTAAATTATATAACAAAAATAGTTTTTGTTTTGTTATGTAGTGAAATTATGTATTTATTTTAACAAGAGTAAGTATTCGCGCATTGCAGCGGTCAGATGGTAGGGTGATAGGTCATAGAGTGTGATAGCCAAATGCCTTAACCGTACGGGTTCCACCCTCGGATTTAAAAATTTGTCGAAAGTATATCGAATGACATCTCTAATGAAAGAGCATGAAATTTTAAGAACACTCATATAATTTTTATAATTTTCGATATACAGTTTGTGAGATAAAAGATTTTGAATGAATTTGAGGAATAAATGATTTATGAAGGAGAGAGAAAAAAGATGATTGGTTGAGATTTGAGAAGAGAGAAATGGTGTTTGGTAATATAGAATTGATATATGGGCATTTTGGGAAAGTAAATGTTAAAACTTAAAATGTTAGACATGAGTAATCTGCTTTATAATATAGTATAGATATGGATAAGTTTTTAATTTATATGTGTTGTTAATAATTAAAAAAAAAAACTTAATAATAATAATAATTGGAAAAAGAAAAAAAAGGAACAAGGGGTTAAGGGAAACCCTCACTCCAAGGAGAACCCCTTTTAACAAGGGAACTCCACGTGACAAGCATAGAGCAAAAATGGGGGTTCTAAGAACCCCTCACTCCATATAGCGTTATCATTCATGCAAATGTATGAACGCCATACAAAGTGAAGTATTACATTGGGAAATTAACCAAAAAAGATATTAATCAGATCTTTGTCGAACTTATTTAGCAGCAAAGCAAGTTATTAAAACTACGAAAAACAGACAATATGTTTAAGAGGAAGGAGGGAGCATCCCTCCAAGGAATGACGAGAACAAGGTCAATGCACGTTGTGGTTGGTAGCTTGGAACCGTATGGCCCGCACCCCTAACAGTTATCAGAAGCAGTCCTTTATATCCCTCCAAATATCCCCCAACCTGTTAACACAATTCCATGTTAGTAACTGCCAAATATATATATTGTCTAATTAATGTTAGTTCACTCTTAAACCATTCTTACATGGAAGAAGTACACATTCTAATCTTTCAAGCAAACCTATCGTTTTATTCTATGAAAATGCATATTATTATTGAGTATTATATAAATTAAAAGTGATTGAATACCAAAATAATATTCCATGAGATACGCATCCATACAAGCCACCTAATTGTACTATGATCTGTTTTTCAAATAGCAGCATAGTTATGTGAATGAGCCAAAGATTCAATGAATACCTCTTTGTTGAGGTACCATGGCCTCCAAGCTGTCTCAATCGGAAGATTGAGGGTGTTTATTGCGTACCTAGAAGAAGTAACAGGAACCCGACCATCTATATCCCCACTGCAAAAGTAAGATACTATACGGTTAATCGAAAATTTTAACTCGAATTCCCACTAACAAAACTTATTTAGGGTAATCGGATGTGTAAAGATTACTTACCTGTATACCCATACTCTTTGGTCATTTGAAATAAGATACTTGATTATTGGGAGGATGGTAGTTTCCCAGTCATTCCAGGTGATAACATCACTGCAGTCATTTTATTGAACATAATTAATATGAAGATCCATACAAGTTTATGAGACTGATCAAAGGCTACCTGCATACACCCCATGATGTAGGCTTAACGTTTAACGCCTTTTGAACAGGAGAGCTATTGAGATAGTCTACCAGGATATATTGCCAGCAAGGGTCA
The DNA here is from genome assembly GCF_010389155.1 of Erigeron canadensis. Taxonomy (NCBI): domain Eukaryota; kingdom Viridiplantae; phylum Streptophyta; class Magnoliopsida; order Asterales; family Asteraceae; genus Erigeron; species Erigeron canadensis. The sequence continues at coordinate 24,685,083 of NC_057765.1, forward strand.
AATACATTTATCTGTAAGATACATATAAATATGTAATATGAAGAAATTTGTGGTACCGCAAATTATCTTAGATAAGGGAACAATGGGTTAACTGGATGGCTTACTGAACCAGTAGTAGTAGAGGCATTTCGCTGAGGATTCAAGCAAATTGGTGCATAGATGTTGTACAAATCGAGATCACCCCACTCATCCCAAGCTTTGTCAGTACTTTTGTCGCACAATTCAGATGAAGAATCATTTGAAAAGTTGCAGTATTTCAATATGGCTTTATGTGTTGCATCTGAATTAATAGCATGACTCCACCAATAATCATACATTCCTTCCAAACTGGTCTCATCATCAATCAATGCATTTCCAATCTGCATATATATTTTGCAACATCAGTTAATATATGATTAGAGACACTAAAAGTTTTTAAACGTTGTTTTACAATTAAGAAAGTTTTAGGGAAATGTATTTACAGCGATCCCTTTGATATTGATGATGGTTTGATTTGTTATTTTGTTATAACTAACGATCGTATAAGCAAGTTGAGGAACATAATGTCCAGCATAACTTTCACCAGTAATGTAAAAGTCACGGTTTTTGTACTGAGGGAATCTCTCGAGCCAATTAACAAGAAACGTGTAAGCGTCAGCTGCAGTGTTTTTGTCACCAGAATGATCATAATCCGAAGTTGTATTTGAATATGAAAAGCCCACTCCAGCCGGGGATTCCAGAAACAGCATATTTGCAACTACACATAATATGTTTTGAGTTTACTTTCAATGTAAGAAATCCAACAACGAAATAGTAAAGAGGGAATTTAATAAGTTCTAACCGTTGCTCCATGCATAATCGTTCATGAAGAGAGTTTTTCCATCGCTGTTGATTCTGAATGGTCCTAGTTCTGACATTGCTCCAATCATGGAAGAGCATCCTGGACCTGTTAAACATCATCAATTCGAGTTATACTCAAAATTAGTGATGCAAAAAAAAAAAAAAAAAAACTCAAATGAATATGTACCTCCATTTAGCCACAAAACCAATGGTTTAGTGGAAGAATCGGTGGGAGACTCAACGAAATAATAGAAAAGAGCCCTTCCAGCAGTTTGATTAACCGTCACATATCCCGAGTACTGATTAAAATTAACGCCTGCAGGTTGGCCTGGCAAGGCATCAATCTTGTCACCCTCTGCTAAACCGTCTTGTTGTGCACTGTAAACAGGAGAGTACTCCTTAGTAGTTTCCTTTGACATGACCCATGTGTTAGGAATAGGTGAATTTATAGATCTTTTTAATTTTAGCAACTCAAAAAGCTTGTTTGCCTGAATATCCGCATTGCTTAATCCAAACAACGCCAAAAGGCAAAATGTTGTTATAACCTTTATCATCCTGTATTTGGTACTTTAGAAATTTGTTCAACTGCTAATATATATAGTAGACGAGACGTTAAGTCCCAAGAATGATTTTATCTCATCTTGATGAGACATTGAAGCTGACTATTGAATACAAATTCTTTCTAATATTCGTGAGCCTGCAGCTCTCGTAAGTATCTTTATGGAGTTGACTCATTTTTATTAAAGATATCGATACATTAGACAGTTTCACATATTGTCAAGTAAAATATGCTATATTTATTCCTTGTTTGAAAAAAAAAATAAACAAAGAGCTCTACCCTATAGATGATTAGAATTTAGAAAATGTTAATATTTGAAAATTTTAATTGGCTTGTAATAAACGATAAACTGAATCAAGATAAGTTAAGTTGTTTGTTCTTATGCTAAAGTCTTATAAACATGGTAAACAAGATTATTTACAAAATCTATAGATAAAATAGCTGCTTTATATCTGTTTTTCTAAGTATTTACAAAATCCGCATATTGTCACGGGTTTTTAGTTTATTACACTTTTTTTTTCATGCATCTTAATGTTTAGCAAAAGATTGTTGTACACATATTAAATGATTTATATAAACTTTCAATTCATTTGATAAATGATCTAGCTCATTTATAGTCATTCATCAATAATATTATGTCAAATCATTTCAAGTATCTCTATCTCTTATTTCATCACGTGGAACCAACGACAAACATGACTCACTATGCCTAGCTAATTTAATATAATATTTTTTTATATTCAAAAATTAATATAATTACTTTAATAAAGCATAATATTTCTTTAACAGAAAAGTTATTTGATAGCTTATAGAATTACGTAACACCTAAAAAAAAATTATTTGTTTCGATCGAAACCCCATGAGTTTGGTGCATATAAATTTTCTCATTGACAACCCTGCACATGCTTCTGATTCATATTTGATTTACGAGTAATTAACTCGTAAATCAAGTAACTCAAGTATTATACTCATGGAGTATTATACGTAATACCATGTTTTTTAAGTGTATTGTACTCATTAGTATCATTGACTTTTGAATAAATCGATTGAAACCTCGATTGGTTCGACCTCTATGCACTTGTGCCCAAATACACATTTAGGGAATAAGGTTCATTGGTAAAACTACAAGGTAAAATGTTTGGATTTGTTTGAAGACAAGCAAGCGAAAATGTGGAATTATGTAGTGGCCTCAAATTAACGTAAATGGTTATAACTTCAATCATCAATAACCACTTGTAAGTCTAGTATTTCGTAGATATATATATATTTTTTTTTATATATTTACCCAATGTGGTTTGCTTTCACTTGGGTTATTGGGTCGCACTCATTTTTATAATATGGTTACAACATTGTATATATAGAGAGAGTGAGATTCCCCGTGCTTTGTATGGCGGGAATTTGTTAGAACCAGTTACTTGGAGACTTCGTTAAAAAGAAGTAAAAAGTAAAGTAACTCCAAATGTCGTCTTCTACAGGTTTTGGGCCCTAAATACCGTCTTCGACGGTGTAAGGGGATGTTGAGATGTAGACAGCCTTACCCCTACCAAAGGTAAAGAGACTGCTTCCAGGTTCTACCAAAGATAGAAAAGGACCTCCAGCCTTGTTGGGCATGAGGATCGAACCCATGACCTCTGTTTCCAGAGGCAAACCTCCAGACTTCGTTAAAAAGGTCTATGATTAATGGAACTAGGCTAGGTTCTCCTTGGCCAGAATCGGACCACCATATTGTAATAGCGTTTCCGTAGAACAATTATCACTCATGCAAAGGTGAATTCCATACCACTTTCTTACAACAGAAATGAAATCAAAATTACATAAGGAAATTAACTAAAAAACATATTGGGTCAAATAAACACCACTTTGATAATTGTTGAACTTATTCAGCAAATGAAAGTTATTAGAACTATAAAAATCAGACATGTGTTTAAGAGGAAGAAGGGAGTATCCCTCCAAGGAATGACGAGAACAATGTCAATGCACGTTGTGGTTGGTAGCTTGGAACGGTATGGCCAGCACCCCTAACAGTTATCAGAAGCAGTCCTTTATATCCCTCCAGATATCCCCCAACCTGTTAAACACAATTTTACGTTAGTAGCGCCAAAAATATATTGTCTACTGATCAGAGATGCAAATGGTAATTTACTCTTAATCTACAATTTCAAGAATAGGTACTGTTATTTAATCATAATATATATAATTATGCAGCATTATATTAAGTGATTGAACAACAAAATATTATCTAATGAGATACACTAGATACATACACACCATCTAATTAAACTATGATCTGTTTTTCATTTAAATTAGTTATATGAATGACCAAAAGGTGCAATGAATACCTCTTTGTTGAGGTACCATGGCCTCCAAGGTGTCTCAATCGGAAGATTAAGGGTGTTGATTGAGTATCTAGAAGAGGTAATGGGAACCCTGCCATCTACATCGCCACTGCAATAGTAAGATATGATTAATCAATTTTCCAAACACAGAATTCCCACCAATGGAACTTATCTATAGTAATCCCATGTGTGAAGACTTACCTGTATACCCATACCCTTTGGCCATTTGAAATAAGATACTCGATTATTGGGAGGATGGTAGTTGCACTGTCATGCCAGCCCATGATAACATCGCTGCAATCATTTATATGAATATTAATATGACGAAGATTCATATAAGTTTATGAGACTAATCTGACGGTACCTGCATAAATCCCATGATGTAGGTTTCACGTTTAACGCATTTTGAACAGCAGAGCTATTGAGATAATCTACCAGGATATCTTGCCAGCAAGGGTCAAATACATTTATCTGAAATATAAATATATATGTATATACATATATACGTAATCAGTTTAAATTATGCGATTCCACAAATTACAGTAGGTAAGGGAACAATGTGTTAAGTCGATGGCTTACAGAACCAGTTGTAGAAGAAGTACGGTTCAAGCAAATTGGTGCATAGATATTGTACAGGTCGAGATTTCCCCACTCATCCCATGCTTGGTCTGTACTTTTTTCGCACATTTCAGATGAAGAATCGGCTGAAAAGTTGCAGTATTTTAATATCGCATCATGTGTTGCATCTGAATTTATAGCATGAGTCCACCAATAATCATACATTCCTTTCAAGCTCGTTTCATCATCAATCCATGCATTTCCAATCTGCATATATTGCAACATCAGTTATCATATCATTAGAAGTACTGGAAATTTAAAACTTGTTGGATAATAAACAAAGTGTGGGTTAAAGGTATTTACAGCGATCCCTTTCATATTGATGATGGTTTGATTTGTTATTTTGTTGTTACTAAGGATCTTATAAGCAAGTTGAGGAACATAATGCCCAGCGTAACTTTCACCAGTAAGGTAAAAGTCACGGGTTTTGTACTGAGGGAATCTCTCGAGCCAATTAACAAGAAATATGTAAGCATCATCTGCAGTGTTCTTGTCACCAGCATGAGCATAATCCGAAGACGTATTTGAATATGAGAAGCCCACACCAGCAGGGGATTCCAAAAACAGCATATTTGCAACTGCACATAATATTTTTTGTGTTTACTATCAATGTATATAATCCAGCGAGGATATAGTAAACGTAGAATTTAATTAGATCTAACCGTTGCTCCATGCATAATCGTTCATGAAGAGAGTTTTGCCATCACTATTGATTCTGAAGGGTCCTAGTTCTGTCATCGCTCCAATCATGGAAGAGCATCCTGGACCTGTTAAAAGTCACCAATTCGAGTTATCTGACAAGTTATACTAGATAAAGGTGAAAGTGTTGATTCTCTTGATTTAAAGGATTGTGCCCCAAACAAGATCATGTACCTCCATTTAGCCACAAAACCAATGGTTTAGTGGAAGAATCAGTGGGAGACTCAACCAGATAATAGAAAAGAGCCCTCCCAGCAGTTTGATTAACGGTCACATATCCTGAATACTGATTAAAATTAACACCTGCAGGTTGGCCTGGCAAGGCATCAATCTTGTCGAGCTGTGCTAACCCGTCTTGTTGTGAAATGTAAACAGGAGAGTACTCCTCAGTAGCTTCATCTGAAACGGCCCATGTGTTAGGAACAGGTGAACTTTTAGATCTTTTTGATTTTAGCAACTCAAAAAGTCTGTTTGCCTGATTATCAGCATTGCTTAAACCAAACAAAGCCAAAAGGCAAAATGTTGTTATAAACTTTATCATCCTGTTTGGTACTTTAGAAACTTGTTCAAGTGCTTCTATATATAATAACGAGACATCAAGTCCCAAGAATTGTTTTATCTCATCTTGATGAGACACTGAAGGTGACATGCAAGAAATGACTATTGAATAAAATTCTTTCTAATGTGCTTGAGCCTGCAGCTCTCGTAAGTATCTTTATGGAGTTGACTCATTTTTATTAAAAATATCGATGCATTAGACACTTTCATGTTTGTCAAGTGAAAGATGCTATATTCCTTGTTTGAAAAAATAGAACAAACAAAAGAGCTTTAGCTGTAAATGATTAGAAAATATCAATAATTGAAAGTTTAGATTGTAACTAACGACAAATCGTTTCAGGATAAATTAAGTTCTACCAGATGTGTGACCAGATCCCTTTGCAATGAAATGAACTTGACCCACGTCCAAGTCTTTATAAATATGGCAAAACAAGAATCTTCACAAAACTTATAAATAAAATACGATCTTTATATCTGATTGACTGCTTTGCTAAAAACTATTTAAAGAAAAAGGTGTCCGTTCCGTCATATAGGTTCGAACTAAATAGGTTGAGTCTAGTTAAATTTTGATTCGTAATAAAGTTTGAAACCATCAAAACTACCTCAAAACCGAAACGAAACTACAATTCTTCCGGAACTCTACTTTATCGTCAAAGAAAACAAAGCAAAGCTGATTTTCACTTCAAATTAGTTTAGTCACCTCATCTTAACTTTTAAAGCTGATTTTCAACTTACATACCACTATCATTAGATGCCCATATGGTCGTCGTTATTAACATTTTCATCATGTGCTTTTTTTGTATCACTACATACCCCTCTGCTTATCATTTATGTCACTGCCCACCCTTCTGACTAACGAAGGTTACGTTTTCTTCCTCACGTGCATACCACGTGAGGATATATCACACACCCATCCCAAAAAAAAAAAAGTTCTTCCTATCTATGCATACATATCCATATGGCAAAAATTCATCATCATATTCATCAATCCAAACCCTCAATTCACACACAGCTCTCTCTCTATATATACATTTGTATAATCGATATAAATCTATATCTATAGAAATACATATACCTGAAGCAGCAATCACATTATTTGAACTAAAATTTTGTATTAAAATGTTGACTTTATATACAAATTTTGTATTTCTGTAATGAAGAAAATAGGGGTATGATTTTTTAGGGGTGAGATGTTGAAGGGATTTATTTGAACTAAAATCTTGTGTTTGAAATCTGTTTGATGTTTTTTGTTCTTGTTTTTCTTTTTCTTTATTATTACTCGTATATGTTTGGAGATATGGGTTAAGGTTTTGAAGAACAAAATCTTTTGTTTGAAGATCTCGGTTGAGATGTTTCGTGATGAAAGATGATGAATGAAAGAGGTTTGGAGAGAGGTTAAGACTAAACTACCCTCATTTGTATGTATATGAGGGACTTGACGGGATGAAAACTAACATTCGTTAATAAAAAGGGTGGACGGTGAAATAAATGATAAGTATAGGGGTATATAGTGAAAAAAAACACAAAAGAAACGTTAATATAACAACCACATGCACCTGTTGAAATTAACAATGTTTATGTTATTTATTCATATACATTCTCGCACGATGTGATGGTATGATGGTGAAAAGTATGGCTCTCAGAATGCATAGGTCTCCTCGATCAATTTCGAGACGAGGATGCAAAAGATGAATATGTACTCTTGTGATTTTTTCAGGTAACCTTTTTTTTCGGCAGTCAACGAATAAGGTCGGGTTTGTATAAGGCTTCCATGTGCGGGTATGGGGGTCAGGTTCGGATTTAGGTTCTCGATCTCTCGTCCTTGTTTGCATCAAGGTTTATTGTTTCCTTGATATATCGTAAAAGCTGTTTTAATGGTTGGGATTATGTTTTAAGTAATCCGGATAAAAGTGAAATTTATAAAATTGTGGAAATGTTTGAATTCTTGTTGTAAATTGGGATACAATTAGGCCTCTCCTAATGGACATCATCAACGCCTCATCGATGGCTTGTCGATGAGGAAGCTATTGTTAGCAACTCTTCCATGCCTCATCGGTGGGGTCTTCATCTCCACATTTTGATTGGTGGACGACCATAGACGAGGGAAGAGTAAGGGAGAGAGAGATAGAGCGTAGGTGGATATAAAATATAGTAATAAATAAGAGGTTTGAAAGAAGTGTTATTGTAAGGGAGTGTGGAAGATGTGGATGATGAGAGAAAAAAATTGATATATTAGTATGAAAGAGGTGTATATGAGTATGTTATTGGGAGAGGTCTTAACAACAACAAAAGAAACATACACAACATAATGATTTACTTGTAACCCTTCAATCACATAGATAACTATAGACTTCAAGATTAAAATAATAAAAATATTCAGCTCTAAAACAATTAATTCCCTCATCATGTTTCCCTATTTCATGAAAATTCCTCTCCTCAAGAATGAATTAATTAAACATCAACTTATAACATATATTTTATTACTATTATTATTAAAAAATTTTAACGGCAACTTAAACATCACAAAACTTCTATTCACCCAATTTTCTTTAGTTACGATATATGCTAATATTTACTAGTATTAAAATGTGTGTTAATATAACAACAATAATATTGGAATTGAAGTACAATTCACTAGTGATGAATAATTTTGAACCACCTAACTATTATTTGGTACAGGAAGTAGTCGAACGACATATCAGAGGTTAAACTAACAACTTTAATTCTATGCTGATGAAATGGATCTACTTCTACTCAAATGAAAATAGAAATAGTCATAAACTCATAATTTCAATACCTCCGTACTCAAAATTCAACCTTTATATATATATGTAGTTGAGCTACAACCGCTAATGTCAAAAAATTCTTAACAACCTAATCATACGTAAACCAATTTCCCACATCACATCTTCTATATAAATTAAAATCATCAGCACATACAATATCACTCAAAACATCTTCTTCTAATCATTCTTTGAGTTTACAAAAACAATGGCACATTACAACCTTAATCTGATCTTTGTTACACTAATTTCACTCATCTTAGTATCAACTAATGGTGGGAAATTTATTGCCGAGGCACGTAAGCTTTTGGACGCTCCCGAGCTTCCAAAGCCTGAAATCCCGGAGCTTCCAAAACCAACGCTTCCGGAGATTCCAAAACCAAAACTACCCGAGCTCCCTAAGATTCCCAAGCCTGAAGTTCCCGAGCTTCCAAAGCCCACACTTCCTGAGCTTCCAAAACCGAAACTCCCTGAGCTCCCTAAGATTCCCAAGCCTGAAGTTCCAGAGCTTCCAAAACCCACTATTCCTGAGATTCCAAAACCCGAACTTCCCAAAGTCCCAAAACCAGAAGTCCCAATACTTCCAAAGCCCGAAGTTCCAGAGATTCAGAAACCTACCGTTCCTGAAATCCCAAAACCAAAACTGCCTGAGGTTCCTATGCCAGAGGTGCCCGTGATTCCAAAACCTGGAGTTCCAGAGCTTCCAAAACCCAAACTTCCTGAAATTCCGAAACCAGAGGTTCCAGTGATACCAAAGCCAGAAGTTCCAGAGCTTCCAAAGCCCACAGTTCCTGAAATCCCGAAACCCAAACTGCCCGAAATTTCTAAACCAGAGGTCCCGGTGATTCCAAAACCTGAAGTTCCAGAGCTTCCAAAGCCCACAGTTCCTGAAATCCCGAAACCCAAACTGCCCGAAATTCCTAAACCAGAGGTCCCGGTGATTCCAAAACCTGAAGTTCCAGAGTTTCCAAAGCCCATAGTTCCTGAAATCCCGAAACCCAAACTGCCCGAGATTCCTAAACCAGAGGTCCCAGTGATTCCAAAACCTGAAATTCCAGAGCTTCCAAAACCCAACCTTCCCGAGGTTCCAAAACCAGAGGTCCCTGTGATTCCAAAGCCCACACTCCCAGAATTACCAAAGGTGCCAGAGATCCCTAAACCCGCATTGCCCACCGCTCCAGAGTTACCTCATCCTTAGAAAACTGCATGTTGTTGCGACACCTTCAGATATATCTACTTTATTACTAAAATTATTACCTTGGTTTTCTTCATTTAGTGTTTATTAAGAGATGCATATAGCTTTTATTCTTGTGGTGTATGATTGTTCATTATGTACTTCATTCTTCTATAATATATGCTAAATATACATTATTGCATTATGATCTCATGTGTGTTTTTTAGTTTTGCCAATGAGCTAGAATTCCAACCATAATTCTAAATGGTTTTGAAAGACTTATATTGTAACACCCCAACAAGGCGCAATAATGGGATATCACAAGAAAAGCACAGCACGACATGGAAATTAAGTAGAGACAAATCTAGATGCATTAAAAGGATTGGGAATCCATACAATTTAACCAATTACAAATCCGAGACCATACAAAAATGCATAAGGAGCACGACCATCAAACGTTTACAAAAGAGAGTACAAAAGATGGCAAATGATCCTAAGCATAACCCATGAGCGGGAACTATGAATCACGGATCTATGATAAATCCCAAGTCCAATCCTAGCATGCAAACAATCAATCATTATCCAACACGTCTTTGATTTACCTGTTCACCTAAAAAGTGTACTAAAACGGGTCAACATAAAGTTGGTGAGTTCGTAGGTTTGAGTAATAAGAGTAAGTGTCGGGATAACAACCGTTAACAATTCACGTGGATTTAAATACCTAGTCACATTCGTACCAATCAACACAATCAACGTTTACGTTTAGTCATAGTTAAACAAGGCACGACTTACATAATAAATAATGCGCGATAACCGGCACGACTTATATGATGAACAATGCGCGATAACAGGCACGACTTACATGATAAACATTGCGCGATAACAGGCAAGACTTACATGATAAACATTGCGCGATAATAGGCACGACTTACATGATAAACATTACGCGATAATAGGCACGACTTACATGATAAACATTGCGCGATAACACGTTACGACTTACATATATTTCAAATGCGTCATTTCACATTTCATGGCATAACAATCAGATCAACCGATAACTGTTAAGTAAAGAGTACACTTTTCACCCCGAAATATAAGAGAAAATGGGGCTACGGAACTCACCTTTGCCTTACGCATTTGTAGGAGGTGACTAAGCGGGTAAGCGGGGAGCACGACGGTCACAAATCTATTATAGCAATATTAAATCATCACATTAGGGTCTACGTTACAATATAAGTCACCCTAGGCCTTTACAAGACACCCCAAGGTCGGACGTTGAATTCACGGTTGGAGAAACAAGGGACTCGGGAAAAATGGTGATAGATTTTCATAAAAAAGATGTTACTAAGAGAAACTAGACTCTCATACAATTCTAACGATAGGTCATACACCTGAAACGGACTTACGGATCAAAAGTTATGAGCGTTTGAAGTTGACAAAAGAGGAAATGTGGGCCGCAGGTTCTCACTGCGCCGCAATGAGACTCGAAGCAGCAAGTCCGTGATATGCCACTGCGCTGCAGTGGGTTCTGGTCTTCCCACTGCGCCGCAATGGCCAGATACTGAAGCCAAACATCAGCAGTTCAGCAACAAGAACGAACCAAAAACCAAAATTTGGCATCCAAATCAACTAGTGGTGCTTCGAGACTCGCTTTTAGGCTTAAACAAACATGATTAAGTATAACTAAACATATTTCATCGATCAAATCCAATCCCTTAACACAATTAGATGTCCAAATCGTTTTTGACCCAAACTAACCCTAATGAAACCCTAATTTGACCCATTTCAAGTTTTAGCCCGATTTTGACCAAGGGTTTCTTAGATATGACCAACAATGACGTTATAAACATAAAAGAGAAGATTTAAGACGAGTTTATCTTACCAAAAGAGTCGAAATCTTCCAAATTCCGGGTTTGGGGAAAAAACTTGGATGACCACCTTTAAATCCTTAATTTTCTTGGAAGATTATTATTATTATTATTATTATTAGGGTTACTTGATTGTGTTAATTTACTACTACTAACACAAGATTTAGGGGAATTTATGGAGAATTTATGATGGATTTGGGTGGTGGTTGAAAGAAAGAAAGGAAGGGTAATGGGGGAGAGTGATGAAGTAAATTAATAAGGAAATGAATGAGTGATGAGTGTGTGAGGGAGTGGGATGGGGGCCGGCCTAGGGAGTCCATTTTTGGGCTCCCGCTCCGCTAAATTCGACAAATAGCTAAACGTTAACCATTTAAATGCCGTAAACACAATTAGACTTCACGTTACGTTACTATACAACAAAACGTTTGAAAATCCATATAAGTCAACAAATTCGTTCATCTTTTAATTTCATTAAATTACAAGTCAACTGAGTCAAAAATCACGAATGTTACATATATGGCACATCAAGGATGGCCATTGCAATAGTTGTACATATACCCTGTGCGTGGATGATCCTTATGGTCTATCAAACATAATTGTAGCTAAAAAAATTGTATGTGGGGTGTAATCGTGTCTTGTTCAGATTGACGGGTTGTGGGTGAGCAATAGAAAGGGTTTATATACTTCAATCGCAATGATATTATAAGAAACTATATGAACTGTTATGACGTTTGAAGTAAAATACACAATTATTGTATCTATGTTTATTAGTGGTAGTTTAAAGGCATATATTGGCGGGTTCCAAATGAGTCAAGAAAGCCTAACCAAATTCAACTCATTTACTAAAGAGGTTGTTGGACCGTATATGACCCAAACCAATTTAACCACAACCCGGATCCTCTTAATCATATAGAAGTTGGGTCGGAAATTACCACCCTACCTTTAGGTGTATTCACCTATGTTGCACGGGAACTGGTACGGGAACGGGGAACGGGAAACGGGTACGATATGGGAACGGGAAACGGCGAAACTTAAAAAATCAAGAAACGAGTACGACATGGGTACGGAAATAAATACATAAAAAAATATATATTATGGATAATGTACCACAAACCCCAAAATATATTCATACGTTGATGTAAACTTCAAAATTCATACATCTTCCAAAGATAATCATAAATAGTTCAAAAATCATACATCTTCTAAAGCAAAGGTAATCAAATATTATCAAATTAAACAAACCGTTTTCAAGATCTGGTTCATCTAATGAAAGATCCGCAAACTGCAAAAAGCCTACATCTTCTATGTCCATCGTGTCAAAAGTATCTCCACCAATATTCCACATCTTCAAGTCATCATTGGGAGCCCTTGATAAAAGTCGGAGATTATTGTGTACGTAAACCAAGTCTTGAGCCCGACTGTGATTTTATGAAGATTATTTATTTATTTGTTGAATTTTAGGTCTAGATCGAGAGGAAGGAGATGAATCATATTATGAGATATTAATCATATTATGAATTTATGAGAAACTGTCACTGGACGGCTGAATGATTGATTGGCTTGGAATACAAAAAGAGATATTAATCATATTATGGGAAGCTTACACGATACTCCTTGAAAACTTATAAGAAACGCCCCTGAACTTCTGAAAACCTTCAAAAAACGTCCCTAAAAATAGTAACGGTTCAAGAAACGTCCGTTGACTTAGGGAAACGGTCAAGAAACGTCCAGGAAATGTTTCTAGCCGTCCCCGTACACGTTTCCGTCCCCGAGAAGTTTCTGGTACGTGGGACGACACCTACACGACGTTTCCGTGCATCAGAGGTATTCACATTGTGAGTAGGTCTTCTTCTTAATGAAATGGGTAGTCACAACCTAAGCAACCATATCAGTATATAGAAACACATAACCTGTACATCAAATTCAAAATATAAATTTTGAGACTCGAAATTATTCCAGAGAAGTAAATGAATTCCCAGTCATAGAGGACTAGTCAGGTCTTCAAAATATATTCATACGATGCTTAATTTTTTGTTCATGGAAAAGCCCGGCCAAAACCAATGAGCACCTATGCATGAGTCCATGACGATATAAGACTGGGAGAGTTGCCTTTGTGCTATCATTTTTGTTTAACGTCGACGCCAACGAATTTCCCATAACAGTAGAATAGTAAGTTATATGATATGAATAACCTATAGACATAATCATTTCGGAACACTACAAATAAATTGACATTCAGTGGCATACAAAAAGTGCCACAAAAAGTAACAAAAGTGCCACAAAAAGTAACAAAAGTGCCACTAAAAATGACTCTGGGCTACAGCGGCACACAAAAAAAGTGTCACTACAAGTGCTACCAGTAAAGCCCTTTAGTGGCACTTTCTATAACTTCCACCGCAAGTTTTTATGGCTATAGTGGCACTTTTTTTTGTGCCACAAAATAACAAAAAATGCTTTTGTGGCAAATAACTTGTGCCACTAATAGTTTGCTAAATTCAATCTATTAAGGAGCTTTTAGTGGCACATACTCTATGTCATCGTAAAACAAAATTTTATCATGTGAACACAATCAACAAACAAGCTACCAGACATACAAACTTCTTAAAATGTTTAACATTACATGATAAAAAGCTAAGGTTCATTCCGTTAGTCGAGTTACAAAGGTACATGGAACTAAAGTTTCAAAAGTCTACATCTAAAACATCTAACAAAAAGACTATAAGATTACTTAACAAACTACTCATTTAAGAAACAACAAGTCATGCAGAATTGAGCATCTTCCCTCGGGACTGATACAAGATGAACCTTTTGTCAACTCATATAAAAAAGAACACTAGCTACTTCCTCCTGTTGAAACAAATGAAGACAACACAAAATGAAAATAATTAAAAGCTCACAAGTAAAGTGTTACGACACTTATGATAGCAGGTATTTACCACTAGTTCCAGGCGACCTTTGGTTGGCTAAGGGGATATTCGAAAATGTTGAAGACGTATCAGATATCTAACACAACTTTCAAAAAACTTAGGAACTAATAATGGGCTAATAACTTTAAAAAATCAAAATTTTATAGTACGTAATGTACCTGCATATTCAGATTGTTAAGGACTCCCGACAAGTTTGCATTTGGGATATATTCGTGAAATAGATTCAATAAAATGCTCACGGCACGTTTTGTAGTTGCCAACTCACTTTGTGTTGTAGCCAAATCACTCTTGAGACTTTCCACGGATTGTTTGTAGATTGTTTGTAGATTGTTTGTAGTGGAAGTGCCATATTTTGAATTTTCAAAGTTTTTGTTTTTTTTAAAAAAAAATTTACTTTAAATATTTTTGTTTATGTTATACAAACTTGATGAAAATAATATATACTGATTGAGTTTTAATATGTATTTTCATAGATATAAGTTTCATCAAATATTACATAAAACAAAAAAAATACATATGCATGGTCAAAGTTTAACAACAAAGACTTTAAAACTTCAAAACAAGACACTTGTAGTGAGACTGTAGTGAAACGGAAGGAGTATATCATAGTAGTAGCGGCAGTTTCAACCAATTGGGTTGTATTTCATCTCGAACACGTTATCTCTTACAACTCGAAAAATGAAACATACAAATGGGCTGCTGAGATATAGCACGTCAAGATATGGTCAAATGCTTTCCAAAATGCTCAAAACTTCCTTACAAGTTACAACAAGTTACAGTAAAATATGCCTTAACAATATACTCTGTTGTTATAGTTTTAACAAATAAGTATTCATGTTATCTTTGATGAACTTTTCAAAATAACACATTGTCAAAGTATAAAGTTTCAACCTGCCCTTGACCTTCTGTACCATATACTCCGTATAAATCTTTTATAATATAAATGAGATATAGTTTGCTCAACAAGATAAGAAAATTACATGACAAATCACTATATACCAGAAACATTTAATATAAAAGGGATTGTTTTCAACGTTGTTGAGCAGGCAAACACCATCTAAAAGATTCAAAAGGTGTAATAACAAGTGATTTAAAGATAAGAAGTTGAACTATAAAAAATACCTATCCTTTTGTATAATTCTCACCAACTTATATCCATAATCCATGTGTCCCATTTTACACTTCTCAAGACATCTATATATATAAATCTAAATCGGCATACACAATTATGAATCAAACTAAAATACTACACTCTTGGCTTCTTGTCTGTATCATTTAGTCATCCAGAGTCTGCAACATTATGGCTCGTTTACATCTCAATTCCTTTATCTTGATACTAGTTTCCGTCAGTTTAGCATCATTCAATGGTGGCAAGATCAATGTTGATGCACGTAAGCTTTTGGAGACAGCTGAGCTTCCGAAGCCAGCAATTCCAGAGCTTCCCAAACCCACACTTCCCGAGATTCCAAAGCCAACACTTCCCGAGATTCCGAAGCCCACTGTTCCCGAAATTTCAAAGCCCATACTTCCAGAGTTTCCTAAGCCCATTGTTCCAGAGCTTCCTAAGCCCACACTTCCCGAGATTCCAAAGCCCACACTTCCCGAAGTTCCAAAGCCCACAGTTCCAGAGATTCCAAAGCCCACACTTCCAGAGCTTCCTAAGCCCATTGTTCCAGAGCTTCCTAAACCCATTGTTCCTGAGGTTCCAAAGCCTACGGTTCCTGAGGTTCCAAAGCCCACACTACCCGAGGTGCCAAAACCCACAATTCCTGAAATTCCCAAGCCTACTATTCCCGAGGTTCCAAAGTCTACTGTACCCGAGATTGCAAAACCCATGGTTCCAGAGATTCCTAAGCCTGTAGTTCCTGAAATTCCAAAGCCCACTCTTCCTGAACTTCCAAAGCCAACAATTCCTGAGATTCTGAAGCCTACACTTCCTGAGCTTCCAAAGCCCACAGTTCCCGAGTTTCCAAAGCCAACACTTCCTGAGCTTCCGAAGCCCATAGTTCCTGAAATACCAAAACCTGTTGTTCCTGATGTTCCTAAGCCCACCATTCCAGAAGCTACAAAACCCGTGCTCCCCGAGATTCCAAAACCTACACTTCCCGAACTACCAAAGCCTACCATTCCTGAGTTACCAAAAGAATTCCCTTCCCTACCACATCCTTGAAAACCTGATCTTGTGAACGATCTCTTATGTTTACCTTACCATTACTTTTACATTTTTATTTTATTACATGAAGATATAAGGATTAATGTTTATGTGTTTTCCTTTGTATAACTTTTCAATTGTCATTTAATTTATGTATCGGATATCTTATTCATATATGCTACAAATAGTTTGTTAACGCAGCTTGATTTTATGTGTTGTTGGACTAGCTAGAGATTTTATGTGTTGTTGGACTAGCTAGAGCTACCAAAAGAGAATTTCTTTGATAGTCTATTATTTTTACGCTTTTTTTCTAAATGTATGTGTCACATATGCTTTGTGTTCATTCCTTTATGCTAACAAACATTCGATTATTCGATAGTTTGTATATATAATTGTTAATTTTCTCTCGCTGAGTTATATTAATTATGAAAATTTGTAAAATAATTTTAATCTAATAGCTAATTTATGGTAAAGAAAAGTAATATATTATCAGTGTTTTCAATGATATAAATTTCATCATCAAGTTTATATATATATATCAAAAATATATTTAAGGTTAAAGTTTAAAAATTAAAACTTTAAATATTCCAAGACAAATCTAATGGTATAGAGTATTACTCGTATGATTTATGAGTGGGTATTAACTTTGGATTTATTGGACTATCTTAGCCCATTGACAAATCTAATGGGATAGAGTATTACTCGTATGATTTATAAGTTTCTAATGAGCTGTCTATATTACTGGACTATCTAGACCATTGACAAACGGTTATTTAGAAGAGTTGTTAATGGCCCCGTTTGTAATATTAGACTACGTGAGCCCATTGACAAAAAAAATTAAAAAAATAATATAAAAAATTCCAACTATCACCTACAATTGTACAAAAATACGTGTTGTATTTAAAGCTTCTTTTTCTTTTCTTTATATTCCCTATCTATCTATATAATTATTAAAACAGTAGTTAACCGAGTCTTGTAAAGCATTATTAAAACTCAAAACTATTTTAAAAAATTGTCACGTAGGATTTATCCTATGTGGCATCCCCATATTTTTTCACAATTATTTTAATCTTTTTAATTAAAAATATATCAAAAAAATCTTTTTAAAAGTCGATATATACTTGCAAATCTCCATTTTCTTTGTTTCTGATCAGTTCCCATCATTATTCTTTAGTAACCCCATTTTATTTATTTTCAAATCCTCCTTATGTTTTTATTAACCTTAAGTATATTCTTTTTTTTAAGCCCCTTTTTTTTCTATTAATTCATCATCATCGTCGTTGGTTTCCTTTCCATATGATTTTTTTTATTTTTGTATTTTATCTATCGTTGCAATTTTCCATTAATAACTAAATAAATTTGGATGTGTGTGTTAATTACTTTCGGGATGTTATTTATAATTTCGAATACTCATTATTATATCAGTATGAACCAAATATTGTTAACATGTTGATTTATTTATATTGAATCACTTTTTTGTCTTTTACTTATGATGTATTTGACGATAATTTTGGTTATGTTTTGCTTGCACTAATTAGCATCGTTCAATTCTTTTTGTATTTCATCATTAGGTGTTGTATCACAGGCATATATCATGATTTTGAATGTTTCTTTAAAACATTTTATTATACTTTAATGTTAGTTTTTGTTGTTTGTGAATTTTAAAACACAATGTGTTTTGGATTTGAAACATCTTGTGTATAACAATTTTATGAATTCTCAAAACCAGAACACTGTGTTTTCCATTTGAAACATCTTGTGTATGACCATTTATGAATTCTCGAAACCAAAACACAATGTGTTTTAGACTTAAAACATTTTGTGTATGGCCATTTATGAATTCTCGAAACCAAAACACAATGTGTTTTAGACTTGAAACATCTTGTGTATGGCCATTGCAAGAACTACCTGAACCGAAACACAATGTGTTTCGTATTAGAAACACCTTCCGTATTGGGCCTTTGGCCCACTCAAGCATTTTAATATCCATCAAATATGTAATCTTCATCAGATATAAAAAGACTATTTGGCCTTTGGCACATATATTTTAGCCATTACGGTTTAGATTTTCCAGTATTTTTAGAATGCAGCTTTCCCCTCGGGTTTTACTGTGTAGCTTAGGGTTTAGGGTTTGAAGCTGTAGGGTTAGCCTTCAAACCATAAACCCTTAAGCGTACCGTTGTCACCCGTCCCCCTCCTGTATACTTTAGCATTTTAGAGTTTAGCGTTTAGAGTTTTAGAATGCAGCTTTCCCCTCGGGTTTTACTGTGTAGCTTAGAGTTTAGGGTTTAAAGCTGTAAGGTTAGCCTTCAAACCAAAAACCCTTAAGCATACCGTTGTCACCCGTCCCCCTACTGTAGCCTTTAGCATGCTAAGGTTTAGCCTTTAGGGTTTAGATCTTTCCAATCGGTTTTTAATGGGTAGCTTAGGGTTTAGGGTTTGAAGCTGTTACGACCTCAAACCCTAAACCCTTAAGCATACTGTGACTTCCATCCCCCTCCTGTAGCCTTTTGCATGCTAGGGTTTAGCCTTTAGGGTTTAGATCTTTCCAATCGTTTTTTAATGGGTAGCTTAGGGTTTAGGGTTTGAAGCGGTAGGGTTAGGCTAACCCTACCGCTTCAAACCCTAAACCCTTAAGCGTACCGTCACTTCCGTCCCCCTCCTGTAGCCTTTAGCATGCTAGGGTTTAGCCTTTAGGGTTGAGATCTTTCCAATCAGTTTTTAATGGGTAGCTTAGGGTTTAAAGCTGTAGGGTTAACCCTACGGCTTCAAACCATAAACCCTTAAGCGTACCGTTGTCACCCGTCCCCCTACTGTATCTTTTAGCATGCTAGGGTTTAGCCTTTAGGGTTTAGATCTTTCCAATCGGTTTTTAATGGGTAGCTTAGGGTTTAGGGTTTGAAACGGTAGGGTTAGCCAACCCTACCGCTTCAAACCCTAAACCCTTGAGCGTACCGTGACTTCCGTCCCCCTCCTGTAGCCTTTAGCATGCTAGGGTTTAGCCTTTAGGGTTTAGATCTTTCGAATCGGTTTTTAATGGGTAGCTTAGGGTTTAGGGTTTGAAGCTGTAGGGGTAGCCGTTAGGCTAACCCTACGGCTTCAAACCCTAAAGCCTTAAGCGTACCGTGACTTCCGTCCCCCTCCTGTAGCCTTGTTTTTTGCAATCTGCATATAATAGATGCTTATCATACATTTATGGAATCAATACATTTATGATGGCTTTGCCTACAGAGGTCAGATGTAAGGAGCAGGTCTTGTTTTTTGCAATCTGCATATAATAGATGCTTAGTAAAGCTTTCTCATGATCCTTTTTAAACCAGATTCTGCTCAAGACAAACATTTGCAGCTAATGTAATCAACCGTATGGTAAAAGTAACAAACATGAGTTTACCTAGACATCGAACTTTGACAATGATACCTTGACTCTCTATTATAGAGTCAACATATAATCCAGATCCGGAGCAAGTGACACAAAGGATAGAGCCCTTGGCTTCACAATCAGGGCAACGCGTTCTATTGCCAATGTTTTCTCCTACTGACAACCCAACTGGATTCTCAATAATCTCCTCTGGAATAGGCTTATCATAGCAAAAACGGGACTCGACAGCTTAATTTTCTATGCATATCCCTTACTGTGCTCGAAGAAGACTGCAAAATCCATTTAAAAAAAAGTTAGTTTAGATATTTTGAAGGTTAACTTCATGGGTAAGTGCAAGTCTTCATAACCTCTGCAATATAAATTGGATGGGTGCATGTGCAATAGCACTTATGGGTGTGTCTGGATTTGCATTTTGGAGCTGATAATCTGATTGTTATATTAGATTACAATAATCAGTTACTAATTTCAGACAAACAAATTCTGATTCAGATTAGTTAGGGTCAGATTCCATCCCGCAATGAGTGTGTAGCCTAGTTGGGGCACTTGTACAGAAAATTTCTTAGTGAAGGGATAAAATTTTAAGTAGAAAGTCTGAAATGTGACTGTGAGGGGAAAATGTTCCCTTGAAAGTGAAATGGCTCAACCAACAGACTACTAGGAATTGTTTCCAAAATTAGTAGCCACCTATTTATCTATCTATGGAAGATTAAGAAAGAGAAAATATAAATAACACTTCTATCCTAAAAATTTAGGATAATGCATGAGTAGGCTAATTAGGTAACAAGTTTACATATTACACTAAGCTTACAAGACCCAAGGGGAAGGTGCCTACCTTGCCTCCCACCTGGTACCGCGACCTTTGCTGACAAGTCAACATATGACCAGATAACCAGGTTAGAGTACCGTAAATCGGAAACATTCATAAGTGGGTCACCTTGTACAAAAACTTTTGAAGTAAGTACCTATTTATGTTTAAAGACAAAGTTCGTTACCTAAAATGGAAATCTGCCTAAAGGATGTCACTTAGTTATGCAATTTGCTCAATTTGCATATAAAAACATCTGTCTAAATTCTGAAAATAGAAGTATCTAGAAGAGCATTCTTACACTCCATAATCATACATACAAAATAACACAAAAAACAAAGATAGAACATGAACATATGGATACATACCAAAAGCATCTTTAGAAGTGCATGGGTCCTGATATGAGCAAGGCCGGATTTGATGCCCACATGACCTTCTAACTCATCCACATAGTGTAAAATATTTTCACCATGTTCAAAAGTTTCCATTAAGATAGCAGGGTGCACAAGCAGATATAAAGGCATCGGGAATGACACATCCTTCCATCTTCGGAAATTATAAATAAAACGACTTAAATGAGCTGCCTCTCTTGTAAGATCAACTTGAGACATCATAAAGACCGCAAATTGTTGTATACTTTCATCAAGTCTCAACCATTTCAGGGTGGGGATAAACTTAGACATTTTACCAAACAAATTCAGTAATATAAAATATCTTCTGAATGCATCACTAACTCCCGGATGTCTAACCTTTACGGCAACAAGAATAGGCTTAACTCGTTGGCCAGGATGGCGATACTTTAAAGTAGCTCGATAAACCTGAGCTATACTTTCGGATGCGACAGGTTCCTCCTTGTTTTTTTCGAATATCTCAGGCAATAAATGACCAAATGCTTTTTCGATAGTTTTCTTTATGTATGAATAGCTATGAGCTGGTGCATTTGCCTGAAGTTCTGCAATCTCTGTGCAGAGATCATTTGGGAAAAGATCTGGCCTCGAAGCCGCCCACTGGCCCCATTTAATGAATGCAGGTCCGGCCTTTTCTATGGTATAATGGACACATTGTAGCCATAGCTATACAAGGTGTACTGAGCAAGAACTTCATGATTTACGTCTCACGAGATAGGCTTTGGGTGAATTGGTGTGAGCCGGTTAGTTTGCCAAAAAATAAATCTTTTGGACCAAAATCTGCCTCTGTTAGTTTCGCCTTTTTATTCTAATCAATAATGTTAAAAAATTTTGGAGCAATAAGCAGTTTATTATCTTATAAAAGCACATATACAAGCATTACTTTGTATGCCTTTATCATAACCCAAAACCAAACAATAGACCCCTAATCTAATTCTAACTTAAGTTAGTGCACCAAAATTTAGCTTCCTAGGGTTTTAACTTAAGTTAATGGATAACTGAACCATTATCGATCAACATCACATAACACTGTATGATCAAAATATCACAAAAAACAACTGATAATTTTTGGTTTAAATATAAAGAAAGAAAGAAAGAAAGAAAAGAGTACTAACAAGGTGTGAAGCAGAAGGACGGCCATTATCTGAAGTAGTAGCAACAATCTTGAGAAATCAAGCATTTATTCTTTTATGACGAAAGCCTGTGGATATCAAAGGTTTGGAAGATGAAGGGGTAACAAGAAGTTCATTGATGGTGAAATCTTTAAACAACACTCCATATCAAACACCTAGTGATATTCATTCGCTCATTACTTCAAAAAAAAATTCAATCGATTTTCATTCTTTACAAGTCCTCTCGATCGATCGATTCGATATATTACCTAATAAACCAAATCAAACACCTAGTGATTCAGATTGATCAACAATTATGTGATTTCATAAAGTTCAACAATAAACAAATACAAGCAGCTTGTGTTTCAGATCGACATACCTTTTATTATTTGTTCGATTTCCTCATCGCTTATCACATCGTCTTCCTCCATTAATTAACAATAAGAAATCAGTCATTGTTCTAATTGACGGCGGCGAGGTTAATTAAAGTTGAATAATACGAATCGGACAAAATCGATCGAAGGAAGATGAATAGGAAGTCGAGGAGAGTTTTGACGTTGATTACCGACGTCGAGTAACAGTTTTGGATGATGAAGAGGATTTCCGGTGGTGGTTTGTGACGGTCTAGGGTTTTCGTCGCCGGAGAACGGGAAATGAAGAAGGAGTGGGCTGTTTTTTTGGTTTTATATATGGCGTGCATAATTACCTTTTTACCCCTCCGTGTTATTTTTTGTTAATTGATCCTAGCATTAGATGTGATCCAATGGTCTAAATTTGTTTCTTAGTTTTCACAAAAATCTTTATTTTGAATGAATACAACTCATCATATCATATATTCATATATCATATCATATATATATATATTAGGATTTTTTTACCCGCACGATATGCGGCTGCTTTAAAAAGGTGCTCAATAAAGTGAGATTTGAGTTAAACTTGCTTAAAAAAATATTTAATGAAACGCTTAATATGTGAACAAATGAGTTAATGGAATGGATCAATAATGATCGTAAAAAAAAACATATGGACGAATAATCTATTTAGTTTCACTTAATTAAATTAGCAATAACGTATTCATTATCCAATCATTAAACTAATTGTTATATACACTTGTTTTGAACTAACTCTTCGTCTACCATCATAATATTTTTCTCATCATCACAATGAAAAATTGTATTGTTAAAAAACAAAAGAAAAAAGAAATTATATTAACCATTATCATAAAATTCAAAAAAAGATAAAAGAATTAAACCAAAAATTGTACATAATTTCCATAGTGATATGAACGAAAGAATTAACATAACTCTTTCAGAAAGTTATGATATTATACAAAGCTCTTAACTCATATAAGATGAATATAATTTGGTGGTGATAAAAAAACTTATAAACTTTAAATATTGCCACTAGTGATTAATGCAATGAGAGTTCCAACTAACCAATGGCCTGAGCAAACTTTCATATAATCACCAAAAAAAAAAAAAAACGAAAGGAATCTCATATAAATGTTGCATAAAAAAGATAATGAAATATCATTAGGTATAGACGTGATTTTTTAAACTAAAGAGAAGATATCATTTTATCTAATGAGAAGATCTTAGATTCTTACAATATATATATTTATTTATTTTAACATATATACGTTCATTTGTTTTTTAAATATATAGTTTATTTAAAGAAAAATATGGAGTTGACACATAGGATAAAATGACAATTTTTCAAATTAATTTTAGATTGCAAGAGAGTTTTAAAATGCTTGGTTAACTATTATTTTATAAGAGTTATATATATACAAGGATTTTTACCCCGCACGATGCGCGGCTCTTGAATTATATTTTCAAAACTTTTAGTATTGAATCAATAAAATCTCTAATAAGCAACGTTTAAATAAAAAATTATATAAAATAATTGAAAATATTTAAAAATCAAATATTCAAAATTTTCTTAATAGTCAAATCCACCGCATAAATGAGTGGACAAACATAATATTAGAATACATACAAACAATTAGCAACAACAATTTTGTGAAATAAACTTGTTATATTGATTTAGTATAAAACACATATTGATATAGACGCTTTATATGTTAGTAATTAACAAACTTACATATTGGAAAAAAGGTGCTAGCAATTATTTATTTGGAAACAAAACAAATTAAAAAACTGATTATTTTATTCACAATATGTTGTGATTTTATTTTATTGATATTGTAACAAAAAAGGAATGTAGTATATATTAAATGGGAAAAATTTATAAAGATGACACATATGAAATATTTTATGTGGCAAAATCTAAAGATAGCTTTAAGTTGAGTTGAATGGTTTTAAAAAGCTAGGATAACTATTGTTTTATTAGGTATATAGATAGATATAGATATATATATATGTTAAAAACCGTGCGTGCTTCTCACATCCCATTCTTTTTCTTTTGGTTTTCCTTTTTTAATCTTTTCCGATTTGTCGGGTAAGGAAAGCGTAGATACAACTTTGTGATGGTATATTCGTACAAGCTCTTAAGCGCCAGGTACAACATTAAGTCATATAGTATATACGTATAGATATGTACACTTGAACCACCAAATCCCCGATATTCAGCGACACCCAACACCTCCAAAAACAACCACCGTGAATAACAACGGCTAACCACCTCCTGTAACAACAACCGGCCTTCTTTCACCGTCATTTCCTCCATTCACAACCATTTACTAAAATCAAGTAGCCCACCGAACAAGAAGCAATTTTACCTTTTATTTTTTTAAGTCTTCGAATAAATCATTGAGATGTCAGCGTGTATCATCGCGTTCGTAGTACTGGCCGGAGATAGCGGTGGAGATGGGAAATCCGAGAAGAATGGGCGTAGGTCATCACCACAGTTGTTTGAGGATGTATCAGGTGACGGTGGTCGGATATTTATGTAAGCTAGCTCACGAATGGAAAAAAAAATACCCAAAACTTCTTTGCCCTTTATCGTTAGCAGATACTTATTTGCATTCTTCATTTGCTCATAGGTTGTTTCATAGGTTGCACACCGTAGGTTGTTTACCGTTATTTGCACCACCCGTTATTTTAGTTTACCGTAGCGGCTTATGGTACTCTGCTCCGTGGGTTGTTTAGAAAATAGTTTAATCCCTTTAGTTTTTAGTCATTTTTTATGTATAGGTAGGCTTTGTTTACTATGCTCTTACTTTTTATGTTGTTATTTGCGTAATATGGTTGCTAGAGTTTATGTTATGTGCTAAGGTTTTGTTACCGTATGCTTGCTACCCTTCCCTACTCGTAAGGAGGCATACCCGGCGGACCCAGAGGACAGGTATTATCGCCTTATCATGTTCTCGACAGACAGGTATAAACACTTTACCCTTTTACGGCTTTTATATCTTCCTGGCCGGAGGTCCATATGGAAGCAGTCTCTCCACCTTTGGGTAGAGGTAAGACTGTCTACAGCTCACCTCCCCCATACGCAGGAATTAGGTACAGTTGTTGTTAGTTGTTATTTGCTCATAAAAATGAAGCCTACATGGAAAAGTGATTCAACATGTGAGGTATAGAGAGGATGAAATTGGAGATGTTAGAATAGTAGATCCACCGTTTAGTAAACATGAAAGATCATGTGGATCTCAAAATGACCACTCATTGTTTCTCTTATTTTTATGGAGGAAAAACAAAACCTGCCCACCGTTTTCTCATTTTTTCTACTCAGAGTATTA
Source organism: Erigeron canadensis (assembly GCF_010389155.1). Lineage (NCBI taxonomy): Eukaryota > Viridiplantae > Streptophyta > Magnoliopsida > Asterales > Asteraceae > Erigeron > Erigeron canadensis. The sequence goes on from NC_057765.1 coordinate 24,710,985, forward strand.
GGAATGGTAGTGTTCTCACACCAAGGTGATAGTGTCATATCATCACTCCACCATAATCACACCACTTCCATAACAATAACTCAAAAAATTATACCCCATAATATTAGAATAACCAATCAAAAACAAAAGAAAACAATAAAAAATTAACCACACCATCACCACCCAACTCTTCCCAAGGTGGACACATCTACCTTGAGGCTTTCACATCACAACCACATCAACCACCTTGATGACACCAATGTGGAAGCCTTCCACCTTGTCCATTCAAACACCATTACAAATTGACTTATGACTCGGTAGTTTAAAAAATGTGTCATCAAAAAAGAGTACACCTGTCTTTCAAAAAGGTGTCATTCTATATAAAATATTCATATTTTACTTTTCATCTAATATCTTAGAGCATTCACAACGGATTCGTCCCTGTTCGTTCTCCGCTCGTTTTTGACTGAGGGGCGAGTGCACACGGTTAGGTGTGGCTCGTCCCGGTGCTCGTTCTCGACTGTTCGTCCCCCCAGAAACGAGAGGAGCGTTTGTTATTTTTTTTTAGCCAACGTCTAGTTTTTCAGATTTTTCAAAAATGTTACACTATCAGTCCCTAAAACGGCTATTTCCAAATTTTATACCCATTTTCACTTTTGATCCCTCTTTATCACTTATATATAGAACTCTTTACATCTATAGTTTTTATACACAAAAAACACACTTTTTTAAACATAAAACACACTTTTTTAAACATAAAACACAATTTCATATATCTAAAATCATCATGTCTTTTTCACTTCCGTCGAGTGCTAACACATACACACGACAGGAGTTATTTGGGAACGACTCCGACGATGAAGAACTTATCACTATAATGGGTGATTTTATCGTTTTGCTCGAAAATGGGGACTCTTCAACCCCTTTCACACGTGTTTATATCCCAAGAGATCGACTTGGTGCAGGGAATCAGTTGATGAATGATTACTTTGTCGAAAACTCAAAGTACCCGCCACACTTCTTTAGGCGGCGTTTTCGCATGCGAAAAGAGCTATTCATGCGTATAGCTAACGATAGCGCTTCTTTCTCCCCAGTTGGTGACGAGCCTGTGCCTCCTCATTTTGTTGAGTTTCGAAACCAGCGTGTAGATGCACGGGGTAACCTCGGTTTTTCTGCAATTCAAAAGTGTACATCTACGATACGTCAGCTAGCGTATGACAACGTAGTCGATTCACTTGATGAGTATCTACAAATGGGTGAACAAACTTCCAGAGACGCGCTTGATGCGTTTTGTAAGTGTGTGTTTGACCTTTACAGGGAAGAGTACTTACGAAGACCAACAACAGATGATATACAACGTATCTACCAGAAACACGCAGAACTCCATGGTTTTCCAGGGATGCTTGGGAGCATCGACTGTATGCATTGGCCCTGGAAAAGGTGTCCAAAAGCATGGCAAGGTCAGTTCACTCGAGGTATAAAAGGGTACCAACCATCATTCTTGAAGCGGTAGCATCGTACAATTTATGGATTTGGCATGCATTTTTTGGAACGGCAGGTTCGAATAATGACATAAACGTACTCAATCAACTACATTTGTTTAGGGAAATCGTTGAGGATACGGCTCCGGATACTTCATTTACAGTTAACGGAACCGAGTATAAGAATGGGTACTATCTAGCCGACGGTATTTATCCTGAGTGGGCGACATTTGTCAAAGCTTTTTCATGCCCACAAGACCTGAAGAAGAAAAAATTCAAGAAGTATCAAGAAAGTGCGCGAAAAGATGTGGAACAAGCATTTGGAGTTCTCCAAGGTCGTTGGGCAATCCTTACACACCCCTCAAGGTCGTTGTTTTTGATAATGTAAATATTATTTTACAATCTAATACTTTTTATTGCAATTTTATCTTGGTATGATGTATGGTAAAAGATTGACAATGTTTATTAAAGTGTCTTTGTTTTTGATAATGTAAATATTATTTTACAATCTAATACTTTTTAGGCATGAAAGAAACCGCGTAAAACTTTTAAATATTCGTACATAGCAAACATCATGTTGGTTAAATACTTTTCGTATAAGTTCGTCGCGCATAGGTTATGCTGTGTCAGTTATCATATATTTAATATTTAAATTATAATCTTATTATTCGTGTCGTAATCTGATCATTTTTTATATTATGATAAACTTTGTAACTATCTATTGTTTTTTATTTACGTTTTCAGTCAGCTTTGTACAACGTAAGATTTTAATCTAACGTGAGATACATATGTATAACCATATTAAAATTAATATATTTATATTATTTAATACTCGTAAGTCATATTTTTTAGTTTTATAAGATAAATATATTTTTTAGTATAAGATACATATGTATAACCAGATTAAAATTAATATATTTATATTATTTAATTGACCATATATAAATTCTTATTATTCGCGTCGTAATCTAACACGTTTTTAATTTATATTATGATAAACTACGAATAATTATGTAATTAACAATTAATGTTTATTTACGTTATCAGTCAGTCCTATGTAACATACGATTTTAATCTAAAGTTAGATCCATATGTATTGCCAAGTTAAATTTAATATATTTATATAAGAGGGACCAAAGTATGTGGTTGTTATGTATCTAGCTTAGATATATAACTTCTCACATTTTATTTTTTTAATCGATAAAAAAACATGGGGCCCATTATTTATTCAAAATATTAAAAAATTAGTATGTGACAAGTTCTAGACCTAGCTTAGGTACATAGCAACCACACACTCACTTTTTCTTTTATATTATTTAATAAGTCATATGATTTGGTTTTATAAGATAATTATATTTATAATCTATATATGGTATGAGATGATCAATGTATGGATATAGTTCAGACAAAGATTACAATAGATAAAAATCGAATCAATTATCAATTAGAACATGAAGGTTCATACGTTATCTATCGTAGGATCTTGCTTAATTGATCGTCCATTTATATGTTTTCCTAATCGCAACATAAGAATCCCTATCAATAATAATCGACGCAACACGCATGTAGCATGCTAGTTAGATATTCATAAAAACGCAAAGATTATGTTAAATTAGTTTTATATGTAGCTTTTAGATGAAAATACTAATAAAAATAATATTTTATGATTGATCTAAAAAACTAAAAATTTAAATAATATAAATGGAAAAGCCAAATGACAAATATGACAATGTATGGTTGTGTAACACCCCATAATTTAAGGTAAATTAAATAAGTATTTTTAATCTATGTAGACTATAATATACTTTATAAATAAAGGTTATATATATATATGATACTAGATATATGTTTGATATCATTTTACAACTTAGTACTTTTAGTGTATAAAGTAGGTTATTTTAGGGACTAAATATGTCATTTATTTAAAGATCATATTATTAGTAGATACAACATAAATAGATATATATAAGTCAAAAGAAAAGTAAAAAGAAAAAAAATAAAATACTCCTGATAGTTCTTTCCACACACAGCTCGTTCCTTCGTGTGTGAAATAGTGTGTGTAAGTAAGTTGTTAGGTCGAAAATTGACTAAGTATGATTTGTTCAAACTAGTTGAGGTCCAGTGAAGAAAACTTGCTCAGGATTCTGAAGTCATTCAGAATAAAGCTCACTGAAGCCTCACTTCAGATTCAGAATCAACCTACACTGAAGACGTTCAGACTGAAGTCAAAGACTGAAGAAGAAGATCATCTCAGAAGCAGAGCTCAGAGAAGATCTTACCTGAAGTTGAATCTGAAGACGCTCAGTGAAAAAGTACTTACAACACTTTTTCACTGATTACGAGGAAAGTCTCTTTGTAGCTTTAACTACCTTTACCCGGTTAATTACTCTATACCTGGGATTAGGAAAGTTTTAGCAAAAGGTTGGGAATAAAGTATGTCAAGTCACATCAAAAGAACTTACATACTTTACCTTAAACAAGCATGTTATGGATTTGTCCCACAAAAATCCATAAATGTATCCAACCATATTTGTATGGCATATTGCCATGTCATCAAGACATGTTTGCCTATAAATATAAGACTTCTCACACTTGCAAAATAGCTTGGAACTTTGGCAATTGCAACGTGTGATATTACTCTAAGTATTCTTACGAGTAATTCCTTGTCGCATAGATCATTTGTATTTCTGGGGTTGTTTAGATATTTTCACAATTGTGATTATTTTTGTTCCGCAACAACTCTTGTATTTTGTTTATAGAAATAAATAAAATACATTGAAAAATACATCTCGACTCATTGCCATAATACTTGAATATACTTAGTATTTATATAGTTTCAAGCACTTGTTCTTTATTGTTCATATCCATATCTGGATCGTGGTACTTAACTAGTCGTTATCTAGATTCGAACCACTTGCCAGTCGGGTTACTTGATATACTTGTGTTTATTACTAACCTATTTTAAATCTTGTTATATCTTGTTCTCTTTGTACATCTTGTGTAGGTGGACTCACATTTAGTATCAAAGCCTCCCAGGTTGAATCATTAAATTGTTATACCTGTTTTGATCCTACAAGATGTCTGGAACCGAACAACCGAATCCAAATGGTAACCCTAACCCAAATGTCAATATGAATCAAAATCCACCACCTCCACCACCAGTTCAACCCAGTGTTCATGTTCACTTTCCAAACAATTCGGTACCTAAATTTAATGGAAATAGTGACACATTCATTACTTGGAAGGCATGTATGCTCAAGTACATCGCTGGAGTTGAAAGAAACTTGACCACCATTCTTGTAGAAGGTCCTTATGTTCCCATGAATGCATCAACTGTTGTTTTTAACCAAGATGGGACCCCTAGGTTAACACCCAAAGAGAAAGATCATTGGTCAGAGAAAGACCATCGTTTGGTTGACCTAGATTTCAAATTACAAAATATGATTCTCTTTGCTGTCCCAGAAAGTTTAAAACCCACTCTTGTTTTACTTGATAATTCTAAGTTAATGTGGGAAGAATTGCTAACACAGTTTGAAGGAACAAAGGAAACTATTACCACAAGAAAAGTTTCTTTGAATAAAAAATATGAAGCATTTTTTGCATTACCAAATGAATCTCTAAGTGAAACATATCTTAGATTTACAAATTTGGTCAATCAATTAAAAACTCTTAGTGTTACAAAAGACAAAGAAATTTTGCTTGAAAAGTTTTGTGATATATTGCCTTCTAAATGGGAGAATTTGATCATGGTTTTAAGACAAGGCAAAACCCTTCATTGTCACACTTTGGCCTCCTTGTATGGTGCCTTCAGATACACTGAGGAGAATAAAGCTGAGAGAGCTGTGGCTGAGCAAGATGCAAAGAATCATACTTCGACCAGTTCTACATTGGTTCATTATTCTGAACCACAAGATGCTGCCCTACTGTCTTCTGAGAGTGATCAGTCCGACTCTGTGAAGAAGATGGTAGCTGAGTTAATGAAAGCTGGTATTTCTGAATATACATCACATGAATGTGATGAGGATGATGATAATGACCTTGTTTCCATGATTGCCAAAACTTTTAATCGTTTTAAATTTAAATCAAAGAGAAATGGCAAACAATTTTCTTCAAATAATACTATCGATAAGTCCAATTTAGAATGTTTTAAATGTGGAAAGAAAGGACATTTTATGAAGGAATGCAGATCATCACAACCCTCCTCATCACACACTGCCCCTAACCATTCTATTTTTCAGAAGCATGATGATGGGTACAAAGCCAAGTACAAAAAGCTGAAAGCCCACATGGCGATGATGGCTCAGGAAGAATCCAACAAGAATAGCTGCATGGTGGCAGACACTGAAAAATGGGAGGATTCTGACGTGACATCTGATGATGAAGAAGAAGTAAGGGATATGTGTTTCATGGCTCGTGAAGATCATAGTCATGTTGTTAAGTTTGATGTTGAATCTGGTCGTTGGGTGGATATCATCATGAAGAAGGTTAGTACTTTTGGTTTTGAGAAGGATGAAGAACAAAAACTGGATCTTTTGATTCTTATAGAGGCTGACATAACTTATGTTGAAACTGTGCGTTCAGAGAGTATAAAAATGTTTGAAATAAATTCTTCTGAACTGAATGTCAGTCAAGCCAGATTAAAAGAACTAAAAGATGTTCAGTTGGCTTTGAAAAGTTATCAATCTTTGGTTTCCAAACTTGAATTGGAAAAAGAAGAACTAAAAATTATTTTGGAAAAAGAACAGAAAATAATTAAATCTTGGATGAAGTCACCTTTTCCTGAAGCTGCCATTAAGAAAACTTTTGAAAATCAAAGAATCGCTTATAGCACTGGTGATCTTCATCTTGCATCTGTAATAACTGATTTGGATGCACTTCCTAAAGAAATTAGACCAGAGATCATTTTTAAAGATCTTGGAAAATCAAAAGTGATAACTGATCAAAACCAGGAACACTCTGAGGGCAAATCTGAAGCATGTCAGACCAGTGCTTCAGACAAGAAAGCCAAACACAAGAAATTTTCCCCTCAGTCTTCAAATAAGGTTCCTAAGAACCTTCAGAGGAAGAAAACTGTGATCCCTGCTGAGCCTTCTACCTCAGATTCTGGTAGAGCTCAGGTGTCTAATTCAGAATCTATTTTGTTAAGGATTGAAAGTCAATTTCAGAATTTGGCTAGGCAAGTGCAGAGCTGTAATGCACGTTTAAAAAATGTTGAAAGCACTCCCCAAAATCCCAAACAAAACCCAAAGCCTTTTTCAAAGAAAATCAAACAAGAAAAGCAAAAATCTGAGAAGAAAAAGGTTCCTGAAGTCATCAAACCAACTGTTTTTGTATCATCTGAAATTATGACTGAAATTCCCTTTGATCCTTCTGTTCCTTATGTGCCAAAGAAATCTGAGGCTGTTCAGGGAAAGTCCAGTGAACCCATCAAAAGATGGGTTCCCAAAAAGAACTAATCTTTGTGTATGTGCAGGGTGACCGCAAAAAGAACACTTGGTTCCTTGACAGTGCTGCTGGCAGAACCATGACTGGTCACAAAACCCTGCTAGAGGAATATAGGGTGCAAGAAGGGCCCTCAATAACTTTTGGAAATGATGAAAATGGACAAACTGAGGGATATGGTGTCGTGAACAATGGACAAGTCAAATTCACTAAAGTTGCATATGTGAATGGTTTGAAATATAACCTGATCAGTGTCAACCAACTGTGTGATGATGGCTTTAAGGTTTTATTTGATGTTTCACAAGGCACCATATTCAACAGAGATTGAAAGGTAGTAATGATTGCACCCAGAAAGGGAAACATTTATGTTGTAGATATGAATAGTACTACTTCTGAACAATTTTTTACTCAAGGGCAGATGAGGACACCAACTGGTTGTGGCACAAAAGGTTATCCTATCTCAATTTCAAAAATATTAATAAGTTGTCAAGAAAACAACTGGCTGATGGGATACCAGCCATGTCTTTTGATAAAGACAAACCATGTCCAGGATGTGAAATGGGAAAGAAGAAGAGAGCATCCTTCAAGACCAAGCAAAATTTCAGCATCACTGAACCACTTCATATGCTTCATATGGATCTTTTTGGTCCTGTGAATGTTCAGACAAGAGCGGGGAAGAAGTACACTCTGGTTGTAGTCGATGAATATTCAAGATATTGTTGGGTGATCTTCCTCAGAAACAAAAGTGAAGCTGCTGCTGAAATAATTGCCCTCATCAAACAGATTGAACTCAAGCACAAGCGAAAAGTACGTCAGCTCAGAAGTGACAATGGCACTGAATTCAGAAATTTCACTCTGGAAACCTTCTGCACTGACTCTGGCATATCTCAGAACTTCTCCTCGGCACATACTCCAGAGCAAAATGGTGTTGTAGAAAGAAAGAATCGAACGCTAATAGAAGCTGCCAGAAGTATGTTAAATGAATCAGGTCTTCCAAAATGTTTTTGGGCTGAAGCTGTTGCAACTGCTTGCTACACCCAGAATCGTTCCATTTATGTCAAAAGACATAAGAAGACTGCCTATGAAGTGCTCATAAATAGAAAGCCTAATATTGGATATTTTCATGTTTTTGGATGTCCAGTATATATTCTGAATGATTCCAGCAAATTGGGCAAATTTGATGCCAAAGCTGATGAAGGTTACTTCCTAGGTTATTCAACAATTCGCAAGGCCTTTAGAGTCTATAACAAAAGACTTGAAAAGGTTGATGAGTCAATTCATGTTTCCTTTGATGAATCAAATTCTGCAATCTTTAATAAACCAATCCCTGAACCACCTTCAGATGGTCCTATCAGTTTTGGTGAATCTGATCACAATGACAAATCTGATCAGTTACCTGAACATGTTTCTAATCATTCCAGTTCAGAACCAGTTACAAGTCAGCAAAATAGCATTCCATTTTATCCTTCAGTCACATTCAAACTACCCTCTGAATTGACTATTGGATCAGATGTCCGTGCTGCTCCTCAGATATCAGTATCCCCTGAATTACCTCAGAATGAAGAATTTCATGATGTAAATCGTGATTTACAAGATGATGAAGATGGTGAAGCTGAAATAGTCTATTCTGAACCATCTCCTGAAGTAAGCCAGAGGAGTTCTTGCACTGATATGATTATTCATCCTGGTCATTACTCTAAATGGACTCGCTCACATCCAATTGATCAAGTGATTGGCGATCCAAGTAGAGGGGTTCAGACCAGAAGAGCCACAAGCGATCAATGCTTATATGTCAGCTTCTTATCACTGATAGAATCGAAGAAGATTGACGAGGCTTTAAAAGATCCAAGTTGGGTTGAAGCCATGTAGGAAGAGCTCAACCAATTTGAAAGGAACAATGTTTGGGAGCTTGTTCCATGTCCCCCCAATCTGAAGAAAGAACCAATTGGGACAAGATGGGTTTTTCGAAACAAGGTAGATGAAGATGGTCATGTAATCAGGAACAAGGCCAGACTTGTTGTAAAGGGTTATAGGGTTATAAGATTAAATGTTTCAGCAAGTTCATTGTACAGGACAAACTAGTCATTGTTAGTCCCCCGGGTCACTTCGTGAGCGAAAGAAATTTGAACAGATGGTTTGTCCAACTCATATTTTTAGCTTTTGATCATAAATACGAGCTGTATATATAGGTTCTGTATAGTTTCCCTTGGTGACCCATGTCAAAAGAAAACCACCTGATGCTTTCGTCTAGGTTCTACTTCAGTTTGTGGTCATAAATTGAGAAGTATACATTTAGGCAGCTTGGGGCCGTTTTCATTGCGGGTTCAAGTTAAACCACCTGATGGTTTTATATATTAATCGTTTTTATGTGAAAGTGTATCAAGTGTTAGTTTTTAGAAATTGGATAGAAAAATCTTTTCATGGAGTCTACATCATAATACGACTTTGCTTCTAGTCAAAAGACTTGGGTTGTTACTAGTATGCTATTTTAAAGATTCAATTCTAGCAGTTTAATTACTTATTGGAGCTAAATATTGCTGGTCTTTTGGTGCTCTCACAAAGAAACCCAGCTGATGGTTTTGTTAAAATTACGTCTTAGCTTCTGGTCTTTGAACAAGAGTTAGGTTTATTAGCAAGTCTCATATAGTATCAATCAGGGATTTATGTTAAAAACTACCTGATGATTTATTGTAACACCCCAAGAATTTTTAAGGTAAAAGAAATTAACCCCTTTTTATAGTTTTGTCATTAAATTAATTTCCTAGTATTTTATTTTTGATTATGGGGTTAATTTAGTTGAAACTTTGGCGGATAGCGGGTATTATTACCCACAAATTTCAGTTGGGTCGTGGCAAGCCAGGGAAGTGCCAGCCAACTTCTTTTTCCTTGACTCACACTTCCACTTTGTTCTTCAACAATTCCTTCATGCAATTCTTCTACTTCATTTCAAATATTAAGGCAATTCTCTCTTTAATTCAAGAACAAGAACACCCATATTAATCATCACCATCAAAGAATCTTCAATTAAGAATTCAAAAGCTAGGGTTTGTGGATTTGGTGGTGGTGGCCGAAAATTGAGAGAAGAAGGGGAAGAAATTGTAGCTTGAAAACCCTAATCTATTATCTTCCATTTGATTGAGGTATTGATTTCCCTTAATTTAGTTTTCTTCTCTCTTTTGAATTTAGGGTTCATGAATGAACCAAATTGGGGGTTTTACTAGAAATTGAATTATGGCTAATTTTCCCCAATTCCTTAATTAACCTAGTTGTCATTGAGTTATTTGATGTGTGGATTATGAAATTTATAAGTTTTATGTGATAATTTGAGTTTGTGAGAAAAGATGAAATTTTGCTAGTTATTGGAATATGGATGAAAATGGTAGGATGAACTACCTAATGTTGTTGTTAAAGATGAAAGTAACTCAATGACAAATGGGTTGGGTTTAGAAAAGGCTAGTAATTGAGTATGACTAGGTTAAACTAGTCAATTTGTGAATGAAAGCTTATGCATTTTATGATATGATCATAGGTTGAGCTTGTTGAGCATTATTGTTTAGCTTTGTTGTCTTTGTTGCGGAGAAGGTGAGTATATTTGCATACCTTTATGTTTATGTTGGATCAATTGACCACATCATGTTGAAGCCTTTTGTCCATGGTGGTTTTGACCATTTCATGTTGAAGTTTATTTGTCCATGTGTGGTAGTTGATGCGGCAGTAGCCCATGTGGGGGCATAGTATTTGTTGAGGCCTAAGAACCTCCGGGGCCTAAGAACCCCGATAGTTGATCTATTGAGGCCTAAGAACCTCCGGTGGCCTAAGAACCCCGATAGATGATCATGATTATGTTGTTTAGCTTATATGGAGCCATATATGTGATGTTAGTGTGCAAGGTGAATATGTAAATGTAACATGACGATGCCATAGATTACATGTGAAAGTCCTTGTACTTTGCCTTCCTTCGTATTCGTAAATGTATGTAAGTATATTCACTAAGCCTTTGCTTATGTTTTAGTTTTTTACTCTTTTATAGGTAGTTCCGGAAGAAGGAACTAGTGTGGTTGATATTGAAAGATTTGATAGAGCTTGAAGTGGTATTTTGCAAGATTTGAAGGTATTAGGTCATTCATGGATGAATGGCTAGTTTTGTTTTTAGAGGCTTAGAAGTCCCTCTCCCTTTGGCTCTTGATACTTTTCGTTTTGATGGGCTTGTTTTGGTCAAATTGTGTAAATGGGCAAGTGTAAGTTTCAGCAAACTGTGAAGTTGTATTTGGATAAAAATAGCGTCAAATGGGTAAATGACCCATTCTTTGTGTTCAAGAGTTTCGAAAGAGTTTGGTAAAGTTCGTTTTGAAATTTGAAGGTCACAAGTTCGATTTAGTGTCGAAAATGTTTTAGGGTTGCTGATGTGCTGTCCACTGCGGCGCAGTAGGGGTGATTTCACCCACTGCGGCGCAGTGGTTTTCCTCGACCTGAATTGATGTTCTTCCGCAGTGGGGCTTTGTCCCTTTCTTTGCCGAGGCTTTCCACTGCGGCGCAGTGGGGAGTGCTTGACCCTCTGCGGCGCAGTGGGGTGTAAAAAAAAAAAATTCAGTATTTCGGTTTATCAAGTTTAGTCCTTTCATTTATGGACCAACTGTTCGTTACCAAAGTTATTCAGGTGGTAGTCGTCTTTCAATAATTGATGTAAAATCTGTTCATGAGTTTACATAGTAACTACATCCTGCCCTTGGTCATAACTCTTGAGTCATTAGTTTCAGTCTTGTGTTTAGAACTTTATCTTATATTATGTAAAGGTCTTGTGTCTGGAGCTTTGGTCATTCTACACGTGGAAGTAACAAGTCATGCACCAAGTTCTATTTTTGAAATTATACACTAGTCGATAATAGTTACAGTTTATAAAAGAAAAATAACATAAAATAAATGTTTTTAATAAAAAAAAAAATTCGGGCGTTTCAGGTTGTGTGCACTTAAAGCTTCAGATGTTTTTTAAATTTTTATCCTTTTTTTAACCAATGAGTACATGTTACCAAGTACCCCGTGTATGTATTTTCTGATATAAATATAATTTGTGATTTTGATATTAAAACTTCTATAAATAAATGTTAATTTTATAAAGTAAAGGGACTAATGTTATGTTTTCTCAATAATAAATTTGGTAATTATACCATTATTTAGATCTAAGTGTTGTGGTTAAAAGTTAAAACACATCTAACGATCTTTGTTTTTTCATAAAAGAATTTAAAACCTTGTTATATATATATTGGTAGATTAAATTAAAGTTAAATTTTAAAACATTAAGAAAGGTAAATTAAACAAATATTTATGACAAGGTTAATAATAATATTAATAAAAAAACATGGTGATGATCCATTTTAATAAAATAAAATAACAAGTTTACGTATTGGTATCCTATAATAAGTTACAATACAATCAATCATTAAAAATATATCTCAAAACTACAAGCTTGAAAAATACGTAAATAATAATATCACAATTAGTAAAAGAAAGAATGAGAATCAAATAATTTATACATACTATTATTTATGGTATATTTTAACAATTATTAAGGTTATATTTGTCATATACCTTATTTAACCTTTTTAGATTTAATTTAATTTTAATATATTTAAATTAGTATTATTTCCTTATTTAAGTTTGTAAGCGTTAGTAATTAATGTTTTTAATGATATAATTATGAAAACTAATATTTTTATAGTTTTCTTTTTTTATGTAATACGTTTTTATTAAATTATATTTTTGTATATGATTTTTTATCATGTAACAAATAAAATTTGGTAAGGATTTCTGTAGAGGATTTTTATCATATAACGATTTTATTAGATCAATATTTTGAAAACTGGACCGGATGTCAAACCAGCCTTCTTAATAAAAAGATAAAAAACAAATATGAAGTTTATAGTAAGTTATCACAATTATATCAGAAAAATAGTTGTATGAAAATTGCAATGATATTATGCATAATTTTAACTTATTAGATTAACACAACATGCGATATGTAGATTGGTAATTAAGTTGCTTAGTAATTTTAGTGTATAACTAAATTATTCGAGCAAAATGTTAAAGCACAAGTACAATGACAATGCAGACATATCCGGATTAATGAAAGACATCCAAAGAAACGAAAACCTTACTTAGCGAGACCTCTAATAGATCATGTATCCATTTTTTTTAACTGTTTGTTCACTGTTAATCGGAATCTAAACGACCTCTAATGTAACTTCATGTTTTTTAGTGGTTTAATTCTTTCCTGGTTAAATATATGTCAACTTATGATATAATAAAAATTTAATATGTAATTAATTATATATGTTTTCCGCGGATAATAATGTAGTTAATATTATCATTCAATAAATATGAAATAATTAAATTTGATTCAATAAATATGAAATAATTAATTTTGATTTAATGATCATAAATTAAAGAGAGAATTCTTTCACTATAATTAATCTTTAAAAACCATCCAAAATAAATCAAAATCATTATACTAAAATAATAAATATTGTCGACATGTTGATACCTTGTATATATAAGTATTAATCAATTGATAATTGATAAATTAGATAATAACTAAATATTAATATACGTATGAAAATTGAAAAGAACACAATGTATGTATGTAATTCTTTAAGTTTACCATAGTTGAAGGACTAATGTTAAAGGTTGTGATTAAAAGTTTGAACTAATTTAAAGGTTCTTGTTTTTTTATAAAAAAATTTAAGACTTTATTATATATATATTGATAGATAAATAAATATAAAAACATATATTTGAACACTATTTGATAAAGTACACATATTTTTCCGGTTTCAGTGCAAGTCCATCGAACAATCAATAGGCTAAAATTACAAAAGTAACTAGAGTGGCCAATGAAATGGAAAAACTTTATAAGCCCATTATTTAAAGTTACAATGTTACGTTTTGGCTAAAATTACAAAAGTAACTAGAGTGGCCAATGAAATGGAAAAACTTTATAAGCCCATTATTTAAAGTTACAATGTTACGTCACCTAAACATGCCTATAAGGCTATTGCACTTGAAACTTCATATATGCATATAAACTTATTTATAAGGGAAGTAATATTTCTACAACACACTTTAATCATCTACAACAATTTCTGCATTCACTATTAAAAAAATAGCCTTTAATGACACCAAAATTATAACACACATATATTAATGACAAGCAAAAACAGGTGTCATAAAAATACTGTCATATTTTATAAAATTTGAAGTAATTTTTTGGTTTCTGGAATTCTGGTAGACCATGGTATAGACACCACCTTTGGTGGGTCAAAAGAGTTTCTATGAAGGCGGATGTGGCTATAATTGTAGTTTTTTGGGTTAATTGCACCATCATGAATTGTACATTTTGATCCAGGTGTATGTAATTATGAAACATTAATCGGTACAAGGGTTAATGTATGTTGCATTGTGGTGCAATGGAATTTCTCAACCAGTTTTTTTCTTTTAGCCAATATCGTGCCACCCTTTTTTCAATTTAGAGTTTAAAAATAAGCCAAGTTAACACAATTTATAGTACTCTAGTTGAAATTACCGAGTTATAATCGTCCATGTGGTGGAACAGAACTGGGCAATGCTGATAGTTTAAGATACAACTGCTGTTTCATATGTGTGGATGCTTCTCTCCCTGTTATAAACAAATATGTAGAGTAGAGAGTAGATCAGATGGTCAAATCAGGATTGCTTCGAGAAGTTTATGATATTGAGAGGCTTAAAGAAAATGTGAACCTGCTGAAGCAGCTTCTTCAAGATGCCATTGACAAAGTTATATTGAATACCAGAAGGCTTGTTCGTCATCAGGTAATATAATTGTTAAGCAGCCGTTCTTGGAAATAGAGATGACAAGATGGGTGGGTTGGATTGGGTAATGGGAACGGGCCAATCTAGTACCAGTCGAACGAAATATGCCAGCTTGGGTTATTATTGCAAAATTATTATAATTACAGTTCTAATATAATTCTTTGAGTTAAAGATGTTGGAGTGTGTATAGATTAAAGATAGACTTCGGACTACTTTCAACCCATTTCACCCTCTTCCGTTTCAGACTTTTCTTTTCATTTGACTCTATGATTACTAAAATAGGGTCGAGATTGACACCGTTGTTAATGATGAATCATCATTATTGATTATTATTATATTTCTTATTCTTTCTGCATATTTTGTCCTCCTCCTATGTTAATTTTCGATGATTCAGAACTTATAATCTGGTATTTGTGCAGGAAAGAAGGCTGATTCGGCTACAGACATTGTTTAAGCTTTTTAGTGCACTAAAGCTATGTGTATAAGAATTTGTTAAGTTTCCATGTGAATTATTAAGTGTGGGTAGTCATTGTTACCAATAGTGTCTCGAAGCAGGAGATCATGGAATGCTCCTTTCCTGTAAGAATCGCAACAATTTTTGCTTTGGAATATCCTTTACTGAAGATTAGCATTGCCTTTATGAACAAGGGATAAGGTAGAACTAACTGTTGCGGTTTACTTCACTACAAAGTATTGATGCTACTGATTTCAATCTATAAGATTCCTTGTGATAAGGTTTAAAATGTTCTAACATGGAAAACTCTCGTCTCTAATTGTAACAGATTCATATATTTAGTTACTATACTATATATAAGTTGCGTTTACAACTTACACTATGTCGGATTTCTTGCAAGGAAACGAGATTCCGATTGCCATTGCTGTTATTGCAGTTGCCATTGCTGCATTCGGCTTTTTCTCCTCCTACAACAAACCTAAAGGTATGTTCGTCACATCATTATTCAACTCCATCCATCTCTTTGAATCACTGCATCAATATTATTTTTATTACTCTTTTAGTATATATTTGTATTCCAATTTCCTGTTGGCCTTGGGTTTTTATCTAGTTAACTGCAGAACTTAATCATGGGCTCTTTAGTCGTTTATAAATCCTGAAAGTTTTAGAGAATTCAAGCTTGTCAAGCGCACCCATAACGTGGCCAAGTTCAAGTTCGCTCTGCCTACGCCTAATGCTGTGTTGGGACTTTCTATTGCACAGCATATTAGTTGCCGGTATATATGTGATTACCTTTCATATGTTCCCTGAAAAATTAATTACAGTTTGAGTACTTGGGGCGTCAAAAGGTCAAGATTCGGTCACTAAACTTAACATAAAACTGTCGTGACAATCACTATGAACCTGATACATGTAATACAAGAGAAAAGCTCACGGTCTTTAATTACTAACATGAAAACTCTCGTCTCTAATCATAACAAAATGCATATAATCGTTTGAAAGGTTCAGCAAAATGCATATAACAAAAGGTCAAGGTCGGTAGGAATAGTAGTTTCTACAGTCATGTCAGCTGCATGTTAATACCTTTTTGATAATGTGATATGACTGTATCCTTCTAATGATATGAAATTGATATGTCCTGCTGCTTCTCTTTGCCTTGTAATTCTGCTGTATAGAAGCTCCAACTCCAAATGTCTTACGTTTTTTAGTGGTTGCTGTTAATAATGATTGCAGAACCGAATACAAGCTCGTCTTTGAAAACACGGCTGATGTTTCGGATGATTTCGTGAAGAATGGGCAAATTATGTGGCAAACTTCATTTACCGGTCTTGAATTCTATATAATTTTGCGGTTGTAACTTTTATGGTTAATTTTAGAATTTTAAAATTATTTGTGGTTGTATGAAACACATTGTTTTGATATATATGAAATGCGCTCTTTTGCTATTTGTGTGTTTATTTGTATTATGAGATTAATTGTTATTTAATGTGTGGATATTAATAATTTTATAAAAAAAAATTTTTTAAAAAAATTTGAACCATGACATGCAAGAAAGGTGTCATAAAATAGTGTCATAAAAGCGTGTCATGAATTCTTGACGCGCGAAATGCGTGTCATAAAAATTTATAACGAGTCGATTTATGACACCAAAAAGCGTGTCATCTGACCACCTTTATGACAAACATTGATAATAAATTTTGTACCTTTGTTATAGATTGTTAAAACTTGTTGTATGAATATCACTCGATCGATCCCCTATTTATAAACTAGTGTAGCTAAATAAACATTTTTATATTTTATTTTTGTTAACAAAAAATTATATAACATTAGTATATTTTCAAATATATTTTACCAACTATATTTCTAAAGAAAAAAAAAAAATAATAATAAGTATCATGAGTGAGTTATCTAGTGATTTTAATAATGGGTTTAATCCAACCTTGACAAAAAGTTATTTTTTTAGGATTTTGCGTTGGGTTAAATGGTTTTCTCTAACCGATTGATTTTCTTACATAGAGATCAAATATGATTGGATGGGCTCATGTCTAATCCTAACTTGCAATCTCTCTATATATTAAAAGAAGATACATATTTTTTTTGAATGTGACATTTTTATTTTTTTTCAATATTGAAATTTTTATGACTTGTATTTTTTTATATTAAATTGCTATATTCATATTACCATGTATGATACTACCTCCGTCCTATTTAACGTGTCTTGTTTTAATATTCAAAGTCTTTGTTTTTTAACTTTGACCTTAAATATAATTATTTGTGTTATAAAATATTTGATGAAAATTATATCGATGAAAGCACATCTAAAACCGAATCAATTCATATAACTTTTATCAAATGTTATAACACAATAAAAGTTATCTAAGGTCAAACTTTAGAACAAAAGACTTTGAAAATTTAAACTATGACACTTTTAGTAGCACGGAGAGAGTATTAACATCATTTCCAATCCTAATCATTAATCACAATCATAATAATTAATATTTTATTTTTTTATTTTGTATTTAAATAATAATATGTTTATATACATTATACTATGTTTTTGTTTATTAGTTCAATAATATATTTTTTTCAAATGATATTGTTTATTATTTTATGTTTATTTTTTTGAAAAGTATTTATTATATTATATTTTATAAATATATCATAAAAAAGATTTTTTTGATTTATAAATATTTATGTTTTATTAGTCATGCTTTAACATATTTGACGTATATCATAAATTCATAAAAGTATAACTTTATTCATTACATCAATTGTTATCAGTCATAATTTGACAGTTTATTATATTTATTATAAATTATGAATAATAATGCAACTATCAGTTGTTAGTATTTTTATATTTATGTTATCATTAAGCCCGCACATGTAGATTTAATCTAGTTAAAAATATGTGAATAAGTAAATTTTGAAAACCATAAATTTCAAGTTCTAATATGTACCAAGTAATATACTTGGTCAAAATAAACATAATTGACACCTAATGCCAAAAATGGATATTTCTAAAGTATCTATTTTTTTTTTCTATTCTAATGAAAGTGTATATTTGACAGAAATTACATGCGTGTAGCTTTATTTTTCCATCACAAACATTGTATTGAGACTTTTTATCGTTGCTTCTTCCATCACAAAGATCATTGTAACTTTTTAGTGTAGCTAAAATTTTTTTGGCAATGTTATATATGTGTAAAATTTAACGTGAATGTGAATCAAACTTAATGAGATCGAAATAAGGGAAAGGGTTGTAATACGATTACTCACCAGAGGGTAATAAAAATATAGGATATAGCAATTAGTTTGCTCAACAACCTAAGAAAAAACATCTCATCACATAACCTCAATAAAAAGAACATATTGCAACCATGTTCGAACTTAAGCTTGTAGTAATTTGTTACGGACCGTCGAAATCTGTTACATTTATTTCGTTAATTAAGAAATTATTCTCCACTTAAAAATTAAATAGATTAGACTAGTAGTAGTTTTCAACGTGTAGAGGAGGGAAACACTTTCAAAAGGAACAACTACAAGTAACTTATAGATAAGAAGTTAAACTAAATATAACCTATTTTTGTAAAATTCTTACCAAATCATTTACATATGTTTCATTCTCCACTTCTCAAATCATCTATATAAATCTAAATTATCGTATGCGATTATCACAACTCAAATACTATATTCTTAGCTGCTTCTCTTTATTATTCTTCAGTCATCCAAACTCTACAACATCCATGGCTCGTTCCCATTTTAATACCCTCACTATAACAAAAATGTTAATTGCTCACAATTATTTCCTCGGTTTTCTAAAATATGTGAAAAAATATGTTAATTTGTTCACATTTAAAATTGTTAAAAAAAAAATTCACACTTAGAAGTGTGAAAAAATTAATAGAGACATACTTTTTTCACAAGTATAAATGTATACGCAAAATGTTCACACTTAAAAGTATGAAAAAATATCAAACATTTTCACACTTAAAAGTGTGAGAGCTAACTTATCACACTCAAATTCCTCGCACTTCCTCTTGTGTGAGGAAATTTGGTGTCACAAATTACTTCCACACTTTTAAGTGTTAACAGTTATATATTTTTACACACTTGAAAATGTGAACTTTTTGTTTCTATATATATAATTGTGAAAATTTTTTGATCCTTTAACTTTATTCACACGTTTAAATGTGAGTTTTTTCCACACATTTATAAGTGTGAACAAATTTACAATATTTTAAACATTTTTAAAAATTACGAAGAAATGAGTGTTAAGATATAACAAATGTAGTGCCTTCTCTTGATACTAGTTTTTGTAACTTTACCTTCATTTAGTGGCAATTATGTCATTGCTGAGGCACGTAAGCTATTGGACACACCAGAGCTTCCAAAACCTACTATTCCAGAGTTTCCCAACTCGACACTACCCGAGCTTCCGAAGCCTACTCTTCCGGAGATTCCAAAGCCTGTGGTTCCGGAGTTTCCAAAGCCCGCACTTCCTGAGCTTCCAAAGCCCATCGTTCCAGAGCTTCCTAAGCCCATTATTCCTGAAATTCCAAAACCTACGGTTCCGAGGTTCCGAAGCCCACACTACCCGAGGTGCCAAAGCCCACAGTTCCTGAGATTCCTAAGCCTATAATTCCCGAGATTCCAAAGCCTGCACTTCCTGAACTTCCAAAGCCGATAGTTCCAGTCTTCCAGAGGTTCCAAAGCCCGTAGTTTCGGAGGTGCAAAAGCCAACACTTCCAGAACTTCCAAAGCCCACCATTCCAGAGATTCCTAAGCCCACCATTCCTGAACTTCCAAAGCCGATGATTCCTGACGTTCCAAAGCCCGTATTTCCCGAGGTCCCCAAGCCCGTAGTTCCGGAGGTGCAAAAGCCAACACTTCCAGAACTTCCAAAGCCCATCATTCCAGAGTTGCCAAAAGAATTCCCCTCCGTGCCGCACCCTTGAAGAACTTCTTTTGTGAATAAGTATCTCTACTAGTACTATTACAATCTTTATATATCATTTCATTGAGTTCGACGAATATTACATTATTATATATGTGTTTTCCTTTTGTATAATTTCTCATCGTAAATTGGTTCATATCTGAATTATGATATTTTCCTTATATATACTACAAAGTTCTATATTACTTCAGATTGATTTTTTGTTTTTGGACTAGCAATACCATTAACTACCAAATATTTTGTGATTGGTGTATAACCATCTCAAAAGCCATATTTACAAACTCACGAATACAATCTTTTTTTTTTAATAATATTTTGGTATGGCTTATGCCAAGCTTATTGTAGGATACTTTCGATCAATATCTATATATATATCATCGACACACTCAATGTTTATGTCTAACTAATTACACACAGGGAGAATCAATCCCTTATTGCCAGAAATTTGCCAAGAAAGAGCTTAGATTCCAATTAATTGGTACGTACTTTCCAAATTAATATTTTTTTCCCATTTAAAGGTGTGTACTTTTTCACCTGTGGGTATTTTAATCAGTTGAGAAACTTTTTCTTACAAATGTTGAGAAACTTTTGCTTACAAATGTGTTGCCCCTTCGGATCATCACCGACTGGATTTAAACATGTCTGGTAAACAACACTCACACAAACGAACTCACACATTGTATATATTAATTTTGGTGACTTTTACAGTGCGTAGACACTTATATTTATAGAATATCGAAACCATTGTGACTTTTCATGAAAAGTCACACATATCCCTGAATAACTTTCATTATGACTTTTCCAAAAAGTCACGACCTTCAGAATTAACTTCCCACAACCGGCAATAACTACCAATTCAGTTATTGACTTTATTCTTGACACAATAAGACCCTTAACTTATAAACTTTACAAACTTGACGCTAATTACATAAACTACTAATTACACAACGATCCTTAAACATGGATTAATCAATTAGCTTTTAACAGAATGGGGATAGTTGCTTAAGGTTGTAAGAGGCAAATAAATCACTAATTGTTTACACTCAATCAATAGAAAAGATTTATCCTGTGAACCATCACTCGATCCGTGAACTTCATCAGGAGCTGTGATTAGTGAGAGTCATAAGTTCAAAGTAATTCAGTTAAGTTAACTTAATAATTACTAATTAGGAGTTGCATACGTCATTGGAGAAGGTGTGATTAAGTTTAGAGTGTGTCTAGCTCTAGCTTATTTCTAGCTTGATTCTTTATCACACTAAAGCGGGACCAATAATCTACTCCAGGTACTTATCATGCATCCACCTTATGGTATCAACCTAGATGCAGTGAACAGCCTAGATATAGTTGAGTCAAGGGCATCAGCAACAAGCTAGATTACTACATTGACCAACTAGAGATGGAAACTCCACCCTCCAAAGGGTCGAAGAATATGGGCTAAAGCCTATAGCTACCCTCTATTTTTTACTCCTTAGTTTCGAATTGACGTTTGATGTGAATGGTTGAAGGCATAATGTTAAGTTTGAGAGGTCACTAGAAAACTGATGCGACACTTTTAAAACTGATCGAGTTTGGTATTATTTATACATGGTCTTAAGTAATTACTTCTCAAGTAGTTCATCTAGAGGTATTGATTTAAATTCAAAGTCATTCCACTTATTCTATTTTCTTACAATTTTATTTATGTTAAGTGAATTAGCAAAATTATGTTTGTTACACATTGATAATCCTTTAATCCTTTAATGAAGGTCAAAGATGACGCTCAAGAGCATTCTGCGATCTAAATCTCCATGGATAGTAGTAGCAATGAATATGAATTTAGGTGGGGACACTACCCGTATCGAATAGAACACGCTGAGCCAAATCTTCTTCATGTAAAACCGATTTAGATCGGGAAAATCGTGTGGTTTTATGAAACCATGTGCTAAACTCCAATTCTTGACTTTTGTTTTTAATGGGTTGGTGGCCAAGTAAGGTTTGAGATATGGATAAAATTATCAGGGTTCAAATCCTACTTTCTATATTTACAGGGACGAGTTATCAGGGTGGTTTTAAGAGTTTTGTGTTTCATCTCATGCATGCGTGTGTTACGCCCGTTTTTTTCATATATATATATATATAAAGGAAATGACTCAAATATTGTATATACATGTATTCGGATGAACACAAACATATATAGCTCGACCCAACATACACCTCACCAAAGACGACACTTAAAACTTGTAAATTTGAAACAACATAACTGATGGGTCAACTTAAGACAACCACGACCACCTGTTTTGGATGTCAATTTTGGACACTTCAGACCTTTCTAAAACAAGCATGCTATATACCGTTACACAGACAATTGGACATACTTTCAATGTATACTTTCAACTTCCTTCTGAACTACGGAAAACTTGAGTTTGCAGCCCCTTTTTAAACAGCCAAACCTATTTATAACTGCTGGATATTGCAGAAAAATCAGCCTAAGGGGCTGTTTTATGTTTCATTATTCGACCCTTTAAGCACCTCCGTTTTCAGCCAAACTTGGTTCATTTTAAAGACATTATAACATACTTCAATGTATTTTTTCAGTTTGCTCCAAAACACAACTGAGAAAAAGTTATGGCCTTTCAAAAACAACAATTTATGCATATGTGGTTGTGAAAATTAGCCACCAGCTGCTGTTTTGTGAACCATTTTTGAACGACCTAGGCACAGCTGTTTCTTGCAAACCTTATACCATTTGAAAGCCCTCTAACCATAGTTCCAAAACCTGTTTTTAGTTTTGACCAAAACATTACATGTAAAGAGTTACGACCCTTCAAAAACTGCCCAAAGGCCAATTCTGCACTTTTACCCATGTTGCTAGGAGACCCGTTTCTTCTAGTCTTTAGACTTCACTCATATTTGTAAGCTGCTATGAACCTAGATAGAACAGAATATACATATATCTTCTAATAAACATATTTAACACTTTCAGATGAACTATTTCCTATTGTACACAAAAATGACTACACGGGTCGAATAACCAAAATGGACAACATAGATAACTAACAATTTCTAACTTTTTATAACTAACCAACTTGATATATATATACACACCAAAATTTGCAGAAATAAAAGAGCTATTTCTGCTCTAGTACACACCACATATCCTGGACTCGAAGACTGTAACACCCCAAAGATTTTAAGGTAAAAGAAATTAACCCTTTTTTATAGTTTTGACATTAAGTTAATTTCCTAGTATTTTGTTTTTAGTTTTGGGGTTAATTTAGTTGGAATTTTAACGGATATCTGGTAAAAATACCCACAAAAAGAGAAGACGGCATGGCAAGCCCCTGATGTGCCAGCCATCACCCTTGTGATGAATCACTCTTCTACCCATTATCACTTCTTCTTCTTCATTTTCTACATGAACTTCATATCATTCTCTCAAAATCAAGCTAAATTTCTTCAAATTCAAGGATAAGAAACATCCATAATAATCATCACCATCAAATAATCTTTATTCAAGAATTAAAAAGTTAGGGTTTGTGGGTTGTAGTGGTGGCCGAAAATTTTAGAGAAAAAAGGGAAAAAATTTGTGAATTGAAAACCCTAATCTATTGTCTTCCATTCTTGAGGTATTGATTTCCCCTAATTTAGTTTTTATCTTTCCTTTGAAATTAGGGTTCATGGATGAACCAAATTGGGGGTTTTGCTAGAATGTGAATTATGGTTAATTTTTCAAAAATTCCCTAGATAACCTAGTTGTCATTGAGTTATATGATGTGTTTGATTATGAAATTGATAAGTTTATGTAATAATTTGAGTTTATGAGAAAAGATGAGTTTTTCTAGTTATTGAAATGATGATGATGAAAATGGTAGGTTGAACTACCTTTTCTGATTGTTGGAAAGGAAAGTAACTCAATGACAAATGGGTTGGGTTTGGGTTTAGAAAAGGCTAGTGATTGAGAATGGCTAGGTTGAGCTAGTCAAGTTGTGAATATAAGCTTATGCATTTTTATGTGATGATCATAGGTTGAAGCTTGTTGTGCATTATCGTTTTAGCTTTATTTTCCAAGTTGCGGAGGAGGTGAGTATATTTGCATACCTTTATGTATATGTTGGATCAATTGACCACATCATGTTGAAGCCTTTTGTCCATGTGTGGTATTTGACCACATCATGTTGAACTTTATTTATCCATGTGTGGTAATTGACGCGTCATAAGCCCATGTGGGGCATTGTGATTATGAGGCCTAAGAACCTCCGGGGCCTAAGAATCCCAATAGTTGATATGATATGAGACCTAAGAACCTCCGGGGCCAAAGAATCCCGATAGATGTGATTGTTATGATTGTTTAGCTTATATGGATCCATATATGTGTTGATAGTGTGCAAAGTGAGCATGTAAATGTGAGATGATGGTGTCATAGGTTACATGTGAAAGTCCTTGCACTTTGCCCTCCTTCATATTCGTAAATGTATGCAAGTATATTCACTAAGCCTTTGCTTAAATTTTAGTTGTTTACCTTTTTATAGGTAGTTCCAGAAGAAGGAACTAGTGTTGTTGATTTGAAGTGTTGATTTAGAGCTTGAAGTTGATTTTTGGAAGCTCTTGAAGGTAGATTGGCACTTGTTGTAGATAACTAGACATCCCACCTCACTTATGGCTCTTGATATTAGTTGGTTGTTTTGGAAAGGCTTTGGTTTGGTTAGTTTGAAACAGATTCCAGTTGTATAAGGGGCTCATGGTACAGCCACAAGCTTTTGAAAGAAAACTTGATCATTTTTGGTTGTTTATCCATGTTGTCTTTGACTCAATTGTTGGGTAATGAAGTTTGGTTGATGAAAAGATGCTCAAACATGTTGTATAAATGTATTAGTCAAGTTAAAGTTCAATCATGGTATTTACAAAGTTTGGAAATTGAGTTTGTCATGTTTTAGCTTTGAGTTCAAAGGTAAGTTTGTTGATTTATGTGCAATATGAGATCAGAAACTTCCCACTGCGGCGCATTGGGAAGGTTCCAACCACACTGCAGGGCAGTGGGGGACTTTTGACCCGCAGGTCAGTAGTTTTCCCCTGCGGCGCAGTGGGAGGTGTCCAGACCCACTACGGCGCAGTGGGGAAAAATTTAAAAAAAAATTGTCGTTTTTTGGTTTATCGAGTCTAGTCCTTTCAAGTTGGTATCAAAGCCGAGGTTTAATGGATTTAGGTATTCCCTCGTGTAGAGAGTGCCTAGACTTAAACCTTTGTTGAGACTCTACCTTAGGTGACCGAAATTTTATATGGGACCGAAAGAGTGTTTGATGATGCTAGCTTATAAACTTGCTAGTATTAAATCACAATAAGAAGCCGACCTTATTTTGGTTGAAGTACTAACAATTTATAAACTAACGACATTAAAAACCTTGGGACGGTTTAGTATAAAGTTATAGGCTTTGGCTTTTAGTCGTAAAGATAGATAAGTTGTGCGATTAAATTCTTTTATCTACTCTTATTATAGTATGGTCGATCATCATAATGACGAAGATGAGCACCACGAAAGAAACGAAGAAGAAGAACCCATATTTTCCGAGAATAGTATGGATATCTCGGACCAAATAGGGAGAGCATTAGAGAAATATACTCCTATCCTACTAAAGAGATTGAATCAAACGTTGGAAGGAGTAGTGAATGATCACCTTGCTCAAATGATCAAAGAAGAAGTTGCGGTTAATGTGCAACAAGAGTTTGAGAAGCGAGATGGCAAGGATAAAGGCAAAAAGACTGAGGAGGTGAAAGATGTGGAGGTAACGGGGGAAAGAATTTACAAGAAAAAGTTCACTTTTCGAGACTTTGAGGTGTGCCACCCACCGGAGTACCATGGTGACCGTGATCCCATCGTTTTTACGCGATGGATATCGGAAATTGAAGCGGCTTTTCGTACAAGTCAATGTCCCTCGCATTTGAAGGTTATATTTGCAGTTGGCATGCTTAGGAACAGTGGGAAAAGATGGTGGGATGGATTGTTGGCAGTTAAGAAGGAGGCCTTGGATGATGTTGAATGGCCCGAGTTTAAAACCATGTTCTTGAAGGAATTTAGATCAGAAGCTGAAGTGACCAAGTTGAGAAGTGAATTTCTAAATGATTGTCAAGGCAACATGAGCTTAAATGAATTCCGAGCTCAATTCTTGGACAAAGCACAATTTTGTCCGGAATTTCTTGAGAATGATCAATTGCTCAAGGAACAATTTTACTTGAAGTTAAGAAAGAATCTCCGGGAGAAGATTAGTTTACGTCAAATGGAGTCTTTCCCCATGTTGGCGGATGTGGCTCGGGATCATGAAATTGAGTTGTCAAGGTTAGATGATAGTGATTTGAAAAGGAAGCATGAAGACACGAACTCTCCCAACAAACGGCATAGACAAGAGGGTAGTTCTGGTAACCATTCTAATAGAAGGAATGTTTTTTTTTGCCGTCAATGTAAGAAGAATCATTCGGGGGTATGTAGGGCGGCGGAGAAACGTTGCTATACTTGTGGGAAGTCAGGGCACACAAGCCGGGAATGCAAGTCAAGGCCCCAAAAGCCTATCATATGTTTCAAATGCTTCGAGGAGGGCCACATGAGAAGCTCGTGTCCTAAGTTGACCGAGGAGGAAAGACTGGAAGAAAGAAGGAGGGAGGCGGAGAGGAAGAACGCCCAAGCACATGGAAACCAACGAGGAAGGTCCTTCCAACTCACAGTGGAACAAGCTAGGAACACGGATGATGTTATCATAGGTATATTTCTTGTATATAATGTGCCTATGTGAATTCTCTTTGATTTGGGGGCGAATAGATCTTTTGTTGCAACTAGGGTAATTCATGTTATTCCTGTGAATAAGTCAAGTCTAGATAATTCGTTACAAGTTGAGGTTGGTAATGGTAGAATGGAGTTAGTGAATGATGTGTATAAGGGGTGTGAAATCAAAATTTCTTCGGAACTCTTTCAAGCCGATTTAATTCCTTTTCCGATGGGAGAGTTTGATATAATTTTGGGTATGGATTGGTTGAGCTCTTATAATGCTAAAATCACGTGTGATGAAAAGGCGATATATTTGAAGACCTCCAAGGGTGAAGACTTGGTGGTTAATGGTGATAGGAAAGAACGTTGTATGAAAGTCCCTTTGCCACTAGATCTAACGAGATTAAGTATCTAATGTATAAGTGCGGAAATTCTTATACAAAAGCAATCAACAACACGAACACGAATATGAATAAATTGGAACCGTATATTACTTCGGTAAATGCAATTACAAGTAACACACCAGGTTCGGAATACGAAAATATGAAAAACAAAACGACTGGAAGATTAACCTTAAACATAAGGTTTAATCTCTATTTATACTAATACTTAATGGACTTGACGGACCGAGCCCAACTCGAGCTTGACTAGGTTGAGCTTGACCAAGTCAACGTGTTGACCAATTCGAGCTTGAGCAGGTCGAGCTCGACTAGGTCAACGTGTTAACCAATTTGAGGTTGACTTTATTATACGCGAAAACTTAACGTTTATTACAAGTACATATTCAATAGACTCAAGACAAACTTCTATAATGATGTTGTCACCCGGAAATGCACCAACAGACTCCCCCTTGACATCAGCATTTAGAAGTTTTCATCGATCTTCAAAGTCTTCACTTGTAATGCATGGAAATAGTAACAGAAATGCCCAATCAAGCACTCCTTGACTATTGCTATCACTTATGACAATCATTAGTTAAAAACTCTGCAATCAAAAAATTTTCGTTAACTAATAATATTATGTCTTCTTTTGGTAAGACTTGATCTTTATGCGCTGCACACTGATCTTCAAACTGCAAAATCTCTGTATCCTTATGACAATTAACAAATCCAATACTCAGATTGTAATTCTCCCTCGGAACAATAACATCCAAATTAAGCTCCAAGCAATATTATCATGCCAAACATCATCACTTCAAAGTAATACAGACATCATTGCCTCCTCATGCAATTCGGATATCATCACTCCAATTATTATGCAAAATAACATCGCTCAATCTATTTTGATCTTCAAGCTTAACCGAAATATGAGAAAGAAGTTGAATCTCCAACAATTAGCATCGAATTTAATCAGCTCTCACAACGATATGAAATTCTGTGACTTGAATTTCAGATATGCAACACTCACAAGATCCATGTCTTCAACCAATAGTGTCTGACTTTGTCTTGTATCTTCATGAATCCACCAATCACTTGAAGTCTTTCATATCAAATCTCCCCCTCAAGGTAAGCATCTCCAAAATAATAGAGAACCACTTAATCTGCAACCTCTTCACTAGTCACCGGATTAGTCATCTCTATATCATTGGCATCAAATAAAGGTTTGATTTTCAGTTACTCGGCTACAAATGATTAACTTTATCACAAAATCTTTTCGACAAAATCCCAAACACATGTTAAGCAAAGATCATGAACAGTTTACTCGGATTTTCAATCATGGTCTTCAATCTTCAATCTTCATCTGATTCATTTGAATCACCTAATCTTAAATCAGGCGCCTTTGATCCAAAAACTAGGTCGGACACATGTCACACAGATTCAAAACCAAAAAGATACCATGACTAAACCCTGTCGAAACACCATGATCTTCATTGCTACGAACATCCAAGAATTTTGTATAGAAAACATGGAAGCTTTAAATTTTTAACCCCCCCTTTTCTCTATAAAATTCTTAAAACAACCTATATGTTTGTTTTTTGTTACAACAATTCTCCCATTCTCATCTTAATCCCATAGTTGTTCACATATGCAATCCAGAGATAACACAATAGCTCATTGCCATAACAACATGGTGACAAAATTGTTCACATATACAATCAAGAGATAACTCAGTAGCTCCTTGTCAGATGAACTTTTTTTGGCCTGGTCTTGAATTCCTTCTAAGATTTCTCAGAATCTTCTATAAAGGATAGAACTCTAGCCACCATTGATTCGAGTTGTCTAAATTTAGAACCTAAAGTTGATCAAGTTTTCAAGTCTATTGCTTTATTACAGAATTCGAACCAAAACTCAAAGAGTTTACAAGTTCAATATTCCAACAAGCAAAGACCAAAACTAAATCAAATTTACAAGTTCTTGACAATTCAAAAAGTGATAAATTAGAATCCAAAGTTGATCAAGTTTACAAGTCCAAAACTCGATTAATAGATATCAAACCTAAACTCAAAAGAGTTTACAAGTTCAATATTTAGACAAGTTCAGACCTAAACATAATCAAGATTGCAAATTCTAAAACGTATTTTACTCGAACAAAAGATACGTATATATATAGTGCACGAACCTTCGAACACAAAATATTAGAAGGTTGGTTGAGCTAGTAGGAGGTCGAGGTCGAGCAAGTGATGTTCCCATAACCATTGGAAAGTAGACTCATTTACGAATTCATGGCAGCTTGAATCATCAAAAGCGGAGTTACGGTTTGAATGTTATGGCCAAAACAAAATCAGGTCGAGTTTGACTAGTCTTGGTCGAGCTTGACTAGAATTTGGTCAAGCTTGACTAGTCTTGGTCGAGCTTGACTGGTCTTGGTCGAGCTTGGAGCTTGGAGTAAGGTCGAGGTCGAGCTAGGAGGGGTCGAGCTCGACCTGGTCGAGCTTGGCTTGACTTGTTCAAGCTTGAATGAAGCGTATGAAGCTTGATTGGACCAAAAACCAAATGTAACCACCTTTATCATTGTCGAAACCTTAATTCCGAACCAAAAGAATATCTTCGTTGGCTCTGATACCAAGTGAAAGTCCCTTAGCCACCAGATCACACGAGATTAAGTATCTAATGTATAAGTGCGAAAATTCTTATACAAAAGCAATCAACAACACGAACACGAATATGAACAAACTGGAACCGTATATTACTTCGGTAAATGCAATTACAAGTAACACACCAGGTTCGGAATACGAAAATATGAAAAACAAAACGACTGGAAGATTAACCTTAAACATAAGGTTTAATCTCTATTTATACTAAAACTTAATGGACTTGACGGACCGAGCCCAACTCGAGCTTGACTAGGTCGAGCTTGACCAAGTCAACGTGTTGACCAATTCGAGCTTGAGCAGGTCGAGCTCGACCAGGTCAATGTGTTAACCAATTCGAGGTTGACTTTATTATACGCGAAAACTTAACGTTTATTACAAGTACATATTCAATTGACTCAAGACAAACTTCTATAATGATGTTGTCACCCGGAAATGCACCAACATTGTATATCCATTTGTATATTCGCTCATGCCAAACCTTATTTGTCCCATGGATGTTCATCCTATCTAGCTCACATTGTTGACATTGAGAAGAAACCTCCATCTATCGAAGGCATTCCTATTGTTAGTGAATTTGCCGATGTTTTTCCCAAAGATTTGTCGGGCATCCCTCCCGAATGGCAAGTCGAGTTTTCCATTGATCTCATTCCGGGGGCTAACCCCATTGCTAAAGCTCTTTACCGTTTAGCTCCAACGGAAATGCAAGAAATGATGAAGAAACTTCAAGAATTACTCGACAAGGGTTTCATACGACCTAGTAACTCTCCTTGGGGTGCACCAGTACTTTTTGTCAAAAAGAAGGATGGAAGCATGCGTATGTGTATCGACTATCGTGAGCTCAACAAAGTCACCGTAAAGAACAAGTATCCTTTGCCTATAATCGACGATTTATTCGATCAACTTCAAGGAGCTTCATATTTCTCTAAAATAGATCTTCGATCGGGTTACCATCAACTCAAAGTACGTGATGAAGATATTCCTAAAACCGCTTTCGGACTCGTTATGGTCATTATGAATTTGTTGTCATGCCTTTTGGTCTCACAAATGCTCCCGCGGCTTTCACGGACCTTATGAATCGTGTTTGCCACCCTATGCTCAATAAGTCCGTGATCGTTTTCATTGATGATATTCTCATTTACTCTAAAAGTTCATCGGATCATGAAGTTCATTTAAGGGAGGTGTTGGAAACCTTGCGTAAGGAGAAACTCTACGCCAAATTCTCTAAATGCGAATTTTGGTTAAGAGAAGTGCAATTTCTTGGCCATGTTGTTAGTAGTGAAGGAATTATGGTGGATCCGGCTAAGATTAGTGCGGTGATGAAGTGAGAGCAACCCAAAAATCCGTCGGAGATTAGGAGTTTTCTTGGTCTAGCGGGCTATTACCGTCGTTTCATCCAAGACTTTTCTAAAATAGCTTCCCCATTGACCAAGTTGACTCGAAAGAATATCAAGTTTGAATGGAAAAGTGAGCAAGAGATGGCTTTTCAACAACTACGAGAAAGATTAAGTCAAGCACCGGTCCTTGTTTTGCCCGATGGTTTGGAAGATATGGTGGTGTATTGCGATGCCTCGTGTAATGGCCTTGGTTGTGTTCTTATGCAATGGAGTAAAGTCATTGCCTATGCTTCAAGGTAATTGAAAGAGCATGAGAAACGGTATCCTACTCATGATTTGGAGTTGGCGGCGGTGGTCTTTGCTTTAAAAATTTGGTGCTATTAACTTTATGGAGTCAAGTTTACCATTTATTCCGATCATATAAGCCTCAAGTACTTCTTATCCTATATTGATAGTCTTTATGTATTATACGAATTTAACCTAGTTTTTATACTAAACAATTCTGTTACTACCCATGATTCTTCATTTTCCTATATTGATAGATGCACATATCCAATGTATGGTAGGTGTTATCGCAAGAATATCTATTATATGTGTCCAACTATAATATTGTGCATATGTATTTAACTTTCAAAGTATCTAACTTTATGTATTCAAACAATTAAGGGATAAGTATTTTGAATTATAATAAACTTTGCACGAATATTTATAATAGGAAATACTAAAGTTGTGTGTATTGTATGTAAACATCTCGAAATTATGTTTATTGTATGCATGGCTACCATATATATAGCTGCCACTTGTTACATTTTCTTACATACAATATACATAATTTCGAGTTGTTTATATACAATACACAAAACTTTAGTTATTTCCTACTATAGACATTCGTCCAAAGTTTGTTGCATTTTAGAATACTTATCCCAACAATTAAAAGCTTGGAAATAGACGGCATGCATTTGATGTGGTAGCGTATTTGGACGTCACATATATAATATAAAATATATATATCAATGTAGGTAACACTCCGGTAAGAACAGTCTTAAAATAAGAACTGTGACAACACTTAAAAACATCATTTTGATGTATTAAAAGTCTATAAAACTAATATAGTGCATAACTAATAATCATTATTTAAGTGTTTAACAACACATTGATTATTCAAAATTGAAAAAATCACGTTTTTTGTTGGATGTATTATTTTGATGAATATGCATCCAAGATGAATGCACAAAATAAAAAACATGATTTTCTTGATTTTAACGGATCAATGTGCTGTTAAACACTTAAATAATGATAATTAGTTATGCACTATGTTAATTTAATAGACTTTTAATGTATCAAAATGTAGTTTTTAAGTGTTCTCACCGTGTTCTTATTTGATTATCCTCATATAATGTTAACCAAAGTATAACTTTTAGATATATGCCATGCATACAAATGAGATTTTATTTCCTCCCTTTAAGGCCCCTCCTTTAAAATTTTACAACATTATATATATAACTATAAATATTAATATATGGATCAACAATATTTGAAAAATAATTTCGATCATATTATCATAGATTCAACAACTTTGATCGAGTTGAAACGGAATTGACTGATTATTTTTTAAACACATTACATCAGACACCACTATAAGCTTCTATATATATATATATATACTAAGAAATAAGAATATTAGAGCTCCTTTGGTTGATGGTCACTTTGATAACAGAGTAGGAGTGACCATTTTATTCTAAAAAATAGGTAAATTAATTATATACTAGTCATCTTCTCATTGTTCTTGGTTAACACAAGCCAAAGTGGAAACTTTTTACGTAGAACCGACGTACCCTTCTCTTCCATGTTCAAATCTTCGTTCTTTTCTCCATTAGGAAGTTCCCAATCAAACCAAAAAAGAAGGTTTGCTATCACAAACTCTACAATTATCGGAGCTGTGTTGATTGCAGGGCAGGTTCTCCGTCCTCCTCCAAAGGGGACCATCTCAAAATCACTAGCCTCAAATTTCTCAAACCTTTCTGGATAGAACTCATCAGCGTTTTCTCCCCAAACTGTCGGATCTCTTGATATCCCCCATGCATTGATCAAAGCACTCGTCCCTGGAAAGACGTCATAACCACCAATTTGACAATGGCTTATGCTTTCATGTGGTATTAGTAATGGGGCTGGCTCATGCATTCTTAATGTCTCTTTAATCACCATATGCAAGTATGACATTTTTGTCATATCGAGTGCTTCTACTTTTTTACTTCCATTCATTTGATCTCGAATTTCACTTTGCAACTTATGCATCACTCTAGTATTTCTAATGATCTCAGACATGGCCCATACCAAGGTCACTACAGTTGTATCAATTCCTCCAGTAAGTACATCCTAAAAAATTGGTTACATTAGTTAATGGCAACATGATAGTTTATATCAAATGGGAGTTCTAAGTTTGATAGAAAGACCTAATAAATTAATAGACCTATTAATTAACCAGACCACGAAATATTTCCATCTAATCTATAACCACCATTTACACACTCACACCTAAATATGCACACCATCGTTAAACTATCATTGAAGCTATATTCAAAATCAATTTTCATTATAACATAAACATATATGAAAAGCATTTCATAGATGAAAAATATGATACAATATGTAAACAAAGAAAATACCATGATCAGTGCTTTCATGTCTTCTTTGGTGAGCTGATAGCCAGAAGAATTATGGTTGGAACATAACTCGATTAAAGTATGAACAAAATCCTTGTTATCATCACTTAGTTCTCCAATGGTTTGTTTATGATGATCACTGATGACATTCTCAATATAAGCATCAATGTATGAAAAACATTTCTCTAGCTTACCATTCCATCCACTAAGTTGGTCTATAAAGTGACCCAACCATGGAAATGTATCGCCAATTGATCCACCAAGCATTGTATTGGTTTCATCAAGCATTTCTTCCCATGACGGACCAATAAGTGGTAGTTGCCTATAGTTGTCACCAAATGCTATTTTGCATATCACACCTTTTATTGTTTCAAATAACACCTTGTTTAAGTTTATAGCAACGTTTGATGGATGTAACGATAAAGAACTAATCATACTTTCTGTCTCTAACACCAACACATGGTTAAGCATTTTAGCTCTCCTGGGACCTGCTAGGAGCTCAGACACAAAAACCTTGCGCATCTCCTTCCAGTGTTTGTCATGAGGCGAGAAGGCGACGTCCAAATAGTTGTATGTTAGACGTTTAGTGGCACGAGATGTTTGTCTAGAGCAAAATATGTGATCTTGAGTTTTTAGGATTTGTTTGGCCATGGTTGGGGAAGAGATAACAAGGAAAGGTTTTGAACCAATATGAATTTGCATAATGGGACCATATTTTTTGGAAAGTTCCCAAAGGATTTCATGACGAGATTTACCCAATATTTGGTGCAAGTTTCCAATAATGGGAAGTTTAGGAGGGCTTGGGGGAAGCTTAGGGACATATATGGATGACTTGTTCATAAGAGTGTATATAAAGATGCAGAACATTAAGAGAACAAGTATTGTTGTAAGGAGCCATGGAGGAAAGATAGTGAAGATATCCATGTGATTAATTATGATTTGTGCTTAAAGTAATGAATATAAGGAGATTTTTTTCATATAATGAATATAGGCAAATTAACTATGATTTTCACAAGGAGATTGTTTTCATATGATTTAATGCTCTACAATTTAAGTCGCTAAAAAATTGTCAGCTTTCTTGGTCTGTATTAATTATCCGCCCCCCTTTTTTTAACAGTTTAATTATTCCTTTTAGAATCTAAATTTATTTTGTGAGTTTAATTCTAACTGTGATAATCAATGATCTTCATTTTAAATCATACTTGAAGGAGATTTTTTTCATATGATTTAATGCTCTACAACTTTAGTGGTTAAAAAATTGTCAACTTTCTTGGTCTGTATTAATTATTCCTTTTAGAATCTAAATTTATTTTGTGAGTTTAATTCTAACTGTGATAATCAACGATCTTCAATTTAAATCATACTTGTCAAAGCCAAGCGCCTCTTACGCATAGGCACAAAACGCAGGGGAGACCCAGCCTTAAAACGTGTAACCTCCCACTACCTAAGCGTTAGGTTACACTTTTTTATATAAATATTTTTTATTCCAAAGAGCTTTTATTGAGCGTAAGAAAAACTTCACAGATAGTACGCGGATATCACAAGAATCTTTGTTCCATATATATCAATGTACTAGTATTAATACCTATACGATTTACGGATCGTTTGTGTGTGTGTATATATATAAATATATACATATATATATATATATATGAGAGAGATCAAATGAGAAGGCGTGTTAAGGAGAGAAGGGAGAGAAGGTCCTATTCACCAATCAGAGTGTAACACGTCGCCTTTAAAAAAAATACGCGGTGGCAATTTTGTAAATAATTTGACTTCAAACGTAAGCTGACCCAATCCACCTCAAGCTGACTCAGCCCAAGCTGACCCATCTTAACCTGACCCAACCCAAGCTGATTCAGCCTTAACTGACCCAACCCAAGCTAACCCATCCAAAGCTGACCTAACCGAACCTTAAGCTAACCAAACCGAACCCCAAGTTGACCCAAACCCGTAATCTACATTTGTGTAGATTAATCTACATTTGTGTAGATTATGTGTAAATTGTGTCAAGCTAACCCAACCCCAAGCTGACCCAACCTGACCAGACCCCAAGCTGACCCAAACCTGACCCAAGCTGACCCAACCAAGAACCCAAGCTGACCCAAAACCCATAATCTACATTTGTGTAGATTATGTGTAAATTGTATCAAGCTAACCCAACCTCTAGCTGACCCAACCTCAAGCTGACCAAACCCCAAGCTGACACAAACCTGACCAAGCTGACCCAAACCAGAACCCAAGCTAACCCAAAACCCATAATCTACATTTGTGTAGATTATGTGTAAATTCTATCAAGCTGAATCAACCCCAAGCTGACCCAACCTGACCAGACCCCAAGCTGACCCAACCCTGTCCAAAGATTACTCAGACCCCAAACTGACCTAACCCCAAGCTGATCCAAGCTGACCTAATCCTGACCAGACCCCAAGCTGACCCAACCCTGGCCAAAGATGACCAAGACCCCAAACTGACCCAACCCCAAGCTGACCCAAGTTGACCTAAACCTGACCAGACCCAAAGCTGACCCAAACTGACCAAGACCCCAAGCTGATTGATTAAGCTGATCCAAACCAAGCTGATCCAACTCAAGCTGACCCAACCCAAGCTGACCCAACCCAGTGAGAGCCCAAGCTGACTAAGCTTCACAAAGCTTTAATTTATTTACAAAATTGCCACCGCGCTTTTTTTTTAAAATTTTTTGACACATGTCGCGCTTTAATTTATTTACAAAGTGATTTTGAGAAGCCTTTTTTTTGCGAGAACCTTTGAGAACTTTTTAAATCAAGCCCAACCGATGATTGTTTTTTACATGAAAATTATTTTTTGACTGTTTTTTGAATAACTTATGTGTAACTTTGAAGTTTATAATTGTGTGGAGGTATGGATTATCATCCGTTATACAATTATGTGGAGATTTGGATTCTTGATCACATGTGCACGAATATTGCTACGATCACATGTATGCAAGTCGATCACATGTAATCATAGCAATATTCGTGCACATGTGATCAAGAATCCAAATCTCCACATAATTGTATAACGGATGATAATCCATGCCTCCAAACAATTATAAGCTTCAAAATTGCACATAAGTTATTCAGAAAACAATCAAAAAACAATTTTCATTTAAAAATAATCATCGGTTGGGCTTGATTTGAAAAGTTTTTCAAAATAACTTTTTACTATATATATATATATATATCGTGTGATTGATTTTATTTAAAAGAAGATAATATTTAAAGATAATATATGTGTTTCAAATTTTTCAATCACGATGACGTTTTTCATAAAACATTTAGGCATGATTTAACATTACTTATCATATTGGTAATAATATAATCTAAATTTAAATCAAGATGGTAAAATGTGGTTCATGTCGTGTTAAATTTTCAACCATATTTATTTAGGTTATTAGATGGATAACAATTAATTTTGAATGATTGGAAAAGTTAAAATTTATGATTACAAATTAATATATAGGTTCTTTCTATACGAATGTATTATAGCTTATGTGATTATCCTTTTATTTTGATTAATCATCTTTTTTATATATGTGTCAACTTTGTATTTTTTTTCATTTAATTTTACCATTAATTATACTCCAACTCGTCTCTATATTATAGTTGTCATATCACATTTGTTTAGTTGTCTTGTTTTCTTTATATATTTATATTGTAGTTATACTTTATTAATATTATTATACTCACAAATAAATTTATTATAGTTATAATTTATTTAAAGAGATTTCACGTGAACAGTGTTTTTTGTCTTTATCTCCCGAGTTAATTTAAATAAAATGTTTGCCAAAAAAAACAATAGTGATGCTCGAATAGTCATAACATGGATCATACTTCAATTTTATTCATTGTATGAAAATAACTTATTACTCTGATCAATTCTTGTGACTGATTATTGGGTGATGAAAGGATTAAATCAAAAGCAGAACATAAGTAATGAAAACACAATTTTATAACCTAAACTTAAAAAAATATGGTCATTTTTTTTTGTCAAAAATCAAAGTCATCAAATTTGAAAAATAAGAAATGGAACCTGCTTAATATGTTAATATGAGTTTATGGTGTGAGTTTCAGGTCTCAAAATGGTCAAACGAAGCCTTGGAAAAAATTTGGTAAAGATCACATAAGAGGACGATTGATGAGTCCCAAAAAGCCGTTCTATTCACAAAGGCCGTTGATCATGCTTTTATAGCGAGGAAACACTGAATAATTTGATTTGTAAAAGACTATAATAATAATGAAAACGATACACCTACTTGGAAACAGTTCACATGCCACATAGAACATGCCACATAGATCATCTACCATGTTACTTATAATTGTTGAACAACTAATCACGACCAAGCTTCCTGTTAAGTACCTCGGTCTAGATGGTCAAGATTCATGTTAAGTCACCTAACCCTTTGATTAAGCTTCCTGTTAAGTCCCCTATTCAAGATTATAATCTAAGTCTGTTTTTATAACCTAACCTTTATAGTTTAACGGGATTCCTGTTAAGTCACCCAAGTAGTTTGGCTTCCTATTAAGTCCCCAACCTACTTTAACTAGATCAAGCATAAACACGGTCCAACAACTACAAGCACATAATATCACTATAAAAGCATGATCACATTATCCAAGCAGATGCATAATAATTTAGCTACTCATGACAAGACATTCAATACTAACAATCATCAAATATATAGATTTCATAGTAATAATTGTATGGTAAGATAAGTCTTGCAATATTGTAACCCTAATAACAATAATAAAAGAAAAGGGAAAGATCAAAACTAAAAGGTATGTGGCTGGCTGATGTTGATGTTGAGTTAGAAGATCCAAAGTCGCGGCTGCAACCTCCTTTGTTCCTCTCATTTGAACCTCTCGACCAATACCAGCTCCGCTGGTTGGCTTCAAGATGACTTCCAGCAGCGCTAGAGCTTGACGTGAGCAGCGCTGGTCCTGGACATCAACATGAAAGTTGTAGATCTTCCTCTCTCCTTTCCGTGGATAGCTTACTTGTCAGAAACGGAGTTCGTGTGAAGACGTTATGCCCAAAGTACTAACACGTGGTCATATGCTTCATGTTGGCCTAGAATTCTTCATCTTTCGCTTGCTAGTCTTCGTCCAAAAGTCTTGTGGCTTCGTGTTAAGTTGAGTAGAGACATTTGCCTTTACTTGCATGCCTTGTGAACCTATCATAACATGTTATCCCATTAAGTACCAAAAGTTCACAACATGACCTAAAGATACAGACAAAATCAGTAAGCTATAGCTAGAGGTAAGAAATTGGTCAATCAAAACTAAAAGCTAACTTTTTATTCGTGTTAATACCTCTAAAATAGTTTTATACTTTCACATGTTTTACAGCTCAATCTTACTTCCTTCTGCGGACTAGTTAAGCACTTAATTAAAGTTTATATAGCAATCAGAACTACTAGTTACTAATAAGGCATTCATATTTCAAAGTGTGTGTACTTGTGAGTAACTACTTAGATATACCCTCACACTACAGTCATTCTTACTAACTACATACTAAAGCAGTCATACAATATTATCATCTTTAATTTTCACATGAAGACAGCGGTGACAGGTCGGTGGTTCCCCATGCACAGAGCGACCTAACTTGATGCGTTTTAGATTTTACTCGTTAATAGTTCTTTGAACTTTATTTAATCTACTGTTTGCCTTTCTTTAAGATTTACTACATTATTCATGCAATAGACATTATTAGAGACCTCAGATGACTCATACTCCTACTCCGCATGCAACTAGTTCATATTAAATACTGTAAGAATTAAGGCAAACCATACATTTAAACTAGTTTCTACACAAGCACGTATATTAAGTCCAGTTAATACTACCTATACTAATGACTAGAAAGCTCTATTTGCTAGGCATATTAAAGTCAGGTTAAATGTGCTATGGAAAACATAATCGCATATAGTTTCAATCTAAGCTCTAATTCAGTTGGAAGCATGAACAAACACAAATCTATAGTTAAGCTAACAATTCTAACTAACCGTTCATCCTACCAAGCTAATGTTGCTTAATTATCATCATCTTTTTTCTATTTGCAAAGCTTATTTTCTCAAAATAGTTTTCAGACACTTAAAAACTTAAATTTGCATGAAATAAGTAGTAGAAAACTTGTTGAAATCAAGCAATTAGACCAAGGGTTTTTCCTATTCCATCCCCCACACTTGCCCTGCGTTCTTGAGTTCTAATTATAAAGGAAAAGAAACTAAGTAAAAAGAAAATTTAAAAGATGGGTTCTTGAGTTTTTTTAGTAAGTGAAAAGAAGTGATAGCAAAGGAATTGAATGGGTCATTCTAATACATTTTGTCAGTAAAATGTTCTGCCCAATATTGGGCTGATCACAATGGAAAACAAAGAAATCTATATTTAAATTACTAATATACCCATACACTTTTTCTATATACTCCATAAATCATTTGTTTCTTCCCTCCAAACTAAACTCTTCCCTCCATACTCACTGACTCTTCCCTTCAAAGTTCAAACTCACTATGTTATATCTGGTGTGGCTTTTAATGTGGTCGTATATTTCTTGTGAGACTATTTTTGATTAGATCATAGTTATTATTTATTAATCTTATAGTTCACTTTGACGTATGTGAACGAGTTGACCAGTTTACCAATTACCAGAGTGTCCAAAGTTGTTAATGCATCATTAGAGAAGTTATTTGGAGGTAATACTCGTATATGTTTTGATTTTGCTTCTGAGTATCCAGTAATAATATCCAACACTTGTTTGTTCTTATAAAAGTTGCTTATGAGTATCCCAATTTATTGATAGCGGCCCACTTGACTTTAATCTTTCTGCAGTTCACAAGTGAAGCAAATATATTGTTACTTCATCGTGAAAATCAAGTGAATATAGGAATATTGTTGCTTAAAAGGGTGTGATTGTCAAATTTTCATTTTTTTTTATTTCTTTTCACTTCAACTAAAGAACATGAAAATGATATATTTTCACTTTCTTTCTTTTCATTTCTATAAAACTCAAGAACACAAAATATATAATATCTTTCATCCTTATCCTTTTCTGATATTTTATTTTCTTTTCATTTCATTTCATTTCATTTCTTTAGATAAAAAACTGGAGAACACAATGTTAAATTGTATAACGTCCTCGTTGTACTAGACATGAAATTAAGGGTAATAGGAAAAACACGTAAATATTAAATGGAAAAAGGATTAACGAAACTTCCCGGGTCTAGTTTTGCATGATTGTTGTTGAAGATGGTATTTGAGGAGTGACTTGAAAGATGAATAATCTTCATTGACTTGCATCGTCTCCATTTGATGGCGATCCATGGATGCGTCTGCATCTTCATTTCTTTTTGGTATTTTCTGATTTTTTAATTTTTTAATTTTTTAATTTTTTTTTATAATATTTTTTTGGATTTTTGGGTTTTTCTGATTTTTGGGTTTTTGGCGATCTGGTGTGCAG
Source organism: Erigeron canadensis (assembly GCF_010389155.1). Lineage (NCBI taxonomy): Eukaryota > Viridiplantae > Streptophyta > Magnoliopsida > Asterales > Asteraceae > Erigeron > Erigeron canadensis. The sequence goes on from NC_057765.1 coordinate 24,752,374, forward strand.
AACGGAGCTGTTAGCAGCCCTGGTGGAGTGGGTAGCGGCGCTGGTTGGGTCTTCTTGGACTGGGAGCGGCGCTGGGTAGAAGGTAGTGGCGCTGGATCTGCGCAGGTGCATGCCCAGCGGCGCTGGAGTGTCTCTAGCGGGGGTCATGACTCTTGTATGTGTTCCAAAGTCTGATTTCTTCAGCGATTTGATACTCGAACACCCCCACACTTAGCTTTTGGCCAAGTGCATGGTTTCCTTCAGACTACAAAGCAAAATACTCCTGCACACTTCAATCAAAATATCAAAATGGAAATAACAAGCTAAAACCTAAAAATGAAATGAAAAACAAATACATAATCAAACTAGAAAAAAGAAAAATAAAAGCTAAACAAAACAAAACTTGGGTTGCCTCCCAAAAAGCGCTTAATTTATTTAGGAGTCTTAAACTAGACTCCTTCACTACTTATTCATCAATGACATAAGGGCCAAGTTCTATGCCCTCGTCCTTATATCTATCCTCCTCATAGTAGTGTTTCACTCTGTAAGTCCCAACTACACGTAGATGGTACAACTGGAGGCACCTCTATGTCAATAGTGGATTTCTTTGCAATACACTTATCAAATCTGGACGAGACCAGTTAAGATAAGTGGTATACCAGGTATATCTGGAAGGTTTACTTATTAAGGTGACAATGCAAATAAGTAAATAACAATGCAACAAATAACTTAAGACATAAAGTAAATGGTGAGACAATATGTATTTTTCATATGTATTTTATTTATTGATGTATAAACAAAATACAAAGGTTGATGCGGAACCAAGATATTACAAGTATGTAAATATCTCAACAACCTATGAAATACAATTGATCTGAACTTGGAAATCTCTAAAACAATCGAAACACTTAAAGTTGTGAAGTGATTCATCAAATACAAGGATAATTGGTATTATCCGGGTAATAGTACACAAAGCAATAAAGCCATTTTCCTCGTAATCAGTGTAAAGGTTTGTAACTCCTTTATATTGAATGTCTCTCCAGTTGTTGATCTGGTTAAACTGGTCACTGGGCTTCGCTGCCATGGCCAGTTTCTATCTTCCATTTGATGTCTTTGACTTCAACTGGACGGTCTTCATTTCGTCAGATCTTCAACTGGAGGAAGTCACCAGTTGCATTAACTGTACGCTGCAACTTGACTTCACATATTTATGGACAAATCAAATAGTCTCCATATGCAATTGGAGACTAGCCAGTTTTTATTAAAAACTGGTCCTAACACACTCTCTGCCCGTTGACTATAAAACTACCCCCACTATTGCCACGTAACTCTACATGTCCCGACGAGTAATTTTTTATGACTTCAAATGGTCCTGCCCATTTTGACCTGAGTTGGCGCTTTGAGCTTAAAGCGGGAATTAAACAAAAGTACTTTATCCACTTCCATGAATTCTTTCATCCTAATCCTCCTATCATGCCATGCCTTTGTTCTCTCCTTGTGGATACTAGAGTTCTCATATGCTTGTTGTCTAAGTTCTTCTAGTTCATCTAGTTGCAAGTACCTTTCCTTCCGAGCTTCGTCTAAATCCATGTTACAATTCTTAATTGCCCAATAAGACCTATTCACTATTTCAAATGGTAAATGACATGTTTTTCCATACACTAACTTATAGGGTGTGGTTCCTATGGGTGTCTTATAGGCTGTCCTAAATGCCCCAAGTGCATAATCTAACCTATTTGCCCAATTCTTAGGGTTATCCTTAACTGTTTTCTCTAAATTCTCTTAAGTGCCCAATTCTCTTAACTTGACCACTAGTTTAAGGGTGATAAGCTGTTGAAAAACTATGGCTGACTCCATATCTCTTAAGTACCTTTTCTAATTGAGCATTTGCAAAATGACTACCCTTATCGCTAATCAAAGCCTTAGGCATTCCAAACCTACTAAACAAGTTCTTAAGGAAATCTACAACTACCTTAGCATCATTAGTGGGTAAAGCCTTAACTTCTGTCCATTTTGACACATAATCTACTGCTACTAGAATATACTTAAACTTATGAGAAATTGGAAATGGTCCCATGAAATCTATTCCCCAAATATCAAATACTTCGCAAACCTGAATGTTTTCTGTGGCATCTCATCTCTCTTGGTGATCGACCATTACACTGGCATGCATCACATAACTTAACTAAAGTTTTGGCCTCTTGAAAAATTCCAGGCCAGTAAAATCGTACCTCAAATACCTTTCTAGCTATAGTCGTCGAGCCATAATGTCCTCCTGTGGGTCCTGAATGACAGTCATCTAATATCTTCCTACTCCCTGATCATATCGTCTACACACATCCTAAACAAGTATGGTTCCTCCCAGTGATAATATTTAAGGTCTGAAAAGAACTTCTTCCTACGGTAATAGTCTAAATGCAACAGTAAAACCCCTGCATCTTTGTAATTAGCTATGTCAGCAAACCAAGGTACACCTTCCTTATGATCTACTTCTATCCTCATCAAATTCTCTTCGGGGAAGGTTCATCTATCTTTTCACAATCAAGTTCCTCCTCATCTAGGTTATCTAATCTACTAAGGTGATCTCCAACTACATTTTCTACTCCCTTCTTATCCTTAATCTCCAAATCAAATTCTTGAAGCAGTAACACCCACCTAATTAACCTAGGCTTAACATCTTTCTTATTAATGAGGTATCTAATGGCTGAATGGTCTGTAAATATGGTTACTTTCTGCAATACTATGTAATTCCTAAACTTATCTAGGGCAAAGACTACCGCTAGCAATTCCTTCTCTGTAGTTGTGTAGTTCCTTTGGGCCTCATTAAGGGTTTTGCTAGCATAATATATAGGCCTAAAATGATTATCTATCCTCTATCCTAACACAGCTCCTACAGCGAAATCACTAGCATCGCACATAATCTCAAAGGGTGATGCATAATCTGGTGGTACTACTATAGGGGAATCTACAAGGTGTTTCTTAAGTTTCTCAAATGCCTTGATAAATCCCTATCAAAATCAAACATAACGTCTTTCTCTAAAAGTTTGGTCGTTGGCCTAGTTATCTTCGAGAAATCCTAAATAAATCTTCTATAAAACCCTACATGACCAAGAAAACTCCTAACTCCTTTGACATTGACCGGAACCGGTTACCTAGATATCACATCTATCTTAGCCTTATCTACTTCTATTCCTGCTTTAGATACCTTATGTCCTAATACTATTCCTTTTTTAACTATGAAATGACATTTCTCCTACTTCAACACTAAATTAGTTTTTTCACAACTAGCTAACATCTTATCTAAATGACGTAAACACGAATTAAACGAATTCCCGTAAACCGAGAAATCATACATAAACAATTCTACCGACTTTTCTAACATATCCTGAAAAATAGTAGTCATACACCTCTGAAAAGTAGCTGGGGCGTTACAAAGTCCAAATGCCATCTTACTATAGGCATAAGTTCCATAGGGGCAAGTAAATGTTGCCTTCCCTTGGTCTTCCGTATGAATGGGAATCTGAAGATACCCTGAAAATCCATCGAGAAAACAAAAGTACTCGCTCCCTGCTAAGCGTTCTAACATCTGGTCTATAAAGGGTAAGGGGTAATGGTCTTTCCTAGTAGCCTTATTAAGCTTCCTATAATCTATGCAAACTCTCCATCCTGACACAGTTCTAATTGCTATCATCTCATTGTCCTCGTTAGCCACTACTGTCATTCCCCCTTTCTTCGGTACGTAGTAAATAGGGCTTACCCACTCGCTATCCGAGATGGGAAAGATAATTCTTGCATCCAATAACTTAATCAACTCCTTCTTCACTACTTCCTGCATATTAGGGTTTAGATGTCACTGTCTCTGAACTACTAGTTTCGAGTTAGTCTCTAAGTGTATCCTATGGTGGCAATACGAAGAATCTATACCTCTAATGTCAGTTATCCTCCAGGCAAACGCCTTCTTATGAGACCTAAGGACCTTCATCAAAGCTGTCTTCTCCTTCTGAATCAGCTTCGATGAAATGATTACCGGGAGTTGTGACTTTCCTTGGAGGTAAGCATACTCCAATCCTGGCGGTCACGACTTCATTTCAAGATCCGTTGGCAGTTCTTCTAAAGAGGTAACTAGGTTATTGGGTGTTTGTACTAAGGCTCCATCAAATTCATCTACTTCAAGTTCTCCTAAATCCCATGGAAGTTCTGGTGATCCTATACCTAAGACTTCATCTATCTCATGATTTTCTCTATTATCTACTTCTATTATTTCCACTTCTTCAGTACAATCTCCTATATCATCTTTTTCTAGGTCTGGATCTCCTTCCATGGTTAAACTAAGCTTCCTCCTACCATTTCCTATGATAATCCTACGTTCAGCTACTTCTAATACTGCTTTGGTTGTGTTCAGGAAAGGTCTTCCTAAAATTATTAGTACCTTCTTATCTTCCGATATGTTCATAACTACGAATTCTGCCTGAAAATGTAGGTCTCCTACGGTTACTATCACTACATGGGTCTTTCCTAAAGGACGTTGAAAGGTCTAGTCTGCTAACTTAATAGTCATCATTGTGGTATCTAGTTCTGCATTACTTAACTTAGTGTACATGCTTTAAGGCATCAGGTTAATACTAGCTCCTAAGTCGGCTAAACAATCACAACCAATCTTATTTCCTATCTTACATGGTATAACAAAACTACCAGGATCCTCTAGCTTCGGGGTGATGAACTCGTCTCCTTTCTCCAGAATTCCCTGACTTCCTCGATACCATGCACATCTTTCAGGACTCTGTCTTCCTTGATCATGTCCTTGATATACCTAGCATACCCCGGTGTTGCCTAACCAACTCAGTAAACGGTATCGTCAGCTTTGTCTCGTACATCATGTCCTTGAAAATCTCCTCTCTACTCGACTTCTTCTCAGCTTCTGTGGAGACGGAACTGTTCGGTTGTACGGTTTAGATCGCGGTTTGGAGTCTTCCTTCGGAGGTGCCAGCGGCGCTGGTAGTGATCCAGCGGAGCTAGAACTAATTCTGGAGGCTCCAGTGGCGCTGGAGGCTTGCCGAGCGGCACTGGGTACGAAATCTGGATGGCGAGTGACACTGGGAGGTTCACCAGTGGCGCTGGGACCTGAAGGAGACCCACCAACAGCGCTGGTTCTTCCGTCAAAAATCTGAATCCTTGTTATTTCGCCTCACCGCTTCGGTTTCCTCTTCCGCTTCTGCTGGATCTTCTTTTTCATCTTTCTCTTCAGCTTCCAGAGGATTTCGGGGTGATTTTCTTGCCTTCACCGATCGGGGTTGTGATTCCTTTCACTTCTTCGTCCCGCTTATCTCTATTTTCCTTTAATTGTTCTACGATCATTTCCGTAAAGTTTCTGAACATTTTTACTAGAATACTTTCAATGTCCTTGTTGGTTTTCTCAGCCCACTTGACCATCTCTTCCTTCAGAACATACTCCTTTGGTTTTGGTAGCTCTTCATCCTTCAGGTTCCTCTCTTGCTCTCTCATATCCAAATCATTGAATACTCCAACAGCATCCCTTGCCTTCATATACTCAAAAATGCAACCTCCCATGATATCCAACTCTTTTCTAGTTTCACTCGTTGCTCCAAAGTAAAAGTACTCCAAAATATCCTCCTTGGTTTTATTGTGACCATGACATTCCTTTACCATCTTCTTCATCCTTCGCCATGCTAGTCCGATACTTTCGTTTTCCGCTTGCTTGAAGGTATGTATCCTTTCTAAGAGTTTTATCCTAAGGTTCCTTGGAAAGAATCTGTTGCAAAAGATTTGTCTCAATTCTTCCTAAGTGGTGATACTGTCCGAATCTAGGTTCTTATACCAATCTTTAGCGGCTCCCGTCATGGAGAATGGAAATGTCATCAACTTCGCCGCCTATTCAGTTCTTTTTCCATAGTTAAACAACCCAAAAACTTCGTTAAAACTAGAGATATGGACGTAGGGGTCCTTCGGTTTCTCTCCATCGAATGCAAGTCCCTCCACACGCTCAAGGTGATGCTTCTTGATATTAATATGGATCTTTGTTTTAGGTACACGGATTGCAGGTCTCGGTGTTGCGGCCACCTTTATGAACGCCTCCATCATAGGCCGGTCGAATCCTTACTTATCTGCCATCTAATTCACAAATCTACTGAACTCTATTTGAATCTACCCTAAAGTATTACTAACTAATAACAGGACAAAAAGAAAGACTATCTAAAACTAATCTAAGAAAATAAAATCTTTTTGTATTTTTAAAATTTTTATGGTTTTTCAAATTTTATGAAAAAGTAAAAACAACCTAAATGAAATTAACAAGGAAGTAAACTAATCCTAAAAGAAACTAAAACTAACTCTTTTGTGTAAACACGAAAGAGTCGAATTACCCTAACCTAACTATGATCCTAAGTGAATAGTCTGCGACAACGACGCCAAAAACTTGATAAGCTAGAAGTTTAACTTATATTTTCCTAACAGGTTTTAAATTTATATTACAAGGTTAACTTCTCTACTACACTCACTCACGGGCAGTGGACCCGTTCGTTTATACTATAGCAAATCGGTAAGACCAAGATCGTTCTCAGGGACTATGTTCTAAGAATACAGCTAGGTGTAATTATAAGATTGTTGGGGGGTTTTGTCACTACTTAATTAACTAAAACGAAAAGCAAAAGTTTCCAACCGCTTGGTCTAGTCTGGAAACACTGAATAATTTGATCTGTAAAAGACTATAATAATAATGAAAACGATACACCTACTTGGAAACAGTTCACATGCCACATAGATCATCTACCATGTTACTTATAATTGTTAAACAACTAATCATGACCAAGCTTCCTATTAAGTACCTCGGTCTAGATGGTCAAGATTCATGTTAAGTCACCTAACCCTTTGATTAAGCTTCCTGTTAAGTCCCCTATTCAAGATTATAATCTAAGTCTGTTTTTATAACCTAACCTTTATAGTTTAACGGGATTCCTGTTAAGTCACCCAAGCAGTTTGGCTTCCTATTAAGTCCCCAACCTACTTTAACTAGATCAAGCATAAACACGGTCCAACAACTACAAGCACATAATATCACTATAAAAGCAGGATCACATTATCCAAGCAGATGCATAATAATTTAGCTACTCATGACAAGACATTCAATACTAACAATCATCAAATATATAGAATTCATAGTAATAATTGTATGGTAAGATAAGTCTTGCAATATTGTAACCCTAATAACAATAACAAAAGAAAAAGGAAAGATCAAACTAAAAGGTATGTGGCTGGCTGATGTTGATGTTGAGTTAGAAGATCCAAAGTCGCGGCTGCAACCTCCTTTGTTCCTCTCGGTTGAACCTCTCGAGCAATACCCACGTCTTCTTGATTGATTATTATGATGATTATGTTGTTAAGGATTGATGATTGATTGATTAAATGATTTGGGGGTGTTAGGAGGGTTTAGATCTGATGGAAATATCCTAAAAACAGCCCCTAAGTCGTCTGGAGGAAGTGTGTTTCGGCTATGAGGGTTTAGAGGCGTACTTATAGGTTTAAGGCAAAATCCTAGCTGGCCAACCTACTTCCAGCGGCACTGGTAGAAGTCCCAGCGGCACTAGCTAGCTTCACACTCCACTGGTGATTTTCCGGCTCCACTGGTTGGCTTCAGGGTGACTTCCAGTGACGCTAGAGCTTGATGTGAGCGGCGCTGGTACTAGACATCAACATGAAAGTTGTATATCTTTTTCTCTCCTTTCCGTGGATAGCTTACTCGTCAGAGTTCGTATGAAGAAGTTATGCCCAAAATACTAACACGTGGTCGTATGCTTCATGTTGGCCTCGAATTCTTCATCTTCCGCTAGCTAGTCTTCGTCCAAAAGTCTTGTGGCTTCGTGTTAAGTTGAGTAGAGACGTTTGCTTTCACTTGCACGCCTTGTGAACCTATCATAACATGTCATCCCATTAAGTACCAAAAGTTCACATTTCTTAACTTATTTAGACATCAAAACATGACCTAAAGATATAGGAAATAATTACAAAATGGATGCTCATCAGCCATCCCCATCAGTTTATTACTTTTGACACTTTAAAATTTTTTTAACCTTTTCTACCCAATACCGAGCTTCTAACAAGTGATAAAACAACTTCATTTTGACATAAAACACCTAACACAATATTTATAAAATCTTCATAGGTTATGTTGATACAAATCAAGTTTACACAGCTAAACAGTTCATATTAACAACGTTGTCAACAACTAAAGTCATTCAAGCCTTTAAGATACGAAAGACCAATACTCCAAACCAAATTTTTGTGACAAAAAATTGTAACACCCATTATTTGGGCTGGTCAACTTTACGAGACTAGTAAACAGAAATGAGTCAAACTTGGACTATGTGAAAATATAGTCATGTGAAAAGTCGTTAGAAAAGTTATTTCAAAAATATATAAAGTTGCGTCAACATTCGGACCAGCCTTGAGTTAAAATTTCTAACAAAACGAATTATTTTTCAGGAGAAACCAGAACTAGTCGTGCGAGTGTCAAGTGGGCATAAAACTCTCACACCCCTCTTAACCTTCTCATTTCTTTCTTCCACTTTGTCTCTCTACTCTATATTCTTTTTTTTTTCCTCCTTTTCTTTAAAAATGGGAGGATTTCATCCATCCATTTTATTCTTCAAAGTTTTCAGAGATCATCAAGGGATTTAGGCAAAAAAAAAAATTTACTAAATGATGTAAGCCTAGTATTGAAGAGAAGACTATGTTATATTTAGAGGCCCTAGATAGATTTTTTAAGGGAGCCTCACTAAAATGGGCATAACTTTTGCTACAGGACTCCGTTTTTGATGTGCGACCAGTCAAGGATTTTCTAGGAGTTATGGACCTTTTTATATGACTTTTGGGGTTTTTTTGGATTTTTTTCCTGATATAACTTTCGGCCCACTAATATTTTTTGGCATGTTCAAATTATTCTTGCTTATTTATATGTATATGTTATCATCGAGAATGATCAGTTTTAAGTTAATACCCCTAATCACATGTGTGTATTTAAGTGTGAAAATCCTAAATTTAAGTATTTAATTAAAATCAAAGAGAATTTAGAAGAATTGTTCCTGGTATTCTTAGTAATCAAAATTTTCCATTATCTATCCCGTATCTCCGTCTGCGTTAATAAAACTTTGGATGAAATTTCTTTACCAAGAGGTATGGTTTATTTCTTTAAATTGTGATTATTAATTATTTAAGTAACCTTATATATACATGTCACTTAATGATCACAAATTTATGATAAAACATTTTTTTTAGATAAATACTGTCAATAGAGGAAATCTTTTCCATTAAAACCTTTGTACGGCATTCCATCATATACAAACCATTCATGCAAATTGTGTAAACCATTTTTAGAGCATATCTCTAACTGAACACCCCTATTGCTTCATTAGAATAAGATTGTTAATTGTAAAATGATTATGAATGAATGCAAAACTGTTTTATCTATTTAACTATATATATTTTAATTATAAAAATGTAAGTTCCAATAAAGAGAATTACAAATATAAATAATGTCAAGAAAAAATAAACCATTTGAGTCATATAAAACTGAACAAAACTCCACTATATAACCTACAGTGATTAATAATCTAATTTCTTACATGTATTATCCTTTATTAACAGAAAGGGATGTGAACAATGCCGAATTTGTATTTCTACGCCCTTTCAAAAACTTTGATATATATTAAATACAACAATTAAAGGGGGAGGGAGTGGGACTTGGGGAAGTAAATCACCCATCGGTGTCGGGCGGTAACACCGCCGTCGACGAAACACGGAAAGAGAGAGAGAGAGAGAAAGAGATTGGGATTTGCGGTGATGTTTATTGAAAGGAAAGAGAAGGAGGATAGGAGAGAGATGATTGGATGAAGAAAACAAGTATGGGGCCCTCAAGGTGATCTCTCAAATTGCCGCCATGTCGCTGTTCCACTCTCTTTTCATGTCCCTTAGCATTTTTAGCGTTCTTTCTCTTGCTCATCCGTTTGGGGGTGAAGTGTTGTACTTTGAGTACCCAAAGCTTGTTGAAAGGCTCTTCAAGAATTTGAGTTATCCAGTCATCTCTATCGAAGATGATAGAAACCGGAACTCCATGCTTAGACACCACCTCTTATAAGTATAACAACGTCGTGGTGTCAGGCTAATCGGTTTCATGGGTGGCCAAAGGTAGGCCGACTTCGCTAATCGATTTACAATCACCTAGTTCATATCTAAACCACATCCTGCCTTCGGTAACTTTGTGTTGAAGTTCATTGCAATTCGTTCCCATTTCCATTCTCGTTTCACATGTTGCACCTTCAATCCGGGTGGCTACTCACGATTGATCCTAATTTGAAATTAAGCGAGACACTTCTTCACATATTTAGTCACATCATGCTTCCTACCCGGGATCGACTAGACAAGCTGGTTTGCGGCCATCATCCACAAGGGATTTTCTTGGTTTATCTTGAAATGGGAACCTAGAGCCTCTCAACTAATCATGATCCATTCTCTTCCTTAGAATCAAATTGTTGCCTCACATCGTCTACCTCTTCACTACCAAAGTTTCCGGTGATGTAGTTTGCATTTAAATTTCAATTGGGCTCGTCACAAATGTATTATCCTACTATGAGGTACCTTACTCTTGATCGCCCCGGCTTGACTCTTTCCTTATCATGGTCACCAAAGGGTTTTAAACCTTTGCTCCTTTGTCTCATGCTTAACTCGCCAATTCTTGACCACCTCTATCTTGCGTGAACCCATATGAATGTCATCCTTGTCACCACGTGACCAAGAAAATGGACTTTCTTCTGTCACAATTTGTAATTGGAGAATTTCGCTACAACTTTATCCTTTCAGTTAATTCTAGCACTTTGTGCACGTGCTTAATATGTTCTTCTTTCATTTTCGAGTGAATGGGTTGTCATTAATAAAATCAGGGACAACTTGTTTAATTATGATCGACACACTCGGTCCATCAAATCCATGAACACCGCCGGCATATTAATCAACCTACAAGGCGAAATGCAGAATTCAAAATGTCCTTACCCAGTATGGAACACCGTTCTTGGAATGTCGTCCTCATGTGCTCGGAATCGATGATAACTCAAGTGAAGATCAATATCGGAGAAATCCTTGGCACCTTGGATTTGATCGAACGATTCATCAATGCAGGAAAGTGGGCGCCGATCCTTTGCCATAAGCTCATTCAACTCCCAGTAATCTATACACACTCTAATCGACTTGTCTTTCTTTTGTACCATAAAACAGGAGTCTCCCACGGTGGTTAGTTACGACGAATAGGACCCCTTTTTCGTTGGAGTAAACTAGGTTGCGTTTTCAATTCCATCTTTTGGTCGCGACAACCTATAAAGAGCTCTAGCACGGATGCGGCGTTAGGGAAATCAAGAAATACTGAGGTTGAGTTGCCGAGATGGAAGAAATCCCGGTAAGTTATTCAGAAAGATATCGAGGAAGTCGCAATTAATTGTAACGGTCTTAAATCATAACCTAGGGACGGTAACGCGAAAGGCTCGGAGTTAGATGATGCGGGTATTTCGTCTTGGGCCCTAGGAATCTTATCATTTAACGAGGATACCACTAATTAACTCTTTGTCGCAATTACTAATCACATTACTCACCGTCATATAATCCATTCTTGAAATAATGTCAAAGTTTCCAAGGGGCATAAATGCCGAAGAGAAGTTGATATCGTTTAAAGTTAACTACCATCATCAAGCAATTCAACTAAACCTATCTAGCACATCACCAATCATTTAAAGATCAATATTCGAATCCAGGCATACAAAGAGGAATTTGTAAATCAACAGAGTCAAGTAAAGGAAGTAAGGCCATAACCGACCTCAGAATTGACTAACATCGCATAGTGGTGGTCAGGAAGAAGGAATGTACCTGTCACCGCCTTTGGATAGTCGTGGGCTTCATTTGCATCTCTCGCCAAGGCTTGTCTTCGAGGTTGCACTTGGCGGCTTTGTTGGTCGTGGTCTTGGATAGGGGTGGCAACTTGGAGTTGATTACGAGGGACCCATCTAGGACATGCATTTCTATAGTGATCAGGGCTACCACACAGAAAACAATTACCCCGCGGGTGATTTGCTTGAGGACGAACGACTTGGAGAGGAATTGCGTTCAAGAGAGTCGTCCTCGGTTTCCTATATTCCCTAGCTAAGTGCCCTTTCTTATTACAATTGAAACATAACTCATAAGGAGAGGTGGAAGCATGGTGTCAAGAGCACTTCTTGCACTTAGAAAAAGGACCCAAATACTTCTTTCTTGTCGGCTCAGATGCCATAGACGTCATTCCCTTACTAGCTGATGATATACCCATACGGAGCTCTAGCTTCGTACCCGAAGCAGAAGCAGAGAACGAAGTCATCTTCGCACAGGTAAAGCCATAACGGAGCTTGGCCTCCGCTCAACATAATTACCCCGGAGCTCCAAAGGTAACAAATACCCAGCTCCGAGAAAATACGCAACAAAGATCGGAAAAAAAATCTCTTCCATGATTAATCTATTAAACATATCTAAGCTCCGATATACTCGGATACGATTAAGGTAACAAGATTACCACAAATCTCCTCAAGAAGGAAACAAGATATTCATAAAGGAGGGAGAGATTTACTCTAATTCTCTTACCCTCCCCTCTAAGTAATCGACCCTCTATATAAATAGAAGGTGAAGCCTTACGGCATATTCATGATTCATACGCATAAAACCCTAACTCATGGTTTATTAGACTTCCGAATAAACCCCAAACACATCCCACAAAACCCTAAGTCGAACTCGAACGGCTTAGGATCAACCGATCACAGGCATAAAGCGGTCTCTCCGACCCTCTGACCGTAAGGGAATCGCCAATAAACACCAACAACCCAGCTCACACCTCCGGTTGAGCCATAGTGCGATTATTTGATCAAACAAATTGGGGCCATCCGTGGGACCCGCCTGAACGCAAACCCAAACCCACCATCGATCAAGAGAACTACATATGGCCGATCGAGACCCGAGAAGTACCCAAAACGACAGTTACAGGTCGTTTTGGGTCCCTCCCAAGATCGGCAGTAAAAGAAAGGATGCCGAGGATGTTATCGCCGACATAACCTTCGGTTTCAACGAAGTCGACAATTTCTCAGAGGACCCGCTGGTAATACAGATCGCAGTCTGTGATATCCTGGTTCATAGGGTGTACATAGACGGAGGGAGCGAGTGCGACGTTCTCTACGAGCACTGCTTTCTACAGCTTCCTGATCCAGTTTGGAACTCAATAACCTCCCCGAAGGCACCCTTAATCGGATTTGCAGGCGAGCGAACTTGGCCGGTAAGGGAAATTCGCTTACCAGTCCGAATTGGCCAACCTCCGACGATCAGGACAGAGAGTCTAGACTTCGTTATAGTAAGGTCACCTTCGCCCTATAACGTACTATTGGGGAGACCTGCTATGAAAAGACTGGGGATCGTTGCATCTACGATCCACTCCGTAGTCAAGTTTCTGACCCTAGAAGGGGTGGGGACGATAGAGTCCCTCCGTGGCCACGGGAAACACGTCCATGATGTGAAACGGGCCCGGGAAGAAACAAAGGTTACTATCCCTACGACTACGAAATAGGACAAAGATGAAGGTATCGCCATAAACCCGACTTTCCTGGAGCAGCTAATCATGATAGGGAAACAGTTGCCCCCAGAGTTCAAACCAAAGCTTCAAAAACTGTTAGAAGACAACATGGATGTCTTCGCATGGGAATACTCTGATATGACAGGAATACCTCGGAAAATACCAGTCCAGGGTTAATCACCTAACCCTGGTTAAACGAACATAAGCACCTAACCCTAGTCCATCAAAAGAAGAGATCCTTGGCAGCGGAAAGAGACCAAGCTGCATTAAAGGAAGTCGACGAGCTCCTGAAGGTCGGGATAATCAGAGAATCAATATACCCCACGTGGGTAGCCAACCCAGTCATGGTAAAGAAAAGTGATGGAGGATGGCGAATGTGTGTAGACTTCACAAACATAAACAAGGCGACGCCAAAGGACTGCTATCCTCTGCCCGAGATCGACTGGAAGGTTGAATTCGTAGCAGATTTCAGGTTAAAGTGTTTCCTAGATGCGTACAAAGGATACCACCAGATACAGATGGCCAAAGAAGATGAGGAAAAGACGTCATTCTACACCATCAAGGGAATATATTGTTACACGAAAATGCCGTTCGGGCTCAAAAATGCAAGGGCCACGTATCAGCGGCTATTGGACAAGGTCTTTCATCACCAGTTAGGCAGAAACCTAGAAGCCTACGTGGACGACATGGTCATCAAAAGCAGAAGCGAAGAAGACTTGCTGACAGATGTGCAGGAGACCTTCAACGCGTTGAGAGGAATCAACATGAAACTCAACCCAAAGAAATGCTCCTTCGGCGTGGAAGAAGGGAAATTTCTAGGATATTACATAACGAAGAAATGGATCCAGGCCAACCCGTCAAAAGTCAACAAGCTTTCGCAGCTGCTCCCGCCAACTTCGATAAAGGAAGTACAAAGCCTGAATGGAAAATTGGCAGCGTTAAGCAGATTCTTGTCTAGAGGCACCGAACAACTTCCAATTCTTCAAAACGCTTAAAGGATGCATAGATAATAAGACTTTCAGATGGACTGTTGAGGCCAACGAAGCATTCGAGCAAATGAAAAAATATATCGCGGAACTGCGAACTCCGACGTCCCCAATAGCAGGAGAGACTTTGTATATATACATTGCGGCATCCGAGGAATGTGTAAGCTCCGTACTGCTGGCTGAAAGAGACGGGAAGCAAATTCCCATCTATTTTTTCAGTCGGATCCTGCAAGGAGTAGAAGCGCGATACCCGGAACTCGAAAAGCTAGTCTTAGCATTAGTTCATGCCGCTAGAAGGCTCCGACGAGACTTCCAGGCCCACAACATTGTAGTCCTAACAGACAAACCAATAAAGCTGGTGCTGCTCAAACTCGAAAAATCGGGGAGAATGGCCAAATGGGCCATCGAACTCGGGGAACACGACATAGAATTCCGTCCTCGAAGCTCTATGAAGGTCAGGTGCTTGCGGACTTCATAGCAGAAACCCGGCATAATAAGGAAACCGGGGTCACGAGTCACTCAAGCACACTCACCATCACCGAAGAGCGAGATAGCAACAAATGGCAGCTATATACTGACGGGGCGTCAAGCAAGAGCGGCTCCGGAGTAGGCCTAATGCTAATAGGACCCGATCAGAAGGAATATACCTATGCGTTGCAATTCAAGTTTGACACAACGGACAACGAAGCAAAATACGAAGCACTATTAGCAGGTATCCAGATAGCGAAGGACATGAAAGTCCGACACATACATGTGTATGTAGACTCGCAGCTAGTAGCTAAGCAAGTCCAAGGGGAATTCGAAGCGAAACAACCAACAATTAAAAAATATTTGGAAAAAGTTCATGAATTGGTAAATTGCTTCGGATCGTTCGAAATAGAACACATAAGGAGGAATCAGAACCAAAAAGCGGATGCACTCAGCAAATTGGCATCCCTAACATTTTCTCATTTAGCCAAAGACGTCCTAATAGAAGTCCTCAAAGATAGATCAATAGAAGGGAAGGAGGTACTAGCAATAGTCACCGATGACCCGAATAACTGGATGACACCTGCAAAGGAATATCTAGTAAGTGGGCTCCTCCTAGAGGATAAGAACGAAGCTCAGAAAATAAGAATTAAAGCGCCTCGGTTCAATATAATGGACAGAGTTATGTACAAGAAAGCCTTCCTGACCCCATGGTTGAGGTGCGTCGGACCAAACGAAGCAAAAATGATAATAACAGAAACACACGGGGGGATATGCGGACACCATGCCGGCCCAAGGTCGATAGTAGCAAAGATACTACGACTCGGCTACTACTGGCTCACTATACGCAGATGTCAGTAGGATGCCCAAACAGGATATGACCTCCGTTATTTCAGTTTGGCCCTTCGCACAATAGGGAATAGACATAGTTGGACCATTACCAGCAGCACCGTCAGGACACAGGTTTCTGATTGTCGCGATCGATTACTTCACCAAATGGGTAGAAGCGAAACCGCTGACAGAGATCACCGGAAAGAAGGTCAAAAAATTTGTCTTCAAG
The DNA here is from genome assembly GCF_010389155.1 of Erigeron canadensis. Taxonomy (NCBI): domain Eukaryota; kingdom Viridiplantae; phylum Streptophyta; class Magnoliopsida; order Asterales; family Asteraceae; genus Erigeron; species Erigeron canadensis. The sequence goes on from NC_057765.1 coordinate 24,768,509, forward strand.
CATATAATTTGCCAATTTGGGGTGCTGCACATTATCATCTCCGATAATGAAAAAAAATTCTCGGAGGGCACATTCCCAGATTTCTGCGATTGGTTAAAAATACAACAAAATTTTACCTCCGATTATCATCCCCACGGTAACGGGATGGTCGAAGTAACAAATCGCGATCTAGTCAAAGGTATTGAGAAGAGGCTAGGACCTACTCGAAAAGGATGGGTCGACGAAATACCCTTAGTATAATGGGGACTAAGGACCACCCCAAAAAGGGAACAAAAGAAACCCCCTTCAGCCTGGTATATGGGTCAGAAGCAGTTTTACCAACGGAGCTTCAGATATCCACCTGCAGGGTATCCAACATGGAGACGGAGAATAATAATGAGAATCTTCGAATAAACCTTGACATCCTGGATGAAAGAAGGGAAATAGCAACGATCCGAACAGCTTCCTAACGACAAAAAGTAGAGAACTACTACAATAAAGGGGTACGGAAGTCAACCTTCAAGCCAGGAGATTATGTGCTCAAACTAAATAGTCAGAGCGAAGAGGAAGAAAAAGGAAAACTTGGTCAAACATGGGAAGGGCCATACAAGGTAGCCCAGGCCTACGGAAACGGGGCATACGACTTGGTCGACATGGAAGATAATTCAGTCGGAAGACCATAGAACGCAGTAAACCTTCGTCGTTTCTACCACTAAGGACAAAGCTCCAAAAAACATATACCAACTAATTTGGAGCAAGTCTTTTAATAAAAATAAAAAAAAAATTAAAGCGAACAGGGTCGCAACCTTTCGCAAATAATAATTATGAGTACATACAAGTAATTAAAAAAATATCTGAATGTTGGAGTAAGAGGACGCTCGTTAAATCCAACATAACCACAACACAAATCTATATATATAAGTATAGATAAAATCTTGGTTAAAACTCAAGCACGCAGATATAAGTCTGTAAACAAAGATATAAATCAAAATGTTCAGAGAGTATAACAAGCAATGTTTACAAACATTGATCAAGATAAGGAACGGGGTTTCTTTCGGAGCAACTCTTCGACTGAGGCAGAGTCTTGGCGGCGATATCTCTCACAAAAGGGAAATCTTCACAGGCAAGGGCATCTTCAGCTGCTAGCACTCTCTCTATAGACTGATCAGCAAAATCCGGTGTTAGGGAAACCAACCCATCCCTGGCTATCTGGGTTAGGACTGATGCTCTCCCCTAAGCTCGGTTGGCATTCACCACCTCTGCCAACAACATACCAGCCTCCTCACTCCTGATCAGCTCAGTACAGACATAACGGATCACCTCAGATATAACCCCTTTTGACTTTAAATCTGCAGCAGCAGCCCTTTGGTTAGCCCCAGCCAGCTGGCCCTCAAGATCAACAATACGAGCGTCCCTCTCATCTATGGCCTTCTTACTTGATTCACAGTAAGTCCCCATGTGATTGACCTTCGCCTGAGCAGTCTGCAGCTGTTTCACAAGTGTAGCGCATCGAGTAAGAAGGGAAGATAATATCAGAAAAATCTGTGATACGTAAAAGTATTAGCAATAAACAAATCCCGAAGAAAGGAAGATAATAATAAAGGAATACTTACTGAGAGTCAACTCCCCAGGCTGAAGTTCACCTAGCAGCATCATATCGAAAATGGACTGTGGTTTCACCCTTTCCTTTGCAGCCTTAGAAGACGACCATGATGAAACCTTCCTCTTCTTGGAAAGAGTAGCAGCAGGAGGGACCTTTCTCTCAACATCCACAATCTCGTGATCAACAAGCTCTACAGATGACAAATTCGAAGCAATCATAGAAAACCTTGGGTGACACTCCAACAATGGACCCTTAACAAACTCAGCCAGCGTAAACTCTACAAAAAAAAGAGAGAAGAAGACGAAAGAGCCATGATAAGAAAGGTGAATCCGAGATTAAATAAGTAAAGGGGAAAGTAAATAGCAAATTACCGGTGCCTCTAACGCAAATTCTGGAATCAACTCCCTCGGGACATTGCTTCAGAATACCGGCCCGATGCAGAACAACGTCAGGATAACGATCCAACTTGACAGGATTCTGCAGAAGACGATGGTACAGTGGTAACTCAAGGGCATGGAGGGGAGCGGCCTCCTTAAACTTAGTTGGCTTTTCACCAGCAATCAAAGGTTCATAAGCCTCGGGAATCACGGAACACTCAATAAACACAAACTCATTTTTCCACCCAGGTACATCGGTGCTACCAGAAAGGAATATAGATCCACGGTCAGTTCACCATCAAAAGCGCAACAAAGGATCTCAAAACCAACAATACGGGCAAGGCCGTTGGGATGCATATAAGAAAACAAACAGTTATAGTGGCTAAGAACATCGAGAAAAAAGGGGGACAACGGGAATCTCATGTTCCCCCGATTCACGTAGGCAACATACAAACCCACATAACCCTGCGGTGGGTCTGCAACAGTCAGAGTAGACAACGGTAACCGAACCGTCTTATCATAATCAGACAAATAGGTGGTACAAAACCACCGTAACCCCTCAGGGGTAATAATGGAAGAAAGATCACTACGCCCCACCTTTGCCATAATGATTTGAAAGAAAAAGCACAAAAGAAGATTCGAGTTACCTGGAGATGGCGAAAGCAATTAGGGCAAAGAGATTGAGGAGATTGGGGAAATAACGGATCAGATTCGCAGGTAAATGTAAGGTATTTTCCCTTGGCTATCCTAATTTTTCATTATAGACCCTCGAGATATTTTGAAGTCTAACAAAACAGCCAGTCACTGCCTCTTTCGTTAGACTGGGGGGCTTGATGATATATCCATACGGAGCTCTAGCTCCATACCCGAAGTAGAAGCAGAGAACGAAGTCATCTTCGCACAGGTAAAGCCATAACGGAGCTCGGCCTCCGCTCAACAAAATTATCCCGGAGCTCCAAAGGTAACAAATACCCAACTCCGAGGAAATACGAAACAAAGATCGGACAAAAGATCTTTTTCATGATTAATCTATTAAACATATCTAAGCTCCGATATACTCGGATACGATTAAGGTAACAAGATTACCACAAATCTCCTCAAGAAGGAAACAAGATATTCAAAAAGGAGGGAGAGATTTACTCTAATTCTCTTACCATCCCCTCTAAGAAATGTGTGTCCACCTCCTTAGAGAGTTTTGGTGGACATGTGATTACAAGGTTGCCAGTAGCACCATCACTGGAACTGTACTGAAAGGAGAACATACTATCTCCATCTCGGTAGAATCGTTGAGAGATGCTCTTCGTCTTCCCAAACAATCGGAAGAGCATCCATATGTGGAGTTGGTCCCCATTGGAGTATGGAAGGAATGGTTGTTAACCATTGGGTATGGGACCAACACTGAACCTGCACAACCTGTGCACAGCAACCCACAGAAGAAATATCTGCCTGGTGTTTGGAGGCTGCTGTTCACCCATGTAATTCAGTGTCTGGGTGGCAACAGTGGCTCTTTTGATCAGGCCACTGCTGCACAAATGCAAATGATTTATGCGCTGGCAAATGGTCGCAACATTGACTTTGCCAGCGTAATTTTTGAAGATTTAAAAGGGAAGGTCACCATCAAGAACAGATCAAACTCTGTCCCCTTCACTCGCTTTCTCTCACTAATTTTCAAAAGGGAGCTGAAGGAAAAGTATCTCCCTGAAGGGGCACAATTCATTCTCTCTCCCAGGGTTGCAAGCTCTGTATACAAGATTCCTGCTTGTGATCCTGAACAATTTGATTCCAAGTACGCTGTGCTCTCCCCTGAAATGAAACAGGTACTTTATTCAGTATACCCTGATGTATATAGACCCAACCCTGCTGGAGCTGGTATGCTGATAATCCCCCCAGCAACCTCCAAAGCTCCCAAGAAAACCAAAACAATTGCTTCTTCTTCCACTTCACCTCCTGTTGCTGTCCCAAAACAGCAGCAACGAGTATCAAAGGGCAAAACTACAAAGGTTAAGAAGTCCTCACTGCCCAAGGACAATAGAGACCCAGCCAGCCCATCAGCAGCCTCAAAAAAGGCTGCTGACGAGAAAAAGGGTAATCGCAAGCAGCCACCTCAAACTTCTGTAGGCGAGGTTGGTGAAGATCAAGGGCCACCCCAGCCCATTAGAGTTGAGTCAACCGAATTAATCATTCCCTCTTCTTCTCTATCCTTTGAGTCGTTGTCAGCAGCCATACCACAGGTGATGCTAGAGACAACAAAATCTACGGCCGATGATGCTTTGGTGACACAACACACTGAAGCTGAGGCACCCGGTTCCCCTACCCCTCTAAATGTTTCTGGAGAAGGGTTGGCCGTCGACGGTAGTGGTGTAGAGGAAGGTGAAAATGTTGAAGGGGATGATGATGATGAGAGTGATCTGGACTTGGGAGAATTTGTGGCGGATGAGTTCCAGCTGGATTCCTCCATCCAGGCTGATGAAATAGAAGCAAGTGATATGGAGGTGGATGAAGAGGCTGCTGTTGCTGATGGTGAAAAAGCAGCAGCCGTAAACGAAAATGTAGAAGTTGCTGCTGTTGACAACATTGCAGTAGCAACTAACGAAACTGCACAAGAAACTGCTGCTGATGATAATGCAGCAGCTAATACTGAAGTACTTGCAACCTCAAGTCATGTTTGTCGATTCTCAAATCGTTGACAGGCTGACTAGAGTTGAACACCAACTGAACGATCTCACCAAGGCTGCCACAATCGCTGTACAACTCAAAACTCATGAAGATGACAGATTGGTGAAGATCTTGGAGAACTGGTACAGCAAGCAGAATGAAAACACTGCCAGCATTGAGACAATAAAAGATAAATCTATATCTATGGATGCTGATCAAGAAAAACTTCGCACCTATACAAACTCTATCAAAAAGGATCAGCAGGTCATTCGTGGGCTCTCTCGATCGCTGTGCAAAATGGGACCTGCTGTACGGTTCTCAGCACAAAAAGCATGCAGCAGTACTGATTCAGCTGCTGCTGAAGTAAAAACAGTCGCCAACCTGGTTTCTCGTCTTACCTCCCAGGTTGAAGAAAACACCAAGGCTATCAAGGCCTTGGAAACCACTGTGGCCAGTCTTCCTCCTCCTCAAGTTTCATTTACTGAGGAAGATCGTAAGTGCCAACAAAACTTGGAGCAAGAGGTTAGGGATATCAAGAAGATGCTGTCCCAACTTCTTCAGCAGCAGGCTGCTCCAGCAGCAATGGTGGAGGTAGTAGTTAATGATACTACCTCCAAGGGGGAGAAAGTAGATGCTGCTGTTATGGCACTTGTCAGTGAAGCAGTAAATAAAGCTGTTAATGACATTTATGAAGCTTCAGCTGACAAGATTGTAAATGAAGAAAACGATGCAGCGGCCACTGATGAAATGGCAATAGTGGCCGTCAGCGAAGAAAAGGTGGATTCTCCCCCTGCTGTTACTGAGGGGGAGACAAGGACTGATGCTCTCCCAGCTAGTGTTGAGGGGGAGACGACTGTAGAAGCATCCGCCGAGGGGGAGCAACAACTGATAGTTGCTGAAGCTCCCCAAGTTGAAGAGGAAATGAGTCCTAGTGCAGTCAGCTCAAAGAAAGCTGAAGTGTCTAGAATAACAGCAGCTCAGAGAAAGCAGCTGACTGATACCGGTTTCTTCCATCCCTCGCCGCTGACTGCACAGAATACATCCACCACATCCCCAGCAGGAAATCAATTTCAAGTCATTGATGTCTTATCAATCACTGCTGAAGGAAAAACTCAAGAGGAGGCCCTAGAGGAGCTGGATAGGCTGAAAGCTAACAAGGAAAATGAGAAGAAAAACCTTGATTATATCAAGCAGCTGGCCCTCTTGGAGAAGGATGAGATGGATGGAGAGCAAAGAATGCTGCTAACCACTGGTGGGCCTGAAGCTCTCTACAGACAAAGGCAAGCTGATTTAGAGCAACTACTAAAAGAAAAAAGAGAGAAATTTGAAGTAGAAAAGGCCAGGTGGTTGAAAATAATGAATGATAGGAAGAAGCCAGAGAGAATTACAGCAGTTGAAGTTCACAAAGCTGCCATGGGAACGAAAACCAATCTGAAGTTCCTAAGAGAAGGGCACAGTGCCCCAACCAAGATTGAAGATGTAAAAATGACTAACTTGGGGGCTTCAGAATGGTATGAAATCTATACGATCATTAAGGATAAAAAGGCTGCCAGCTATGAACAACTTCAGAGGATGCTGAAAAGTTATTTTGAAAAGGCACTGAAGTTTGAAACAAAGTTCAAGGCAGACCTTCCCATGCTAAGGGCAGTCTTCGGGTCTCCAGCAGCTGTATCCTCCTCAGCAGGCAGGCGTGTCCCAAAAAGAAAGCTTGTTGTACAACCCTTGCCTGCTGACCTTCCTCCTATCTCTGGTGATGCAGCATTAAATCTAAGGCTTCCTCCCAGGTGTTCTTTTGAAGAAGGGAAAATTCTTGAAGAACCTGCTGGCATTTTCTTCCAAAACTTTAGAAATGATCAACTCTTTTTCAGGCTGGCAGAAATTGAGCAAGCATCCACTGGTTTCCTGATCAGCATCAAAAGAAGATTTGCTAAGATGATCAGTGCTCGCTCAGTAATCAGCAGGATTGATGAGGAATTAATGAAGCCAGCGAGAAGAGATGATCCAGTACTTAGAATTGCCAAGCAGGAAGACGCCTGGGAGATAGAGGCTGCTAATCTTTAGATGTCTATTTTGTAAAAGCTTTATGCTCAACTTGTAATTCACTCTTTGATATAAAAAGACGTCTTCAGCTCATATTCACTCTTTCTTATATGTCTAAAAATAATTGTCATCCAGCAAGTCTCCTCAGCTAATAGGGGGAGATTGTTAAGTCTGGGATTCGCTGAAGGAGACTTGAAAATTGACACATGTCATCAGCAAGTCTCCTAACAATTTGTCAGCAGACAAAGAGACGTCTTCAGCGGGATGCATGCTGACCTAGCTTGTCTTGGCGGGAAATATTCAAACTAAGTAAAGACAAAAAGGTCACATGGTGGTTAACTAACTGTAATTTGCCCTGAATGGTAAATGTACATGTTGGGACCAAAGCAAGGGTTCTCTCTCTCTCTTACCCGATTTGGTATAGAAGACAATAGGCACATGATTCAAGTACCATGAGCCAATTGGAAGTCGACAACCACCATCAAGTCACAATCAAAGCAGGCTGTGTTGATTCAAGTCTTCCCCTATATAAAGCATCACAGCCTCATTGTGCCGAGTGCGTCTGGCCATCTAAAAGTGTGTAATTGCTTATGTTTTTCTTATCTTCCTAGACTAAGCAATTATCTGTGTTCTTTTGTATTCTTGCAAGTCAAGTGTAAGATCAACCATGTATTCATCGTTTAATCAATGATACATATGATTATCCTTGCATTGATGTATTGCGATTGAACTTTACATTGTTCTTGTTGTTTACTTTCTTGCTTATTTTCTGTCTTGTATTCTAAATTAAACATAAGTTGTGCAATCGTGGACCATCAGTCCCACCATTTTCTATAAGGTAAGCAACACGTTGACTCGATGGTTAGCCTCAAAATGCTCACATGTTAGTCACACAAGTAGTTAACGCTTCCATGTCGGCATAATATACAAAATTCTTATCACTACGCTAAGGTAATAGTACTAGTGCTCTAAGGGAATCATTATCTATCATGCCATCCTACCAAGTTTACAACAATTGTCCATCAATTTCTCATGCCCATTTCATAATAGTTACCCCTTATCAAAACCAATACCCATGTTCAACACAAGCAAGCAAGCAACTAAACAAGTCGTTTAAAGTATAATCCGAATTTGACATGCTCTCTAGTTATTGTCCGGGTATGTATACAGGGTTTACCAACGGCTAACCCTCCACCCATCCAACTCCCATTAGGCATATCGGTTCCTTATTATACTCTAAGCCAACATGTGCAATCCATGATGTCATTAACTTGTTATAACACCGGGTAACCATAAAATAGTTGATCAGGTTCTTTTAGGGTTGCCACAATGTTAAGTTAACGCCATAACTTCATTTTGCCCTAAATCATCAATTAACACCAATCAACAACAACAATTCATCTTAACCACAATCAAGCTCAAATCAATGTACACGTTAATCACATTGTGCTCATGATACTTTCATCACATTGTACTTGTCACAACATAACACATTGTACATCTAGTACGCATCACAAAACAACACGTTGTCCAATCTTACACCTGTTGTCACATAAATGGTCTCGTCTACGAACTTACAATGCATACTTTTCAGGGTTCATACAATTTCATGTTGTACACAAAATTCCTAACCATGCATGCTATATGAAGAGTTTTAACTTAAGCCGTAGTCTAGGTCAAACCGCCTAATTCACTACGAACACGCATGGGCCACCATTCTGTAACACCCCGGGCTAGAACCTGAAATATCACTGAAATTATATAGCACACAGTGGAATTATCATAGAATATATACTACATGAAAATAAAGGATTCGGAGAATCCAAACCAACATTTAAGGTGCAAGAATGCAAGGTAAACAAGAAGTCATGAATGAGACTAAAAACAAGGCATTATAACTAAGATCATAAGTAACTAAACGAGAACCCTAAATGGACAACGGATCACGGATCCATGGGAGTCCCATTCCAAGCTCTAGCAGAATCAACAAGTAGCCATCAATACTCCAACTTCACACGAATACCTGAAAAGTACACTAAACAAGGTCAACACTTGGTTGGTGAGTTCGTAGTGATGGATCACATGAAGCCATCATCAATAATGACAATACATATAAGGAAGATCAAGCATACCAGTAGCCTTCGCGTGCCACTCTATCAACACATCAAGATTTCACAATATAATAAGCGTGTAATGGTAAACACATATAATGCCAATGCCAAATAGGAATCGTATGCATGTCAATGTCATAAAGCGTATGATATGCATGCCAATGTCGTGATGCGTATGATATGTATGGCCATCTATGCAACGATACCCACATGTCATCATGATCAATGTGGCATCTCAAAAATGCTTCGGCGTATACACGTCTATATACCCGATCAACACCGGTGCATACGTCTATACCCCCGAATAAACATTTGTCTCATCAGACAATCGTCTCATCAATAACCAACCAATGCAACCCCAAATGCATTTCCCCGAACAACCCCAAGCCTTGGTTTACCACAAAGACCAACAAACTAGGCAATATCCACTTCAAATCTTAAGTGTGTTGCCTTTATCACAATTCCATCAATAATCATCCATCAATCCAACCATCTAACCAAAATATACATACATACACTTAAGAGGGCTTGCTATCAAAGAGTCCTTGATGTTTGTATACAGGGTCACCCGCAGCCTTCCCACCACATCTCAAACCTTTTGAAAGCGAAGTCGACTTCCATGTATGTACATCTATCCTAAATAACCACAATATTCCAAACACATGCATAATCCATCAAACAACTCATCAAACAATCCATCAATCAATCCACAATTCGATCGACATTCGATCACCCAATATTTAATCATAATGAATGTAAATAAATCGAATAATACCATCAACCACCAATAAATCAATCAAACAATTAAACATGTAAGGGTGCACTTTCCAGCCCGAATCTCAAGCGAGTAGGGAACTACGGAACTCACCTTGGCTTCCAAGCTACGATAACGAGTTAATAACGAGTTAACAACCGCTATGAGTCCGCAACCTACCAATAAATATCATATTATCATCAAATTCAGCTTCTATAATCCTAAACAAGTTGGTTTGGTAAGATTAAGGTCCAGTCACAACTTTTAGACGTCTAACAAATTTCCTGCGTAAGAACAAGACACATTCGACTCGAAATTTTTAAAAATGGAGAAAGATTCATGAAAAATGAATGTTACCACAAGAAAGTAGACTCTTATACGATTCCAACCATAGGTCATATGACTCGATTGGACTTACGGATCAAAAGTTATAAGCGTTTGAAGTTGACGAAGAGTTTTCGGTTCCGCAGCTTTTCACAGCGCTGCAGTGGGGTCTGGCACCTCCCACTGCGCCGCAATGAGCCCTATCTGCAGCCAAACAGCATCAGGTTTCGAGCTAAAACACCCCAAAACTCCATTTTTGACCCAATGATCGACCCAAGGACCTTTCCAACTCCTTTTTAAGCATAAATGCACATATATAAACATAATTAGACACAAACGACTTCACAAATCCAATCCAAACACTCAATCCAAGCTTGATTTTCGGATTTAACTCCTTAAAACCCTAGAAATCCTAATTTGCTTTCCAACCCGATTTGTGACCCGAACTTGTTTGCAATCAACTAGAAACATGTAAATAAACATGAAATGATAATTATGGGATGAATTTAACTTACCAAAACCTTCACCTCGTGTTCAAACCCGAATTTGACCCGAATGGGTGCTTCCTTCCACTTTGAAACCCAACTTTTGATATGATGAGAAGGAGAGGATGATTATTATTATTCTAGTTTCTAATCTTGCTTAAACTTCTTTAAATGTGATAGAAATCTAGAGAGAGAGAGAAGTGTGTGTTCTTGGAAAAGAACTAGAGAGAGAGGAGGAGGGTGAAATGGATGGGTGGTGGAGGATAGAGGTGGGGATAAGGGTGGGTGTAAGAGTTAGGTCATGGGTCTTGGGTCATGCGTTGACCAGTCTCACACATTACTAGCTCACTTAAATTGTTGTCTTTTCTCGTTTAAGATCATACCGTCCAATGAGTGGTTAAGTGACCCATTAAACGTTTTGTCCATTATTTAATCTCAAAGGAGGTAAATCATTCTTTATTTAAATTTACTAAGCATTTTACATAAAAGTCAAAGGGTCAAAATTCGCGGATGTTACGTATAGTTTTTAAAAGTATATAGTATTAAAAGCAAATGTATTGGTGAAGTTTGGTAATAGTGACGCAAGGAAATTTTGAGATAAATTAAGGTAAAAGCTTTTTATTAGAGAGTGATAATGTGAAAACTTGATGAAGTGTGGTGTTGGTAACAAATATAATGGCGGGATGGAAAACTTGGTAACCTCCTCATTTTCATATTTGGTTGTTTTGGGTTCGACTCCGAGTTTATTTATCTCTCCCATCTTTTACTTTTTAATATAAAAAGAGACAACTTTGGGTCAACACTAAGCTTTGACCGACTAAAACCTTTATTTGACTTATTTTGAAATCTTTTAGGATTGCTAAAAAATAATTTGTTTAGGCTATTTTTAACTTATTTCTATTATTTAATTTGAATTTCACCAGCATTTTTATTTGGATTTTATTGTTTAATTTTGCTTTGTTTCTTAAAAAACTTTTTAAAAAAAATTATATTTCTTATTCTTTTCACAAAATACATTCATATATTTGATATGAATAACTACTGAGCATGATATGTTATTATTTTTAGGTATATATATTTTTAGAGCTTCTTTTAGATTTATCTATCTTTTTTTTTTTCTCTAATAAAGATTTTTTTTTTTTTTTATGTTTTGTTTACATCTATTATTTTTTTAGTATTTGTTATTCTTATTCTTTTCGCATTATAATTTTAAAACTTGGTTTTCTCACCCCACTTTGTTTTTGTTTTTTACATATGTTTGCTATTCCAAATATTTAAAAGATCTCCATACTAGTTTTTTTACTTACAAATAGTATTACACAATTACATCAATACGGGGCTTACTGAACGTTTTTTCCGATTAAATGGTTATGGATTGAACCTAATAAACTATCTTAACAAAGTTTTATCAATAATAAACCTAATCGTGTTAATTGAAGCTGCGCAACGCATGGATAAAGCTTACCTAGTTAATAATATACTTGATAGTTTTAACGTACATGTTTTTAAAAAGATTATTCTACATAAATAATAAATTTATATAAGTTGTGCATCACGCACGAGTATTAATACTAGTAGATAAAAACTGTGTATGTTTAGTCAATAGATATCCCTGGCCTTAAAGATACATGAAATGTACGTGCTCAAATGTGGCTATTGATATTACTGTGAATATATATGGAGATACACCACAACCATATTCAAATCGCCACATCAAAAATAAACAAGTCAGAAGAAAATAAGAACTGAGGTTGAGATCGACGTTAGCAGGTCGAATTGGGTAGAAGGTTGAGCAAAAGTTCAAGCAGAAACTATTTCAGTTTGAGGTAAAACTCAACAAACTCGTGAATTTACTTAATATATTGGTTATATTTGTATTTTTTTTATCACCCGTGTTAGACGAGCCAAAATCTTTTTCGAAATCATCATCCATGGTGATAATTAAGACGCGAGTTTTGGGTCTGAAACTTATAAAAACCACTTTTTTTCATGCTAGTCGTAGTAGTTGGTGTATCATTTAGACAAGATTAACATAAATTCCTAAATTTGATTGAACGAGGTATGTTTACTCGGACGTTGTCCTGGTAAAACTTATTTTTATTGTTCGCAATATCATTTAAAACATAATATTGACGTCTCTAACATTAACATTTTATATCTAGTTTATAAGAGATTTATAAAATAAAAAAAAAAAATGTTAATAACATGTAGTTACATATACTACATAACCCTTATATTAATTTTTATCACATGATCCGACCCAGAACTGAAAAAAAATAAAAACAATGTAGTAATAATAATCTTTATATATAATAAAGAAGGGTTGTTTTTTAAACTATTTTTAAAAATAATTATGATGTGTCATATCTACAAATTTTTTCAAAATGTTTTTATTCTATTTATGATGTCATATTTAGTTAATAGTCTTTTTAAAGATAAATAGCCCATTAAATATCTTTAAAATGTTTTATTTTATTATGATGTTTACAAATTTATTCTTTTATTAGAAACAAAGTAAATTTTTTTTACTATAATATTATGAAAAGTATTTTTATGTTTTGTTAATGCAATAGGCACTACAAACAATATTGCATTTGTTCACACTTTTAATGAGTGTGAACAATTTAAAAATTTTGACGTTTTTTGTGTGTAAAAATATATAGAAATAAAAGTGTGTATAAATTTCTCCACACAAAAAAGTGTGTAGAACTAAAAGTTCACACTTTTTATTATGAACTTTGATAATTATTTTGTAACACCTCATTTGTCCACGTTTTTGTAGTGAGGTACTAATATTTATAAATTATTGTGTTAATCAATTTAATATTTCCAAGCCGAGTTATAGTATATCAATAACAAAAATTATATACACTTTTTAAGATTTTTTTTGCTTTTAAATTTTAGTTAAAATGTCCCGGTTGATTAACTAGTAAGCCATCATAATAGTACTAGATGGATACCCACGCATTGCAGCGGCACCTCTGGAAAAAAAAAAGACGGTTAAATGTGGGGTATCATGAATAAAAAACAATGGGCTGTATTGAATAGAAATACACGTGATACGGCTAATAATTTTAATCGAATATAGAAATTAAACTGAGATCTTGTCTTCTACATCAACTAACCCTTATCAAACCAGCGTTATAAAGATTAAAATAAAATTAAAAAAAACTACTTTCAATCTACACGACTATACATAGTGAACAACCTGCAAACATCAACATACTACAATATTCATTACCTAAATGCACAAACATCTTTATTCCAAAAAATGAATGATAGATACGTAGATGCATAAGATTTTTCTAAGGGTATTTTAGAAAGTTCAGGAATAAAGTGTTTGGGAAAGTTTAAATTATAAGGGTAAAATAGAGAATTTAAAGGTAGAGTGTTTAATTTAGGAGGGGGTAGTTTGTTTATATAGGAAAGTATAGATATTTGAAATTTTGTCGCTTAAAAGATGTAACAAAAAAGTTTGAATATAGCTTATGTTTGAATATAGCTTAGGGGAAAATCCTATATTATTGCAATAGGATGTGAACAGTAATTTAGGAGAAATAAAAAGTTTGAATATAGCTTATGTTTAGTAAAGAATTAGATTTTAGACATGTGTCCAACACTGGACATGGGGTTTACGATATTCTCAATATTAGATCTTCATACATTAAAGTTATAAAAGCTTATAGTTTTGAAAATATATGGTTCATAGTGTTATATTTTGCAACTTGTAGTACAATAATCAAAGGTTCGTCACTGTCATTATTAGCCAAAACATATTGATGGAATTGTTTGCCGTAGTTATTCCATAAGACACATGCTATAATAATTTTTTTGTTATAAAATATTTTGAAACCAATTGTACTCATAATAGGATATTATTATGAAAGATAATTAAGAATAAAATATAAATAGATTTGTGATCATGTACTTGACATTCAAGTATATATATTTGATCATGATGCGGGCCCATAATACATAGGTTTATGTAACACCCCAATATTTTAAGGTAAAAGAAAATTAACCTTTTTCATAGTTTTGGCATTAAATTAATTTCCTTGTATTTTGTTTTGAGATAAGGGGTTAATTTAACTTTAGTGGCTAGCGGGTATTTTACCCACAAAAATTAGAATGGGACATGGCTATCAGGAAATAAGCCAGCCAATTCTTCCTTATGACTCATAGTTTTACTTCAAAATTCTACTCTTCACCTAACTATCTTATTTTCTCAATTCTTCCAAAGTACATGCAATTGAATCTTCAATCATAAACTAAAGAATTTTAATCCTTGAACAATAACAATAATCATCACCATTTATCTTAGAAATTGAAATTGAGGGTTTGATTGGAGGTGGTGGTGGCCGAAAATTCTAGGAAGAAAAAGGGAAAGAATTGTGATTTTGAGAACCCTAATCCTTTGTCTTTCACTCTTGAGGTATTTATTTCATTAATCTTAGTTTTAATTGTTATTGAAATTTAGGGTTCTTAGCTTTAGAATTGGGGGTTTTTGTTATTGAAGATTTTCAAGTAAAACCCTAACTAAATTTGATTTATAAATGGATAATTTGATTGAAAGAGATGTTGTTAATGAAAATTCCTCATGGTAAGAATCTTATGTTTTATGGTGTTTGGCTAGTGATTAAGAAATAAAGCTTTATTATGAGAATTTGGAATTTTGTTGGAAAAATGTTGAGTAGCCAAACACCATGATGTTAGAATTAGAAAATGCAAGTAGTTACATGTAAGGCAATTGAGTCATGGAGCTCATAGATGATATGTGTTTATTCTTGAATAGGTATTGAAGATTGAATTGTTGAACTTGTAGCCTTATTGTGTCAAGTAGCCAAGTTTAAGGTGAGTGTATATGCATATAATCATATTCTTGTTATTGAGGTCATAGGTGGGTAAATTCCTATGACCCATAGTTGAATGTTTGTAAGAACTAGTAGGTGGGTAAATTCCTACTAGTCATGTTGTATATAAGAGCTAGTAGGTGGGTAAATTCCTACTAGCCAAAATATCCATGGCCATGTTGAAAATGAATGTATGTTGTTTGATTTGTATGAAAAGGCTAGCTTGCAAGGCTTATATGGTGCTTGATGCACAAAGTTGAAATGACATAATTATGATTGTATGTGTATGCATTCACTAAGCAATTGCTTATGTTTTAGTTGTTTAACTTTTTATAGGAAGTGGTAGTAGCCAAGGTAAATAGTTGATCAAGTGATAGATTGAAGTGGAAGTAATTAACATAGGTATTTTGGCCATCTTGAAGGTTGGCAACTTGGATAATGGAGTAGATAATCCCTTGGTACATTTTGGCTCTTGATACATGTTATTTTTGGTTAAACAAGTCTATTTTGGTATAAAACCTGTGATATGGTCAAGTTTTTAGTTACTTGGATTGTATATGGTAATGTAAATATCTAGTAGGTCAATGACTCGGGTAAACGACCCGTTTCGTTGTACATTGATTCTTTTGGTCGAACAATGATTGTAATTATCATTTATCATGTCAAATACTTGTTTGAAATCTGAAATGTAGTGTTTTGAAGCTTAGAATTGAGTTTGGAAATATTACAAGTTGAGTCAAGTGTCAAATTGGGTCACTTTGTTATTCAGCACAAATATGTGGCACATACTGTAAAGTTATGTGGCACATTTTTTATTCTATTCAGATTTGGGTCATTTGTGTGACACATACACTAAGGATGTGGCACATAAAAAACTGAAAGTCAGAATATGTAGCACATATTTGCTCCTGTCCAGAATTTGACAAAAAATGTGGCACATGCATATAAGCATGTGCCACACCTAGGCAAAAAAAAATAAAAAATATTATAACTTTTATATTTTATAAATGAAGTTTGGTTGTTACAGTTTATTATCAATCACCTATCCTATGATAATTAGACAACATTTAGGATTGTTTTTATATTTTTTGATAACAATTAGGATTCTTGATTTGAGTGACAAGTGTAACTTTAAACATTAATACACAAACTAATATATAAAAAATGAGAAATTTTTGTACTTTTTTTATTGAGAGATAGAATGAATCTTGAATGGAGTTCATATTGATTTAGATTTAGTATTCAAGTAATTCTCTGTTGTAAATCGTGTTTTGTTCTGTAATCGTTCCATGTTCTGTGATTCATATTGTGTATAGGATAATGATGTTTTATATCGTCATCTGTTATTATGTATGAGAAATCTATCTAGAGTTCAAATTATGTTTATATTAAATAGTAAACTAAATATTAATATTCATAAATTATAAAAATCTAATCTTAATATTTGTTAATAAGTCATTAGGTTTTGACATAATTTTTGTAGACAATATTTCATATGTTGAAATTTGTTTAACTAATTAAATGATTGTGAATTTTAAAAAGTTATCTCAAGTTGATGGCTAAAAATAAATATAAATTAAGTATTCAAGGCTAAAAAATGTAAATTAATGATGGAAAACAAAAAAATGTATATTAATAAGACTTTTTCTACCAATTGATATAAATACTAGTATAATAATATATTTGGATAACGAGTATTAGGATTTTTAATTTGTAGTTAATCTAAATGATGACATAAACGAGAATCAATATGATGAAAAATTGAGCGATTTGATTGGTTAGTAAATTATTAGTCAACAATCTTATAATATATATTATTATATATTATTAAGATTAAGAAAAGATTACAGTATATATATTAAGATTAAGATAAACAACTATTTATTCGACTGGATCGAATGTGTGCCTTTGACTTTTTTATTTTTCAAAACAAAATTGCATTAGGACTGAATATATGTTTAGGGGAGTAATATTTTTACAACATAATTCTGCCATCTACAATAAAGATGCAAACTTTATTGCACAGAGTACAAATGCATAAAACAAATATTGTTCTAGATTGCCAAATTCTATTGTAAGAATATCATTTCCCATTTGTTTAACTTAGCCATTAAATATATATTTAAGTTACCCTCATCAAAAATGGTCGGTAAATGGTTTGGTTCAAAGCACTCTTTTCATATAGGTGGTTACTGTTTCGAATCCCCACCTTTTTTTTATTATTATTTTTATTAACTTTTGCCACAAACATTGTTTTGCAGTTTTAGGCATGTAGCTTCTCAAAAAAAAAACCATATATACCCAATATACTAAATATATGTATCCCCTAAAAAAAACTACATAACCATATATATTCGGCGAGTAATAAATCTACAACAATATTTAACAATATACAACGATATATGCTTTATACAGTTGTACAATGTGCAATATAACATGTATTTTTGCTGTGAATAACTAAATTGTGTTGTAGATTTATCATTATACTACTATACTAGTGTAATAAACATTAATAAAGATGGCCTCAAATAAATATATTTGTTTTTGCTTTCCATTGAGGTTTTTTATTTAAATAACATTTTACAAAATTATTCATAAGAGAGTATACACGTTTACGATATTATGTTTTTAGTATTATCTCTAGATAAGAAAACACGTAAAAACGAAAAATTGTGCCTCGCTTGCGAATAAGATATTTTAGTTGAAAATAAGATATTTTATTACTTTAACGAGTTATTAATTTATAGAGTGTTAATTAACAATAGGCATCTTAATTTGGGTTTGGACAAATTATTAAATTTATTGAGGGATTAATTTATCAAGTATTAGTTTATAGAGGTTTTGACAATATGCTTATGCGAGTTTTTTTTCAAATTAGTGTAGTGGGAAAACTTATTTACCAAACTAGTATAATTTCAATAATATTTACCATTTTATTATAAAACATAATTAAACATTATATTTGTATTTATTAAATATAATAAATAAAGATATGTTAGTATACAACTTAATTAAACATTAAATTAGGTGGGTTGGTCAGGGGTATTTTTTAAATCTATTATGTGGGCCTCGAATGTGAGTTTTCCCCAATGTCTCGGGTTCGAATTTTGGGTTTCTCATTTCAAGGTATTTTCCATGAAGAGGGGGTTGGAGGTCCAACAATTTGTTGGTTAAAATTGTTTTCAGCACCTCTGAATCGAAACTAACTTTATAAAAAAAATGTTGATAAATATACAAAAAATCACTAACAAAGAAATAGTAAGATATAATGGTATTTCTGTTGAAACAATAGAATAAATGATAAATTAAATGTGGATCGTCGACTCAATGGAAGAGACATTTCTAGAGAGGATGTCATCCCATTGAGAATAACATCTCTGATTAACTAAAAAGTATTTGCTTTTAGCTTTAGCTATTATCCTATTTATCTCAGATTATTAAATTAATTGGCGTATAATAATATCAAATTAGATCGATATTATAGAGCATAAATTTTTAGTGTTTGGGACATACTTGATCGATTTGTATTCACGTGTCATCGTAAATGCCGATATTTTTGTCTTTGTAGTGTTGTTTCATCTTCAGAAAACTCATAATATCGATTTTGTGTTTGCCTAATTAATCAATGTGTATGGTTGTATTTTTTAGACCCAATCTTTATTGAAAGAAAAAATGAACGTGAATGCAATCGAACAACAGGTGTTATCAACATATCTTTATTTATTATATTTAATAGATATAAATATAATGTTTAATTATATTTTATACTAAAATGGTAAATATTATTGAAACTATACTAGTTTGGTAAATAAGGAATCACTACATTATTTTGGAAAAAAAGTCATGCTTTAGATGTATACACTTTCTACTTCACACGCTCTGATTTGACTAGGCTCTGCTCGCCCATTGGCTTCATGGCTCGGTTGGCTGGAATAATAATCAATTCAAGAAATAAAGAAATAAGTTGTTGATTATACTTAATTAATAACTAGTCATGATACGTATTGACTATGTATGTATATAGTGTGATTGGTCACTTCTTATTTGAAAATTGAATTTAAAACAAATCTAAAAAGAATTATGATTCTTTAGATATACATTAAAAAAAATTATATGTCGTAATACGTATATTTCTTAACCATTTGCATAAAGTATATGGAATAATTAAGCACTTAATGCATTCAGTGAAATTTCATTTTTTTTTTGACTTAATAAACAAAAATAACAGTCAATTACCTATTTTTTACTTAGACATTATTTATACATTCAGTTACTTAAAACATTTATTACTTAATGACTAAATAAAAGAACGACCCCTTGTTTTATAGAAAGAGTTGAAATACTCAACTGAGTCAAGAAAAATATGCCCTTAATATATTCAAATAAATAAATATTTTAATTTTTAAAAACTTAATAACTAATGTCACAAAAATAAATCATATATATAACAAAATGATATTAATTAGTTAAATGAAATCAAATACATATTTATTAATAAGTATATAACACATGGGGTGAGTTATTTTGAGAACCACTAAAAAAAAAGAACGCGAGAACTAATCTCAGCCCTCCATTCATTAAGATCAGGAAGGACATGTTTGTCATTATTAAAAAAGTTGTCCAGCACTCTCTATCTCTCTCCTCTTATTAAATCAAAAAATATCTAAATCATTAAAAAACTTTTATCTCACAAACCGTACATCGTTAGACGGAAAAAAAAGCATGGGTAGTCTTGAAATTTCGTCCTCTTTCATTAGAGATGCGATTCGATATACTTTTTACGACTTTTTAAATTTGGTTTTTTTTTCCATCACGTTCATCCTACACATGTGTAAGTACAACCTACACATGTGTAGGAAAGACCTGGAAGTAGTGAGTTGTATAACCTCCACATGCGTAGGTACAACCTGGCCATGGGTAAGTACAACCTATACATGGGTTAGTTACTTATAAAGTTCAAAAATGATAAGGACGCATTGTAAAACCCTAAATGTTAAGCCCTAAAGCTTAATTTCTAATCCGAGGGGGAAACTACTTTCTAAAATCCCTAAAAAATCTAAACCTTAAATGCTAAACCCTAAAAACCTAAAACGGATGAGGGTTCCCACTCTAGGGTTTAGGGTTTGAAGCCCGAGGGTTAGCCTGGCTAACCCTCGACCTTCAAACCCTAAACCCTAGAGCGGGTACACGGTACGTTTTAGGGTTTAGGGTTTGCTAACCCTACAACTTCAAAACCTAAACCCTAAAGCTTAATTGCTAATCCGAGGGGGATGCTACATTCTAAAAACCTTGAAAAATCTAAACCCTAAATGCTAAACCCTAAAAACCTAAAAAGGATGAGGGTTCACACTCTAGGGTTTAGGATTTGAAGCCCGAGGGTTACGGCTAACCCTCGACCTTCAAACCCTAAACCCTAGAGCGGGATGTATTAGGGGTAAGTACAACTTGCCCATGGGTAAGTACAACTTACACATGTGTAAGATGAACGTGATGGAAAAAAAAACGAAATTTAAAAAGTCGTCAAAAGTATATCGAATCGCATCTTTAATGAAAGATGATGAAATTCTAAGACTACCCATGCTTTTCTTTTCGTCTAACGATTTACGGTTTGTGAGATAAAAGTTTTTTAGTGAATTAGATAGAATTTTATTAAAGTAAGAGAGAGAAAAAAAGAGCTGACGAAAATACCCCTCTAGTGTTGAGAGAAGTTTTTTTATTTTTAATCTTGTCCATCTACTTCTTTGATCCAAGGGTGTATAGGAGTTTTTGAGTTTTTTTTTTAGGAGTTCTCAAATAACCCCTCCTCTATAACACATTATACACCATTATATATATATATATACTATATTATAATTTTAATATTTTATGCCGCTTCGAGATTATGTCCCGATTGTAAATCGTGTTTGTCCCTCCTCTAGGTCTCCACTGAAAATGCCTATAAAACTAAGCAGGGGTACTCAATTGAGTTAAAAATAAACATCCTATCAACCTTCAAGATTTTAAGATGTCACATTTGCCGGTTTGTAGCGCTAAACAAAATGTTATCCGCAACACTGTGAAACCCGATTCTAGCATATGGAAGGATGATCAGTTTCTCACTTATGATGAGGTTAAATGGTTCTAGCTACTTGATTGCTTAATTATTTGATATTATATGTCATCTTCTAACTATGATTCTCGCTTGTGTGGTACATGCAGCCACAAGATTTAGTTATGGAGAAACAACTTGTTGAAAACTTAAAAGAAAAAGTGAGAAAGGAGCTTGTGATCAATGATTCTAATGAATCAATGCATCATCTAAAGTTGTTAGAACTTATTGATGTAGTCCAACGCCTTGGAATTGCCTATCACTTTGAAGAGGAGATAGAGAAATCCTTGCAACATATATATGTTACATATGGAGAAAAATGGGCCTATAATAAGAACCTACGTTGCATATCTCTATGGTTCCGTCTCCTACGACAACAAGGCTTCAACATTTCATCTGGTTTTAATATCAAATAAACCATTAACATGTCAATTAGTCATAAATATTTAAGCATTTTTTATATACAAAATATATATCCCTAAGTTTCCAGTTATCTGACAGGAATATTCATGAGCCATAAGGATGAGAAGGGAAACTTTAGAGAATCCTTATGTACGGATTCTCACGGAATGCTTGCTTTGTATGAAGCAGCATTTATGAGAGTAAAAGATGAACAAGTATTAGATGACGCTCTCAAGTTCACTAAATTTCACCTTGAAAACATTGCCAAGGATCATTCTTGTGACACTTTTCTAAGAACGTCAATACAACAAACGCTGAAGCAGCCGCTTAGGAGAAGATTATCAAGGCTAGAGGCAGTGCGTTACATAACTGTCTACCAACAAGATGCTTCTCACAATGCATTATTCTTGAAGCTTGCAAAGTTGGATTTTAACATACTTCAGTCAATGTACAAAAAGGAGCTTAGTCAAATCACCAAGTATGTATCATTCTAAACAATCAATTCATGTTGTTGTCAAATTTGTTTATAAATTCTAACTCAAACCAATATGTCTCTCTTTTTACATTTTTGTTTGTAATTAATTAAAAAGCTAATCTTATAGATGAAATGAATCTTGAGGATCGATAACATAGATTTATGTACGTCTTAGGTGGTGGAACGATTTGGACATGCAACGTAAGCTTCCTTATGTTCGGGACAGGTTGGTTGAAGGTTACTTTTGGATAGTGGGAGTCTATCCCGAGCCTCAACATGCTCGTTCAAGGATATTCTTGATCAAATCAAGCATGTGGTTAATCGTTATAGATGATACATATGATAATTATGCTACTTATGATGAACTTGAGATCTTTACAAAAGCTGTCGAAAGGTACTTCAACAATTTATAAGTCTAATACTTTAACCATTCCCTTTATCGATCGGGTTCTTGTATAGTTATAACTCAAGTTAATTGTGTATTATTCAGATGGTCTATATCTTGCTTAGATGTGCTTCCAGAATACATGAAACTAATTTATGAAGAGCTGCTTAATATCTACTCAGAGATGGAAGAATGTATCGAAAAGGAAGGCAAATCATATCAAATGCATTTTGTTAAGGACATGGTATGCAAATTTTCTAATCTATATTTAGCCATCTTGCAACCAACTCCACTTTAATGGGTTAGCCAGGAGTATCTTCTAAAAACTATTATTTGGGCCTTGGAAGTGAGTTTTTTCCAAGGTTTTATGTTCGAGTTTTAGGTTTCTCATCTCAAGGTATAGTTCATGAGAAAGGGGTTGGAGGTCCAGCAAATCACTGATCAAAATTGCCTCCAACAAGTCTGAATAGAAACTAACTTTAGAAAAAATAAAAATAAAATTGAGCCATCTTGCCTTAACAATAATAAATACTCAAAAGTGTGTATTAATTAATTTCTTATCTTTACAACATTTACTTGACAATTAATATCCCCTAAACCCGATAAGGCTCGAGACCGACCCTAAAGTTAATCCATGAATACACATTAATTATCATGATCTATATTATATTTACTTTCTCATTTGGGCAGGCTAAAGAATACACTCGTAGTCTATTAATGGAAGCAAAATGGTTAAAAAACGGCTACACGCCAAAATTTGAAGAGTACATATCCAATTCGTTGGTAACTTGTGCATACCCTCTAATGATAGCGAAATCATATGTTGGTGGGGGTGATCTGGTCACTGAGGAAACCTTTAAATGGGTGGCCACATATCCTCCTATTGTTAAAGCTTCAAGTTTGATTCTTAGACTGATGAATGACATTGCAACACACAAGGTACACTACATGCTACTCGTTTACTAATTCAACTCTATACAAAATGTCAGGCTAATTGATTAAAAATGCATTAAATTTCCTTTTAGATGCATTCATCTTTCGATTTCATACTACTCCATGAATTAATTAAATGATCAAAAGTGACATGAAATAACTAAATTAGTTTTTGGTTCATTGAGGGTAACTAATATTATCGTTTTAAGTCCGTTATGGAGATAATAGTATGAAGTGAAATGTTCACACTGTGATCTGAATTTAACACAATGTGTTTTTATTGTGTAATTTAAAAACACATTGTGTTAAGTTTTAAATCACAGTGTTTTTGATAGCGCGTGAAAATAAAAAAATTGTTCAAACACACTGTGATATGAACTTAACACAATGTGTTTTCTAAAAACACTTTAAAAAGACATTGTATTAAATTTATATCACAGTGTATTTTGACCAGTTTTCTAGTTTTCACGAAAATTTTAGTTTTCAAATGATCACAACCCAGAGTATGAAATCGAAAATTGAATATATACAATAGTTCACTTGTAAGATGGATGCATACGATACATACGAAATAAGTAAAAGTTCGATGTATGTTTAATCATTCAGCCCATACTTTGTCACATATAAAGCCTATATGAAAATTTTAGGAAGAACAAGAACGAGGCCATGTTGCTTCAAGCATCGAATGCTACCGAACAGAATTTGGTGTATCAGAGGTGGAAGCATGTCAATTTTTGTCAAACCAAGTTGAAGAAACATGGAAAATTATAAATGAAGAGTCACTCAGGCCTACACATGTCCCATTTCATCTACTTATGCCTGTGATCAACCTTGCTCGTGTGTGTGATGTTCTTTACAAAAACAACGATAGCTACAAACATGTTGGGGAAGAAGTGATTAATCATATCAAATCACTCTTTGTTCACCCTATGATTATTTAAGGTTTAAGTCTTGATTTAAATAGTTGGCGTTTTACAAATTAATTAATACTGTTATAATAAGTGGTTTATAAAATTCTAAGTTATAGTTATAATATATCTGATTGTGGAATACAAATTGCACCAAAATAGAGTCTATATTTTATATATAAAAAAAACCTATAAATTCAGTTCACATCCGTATAGGAATTCTCAAAGTAAGATTAAATATACCCAATCTCAACATGGTTTCTAGTGTAAGTAGAAATGTTACTTTTATTGTCATAATTTTTTTTTTTTAAAATTCATTGATATCGTCCCGGCCCCATGTCACCCCAACTTAACCTCCCACTAAGTATATTAGAACATTTATAGTTTTAATGCATATTTAGAATTTTTATTTGTTTTATAGAGACAAAATTTTTTTTTATTTTTTAGAAAATCAGATTGAAAAATTTGAAAACATTTTCACAATTAAATATGTCCTAAGTTGTTTTATTTTTAATAGGTAAAAAAATTAGAAATTATGTTTTATTTAAATTATGTTTTATTGTTTAACTAAATGTGTAGTACATTATTAGTACAGTTGTATGTAAAAAAAGTTATTTTCTTTTCAAGTTTAAGTAAATCTCGCGTTATTGAAATTCCTTTAATGAATTAAAATTCTTGTAGGGCCCATTTTACATAATCGAGTTAGCGTTTCTTATTTACATTTTTTAAGATAGCTCTAATAAATATGACAAAAAAATTTTTAATTTGCCCACTTGTAAAAGAATATATATCTGCCATCTCTAGTCGCTGCTAAATCTACATTTGAATTTAAAAGTCAAATAAGTGACTCTTTAGCAACGACATTAAGTCGTTACCCAGGAAAACTGTAAATTTTTATGTAGCGAAAATGTGGTGATATGGATCATAGATGCTTTGGAGAGGTGTATATGCCAGAAAATATAAGCACGGCCGTGAAAATTAAGTAGAGCATTGTTAACTGTTACACTGTGTTTTAATAAGTTAAAGTTAATTAATTATTTACAAGAAGTGGTTATGATTACTTCAAGTTAGATTAGCATTGATTATCCTTAAAAAGGCCGACGTTAATTTTAGAGTTAATTGTAAAATTGATCGGTGTGGTTTACAAATATTAACATTGGGGGGTTTTTTTGAGTATCGTTGGAATGTTTGTATTTTTTTTAGTTTACTTGCGTTGGTGGTCCCTTCTGTGTTGTAGGAAATGACGATATTGCCCATATAAGTGATGGTCACGTGAGACTTGACGACACCCATTAATGGTTATGTTAAAAAGAAATCAATATTGTAAAAAGTTTTCAAAATAAGGATCCTTATTAAACTATAACCGAAAAGAGACCCCATCACTAAAATGTGTAAAGAGCTGATATTTACACTGATTTTTTTTCCACAAACTGAAAAATGCATTAAATAGAATATCATACCCCTGAATTAAATAGATTATCCATGCACAAGTGCTTTTACCCAATGTTTGACACTTAAACACCACGCCTCATGCCCTCACCTATCACAGGCACACACCACCGTCTAAATGATCCTCTCCGGCCATCCCACCTTCACTGGCAAAAAAATACTTCCACCATCGCTCAATTTAGTTGTTTGTTATTGTCTTCTTCACTCATAAAAAGGGTTTTCAAATACTCACAGTGATTTTCGTCACCTTCCTTTTACAACTATGAATTATTATTTTGTGTGTTTTTGCTATGTATCAACAACAACAATAGATCTACGCAATCATGGTTTTGATTTCGCTATGTATGGGTTGTAATTGTAATATTATGTCGTTTTTTATTTTGATTAACTAAGGTATAAAAAAGTATTATTTAGAAAGATCGAACTACTAATTAAATAATTTAATTGCAGAGGTTCAATTGTGTTTTCAGTGAAAGGAATGAAGGATTTTCTTTTAAGGGATGAAAAAATAAAAGGAAGTGTGTGTGTTGGAATGAGTTTTAAGGGCATAGTTGTCCATTCAATTTCGTATTCTGTGTATTAATAAAAAACTTCCGTGAATTTAGCATATATGTTTAGTAAATTACTCGTAATTTATAACCCTGGCTTTAGAGAAACCTACGGCTTTTTAAGATTTTCAATACCCATGTTTTCTGAAACGACACTTTGTTTCACTCCTTTCATTTATACGTTAAGCGACACTTTGTCCCAGCCGTAGTTTTCTTTCATGTTCTTGCAGGATAAAGATCCTCTAAAGTTGTGGCAACTTTATAGGTGAAGTTGGACAATCCTTAACTATTGGATTGAAATCAATGGTTAAGATTCAAAAATTAAGTTTGAATCTTGACCTTTGATTTTAATTCAATGGTTGAGATCCTTCCAATTTTATCAATAAAGTTGATATAACTTTAGAGGATCTTTATCCGTTCTTGCAGCAGGTAATCAGGGGGATTTTGGGCAAAACGGTGTGGAAATTATTGAAACTGGGTAGCACATAAGCTTTTATTATTAGTTTTAGTTGTTTTTGTTGGAATTTTAGAGATTTTGTAGTGTCTATTCTAGTGTTTTTGATAAACCATTTCGTCATTGGATTTTCAATGCTTTCATTTTATCGTTGTTCATCTTGCAATAAGATAGTATGGCTTTTGAATTTGAAAAAAAAAGTAGATAGTTTAATTGGTCCCCTAACTCGACTTGGGGTGTTACAAGACAAGTGTCCCACAAGGTTTTCGTACTACCCACTTAATCAAATTGGTTGCATTAGTCTGGTGCTTATAAACTTCGCGGAGGAGCGTCTTCTATGCTTGGGACGTAGGACGGTTATGGACACCGAGTGTCCTTGTGGAGCGTCTTTGGGTTGGAGTCCACATGAAGAAGTTTGTGGACGTCGAAAAAGTGGGGTCTCATTGTTTTTTTTTTTGTTTTATATATGTGTGGGGTATATATATGTGTGTATTTGTGTGTGTGAGATAAATTATAAAATAATTGATGATGTAGAAAGAAGTTCCAAGAAGCTTTTCTTTATAGGCAGTGAGAGTCCTGAATAGAGTCTTGGGTGTAACATTTGTGATTTTTGTGTGTATTAACTCACAACTAAACGTGATTAATTTCAACTAAATTTCATAATTTTGTGGATTTATATGATTCTCGACCCGTTGACTCGAACGTGCTAAGTGATTTATTATTCTAATTGATTTAAATGATTCATTTATTTATTTATCGACTAGAAACGTTTATTTATGCTAGTCGAAGCTATGTGAACGTATTGATTCGGTTTAGGACGTAAGATAACGTTTAATTGAATTAGAAACGTAATCGGGTGATCCATGGGTTGATCCATGACCCATGAACCACCCATGACCCAACCCTATCCAAACTCCCTCCCCAATCACTCTTACCCTCCTCCTTCATCCATTCATTCTCATCTCCCCCTCTCTCACTAAATGCACCCAACTACACACTCTTCTCCCCGTCTCTAAATTCTCACATCATTAAATGTTAATCAAGTTACTTTAGCATTAAATTCATCATCTTTAACATCATTTCATCATCATATCAAAAGATCAAAGTCAAAGTGCAAGAAATTGGGTATTTTAGCCTAAATTCGGATTTTTAGCTTCGGTGGAGTTTTGGTAAGTCAAATTCATCTCTTCACTGTCATTTTATGTTTACAATCAGGTTCTTAATCATATTTAATCATTCTTGGGTCATTTTTCCAAGTCAAATCATTCATGGGTCGTTTTTAGGATTTCATTAGGGTTTGAGGTTCATTTGTAAGGATTTAATGGTGGATTTGATGTTTTGGGTCAAGATTATGATATGGGTTATGTTCAATGATGTTAAAATATGTTGATTTTTGCACAAAAATGTGTTTTGGAGCTTCCTTTGTCGACCATGGAGTCAAAAACCTGCCCAGTAGGAGCACGGCAACTCAGACAGATGCTCAGTGCTTGTGGCCACAGTTTTCCCATAATACAGACGCTCACACGCCCGACCGTGCGAGCGGCCGCAGTTCTTCTGTTCTTTCCCCAACTTTTTCGTTTGGTTATCGGTCGACTTTTAATGATCCAAAACTTGTTTAATGGTCATATATTAACATCCTAAGATCAACAAAATTGATTAAACACATTTCTAAACACTTTGATTTTCATGACAAATTTTGGTGCTAAGTCATTGAACCGCTTTTGACGAAATCCCTTCCTTTATCAATAAATGTTCTTGAATCACTTCTAAGACATCCCTGGGAGTTAATTTAAGTTACATGCCAACTATGAAACCCTAATTAGGGTTCAGCTTACCGCGTAATAATGCGTATATTATATATAATGGTAGGTTGTGGACACGTGGCAGACATTGAACATCTATAAACTCACCTTAGCTCGATCTTAACTACTTTTTCAGACCAAGGTGAGTTTCGTAGCCCCTACGTTTACATTATTTGGGGTGGAAAGTGTACTCGTTTGTTAAATAATTGTTAGTTGATATGATTGATTATGATATTGAACGAGATGATGGTTACTTACTTGTTTTGCTTGTTCACGGGATTGCATGTGTTATGATTACGCATTGTTCATCATGTAAGTCGTGCCGGTTTATTACGCATTATTTATTATGTAAGTCGTGCCAGGAACGTATTTTTACGCATTGTTTATCATGTAAGTCTTGCCGGTTACTACGCATTATTCATTATGTAAGTCGTGTCAGGAAACGTATTTTATGCATTGTTCATCATGTAAGTCGTGCCGGTTATCAATATTGTTAAACGTTGACTTGTGTTGATTTGTGTGGACATGATTAGGTATACTAATCCTCGTGTAACGTTAACGGTTGCTATCCCGACACATTTGATCTCTTTAACTAAACCTACGAACTCACCAACTTTATGTTGACACGTTTTAGTACACTTTTCAGGTGATCAGGTAATTGGAAGACGTGTCGGTTGATGATTGATGGTTTGCATGCTAGGATTGGACTTGGACTTACTGTGGATTTGTGATTCATTATCCCCGCTTATGGGTTATGCTTAGGATCATATGCCATCTTTTGTACTCTCTTTTGTAAACGTTTGATGGTCGTGTTCCTTATGCATTTTTGAATGGTCATGGACTTGTATTTGATTAAATTGTAT
Source organism: Erigeron canadensis (assembly GCF_010389155.1). Classification (NCBI taxonomy): domain Eukaryota; kingdom Viridiplantae; phylum Streptophyta; class Magnoliopsida; order Asterales; family Asteraceae; genus Erigeron; species Erigeron canadensis. The sequence goes on from NC_057765.1 coordinate 24,797,994, forward strand.
GGATTACCAATCCTTTTAATGCATCTAGATTCGTCTCTACTTAATTTCCATGTCATGCTGTGCTTTTCTTGTGATATCCCATTATTCCGCCTTGTTGGGGTGTTACATTGGGTGATGTGATTGTGAGTTGACAGACAAGAAGCTCCAAGAAGTTCCGCCTTATAAGCACAGGCCTTAGTCTTGTTCTTTTACTAACTAGTGTTTATTAATGGTAACATTTGTCATCGTATTTTCGTACCTCTTTCATATGGTTAATTAATTATCTAAATAATTGTACAGGTGTTTATTATTGACTATTATCTAAGCTAATGATAATTATCTAAGCTAATCTGAGGACGTACTTAATCCATAACTTATTGGTTTTAAGAAAATCTCAATATGGTTTTTCAATGTCACTAGAGTGAATTTCACTAGTTATTTGGATAATGTGTTGAGACTAAGGTCGTTTTAAAAGTTGGCTACCTTTAATGTTTGGTATGTTAAGTTTATGTAACATGGCTTTCCAATGATGGGTCATAAGAGTAAAAAGTTAGTTTTATTTACTATTTAATACCTACATATATATTTAATTATAAACACAAAACAATAAACCTTTTGTGTCCTTTTGGCCGACCATCGATAAAATATAACGCAAAACATTGAGCAAGTTTTACATAAATTAGTTTAAGGTATGCCCTGAAGTAGTCGTTCAACATATGTTGCAATTGTTAACAATAACTAAAAATATTCAAAGACTTAGACCATACTTAAAACATACCTAATATCAATTACCTTTGTTGTATACATGGATATATATTTTAAAAATGGGTTGACCAGAAATAAGCATAATATACTTAAGATGATCATACTTTAGAATCAAAGCTATATATCCAAAGTTGCAATAACGCACATTTATGGGTTATTAGTTGCAATGTGTTACACGGATTGCCTGCCAAGCATAGTTTGGTTGGAGCTATGTGTAACTAAAAGTAATGGACAAAACGGTGAGCAAGAATATGGTTGAAAACTACCCAGAATATCATAAACAAATAAAGTAAAAACTCAAAACCATAACTTATTGGAATGGAAATTCACAGAATATCATCCATTAACAATATAAAAACAGCAGAAACACAACCGGCCAAACCAAAAACCAACATCTCAAGATCACACATTGACCAGTTTAAACCATTGGAAGACAAAGACATACGCTGGAATGAAAAAACAAAACGATGCTGGAAATCATAAATAACTTGGCGACGTGAAAGCAAACGATGAAATAACTATCAAGATTTCAGGCTTCTTCTTCGTCATTTGGGGTCGTAACATTCTCTGAATCCGAGCTAGATTCAACAACCCTGCACAAATCACACATTACACAATCAGGAAACAGTCAGACATGATTATAATAGACAAGAACATGTCGCTGTGCATACTTTGATTTTTTTGAAATGCGGCCAACTTCTTTCCCAGGTTCAAAATTACCATCAGCCAAGTCCACATATTCATTGTTGCCATCTTCAGTGTCCAATTGTGTTGAAGGCTCGAGAGTCACCTTGCGTGTACAATTTAAAATATGAATAATCAATTATTAGCTAGTTAACATAATAAAAAACAAACACACAAACGAAAGAGGAAACCAAGTAAAGGGTCATGGTCCACATACTTTCCTTTTCCCTGAATAGGCTCAAAAACTGTGTTGGGTTCTGAACGCCTTCCAACATCATTTTCAACTGTTACCTTTAAAAAACCCTGAATAGAATAACCATAAATAACAACGTACTTATAGAAAATATGTATCACTAAAATGATTTATACCAACACATTTGATGGTACTAACAATTTACGCTTCCTTGGCTCATTCTTTTTGGCTAGAGTCTTTATTGGGGCAGGTGGCTTGTCCACACTGGATGACGTCCCTTCCTTCGTGTGCCCAACATCTTGCTGATTGCCAACACCCACCACAACGGGATTGTTAATAGCAGCTGATGTAACCCCACTACAATTGAAGCCTTCATACTCACCAGCATGGAAGTATGTATGGCCCTTAACCTCAAAAACATGTTTGGTGCCAAGAAGGTTGCGCAAAACAGGTGGAAGAACATCATCAATCGAGTCATTTTGGAAAGGAAAACATTAGAAACTGGCATTAAACTTAATCATTCACCACACAACTTTCATAATGGAAAACCGTCTAACAACCTGTTGTTCATCCTCCATCAAAGACTTTGTCGTCCTATGCACCAGCTGTTCGGCTGGTTCATCAAAAAAATTGTCACAACAATTGATGTTGTCTCGTCCCTCACTTCCAAATGAAGCTTGTACCTGCCACACAATAGACACAATAAACAAAAAAAAAAAAAAATTCATACTCAAACTTTTAAGAAAACAACAAAAAAAAAAACTTTTCATATCAATACTCATAAGAAAACAATGTATACCTAATATGGGGGTACAACACACTGGAGGTACAACCCTTACACCAGAACCCATCCTTGGTTCTTGTAAGTCCCTTCCGACAACGGCTGCTCGAGCAAGTCACCAGATACCAACCTGTCCTGGTTCGGATATCGAAAATTTCCACTGTATTTTTCAAAATGACACTATGCATTTTCCAAAAATAAACAAAGCAACCCATTGTTGCACACATGTATTCTCACAAATCAAAAGCAGTAATAGGTATCTGTATCACTTTACCCCATTATCTTTGACCCTCCCTCCCATTTTATCACGACCCCATCTTAAGAGGGCTGCAAGAGAGTCAACTGTTGGGACAACATCAACAGGTGTCGTGGGCTTTGTGCTAAGATCCTCAGCACTGCAAGTCAAAAGTGTAAACTGTTAGGCTTAACAAAAATAGTTCATGGGAGTAACTTGTAAGAAAAGCACACAATTACAACCCAAGTCCAGCCTTGAACATTTTCAAAGGCGGCAAATTCTCATCATCAAGAATCTGAGTTGACGATGTACTTGATATTCCTAGTTCACCTGCAGAACAGGGTAAAAAAAGTTACAATAACAATTGACAAGCACCCCAACACATGCAACACCCACAATAAACTCACAATTATATTTCTTAGCAGTCATGGCAGTAAGAATGCATACATAAGCGCATGTTCTTGATCCTTCTTTTTGATAAGCTCCTCACCTGTCAAGCCCCACAATGTGACGGGGATCTGCAGGCCACTGCAAATTGGCACCAACAAACATCGTTAAGTGGAATACTTTCGACAAAATTCAAAAAACAAATAAATGATTAACAGTATACAGATTTCGTACCTTTCATTGGTCAGATTCAACAGTCTGCGTACCAGTAGACTTTGTTATCGGCACACCAACATACATAATATAACCCATGACATCTGCTGGAATATGTAACAACACGCAAGGCAAAAACACAATTGTATCATTTGTCAATGACGTAAATGTATTCATACTTACTATACGATTATACCAACACGGTGAATGCAGTTATTATAACATAGTTAATAACATAGACCGGGAACAAAAACAAAACCAAATCATATACACCACATACATATAATCATATATACGCATATAATATAGGTACATTGCATGCTACTCGTGTACTAATTCAATTCTATTAAAAAAAAAAAAAAGTCACGCTAATTGATTAGAAATGAATACAATTTCCTATTGGATGCATTCATCTTTCGATTTCAGACTACTGCAAGAATTAGTTAATTGACCAAGAATGACATAAAATGACTAAGTTTCTGGTTCATAAAAAGGCATTAATTAAAAGTGCTGGAAAAAAGGGGAGAAAAAACAGTCATTAAGAGTAATATGTCCATTTTAAGTCAATTTTATGGAGACAATATATAGTATGAAATAGAATGATGAATGCATACAATAATATATTTGTAAGATCGATGTGTACAATATAAATGAAACAAGTGAAAATTCAGTGTATTTTCAATCAATTAGCCAATACATTGTCACATATATATATAAGCCTGCAGGAAGAACAAGAACGAGGCCATGTTGCTTCAAGCATAGAATGCTACCGAACAATTTGGTGCATCAGAGGTCGAAGCATGTCAATTTTTCTTAAACCAAGTTGAAGAAGCATGGAAAGTTATAAATAAAGAGTCACTCGGCCTACACATGTCCCATATTGGAACTCGGTGAGATTACCACTAAGGTTGGATGCTTGAATCATGTGTTAGACTTTTATAACCTTGGCAATTTTGTCAGTTCGTGTTACTCAATTGTAAATATATTGTTAAATTATAACTCGTAATGGTAATATTTTGAAACTAGATAAATAGTTTATCCATTGTTTTTGTTGACCAATATTTTGTAATTCATAACTTTAATTATGATATATACAAAAATAATTTTAGGCTTCAATTAAACTTTTTTATTAATAAATAAGTGGTTACTATACATAAGTTTTCACCTTGTATATATAAAAAAGCTATTCTCATTATTATTGATTAGGAAATTATTTTCCAAACTTGTCAAATACTGTATATAATAAATTATTAGTTTTCAACGTGTACAGAGCAGGCAGACACTTTCAAAGGAACAATTGCAACTGATTTATAGATAAGAAGTTGAACTAAATATAACCTACTATTTGTAAAATTCTCACCAAATTATGTACATATGTCCTATTCTCCACTTCTCAAATCGCCTATATAAATCTAAATTAGCGTATGCAATTATCACAACTCAAATACAACATTATTCTTAGCTGCTTCTCTTTATTGTTCTTCAGTCATCCGAACTCTACAACATCATATCCATGGCTCGTTTCCATCTCAATAACATTCTCTTGATACTAGTTTCCGTAACTTTAGCATCATTTAGTGGCGAGAATGTCATTGCTGAGGCACGTAAGCTTTTAGAGACACCGGAGCTTCCAAAGACTACTATTCCAGAGCTTCCCATACCCACACTACCCGAGCTTCCGAAGCCCACTCTTCCTGAGATTCCAAAGCCCGTGGTTCCGGAGTTTCCAAAGCCTACACTTCCAGAGCTTCCAAAGCCCATCCTTCCAGAGCTTCCTAAGCCCATTGTTCCTGAGATTCCAAAACCCACGGTTCCGGAGGTGCCAAAGCCCGAGGTTCCTGAGATCCCAAAGCCCACCATTCCCGAGATTCAAAAGCCCACAATTCCTGAAATTCCAAAGCCCGTAGTTCCTGAGATTCCTAAGCCTACATTTCCTGAGATCCCAAAGCCCACCATTCCCGAAATTCAAAAGCCCACAATTCCTGAGATTCCAAAGCCCACACTTCCTGAACTTCCGAAGCCCACACTTCCTGAGATTCCAAAGTCCGTAGTTCCAGAGATACCAAAAGCTACTGTTCCAGAGATTCCTAAGCCTACGTTCCCAGAGTTTCCAAAGCCTACAATTCCAGAGCTACCAAAGCCCATCATTCCCGAGTTACCAAAAGAATTCCCCTCTGTGCCGCACCCTTGAAAATTTAATTTTCTTTTGTGAATGAGGATTTCTCATACCATTACAATTACAATCTTCATCATTTCATTGTGTTTGAGGAAGATTATATGATTATTTATGTGTTTTCCTTTTGTATAAATTCTCGTTGTGAGTTAATTCATGTTTCTGAATTGTTATTTATATATACCACAGAGTTTTATTGAATCAGAGCGATGTTATGTGTTGTGGGACTAGTGGTATCAAAGGAATAAATGTCTACTAAATTACTAACCAACTATTTCCAATCAGCCAATCTTATTTCTTGCCACTAACACATAATATCTCATAAGCGGAAATTTAGAAATTGTGATAAACTTTGATGCATTCAAAATACTCACAGAGACAATTAATCCTCATTATCTCAGAAATATGATATTGTTACCGCATTATGCTTTAATTGCCTTTATTAGTTGGGGCTCTGTACATCTCACCAGAGAACCGAGTTTGCTGAAAGTTGAAGCCATTGATCAAACTGATCTCTAACTTGTTTGCATTACTTAGTTACCTATGTAAATAACTTGAAGCTATTTTAATTAGTGACTAGAAATGTACGGTGGGTTATTTTTTCCAAAAAAAATCAGATGTTCCTGCATACGGTCGCCGGTTTTAGATGGGCTAAACGTTAGTATATATATTAAAATTTCGTGTTTGTTACTATTATTATTATTATATTTAATAAACGCAAATGATTATACGAATTTAATACCTTACGAGACAAAGTATCCGCGCGTTGCGGCGGTAAGATGGTGGGGGTGATAAGTCATGTAAGGCTACAATTAACTGGACAGTTCATGAACCGTTCGGCGGGAAGTTTATTCGTGTTTGTTCATTTAGTTAAACGAACCAACATGAACAAAGTTCTCATTCGTTCATGAACGTTCGATAATTTATTCGTGAACGTTCGTTCGTTTATGTTCATGAAATGTCGTTCGTAAAAAATAGTTCGTTTATGTTTGTGAACAGTAGTTCGTTATATTTGTTTGCATATATATATATACACAATCAACTATAATATAAAAAATAGTTTAAATATGAATATATATAATATATTATACTGATACCTAGTTATTTGAAAGAAAAATTTAAATAAAAGCACTTAAATTATAAATATTTCCTTGTTTGTGTTCGTTATGAACAAGTCATTATGTTCATCAATTTGTTCGTAAACCATTCGTTAAGATAAACAAATGAACATAAACAAGGTCCCGTTCGTGTTCCTTCAACAGTTTCTCATACATGCATAAAATAAAATTAATTTTCTCACGTTGTCCGACTTCTTAATATATATATCCATTGGCAAGATCATAATAATACTAGCTAGCTAGTTTGTAACACAAAAAGATGATAACAATACTAGTTGTAACTATATTCTCTTGATATTTTGATGTGAAGACGAAATGAAGCCTCATTAGGATGGCTTGAGTGCTAACCCAATGAATGGCGACTAATACGCACGCGAATGCAGGGGTGGCCTAATTAACCTCGCCATGCGACTTCGTTCATAAAAGAAAACTCTAGAGAGGTGGAAACCAGGATTTGAAACTCCCGTCTCATGAGTAAAACTTGATGCCTCACCAGTATATGTGTGGGTCATTCACATGAGTAACATTAAAATATTTTTTCATGTAATATTGGTAATTATAATTGTTATAGTACAAACACCATGACTTAAATTTTTTTTTTTTTTTTTTGGTTTATATAAGAATATAGGATAGGATAGGAAATATATACTGTTAGCTGAAAACCAAAGAAAAGAAACAACATTGTTAGTTAAACAATATCGTTAATTAAACACCATCATTTACACCTCAACAAATAGATTCCACTTAGTTATTAAGCAAATAAAAATTGACAGTAATTTAATACCCTTATATATACGGAAGTCAAACATACTAGAATAAGATGCATTTATTATAGGTAAGAAGTTGAACAAAAAAATACCTATTACGTATAAGTCTAAACCAACTCATCTATGTACACCCAACCCCTCTTCTTCACATCTCACATTTCTCCTATAAAATCTTGATTGCAAAACGCAAATTCTCAATCCAACTCAACACTGCTTAATTGATTCTTGTTTTTCTACTTCAGTAGTTATCCAGAATCAGCAACATCAATGGGTCGTTTCCTCCTCACTTCGTTTTTCTTGATACTAGTTTCTGTCACTTTAGCATCATTTATTGGCGGGATGAACGTTGCTCAGGCACGTAAGCTTTTGGAGACACCTGATGAGCTTCCAAAGCCCACAATTCCCGAGCTTCCCAAACCCACATTTCCTGAGATTCCAAAGCCTACACTTCCCGAAATCCCAAAGCCTACACTTCCTGAGATTCCAAAACCTTTAATTCCTGAGGTTCCAAAACCGACGGTTCCTGAGATACCGAAACCTGCAGTTCCCGAAATTCCTAAGCCTACTATTCCCGAGATTCCAAAGCCTACACTTCCTGAACTTCCAAAACCCACAGTTCCTGAGATTCCAAAGTCCACACTTCCTGAAGTTCCAAAGCCCACCGTTCCTGAGATTCCAAAACCCACACTTCCTGAGATTCCGAAGCCCACTGTTCCAGAGGTTCCAAAGCCCACAGTTCCCGAGGCTACGAAACCAGTACTTCCTGAGGTACCTAAGCCAATAGTTCCCGAGGGGCCGAAGCCTACACTTCCAGAACTTCCAAAGCCCACACTTCCCGAGTTACCAAAGCCTGAATTACCAACACTACCTAAGCCTACAGTGCCAACCATTCCTGAACTTCCAAAAGAATTCCCTTTGCTACCGCATCCTTGAAAACATGCTCTTCTTACATGTCTTTTATGTTTTCACAACAATCTTTATAACTACTAGAATTTTCATCATTTCATTGTATTCCAAGAAGATAGAAGGATTATATATGTAATTTTCTTTGTATAATATGTGATTTATCAATTAATTCGTGTATCAGATATCTCATTGATATATATATATATATAATCAAATGAGAATCAAATTAAAATGAGAACACTTAAAACTACATTTTGATGCATTAAAAGTCCATAAAACTAACATAGTGCATAACTAATTATCATTATTTAAGTGTTTAACAATACATTGATCCGTCAAAATCTAAAAAATCACGTTTTTTGTTGGATGCATCATTTTGATGAATATGGATGCAAAAAACAAAAAACGTGATTTTTTCGATTTTAACGGATTAATGTGTTGTTAAACACTTAAATAATAATAATTAGTTAAGCACTATGTTAGTTTTATGGACTTTTAATGCATCAAAATGATGTTTTTAAGTGTTCTCACCGTTCTTATTTTAAAAGTGTTCTTACCGAAGTGTTACCCTGTATATATAAGTGTTCTTATTTTAAAAGTGTTCTTAAATAATGATAATTAGAGAGAGAGAGAGGTATGTTTGTGTGTGTGTTCATGGAAGAGAATTAGAGAGAGAAAGGTAGATAAGAAATGGAGGGTGGGAGGAAATAAAATCTGAGATAAAGGGGGTGTTGGAGGCAATTTTAGATTCCAGCACTTAGACTAATACTCTATGAATCAGTCTCACTCTGTCTATTTAGACTAATACTCTACGAATTAGTCTCATTCTGTTTATTAGACTATAACCCCGAGAATCACAAACACGAGTTATACACATGAATGAAGAATCCAAAAAGGAAAAGGCAGATGTTATATACATAATTAACGAAAGTCAGTGGGTCCAACACCACGAGCGTTACAATTAACCACATAGTCAACGAAAGTCAAACATAGTCAAATAGGTCAAAATTCACGAATGTTATATATATATATGCTACAGATAGTTAAAATTTTGAATCTTTGGTTAGTTTCTCAAATCAGATTGGATTTTGGTTGTTCAGCGTAGTACAAATTATTGATTTGCATTCACCATGTTTAACCTTTAGGCTTTAGCTATGTGCTTGGTCATATAGAAAGCAATTCATGGGTATAGAGCTCTGATAAACCATTTAAAGAAAATGTGGCTCATTTTACATGGAAATTAAAAGCAATGTGTGGCTCTGCAAGTCTGTGCGCATATTTGTTTCGGTGGCTTTTACTAACTAATCTCAATCCCCGGCCCTTATATTCCAAATCAACCTCGTTACACAAATCAGCTAATAAACTCAACTATATGATTCAATATTGTAGGTTTTTAAGCCAGAGACATTTTATATTAAGGGTAACTGGTAACTATATGAATTCTTTCTTGAGTCGTTACTAGTTAATCTGATGCAGGATGAATTCATATAGGTGTCTATCCAACTTTGTTAAGTAACAAAATGGGGAATGGATTAGCCATCCACCATATTTAGGGGAGTGTTAGATTGCACGCGTAGGTAAATATAAAAATATCTCATTAGATTGTATGTGTCTAATATATATATCGTATATTGCCTTGTATTGTTTGAGTATGAATGTACACACAGTTTCCTATCTATCCTTGATAAATGACAGAAACATAAGAAGGGGTTCAATCTGGCTGCAAGTGTGAAACGGGTCAACAGCCGCTTCACATATGTTAGGTTCGTGTTATGCACACTTGGGTTAAGGTGGTGATTATGTGATTATGTCTTGCGGTTGTCAGGTTAATTGAACATATTCTAAGATAGAGTCTGCATAGACTATAATGCGATAATTCCATAGGTATATACATTAATTCAATGGTGACTTATGTTTGGCTGTTGCAATTAAACTGGTTAAATATGCCAAACCAATTAATTCAATGGTGACTTATGGTGACTTAATTCAAAGCTTGATTCTAGTATGTCAAACCAAAAATACTTACCTGATAATTACCTCTCAGTTAGGCGACAGTGGTAATACAAAAACTAGAAACAGAACAGTAAATCTCAAGATTTTAAAGCATTTATCTCTGATCGTTGTGATCTGTTTATTCCATGGCCAGGAAGGAAACAGAGATAGCTTATTGTATTAACACAAGATTTGTAATAACACAAGATTTTGTTTTTAGAGTCTTGACTGAGAATGTAAAATAAACAGCAATTCTACAATGGAATAATAGACGGAATTTCTTAGTTTTGAAACTGTTGGTACCTAGTTACATACATATGTACATTGTATGGCGGCGTATCTTTGACCATTTAATGATTTTTTCATTACAAGTCCAACAGTTATCACTTATCAAGCGAAACAAATTAAGAAATATGACGTTTAGTATGGCGTTACTTCATTTTCTCTTTTGTTTTAGATTTTCCTAAACAATTGTTTTTTGGGTATTCACACAATAAAGAAAAGTCAATATAAGAAATTCAAAAATTATTATTCGTCAATACATTTTAAAGCTAATCTTTTCGTTGGTTCCTGATTTGAGATTCGAGAAAGGAGGGTCAAACGCTTAATTAGAAAATAAAATTAAAAATTATAGATAAGCAACGATATATATCATGGAGTTGGGTATTATAAAATAAGTATAAAAGTAAAACAACTAAGACAAGATCTTGAACGATCATGGTTAAATTGATACACGAATATTGACAAAGTAATTGATGCACGATGATTTTTATGATGCACGGTAACCTTCAATGAAAAAAGGCCTATTGTTTTATTTATTTCAATTTAATATTTGTTTTAATTATGGTGTGGGTGTATTAAATATCCACAGATTGTGCAAAGAATTTAGAAATTTTTTATTTTTTTTATTTCTTTTATGAAAATCACTATTATTATATTTAAATTACTTAATAATAACAGATAGGCAGACAACAAGTTTCGCAGCACCTTTTTCTTAAATTTAAATTTATAAATGTAACTTCTACATTTTTTATTTTTTATATTCTTTTTTTTTTTTTTTTTAATTTTTATTATTATATATTAATTTTTTTTTTGTTGTAAAGATGATATGACAGATACATCATTTTCTGGTTTGTTTTAGAGTTTCCTAGCTAGACAACGTAAGAGTAACATTTGCGGATAGAAAGAACAATATACAAAACACCCCTTTGAGCTATAGTCAAATAAATAAAAAGATTAGCATCTTCCTAGAGGTGCAAAAAATAATGATTGAGTAAACTTAGTAAGATAGGACAGGTGCAAAACTAATGTGTTGATAAGAGAAGTTGAGCTAATCATGACAAATTTCATATCATTCTAACCAAAACTCATCTACTTATTGCCATTTCTCCCATCATATATTTCCCCATTTAAATGCAAATCGACACAAATGCATTCTCATTCCAACTACATAATATCAATGGCTCATTCTCGCCTCATGACTTGCTTCCTTTTAATACTAGTCTCAGTCACTTTGTCATCTTTAAATGGAGGGAAGATTGTTGCTGAGGCACGTAATCTTTTGGAGTTTCCTGAGCTTCCAAAACCCGAAATTCCAGAAATTCCAAAGGTCACATTTCCTGAAATTCCAAAGCCCATATTTCCTGAAATCCCGATACCTAAATTCCCCGAGCTTCCAAAGCCAGAGCTACCGCCTCTGCCAAAACTAGAAGTACCAGAGATCCATGATCTGCCTAAGCCCGCACTCCCAACCATTCCTGAGTTGCCCAAGGACTTTCCTATCCCATCCATACCCCATCCTTAGAGATTTATTTTTATCAAGGCTTGCAATTCGTTTGCATCTAGCCTTGTTACTATTGCTACCATGATCTTCATCATTTCAGAGTGTTTGATTGATGATATCTTATTGTTTTTACGTTCTCCATTGTTCTGTTTTTTGTTGATTCACTAATGTATTTCACACTTATTAATATATGTTACATATTAAATGAAAAATGTATCTAATGCCATGTACGTGTTAATTAAAGTTGAAAGTATTATATGGTGAATGATAATCGAAATCCAACCATGACCCTTAAAGGCATTGCAACATGAACCATTCCTGGTTGATTTTAGTCAAGTTCTCATTACCAATATGTTCTAGCTTTGAAGAGACTGGTGAATGATAATCGAAATCCAACCATGACCCTTAAAGGCGGTATTACGGAAAGAGTAATTGAAGATGTGAGACTACATTAGAAATGTTACATTCAAGTTGAACATGCCCCATTAAATTACGATACTAATATAAAGTAAACATCCAAGTGATACAAAAAGACTTACACAAAAAAGATACATAAAGCAAACTTGAGAACCCTATAAATTTTATGCAATAATACGTTCTCAACCACAAATCTAAAGACAAATTGATCCTATATTACGATACTAATATAAGAAGATTAATACAACACACCATGATGACCAGAATTCACCGTTCTTGATGGCAAATCCACCTGTTTTGGACTGCTCCTCCGGCAATCAAAAGTCCATTTCTCGTATGTACAATCTACGAAATTATAAGAACTCCCATGGGTACGTAAGCAAGTTCAACGTTGTGTAAGTTATTTATTTTATTGATTCCTGGAAAGTTGGATGAAATTCAACATCATCATAAAAACTTCAACATTTTTTTATAAGTTACAGACCATCTAAAACTTTACACTCACCAAAAGCAACAAAAATCGGTATTTTGACTATTGAAGTGGTAGCCAAAATTCGAATCTACCTCATCCAAGTTCCTATATCGATACAATTTTATTTTATTTTTTTGAGTTAATCCATCATTTTTTTCCACGTGCAACATCCTGTATAAAGTTCGATGTGCTGGTTCATTTATTCCCCAAATCTAAAGTAGCATACGTTATCTACGATCAGAAATTTAATTAGTTTGTTTGATCTCAATTGTCATATGTTAGTGTATGATTGAAAATATGAAACTTTTACAGGAAATGGAAAAGAACAGAGCAAAGGAACACCCACATTTTTTTCATTTGTTCTTCATTCATATGGAAAAATGAAAAACCAACTTTTCAATACATAAAACTACTAAACGTAAAAGTTGCATCTATAAAAATAGAAAACTACTTACCCCACTAAACAAAACTAAATAAAACTTACATAAAAACTAACTGCCATACGAGAAACTAGTAAACTTTATTATTGACTTAGTCTTGGATGCTCCATAAGATAAACTTGACCCGGTTCAGAATTATCCACAACACTCACCCCTTAATTCTGAACCTTCTTCTGAATTTCTTTCACACCCATTAATTCTCTCATCTCCAAGAACTTTATCCTTGGCAATGCCTTAGTGAGACTATCTGCCCTTTGTAGCTCACCACTAATGTGCTTGACCTCAATCTTTCCATCCTCCACACATTCACGAATAAAGTTAAACTTCGTGTCAATGTGTTTGCTACGACCGTGAAAGACGGGATTCTTCATAAGAGCAATAGCGGACTCATTATCAACAAATAATCGAACTGGTTTGGCTACTTCACCTGTGAGGTCGACCAACAAACTTCTTAACCACAAAGCTTGACAAGCTGAGGAAGTGGCTGACATAAATTCAGCTTCACAAGAAGAGAGTGCCACCGTTTTTTGTTTATGAGAGGACCATGTAATAGGATTGCCCGAAAAATAAAACACAGTGCCTGTTGTTCCCCTTCTATCATTTACATCAGTCCCGTGACTGCTATCACTAAAGCCAACTAATTTCCCATCTCCTCCCTTCTTGTAAATCAACCCAAAATTTAGTGTACCTTTCACATACCTTAAAATCTGCTTTACTGCAGTCAGGTGTGATTCCTTGGGGTTTTGCATAAACCTGCTGACTACTCCAACACTATAAGCAAGGTCGGGTTTCGTATGTAGTAAGTAGCGTAGGCTGCCTACCAGACTTCGATATTGTGTCTCGTCAACCGGTTTTCCATTTTCATCTTTAGTTAGTTGTAACTTGGGTTCCATTGGCCACTTAGCTGGGTTGCAATTCTTCACACCTGATGCCTCCAAAATACGAGTTGCATACCCGGTTTGAGTTATTGTGGTGTGATCTTGTGACTGATTCACTTCAATGCCCAGGTAGTAGTTCAAATTTCCCAGGTCACTCATTGCAAACTCGTTCATCATTTGACATTTAAACTCATTCACTTGTGTTTCAGTGGACCCCGTAACCGACAGATCATCAACATAAACGCCCACCAAAAGCAAACCTTGAGTAGATGTTTTCTTGTACACTGCTTGCTCTTGGGGACACCTTTCAAAACCTAAATCTTTCAATGCTTTGTCTAACCGAGCATACCAGGCCCTCGGGGCTTGTTTTAAGCCATAAAGAGCTCGGTTGAGCTTGTACACCATGTGTTCTTTGCCTTTGATCACAAACCCATCAGGCTGATACACATACACCCGTTCTTTTAGTTCACCATTTAAGAACGCTGTCTTCACGTCAAGATGAGACACTTTCCAACTGTTCATAGTTGCTAGAGCCAGTATGAAGCGTACTGATTCTAGTCGTGCAACAGGGGCAAACACTTCATCGTAATCAACTCCCTTTTTCTGAACATATCCCTTAGCTACAAGGCGTGCTTTATACCTTGTTGGGTTACCTGCTGCATCTTTCTTAACTTTAAAGACCCATTTTAGCCCTATGGGTTAACACCCAGTTGGAAGTTCAGTCAGCTCCCAAATATGGTTTCTTTTGATTGCTTCAAGTTCTACCTACATAGCATCTTTCCAATGTTTTAACCCTATTGCTTCTTTAAAAGAATGAGGTTCTTCATCTGATATCAACAACAAATCATCACAATCTAAAGTTTCACATCTTGAATATATATCTGGTAAGGACCTGGCCCCACGCACAGGCGTATGGTCATAATCAGATGAAGCTATCCCTGTCATATTCAAGCTTGAATTTTTTGACTCATGTGAGCTAGACCCATCACGTGTGATTGGATTATTTGCAGGAGACTCAAACATATTTAAATTATGAGATGT
This sequence comes from Erigeron canadensis, assembly GCF_010389155.1. NCBI lineage: Eukaryota > Viridiplantae > Streptophyta > Magnoliopsida > Asterales > Asteraceae > Erigeron > Erigeron canadensis. The sequence continues at coordinate 24,813,218 of NC_057765.1, forward strand.
TGAGTCATGTGACTTAGGAGTTGTCACATCATAAGGAGCATGTCCATCTGACTCCTTTTCCATACGACCAATACATGGGGAGGAAGTATCCACATGAGTTTGATTAAACATTGGAGATAAAGATTCAGTACCTTGTCTCATCACTTTGTTTTCATTGAGTATTATATTTCCCCATAAAGTTGAGGACCCATTACTGCCTTTGTCTTCACACTCTTTCTCTTTCCAAACCCACTTTGTATTTTCTTCAAATTCCACATCTCTTCCAACATGAAGTCTATTTTTTACAGGGTCATACAAACGATACGCTTTGCTTCCTTTTTCCATGCCAAGATGTATCATTTGTTTGGAACGATCTGCTAGTTTTTTCAAATGCTTCTTACAAATTTAACATATGCCAAACACCCAAATACTCTTATAAAATCAAGTTTAGGCTTTCGTTTTTTCCACCCCTCATATGGAGTCATGTTTTCAACTCCTTTCGTAGGCACCTTGTTGAGAATATAAACGGCATGTCTCACCGCCTCTCCCCACAAAAAATTAGGCACCTCCATTGTTTTGAGGAGTGAACGAGTAACCTCTAAAATAGTACAGTTACGTCGTTCAACAACCCCGTTTTGTTGGGGCGAATACGGTGATGTAAGTTGCCTACGAATTCCTTCTTGCTTGCAAAACTTGTCAAACTTAGTTGACATGAACTCGCTACCTCGGTCGGTTCTCAGTGTTTGAATTACATGACCCCCTTCTTTTCAACTTTTGACTTAAAGTACTTAAATTTTTCAAAAACCTGGTCTTTACTTTGTAACATATATACCCACATGTATCTTGTAAAGTCATCAACAAGGAGTAAAAAAAACTGATTACCTCCTATGGTTTTTGGTGCAATAGGCCCGCATAAATCCGCATGCACAAGTTCTAATGGCTGACTTGCTCTCCATTGTGCTTCGGTTGGAAACGGTTTTCGGGCCTGCTTTGCCATCAAGCATCCTTCACATAACTTCTTCAGGCGTTTGATTCTTGGAACTCCATTCACCATATTCTTTCCAACCATTGTTTCTATCACTCGAAAGTTCACATGACCTAGTCGGGCATGCCACAACCATGGTTCTTCATCCAGATTCATAAGTAAACTAGTATTTTTCACCATATGTAATTCAATTTTGTAGAGAGATTCTTTAACCTTGGCACCTTCATAAACAATCTGCCTTGTGGGTTATACATTCTTAGGAAGCCTCCCTTCAACCAGACATTGTATCCATGTTCTTCCATTTGTCCTAGGCTGACAATGTTGCTGTGGAGAGCTGGAATATAGTATACATCAGAAATCTTTGATTGGCTGCCATCTTTACATTCCAAAATAATGGTGCCCTTGCCTTTTATGATCACCTTTGATCCATCGCCAAAACGAACAAGGCTTGTAACAGTCTCGTCCAGTTCGGAAAAATGTTCTTTGACTCCCGTCATATGATTACTAGCACCATTGTCTAAGTACCACTCGTTCCGATTTTTCTCATGTCGGTCCGGAAATACTTTCTCTTCATTCAGAAGCACCATTTGAGGGGTTTCCTCCCCATGAACTGTGAAAAGGAGGGAATCCTCTTCATCTTGTCCTTCAGTGAGATGAGCCTCTTCATCTTTTTCTCTTTTGGTTCTGCATTCTTTGGCATAATGACCATACTGGTCACATTTGAAACACTTGACATCTTTTTTGTCACGTGTGTTTTTCTGATGTTGGTTACCATTTTCGCGATGAAAACCACCTCTGCATCAACCACCTCTTCCACGGTATGAACCCCTTCCCCTGGATCCGTTACGACCTCCCCGGTCACTTGAAAAACCACGACCCCTACCATTTCCATGGTTTTCTCTGCCATTTCCTCTAACGGGCTTATTCTCTGATCGTGTGAGTAACAAGTTGTTCTCGGTTGATGTACTTCCGTGTCTCAATTTCAACCGACCTTCATGCACCTTCAACCACCCTATCGCTTCATCAAACGGCATCTTATCGGTATCTGAAAACTACTCGATAGACGCCACAAATGGAAGTAACTTGTCGGGCACAACATCAAATAATCTCCTAACAAGTGTACTATCCTCCATAGTCTCTCCAAGACTACTGTACTTCGATTTTATGCAACTCAATTTACCAGCAAACTCATCTATCGACTCACTGTCTTTCATTTTTAGCGCGTCAAAATCACTCTTGAGTGCTGCTAATCTCGCCTTCTGGACCCGATCAACACCCAAAAACCTGGTCTTTAGAGACTCCCATACTTCTTTCGCCGTCTTCTTCTTCAACACTTGAAGAAGAATGTCTTCTGGGATAGCCTGAAAAATAAACGCCCTAGCTATTTTATTTTTCTTATCATTAATCGCCTCCCCAGCAGATTCTATGGTTTCCCAAATCCCTTGAACATCCATTATGGCCTCCATTTTGATGGCCCAAGTCTTATAATTGGCTGAGTTGAGCATGGGACATTGGAACGGGAATGAAGTTTCTTTTGATGAGCTTGATGATGGATCAACCAATGACATGGTTTCGTGTTTGATTACTTTTGGCATAAAACAAGATCGATAAGGCTCTGATACCAAGTGTTAATGTATGATTGAAAATATGAAACTTTTATAGGAAATGGAAAAGAACAGAGCAAAGGAACACCGACACTTTTTTCATTTGTTCTTCATTCATATGGAAAAATGAAAAACCAACTTTTCAATACATAAAACTACTAAACGTAAAAGTTGCATCAAAAAAATAGAAAACTACTTACCCCACTAAACAAAACTAAATAAAACATACATAAAAACTAACTGCCATACGAGAAATTAGTAAACTTTATTATTGACTTAGTCTTGGATGCTCCATAAGATAAACTTAACCCGGTTCAGAATTATCCACAACATCATACAGTGGTAAAGCGAGGGTAGTAGCATAAGAGGGAAAATGCATACAATACACATTTAATAAAAAGACCTAAAGAGCAACGAATGCTTTTTGCTACAGTTGACTTATATAATTAGATCCAAAGTCTATTCCAGATTTCCAGTTATAGGAACATACACCAGCCTAAGCACTATCCAAGAGAAAAAGTTCTGAAACAAAAAGTAATACATATAGGTAAAGTCCTATCATATAGTCATATATCTGAATCAAAAGATAACAATAAAAAAAATAAAAAGGAAAAAGGTCAAATTCAGTGAAGGTAAAACAGGTCAACAGCCCACTGAGGTCAAGGTTTATTGCACACATCCTACTAAACCAGTACAAAAGTTTTCCTGAATTCAATTTAATGTTGTCCTTACCCTAATAGATGAAGATATCCCCTTCAATTCGTTAGTCTCCCATTCTCTCTACATAGCACTTCTGTAAGCACATTTTTTCCTAAAAGATGGTAGGTATTGTTATGTTTGGAATTGGCAATGGGAAACAATATAATCAGTTACATATATATGTATACATATTATAGTCATGATAGACGATGGAGTGAAGAACAGAAATAGAACAAGAAAACTCCATCATAGAGAGTACTTATCGTCCCTCAAATCATTGTTAACATAGTCACTACCCTCATAGGATTGGATAACGTAAAACCGTAAGCATAATACGTACGGTTACCAGCAGGAAATCGCCACCCAAATATAATGATATTAGATTACATAATCCCCAAACCGTAGGTGTTAATCAACGTATCATCAGTGATTTAGTACAATCTATGTATACGATTTTTAAGGTACTTGCGTTAATCGCAATAGCAAAGAACATTGACAGTCCACGAATGCACAACTTATGTTATATTTAAGTTAGACAAGAAAGTAAATAAGAAGATAAACAACAAGAACAATGACAAGTTCAATTGTAATAAATCAATGCAAGTATAATCATATGTATCATTGATTAAACGATGAATACATGGTCGATCTTACAAACTTGACTTACAAGAATACAAATGAACAAGGTAATTGCTAAGTCTAGACACACTATAAAACTTGAACAATTACAAGTGACACAAACTTTCAAGGTGACTAACACACTTGATACAATGCGGCTGTGTTGCTTTATATAGAGGAAGAATTAGGGCAACCCAGCCTTCCTTTGATTGTGATAGATGGTGGTTGTCGACGTTCCATTGGCTCCTTGTACTTCCAAGCAAGAGCCCTTGTCTTCTTTACCAAAATGGGTATGAGAGAGAAGACCCAAGTTTTGGTCCCAACATGTACCTTTGCCATGTAAGGTATGTTACAGTTGGAAGAACCATCATGTGACTCTTGTCTTCATATGGTTTGAATACTTCCCGCCATGACAAACATTTGGCAGCATACAACCCGCTGAAGAGAGTCACTGGACTCGCTGAAGACTTGCTGACGATACATGTCAGCGAGCAAGTCTGGTCAGCGAATCCAAGACTCAACAATCTCCCCCTATTCGCTGAAGAGACTTGCTGAGTAAGTAAGAAGAATGTAGTATGAAGGAAAGATGTCTTTTATATCATTAAAGAATATTACAAGCTGAAGCATAAAGCTTTTACAAATTAAGACATCTAAGGATTAGCAGCTTCAATCTCCCAAGCGTCTTCCTACTTGGCAATTCTCAGCACTAGATCTTCTCTTCTGGCTGGCTTCATCAGTTCTTCATCAATCTTGCTGATGACTGATCTAGCACTAATCATCTTAGCAAATCTTCTTCTGATGCTGATCAGAAAACCAGTGGATGCTTGTTCAATTTCTGCCATCCTAAAGAAGAGTTGATCGTTTCGGAAATTTTGGAAGAATATGCTAGCAGGGTTTTCAAGTACTCTCCCTTCTTCAAAGGAACACCTGGGAGGAAGCCTCAGATTTAATCCAGCATCACTTGAGATAGGAGGAAGGTCAGCAGGCAAGGGTTGCATGGTTTGCTTTCTTTTCTGAGTACGCTTGCCTGCTGAAGAAAAACAGCTGTTGGAGAGCCAAAGACTGCCCTCAGCATGGTTAGGTCTGCCTTGAACTTGGTTTCAAACCTCAGTGCCTTTACAAAATAGCTTTTCAGCATCCCCTTGAAGTTGTTCATAGCTGGCAGCCTTTTTATCTTTGCTTAACATATAAATTTCATACCATTCCGAAGCCCCCAAGTTGGTCAGCTTTACATCTTCAATTTTGGTTGGAGCACTATGTCCTTCCCTTAGGAACTTCAGATTGGTTTTTGTTCCCATGGCAGCTTTATGAGCTTCAACGGTTGTTATTCTTTCAGGCCTCTTCCTATCTTTTCCATGATTTTCAACCACTTGGCCTTCTCAACTTCAAATTTCTCTCTCTTTTCCTTCAGTAGCTGCTCTACATCAGCCTGCTTTTTCCTGTAGAGAGCTTCAGGCCCACCAGTGGTTAGCAGCATTCTTTGTTCTCCATTCATCTCATCCTTCTCCAAGAGAGCCAGCTGTTTGATATATTCCAAGTTCTTCTTTTCATTTTCCTTGTTTGCTTTCAGTCTGTCCAGCTCCTCTAGGGCCTCTTTTTGAGTTCTTCCTTCAGCAGTCAGAGAAACGATATCAATGACTTGGAATTGATTACAAGCTGGGGAAGTGATGGATACATTTTGAGCAGAGAAAGACGAGGAAGGTCATTTGAAAAAACCAGCATCAGTCAGCTGCTTTCTTTGTGCTGCAGTTATTTGAGATACTTCAGCATTTCCAAGGAAGCGAGGATGGAAAATATTAAGTACTTCCTTGGATCTGTCCCTGGCCATTTCTTGTGCAAACCCAGCTTCCCATGCTGCTCTGACTGCACGGGGACTCATCTCCTCTTCTTCATCACGAATGTTTTCAATACGGGGAGCTTCAACAACTATCAATTGTTGCTCCCCCTCAGCACCTGTACCTTCAACTGTCTCCCACTCAACACCAGCAGGGGGAACATCAACGACTTCTTTCATTGTGGTCTCCCCCTCAGCACCAGTAGGGGGAGCTTCACTTGTGTTTACAATCACCATTTCCAATTCTTCATTTGTAGTTTCGGTGGCTGCAGCAGTATCATGTTTTACATCAAGAACCTTGTCAGCAGAGGCCTTATAGATATCATCTACAGCTTTGTTTACTGCCTCAGTGACAAGATTCATTATTGCAGCATCCACTTTCTCCCCTTTGGAGGTTGTCATTAATAACAACCTCCACCGTTGCTGCTGTGGCTGCCTACTGCTGAAAAGGTTGGGACAACATATTCTTTATGTGTCTAACTTTTTGTTCCAAGTGCATTTGGCGCTTACGATCTTCCTCAGTGAAAGAGACATGAGGAGGAAGACTGGCCAATGTGGTCTCCAAGGCAGTGATAGCTTTGGTGTTGCTCTCGACCTGGGAGATGAGAGGGGAAACCAGGTCAGCAACTTTCTTGACTTCAGCAGCAGCAGAGTTGCTGCTGTTGGCTGCTCTCTTTGCTGAGTAGCGAACATTGTTTCCAATTTTGCACAGCGATCGAGTGAAACCTCTGATGGCCTGCTGATCTCTTTTGATGATTTTAGTGTAAGTGCGCAGCTTATCTTGATCAACAGCCATCGAAACTGAATTTGCTTTAAGTGTCTCGATGTTGGCAGTGTTGTCATTTTGCTTTTTATACCAGCTTTCTAATATCTTCACGAATATGTTATTTTCATTTTCTTTGATTTGAAAAGCAAGTGTGGCAGCTTTGTTGAGATCATTCAGCTGGTGCTCCACTCTAGCCAGCCTATCAGAAGAGTTAGTGGAGTAAGAGATAGCCAACTCTTTGGCAGTTTGAGAGTCGATAGGCTTGGCAGCAGATGAGCACCCAGGAACACTTTGGAAAGAAGAGAGCATGCCAAGGGAGAGCATGGTGTTCACTGGTTGCATGGGTGGAGTCTGAGGTCTGGCAGAATGAGTTAGCACCTCAGTTTCTTTGACATTTGTTGCTGCAATATCATCAGCAGCAGCTCCTTCAACACTCTCATTGATGACTGCTGCATTTACATCAGCAGCAGTCTCTTCTCCAGCATCAATCTCCATGTCACTAGCTTCAAGTTTATCAGCCTGGTTGGAGAAATCCAGCTGGAATTCATCAGCAATAAACTCACCTAGCTCCAAATCACTCTTATCATCATCATTATCATCATCAACTTCAATACCAACATTTTCTTCATTACCAATTACATCCTCAGTATTTTCAAAGTCAGCACCCATCCTTTCTTTAACTGAAAAATTTAGAGGGGTAGGGGAACCGGGTGCCTCAGCTTCAGTGTGTTGTGTCACCAAAGCATCATTGGCCATAGAATGTGCTGTTTCTAGTAACACCTGTGATCTGGCTGCTGACAGCGACTCAGAGGGTTGAGAAGAAGAAGAGGGAATTGTTTGTAGGTTTGACTCAACTCTAATGGGCTGGGGTGGCCCTTGATCTTCACCAACCTCGCCTACAGAAGATTGAGGTGGCTGCTTGCGGTTACCCTTTTTTCTCGTCAGCAGCCTTTTTTGAGACTGCTGATGGGCTGGCTGGGTCTCTATTGTCCTTGGGCAGTGAGGACTTCCTAACCTTAGAAGTTTGGCCCTTTGGTACTCGCTGCTGCTGTTTTGGGACAGCAGCAGGAGGTGAAGTGGAAGAAGTTGAGACAAGTGTTTTCTTGGTTTTCTTGGGAGCTTTGGAGGTTGCTGGGGGGATTATCAGTATACCAGCTCCAGCAGGGTTAGGTTTGTAAATTTCAGGGTATACAAAGTATAGTACCTGCTTCATTGCTGGAGTGAGCATAGCATACTTCGAATCAAACTACTCTGGGTCACAAGCAGGAATCTTATAAACAGAGCTTGCAACCCTTGGGGAGAGGATGAATTGAGCACCTTCAAAGAGGTACTTTTCTTTCAGCTCTCTTTTGAAGATCAATGAGAGAAAACGTGCAAAGGGTACTGAGCTTGATTTGTTCTTTATTGTGACCTTCCCCTTCAGGTTTTCAAAAATTACGCTGGCAAAGTGAATATTGCGACCATTTGCCAGTGCATATATCATTTTCATTTGGGCAGCAGTGGCTTGATAAAAGGAACCACTGTTGCCACCAAGGTATTGGATCACATGGGTGAACAACAGCCTCCACACCCCTGGTAGATACTTCTTCTGAGGGTTGCTGTGCACCGGTTGTGCTAGTTCCATGTTGGTCCCATACCCAATGGTCAATAACCATTCCTTCCATACTCTAGTGATGACCAACTCAACATATGGATGCTCTTCCGATTGTTTGGGAAGACGAAGAGCATCTCTCAGTGAGTCTACTGACATGGAGATAGTGTGTTCTCCTTTCATTACAGTGCCAGTGATGGTGCTACTGACAATTTTATAATCACATGTCCACCAAAACTCCCTTAGGAGGTGGACACACATTTCCTTGGGATCACTATAGATAGCCTTTCTGGTAGGACATCCCATGATGAAATCAAGCATTGAGAAGTATCCTTTGGTTTTAGATGGGATCTCTTCAGATCCTAGATAGTTGTTGGCCTTGATGACCAATTTAGAAGCTTGGAAGGACACTTGATTAGAAGAACAAATGCCTTCATCATCATATACTTTTGAGTTGAGATATGAGAGATTTTGTTGTTCAGGAAAATTCTCAGATGAAGAAGCCATTTAAGATGAGAAAAGATTAGAATATGATATGAATGAGAATTTGAGATGAATATTTTGAGAGAATAAAGAAGATTTGAGAGAGTTTGAGAGATTTGGAAGTTTTGAGAGAAAGAAATGAACGTAAAAGAAGGAGAAGTGGAAGAGATTTGTATATATATGGCATGGATATGGGTCCCATAACTGCAAAAAGTGAGTCGTCACATGTAATCTCTTTCATACGTGGCATATGAAATATTATATTAAATTATGGGACACTATATATATGTACGTATGTGGGTTGAATGATGTGACTATATGAACCACGATTTCAATTGTACTCGAGTTCATACGGCGCGTACAGTGTACAAGTTGTCCATTTGGGAGAAAATCGAGGTAACCGTTTGAGATATATATAATAAAATATTAACAAAATACATAGTGGAATACACTCAGATAAATAGAGGTATCCACTGAAGAGTCACTATTTTATTAAAAAAATGGTTACCCAGTTTTTAATCAGCAACACAAAGAAGGAAAGAGTGGTCGCTGACGAGCATTAAACAATTTTTGGCAAATTGTCAGCCATCAACGGATTTTATATGTCTTTACCAGCAGCCGTTTTCTGCTGGACTAGATAGGGACTTTCAGCACCCTATTACTTTTGTTATGCTTTTTCCCAAAGCATCAGGGATCAACGGATTTTAGATGTCTTTACCAACAGCCGTTTGCTGCTGGACTAGACAGGGACTTTCAGCACCCTATTACTTTTGTTATGCTTTTTCCCAAAGCATCAGGGATCAACGGATTTTAGATGTCTTTACCAGCAGCCGTTTGCTGCTGGACTAGATAGGGACTTTCAGCACCCTATTACTTTTGTTATGCTTTTTCCCAAAGCATCAGGGATCAACGGATTGTAGATATCTTTACCAGCAGCCGTTTGCTGCTGGACTAGATGAAGACTTATGACTCCTCATTGCCTTGTTATTTAGCAAGTAAGACACACTTGAACTTGCTAAAGGATCTAGATATAAGTCAAGAGATTTTAACTTACAAAAGATATGTAAGTTAAGTAGCAGGGTCACCATTTAACATTCCCAACCTGCTGACGAGATCCTTGAATCTCTTTTCATCTAAAGGTTTAGTGAAGATGTCAGCAAGTTGATCATCAGTGGGGAAGAAGTAGATTTCAACATCCCCCTTCATGACATGATCACGAATGAAGTGATATCTAATATCAATATGCTTAGTTTTGGAATGCTGAACAGGATTATGTGTGATGGCAATAGCACTAGTGTTATCACACATAATTGGGATCTTAGAAAACTCTAAGTCATAGTCAATGATGAGTGATTTATTTGTGACTTTTTCCCCATTCGTTTGTCATGATTTTGAGGTATAAATGAGTCTTTAGTATGAAATTTGAGGTACTTAATGGAATTAGGAATGTGAACAGGTTTGACTCGAGAGGTGACTGATTGGGAGAGTAGAAATGAGCTTAGGAAGAGTAAGGATGAAGTTCGATAGATGCACATATGAAGAATAGAAGCTGAAACAAGAAAACAAGTGCCAAATCAAGCAGCCAACGCCGTTGGTGATCAACCAGCGCCGCTTAGCGTCCAGGAAACATCACCAGCGCCGCTGGTCCCTTCAGGCAACACACCAGTGCCGCTGGTGATCAACCAGCGCCGCTCAGATACATCAACCAGCGCCACTGGTACTAGGTCGGCCAGAATTAGGGTTTTTCGTATTTTTCCTATAAATACCCCATTATAAACCCTAAAAACATAAGCAGAGCACATAGGTCGAAAGTGACGGCTAGGGATCAAGAATTTGGACCTCTCAAGCACTCCGGAGTAGATTTAACGTCATCAGACGCTTGGGAATCCAACCTTGTGATTTATAATCACCCGGTTCTATATTCTTTCTTTCTTTCCGTTATCTCTAGATTTCTATGTTATTTTATTTTATCAGATTGTTCATGGCTACTCAGCCTATGAGTAGCTAAGTTACTAGACATTCGTTTGGACGTGATGAAAACATGACTTGATTGTTGATTATGGTTGATTATTGAACAGTTTCTATGCTAAATCGCTGATCCATATTTATTTGAATCTGAATTGTTGTTAGTTTTCATTTACAAACAGATTTTTATTGATTTGGTCGAGTCGAACTGATCAGCGGCTCTAGGGTCATTTTAATCCGTTTGCGAAACATTGGTCGGTCTTTAATCAGTGTAATCATTTGATCTATAGCTGGACATTTGATTGAGAATTAATAATTGGTTCAAACAAGTATGTGTTTAATTAGGTTAATTTAGCTGATCTGGCGAACGGAAACCAGATCCAGGTGGTTAGGGTAATCAATGTCTTTCAACTTTAACAAGAACAAAGACTTACATAAAAGATTTCAGTCATAGTTACAGGCTCAGTTTTTAATGCTCAGTGAGCGACCTTAACAAGAACTCATTGAAGTGTCTGACCAGTCGAAAGACAGTCAGGCTAAATAATTCAAGTGAATCTAATGAGAATCTGAATGTGAAAAGAGTCGTTCAACAACTTCAACTATAACCACTTTTAAGCATGTCAATCAAAACCAAACGAATGTCAGTTTTTACATTTATTATTGTCTTCAATTTCATATGCAATTAGTTAACTAGGAAACCCCCAAAAGAAAACTGTAATCTTAACTTAAGTATTTTAATTTCCTTAGTTTAAGTTCCCTGCTAACGAACCTGGACTTACCTATACTATATTACTACTAGACAGAGTACACTGCTCTTAGTTGCGTTTAAGATAGATTAGGTAAAACCTTGAATTATAAATTTAAAACTTAGGTAGTTTAATAAAAACGCACATCAAAGTTTTTGGCGCCGTTGCCGGGGAATTTTGAAATTAGGAAAAGGTTAGAATAGTTAGAGATAAGTTGCTTTTAGTTTTCTAGTATAGCTTTCTAGTTTTTCATTTCAGAATATTAGTAAGTAGTAAGCATTAAAGAATAGGATGAATGGCTAAAGATAGCAAAGTAGAGGAATCAATGTTATAAAAAAGTAGGAAAGTCCCCAAAACCCGTAATCCACCTATTAAGGTACATGAAGCGGACGTCCCTTTTTCGGCCAAGTCTACTCACATCAGCAGGGTGCAGAGCTTGGAGTTCGATGGTGAGGTAAATAATGATCCATACCATCACCTATCGTGATTTTAGGAGGAATGCCAGCTTTTCAACTACGGGATAGGTACTGAAGAAATGGTTAGGTTAGGAATGTTTAGGTATTCATTGCAAGGAATGGCGCTAGCTTGGTTGGAAGACCTCGATCCGGATTCGATCAAGACTTGGGAGGAGTTGAAAGAAGCATTTTGTAACAGGTTTTACCCACGCGAGCTGCGAAGAGTCAGACCGCGAATAGCAACTATGCAGCTCTTGACGACATAGCAAAAAGGAATTTAGACAAGGATTGGTTGAAGTCAACAATAGTCGAAGGAAACGTGAAGAGTTTGCAAAAGCGAGTGGATTCGCTGATTCAGAGCTCGAAGGAAAGGAATGATGAAACTGATCGGAGATTTCAAGAGATTAAGGAGGAATTTGGCAAATTCACAAAGAAGATGGAATTGATGTTTGGCCAATTTCTCTCGAAAGAAGAGATGGTGAAAGGAGTCACGACTAGATCAGGAAGGGCAACAAAATCACCGAGGACTCCTTTGGAAACTGAAGAAGAGAATGATGAAGAAGAACCAGGAGAGGAACAAGAGGAATCCGAAACGGTAAGGCGTGAAAGCAAGGAGACGAATGCTGGACTGAAGAACCAGCACCGCTGGAGTAGCTTCAGCGCCGCTGGTAACATACCAGCGCCGCTCAACCCCACCAGTGCCGCTCTCTCTCCAGAAAAGGCAACCAGCGCCGCTGGTGTGCCCAGATCCCCCACCAGCGCCGCTGGGCCTCCACTAGTGCCGCTGGCACCACCCAGAACAGATTCACATAAGCGATCGAATCCTTACAGCAGAGCAGTTCCATTTCCACATAAGATTAGGAAGAATCAAGTGGATCAGAGAGGGGAAATATTCAAAGACACAATGTGGGGAAGTAAGGTTACGATATCGTTTACGGATTTGATTAGGTTAACACCAGGATATGTCCGACACATTAAGGATATGCTAAAAGAAGACAGGACGCCGAAAGATGTTCACGGGATTGAAGAGGTCAAAGGAATTCTAGAGAAGGAGGATGAGTTCATCACCCCAAAGTTGGAGGATCCAGGAAGTTTTGTCATACCTTGCACATTAGGAAACAAAATCACTTGTGATTGTTTAGCAGACTTAGGAGCCATTATCAACCTCATGCCTTGGTCAATCTACGTTCAGATTAGTAAACAAGCTTTAGATACAACCATGATGACCATTAAGTTAGCAGACCAGACCTTTCAACGTTCCTTAGGAAAAACTGACAACATAATCGTAACAGTAGGAGACCTGCATTTTCAGGCGAAATTCGTGGTTATGAACATACCTGAAGATAAGAAAGTGTCGATAATCTTAGGAAGACCTTTCTTAAACACCGCCAAAGCCGTAATAGAAGTAGCAGAACGTAGGATTACTATAGGAAATGGTAGGAGGAAGCTGAGTTTGAGCATGGAAGGAGACCCAGACGTAGGAAAAGATGAGATAGGAAAATGTGTCGAAGAATTAGAGATAGTGGAAGTAGACAACAAGGCGAATCAGGAAATAGAAGAAGCCTTAAAACTAGGATCACCTGACCGCCCTTGGGATCTAGGAGAATTATAAGAAAATGAGTTTGATGGAACCTAAGTGTAGACACTCAATAACCTAGTAACCTCTCTAGAAGAACCGCCTACAGATCTAGAATTGAAACCGTTACCGCAAGGATTGGAGTATGCCTACCTGCAAGGGAAGTCACAACTCCCGGTCATTATCTCATCAAAGCTTAGTACAAAGGAGAAGGCAGCTTTGATGAAGGTACTTAGATCTCATAAGAAGGCGTTTGCTTGGAAGATAGCATATATTAGGGGTATAGACTCATCATACTGTAACCATAGGATTCACCTGGAGGCTAATTCAAAGCCAGTTGTCCAGAAACAAAGACGTCTGAACCCCAACATGAAGGAAGTAGTGAAGAAGGAGATGATTAAGCTGCTAGATGTAGGAATCATTTACCCTATTTCGGATAGCGAGTGGGTGAGCCCTATTCACTGTGTTCCTAAGAAGGGAGGCATGACAGTAGTAGCTAATGATAAGGACGAATTGATAGCAACTAGGACGGTTACAGGATGGAGAGTCTGTATAGATTATAGGAAACTTAATGAGGCCACTAGGAAGGACCATTACCCACTACCATTCATGGACCAGATGTTAGAACGTCTGGCAGGGAACGAGTACTTTTGTTTTCTCGACGGTTTCTCTGGGTATCTTCAGATTCCCATTCATACTGAGGACCAAGGAAAGACAACATTTACTTGTCCCTATGGCACCTACGCCTATAGGAAGATGCCCTTTGGATTGTGTAATGCACCTGCTACATTTCAGCGGTGTATGACAACAATCTTTCAAGACATGTTAGAGAAGTCAGTAGAAGTATTTATGGACGACTTTTCAGTTTTTGGAGACTCGTTCGATTCTTGTTTAAGGCATTTAGATAAGATGTTGGCTAGATGTGAGGAAACCAACTTAGTTCTTAATTGGGAGAAGTGTCATTTCATGGTTAAGGAAGGAATAGTATTAGGACATAAGGTTTCTAAAAGAGGAATAGAAGTAGATAGGGCTAAGATTGACATTATGGCTAGGTTACCGATCCCAGTTAATGTGAAATGAGTCAGGAGTTTTTTAGGTCATGCAGGCTTCTATAGGAGATTCATTAAGGATTTTTCAAAGATAGCCAGACCAATGACCAAACTTTTAGAGAAAGAAGTTAGGTTTGACTTTGATGAGGATTGTGTGAGAGCCTTTAAGAAACATAAGATTCACCTTATGGAATCACCTAGTAGTATCACTAGATTATGCATTATCTTTCGAGATAATGTGTGATGCTAGCGATTATGCCGTAGGAGCAGTTTTGGGACAAAGGATAGACAAGCATTTTAGGCCGATTTACTATGCTAGTAAGACCCTGAATGAAGCTCAAAGGAATTACACTACCACTGAAAAGGAGTTGCTAGCAGTAGTTTTTGCCTTAGATAAATTTAGGAATTACATAGTTATGCAAAAAGTGACAATCTTTACAGACCACGCAGCCATTAGATACCTAGTGAACAAGAAGGATGCGAAACCAAGGTTAATTAGATGGGTGTTACTGCTTCAGGAATTTGATTTAGAAATTAAGGATAAAAAGGGAGTAGAGAATTTAATTGCAGATCACCTCAGTAGGTTAGATAATCTAGATGAAGAAGAAGTAGATTATGAGGAAATAAGAGAATCCTTCCCTGAGGAGAATTTAACGAGAGTAGAAATAGATGATAGGGAAGAAGCACCTTGGTACGCTGATATAGCTAACTACTTAGCTGCAGGAGTATCACCTCTGCACTTAGATTACTACCATAGGAAAAAGTTCTTTTCAGATGTTAAGTATTATTACTGGGAGGAACCATTTTTGTTTAGGATATGTGTAGACGGTATGATTAGGAGGTGTGTGCCTGATAACGAGATTAGGAAGATCTTAGATGATTGCCATTCAGGACCCACAGGTGGACACTATGGACCGTCCACCACAGCTAGGAAGGTATTTGAAGCAGAATTTTATTGGCCAGGAATCTTTCAGGAAGCCAAGACCATGGTCAGCTTATGTGATGCATGCCAGCACCAAGGATCAATAACTAAGAGAGATGAGATGCCTCAAAGGAACATACAGGTATGTGAGGTATTTGATGTTTGGGGAATAGATTTTATGGGACCATTCCCACCATCCCATAAGTATAAGTATATTCTAGTAGCGGTAGATTATGTGTCAAAGTGGGCTGAAGCCAAGGCTTTGCCTACAAATGATGCCAAGTCTGTCATAGATTTCCTTAAGAATTTGTTTAGTAGGTTTTGCATGCCAAAAGCCTTAATTAGTGATAGAGGTAGTCATTTTGCTAATGCTCATCTAGAGAAAGTGCTTAAGAGATATGGAGTTAATCATAGATTTTCAACAGCTTACCACCCTCAAACTAGTGGACAAGTAGAGAATACAAATAGGGCACTTAAGAGAATCTTAGAAAGGACAGTTACCGATAACCCCAAAAACTGGACACTTAGGTTAGATGATGCACTTTGGGCATTTAGGACAGCATATAAGACACCTATAGGAACAACACCATATAAGTTAGTTAATGGCAAAACTTGTCATTTGCCATTAGAGATCGAACATAAGGCTTATTGGGCACTTAAGAACTTAGATCTTGATATGTTAGAGGCAGGAGATAGGAGACTTTTACAGCTTCATGAATTAGATGAAACTAGGTGGATGGCTTATGAAAATTCAAAGTTGTATAAAGAAAGGACAAAAGCTTGGCATGACAAGAGAATTAAGGCTAAAAGGTTTAAGGAATGAGATTTAGTGTTGCTTTTCAATTCTAGGTTCAAACTTAAATCACCTAAGTTCAAACCAAAATGGTCAGGGCCATACTTAGTGCTTAGAGTATATTCTTCAGGTTATGTAGAATTAAGGGCCAAAAATGGAGATAGTTTTATAGTTAATGGACAGAGAATTAAGGTTTATAACCAAGAAGTAGGAGAAAGGGAAGTCGACCCACGGGACGAGTTCACATTCAAAATGACTTAGGAAAATTAAAACCTTAGAATAAATACTAATGTAGCTATTTAGGAATAAGAAACTTGTATTATGTATCAATATTGCAGGTTAAATAATGAAGGGAGATCATGGAGCTCAGAAAGGAAGTTAAAGGTAAGTTTCCAAGCTGATTCGGAGTTACCAGCACCGCTGGTAACATATCAGCGCCGCTGGAAGACCTCCAGCGCCGCTAGTAAGTGTGGGGAAAGTTTAGTTTAAACTTCATGTTCACCACGTTTGGGACCCGTATTATGAGCATTACTATCGTGGCACTCCACTCCAGCCACCTACTACCAGCACTACCATGGGCTTTGACACTGTTTCTCACAGTCGGGACCGTACTAAGGCCTCCGACAGATGTGATTTTGATACTAGTGTAGGTACTTCATTTGGCACGGCTGGACACTTTCCACAGGACGATGATGATGATGCTAGTGATCAGTAGCTGTTGTCCTGACCTTACATGATGATCCACTAGATGACTAATGATGGTTTGAATAACTTGAAAAAATTTCTCTCTTCTCTCTCTTTTGGTAATTCTTGCATATTATTATGATGGTTGTGGTTGGTACTCGTCTGCGTGCGGATGATGCAGTTTCAAACAATATTCTCTTCTCCCCCTATTTTATAATTCTTATGGTCAGTGATGTCAGATTCCCGCCTGCGTGCGGAGGAAAACAGTTTAAAACAATTTCTTTCCCCAAACCCCCGATAATTCTATAGTATGACAACTTATGTGGTATGTAGGGTAACTAAACAAGTAACAAACATTATCCATGCTTTATGTTATGTTATGTTTCATGTGTTACTATGATGTTTGTTTAAGTGTTTTTTACAGTGAGAATTATCGAGTGAGGAGTGTCTTTACAGGATTCATGGAAGGTTACGGCAAGAAAACCCGAGAAGTTTCGTTACTCTTTTCTTTTGAATTTTTCCCATTTTTCTTTTAAGCTGTAGGTTAGTCATTACAATGCGGACATTGTAACATTTAAGTGTGGGGGGAGATTTGAGTAAAATAGGAAAAATTGTTGGATGTTTGACTCAAAGTGTAAGATTTTGGATATGGAATTTAGTTTGGTTTCGGAACTAGTGAATTGTTAGAAAGAAATGAGGAATATTGTTCTAGATATGGTTTTGAGCTGCATCTCTTGAGTCCTTAGCATTATTTACATCTACCCTAAGTGATAAAGCAGTGTTTCATGCATGATAAATTGGACTTATGCTTAAACAATTGATGGTACGTATTAGAGAAAGCTGTAGCAGTTTCATTGTAGTCCTAGATTAAGATAAACTAATAATGGCCGTGTGAGCTGGAACCTTTAAGATTTATGGAAATCCTTAAATTTCAGGAAGTATATTGCATCTAGTAAGAATTTTTGATGATAGTGTGACCCATCTGGGGGTCTATCGGCTAAATTATGCTTAATAATATTAAGAATATCTTTCGATAGCCGATATATCTAAAAAGGGTGTAATATGCTTTAAGTTATCTAGCTGTGCTTGTAAACGAAAGAATGAAATGAATACAAAATCAATTTAAAGGTCAAGTTATGTCGCTCTGCGTGTGGGGAACCACCTACCTGTCACCGCTGTCTTGACCACCTACACAGTTTAGCACCAAAAACAAAATGGTGTACACCCTGACCTGAGTTAAGTTATGTCTCTTTGTTGCAATGCCTGCAGACCTGTTCACCGCTGTCTTAACTCTTAAAGATGTTTATCCTAGATTGTAATTTTCATAAGATCATTGATTAGTCGAACTAGTGCAAGATATGGAATGGAAGTATTTCGAAAGGGAGAAAGCGAAACACAATAATAATAATTAAATTCTAGGATTGCTTTTGAGTTGTTTGCATTACTCTTTACTAGCCATCAATCATGGTAATTGAATTGTTAGTGATTGCATTTCACATTTGCATAAGCAATAAAGGTATGAACGAAATAAGTGTGGGGGAGAAAAAGAGATGTTAGCTTAGGAACTGTATCTAGTAACTATGATTTGTCAAAGCTAGTTCCTAGCCTTGATTTAAGAATGATTTAGAGATTGCTTGAGGACAAGCAAGGTTTAAGTGTGGGGGAATATGATGAGTGATTTATTTGTGACTTTTTCCCCATTCGTTTGTCATGATTTTGAGGTATAAATGAGTCTTTAGTATGAATTTTGAGGTACTTAATGGAATTAGGAATGTGAACAGGTTTGACTCGAGAGGTGACTGATCGGGAGAGTAGAAATGAGCTTAGGAAGATTAAGGATGAACTTCGATAGATCCACATATGAAGAATAGGAGCTGAAACGAGAAAACAAGTGCCAAATCAAGCAACTAGCGCCGCTGGTGATCAACCAGCGCCGCTTAGCGTCCAGGAAACATCACCAGCGCCGCTGGTCCCTTCAGGCAACACACCAACACCGCTGGTGATCAACCAGCGCAACTCAGATACATCAACCAGCGCCGCTGGCACTTTGCCAGCGCCGCTGGTACTAGGTCGGCCAGAATTAGGGTTTTTCGTATTTTGCCTATAAATATCCCATTATAAACCCTAAAAACATAAGCAGAGCACATAGGTCGAAAGTGAAGGCTAGGGATCAAGAATTTGGACCTCTCAAGCACTCCGGAGCAGATTTAACATCATCAGACGCTTGGGAATCCAACCTTGTGATTTATAATCACCCGGTTCTATATTATTTTTTTTTTCCGTTATCTCTAGATTTCTATGTTATTTTATTTTATCCGATTGTTCATGGCTACTCAGCCTATGAGTAGCTAAGTTACTAGACATTCGTTTAGACGTGATGAAAACATGACTTGATTGTTGATTATGGTTGATTGTTGAACAGTTTCTATGCTAAATCGCTGATCCATATTTATTTGAATCTGAATTGTTATTAGTTTTCATATACAAACTGATTTTTATTGATTTGGTCGAGTCGAACTGATCAACGGCTCTAGGGTCATTTTAATCCATTTGCGAAATATTAAGTATGTGTTTAATTAGGTTAATCTAGCAGATCTGGCGAACGGAAACCGGATCCAGGTGGTTAGGGTAATTAATGTCTTTCAACTTTAACAAGAACAAAGACTTACATAAAAGATTTCAGTCATAGTTACAGGCTCAGTTTTTAATGCTCAGTGAGCGACCTTAACAGGAACTCATTGAAGTGTCTGACCAGTCGAAAGACAGTCAGGCTAAATAGTTCAAGTGAATCTAATGAGAATCTGAATGTGAAAATAGTCGTTCAACAACTTCAACTATAACCACTTTTATGCATGTCAATCAAAACCAAACGAATGTCAATTTTTACATTTATTATTGTCTTCAATTTCATATGCAATTAGTTAACTAGGAAACCCCCAAAAGAAAACTGTAATCTTAACTTAAGTATTTTAATTTCCTTAGTTTAAGTTCCCTGCGAACGAACCTGGACTTACCTAGACTATATTACTACTAGACAGAGTACACTGCTCTTAGTTGCGTTTAAGATAGATTAGGTAAAGCCTTGAATTATAAATTTAAAACTTAGGTAGTTTAATAAAAACGCACATCAGTCAGCAAGTTGGTTTTTCATCCAGAGGACTTGTGCACAACAACTTGCTGCTGACACATACTCTGCTTCAGCAGTGGAAATGGAAATTGTATGTTGTTTCTTACTAGACCAACTAGTCAGCCTTCCCCCCAACAGTTGACATCCACCACTGGTACTCTTCCTATCTAACATGCATCTAGCACAGTCAGAATCAGAGTATGCAACTAGGTCAAAATTTGAATCTTTGGGATACCAAAGACCCAATGAGGAAGTCCCTTTAAGATATTTGAAGATATGCTTAACAGCGAGAAAGTGAGACTCCCTGGGAGATGCTTGATATCTTGCACAAAGGCAAGTAGCAAACATAATGTCTGGGTGACTCTCTGTGAGATACATCAGCGAGCTAATCATCCCACGATAGAGAGTGGGGTTCACAGGCTTACCATCAAGGGCAGCATGGAGATTGTTTGGAGGAGACATAGGAGTAGGCTTAGTAGTGATATTAGACATATCAAATTTAGCCAGAATGTCTCATATGTATTTTTCTTGGTTTATAAAAATGCCATCAGGAAGTTGGCGAATTTGTAGACCAAAGTGAGAAGACATTAGTGAGCTAAACTTATTACAAAGTTTCTTGCTTGGGGATCCAAATATGATGTCATCGACATATATTTGTACATATAGGACATGAGCACCCTTTCTATAAATAAAGAGGGTGCTGTCTATAGACCCTCACTAAAACTCATGAGAAAGAAGAAATTCAGAAAGAGTGTCATACCAAGATCTGGGAGCTTGTTTAAGACCATATAATGCCTTATAAAGACGATAAACATGGTTTGGCTTGGTTAGATCTTCAAAACCAGGTGGCTGCTCCACATAAACTTCTTCTTCGAGTTTTCCATTTAAGAAAGTACTCTTGACATCCATTTGATAGACAGTGAAGTTTTGATAAGCAGCATGTGCCAAGAATAAGCGTATTGCTTCAAGTCTGGCCACTGGAGCAAAGGTTTCGTCATAATCGACACCTTCTTCTTGAAGGTAAACTTGAGCAACTAACCTAGCCTTGTTACGTATAACAACACCATCTTCGTCCATTTTATTTCTATAAACCCATTTTGTTCCAATGGGTTCTTTGCCAGGAGGAAGAGGAACTAAGAACCCGATATGCTGTCTTTGGAATTGTGTTAGTTCTTCTTGCATGGCAGCAACCCATGATGGGTCAACCATAGCCTCTCCAATATTCTTAGGAGTGATCATTGACAAGAAATTTACATATAGACATGTATTTCTAGCCGCCGATCGTGTCTTAACGCCCTGTTGAGGATCACCAATTACTTGGTGAGCAGGATGACTTGAAGTCCATTTAAGTGCTGGGACACTTGATGAACCCAGAAGAGTGGCAGCAGAAGACATTGGTATGGGATCAGCAGGAGAAGTATAAGAGGAGAGATAAATGGTTATTGAAGGTTCAATTGGAGTTTGATCAGTGGAGCCATTTAACTGATTGGAGTTATCAATGATAGGGTCATCAGCAGACTCCATATCTTCAGTATTAGCTGAAGCATCATGAAACTCTTCATCAGCAGAGTCATCGACTTGCACATCACTAGCCAGTGATCTAGGTTTGGCTGATGCAGCATGGATTGATCTTAAAATCGGCTCAACTAGCTCAATCGTATAGATATGAGCAACAACTTGCTCTAATTCAGGTTCTGCTGAATTGTCCTCAGTGAGTTGCTGATTAACAAGAGGCAGCGAGCAAGAAGCATCAACAAATGAGTCAGCATCCTCCATAGGAGGACTAGTGAACCCATTGAAGATCTCTTCAGTAGAAGAGGGCTGGATATCTTTAAGAGCAGAAGAGCTTTCATCAAAGGTGACATGAATGGATTCATCCACCTTTTGAAGACGAGTATTAAATACTCTAAAAGCTTTGCTGATGGCAGAATATCCAATAAAATAACCATCATCAGCTTTAGGATCAAATTTGCCAAGATGATCCTTGTTATTTAGAATAAAGACAGGACAACTAAATACATGGAAGTATTTGATTTGAGGTTTCTTTCCTCTCAACACTTCATATGTTGTCTTGTCATGTCTTTTGACAATGAGACAGAGGTTTTGAGTGTGGCAAGCAGTGCTGACTACTTCTGCCCAAAACTTGCTGGGAAGGAAGGACTCATTGAGCATTGTACGTGCTGCCTCAATAAGAGTTCTATTTCTCCTTTCAAGAAGTTTTGTGAGATCCCTTGATCAGCACAAAAAGATTCAAGAGTGTGGTTTCTAAACTCAGTGCCATGATCACTTTTGAGTTCTTTAACCCTTATGCTGTTGAGATTTTCCATTTTCTTAATGAATTTGATAATTTCATCAGCAACATCACTCTTATAATTAAGAAAAATTGTCCAAGTATATCGTGAATATTCATCCACAATAACTAAAGTGTATCTACTACCCTTTAGACTTTGGAAATTTACTGGACCAAAAAGGTCCATGTGAAGAAGATGAAAACAACTCTTAACAGAATTGACTTGTTTTGTATTAAAGGTAGCTCTATGGCATTTGCCTTTTTCACAAGCACCACAGAGTCTATCTTTTTCAAAGGAAAGAGGAGGAAGACCACGAACAAGGTTCTTTTCGGCCAGTGAGTTTATGGTTTTAAAGTTCACATGTGACATACACTTGTGCCATAACCAATTTAATTCGAATGCTGACTTAGCAAAGAAACAAGTCTCACTATCAGTCTTGATAGGATTGAAGTCTACAAGATATACATCTCGTTTTCTTGGCGCTACCAACATGACTTCTTTGTTGATATTTACTACAGTGCCTTGATGTTTATCAAGGATCACCTTGTAGTCAGCATCACACAGTTGACTTATGCTGATGAGATTATGTTTTAATCCATTTACATAAGCAACCTTTGAGGATTTTATGAGGCCACTAGAAAGAAGACCATACCCTTCAGTTTGTCCAGTGGAGTTATCGCCAAATACTACAGTAGGACCAGGTGCCTATGTATAGTTATCAAGCAGGGACTTAGAGCCAGTCATGTGTTTTGAACAACCGCTGTGTAAGGTGCCTTATTGTTGCGTGGATCGTAATAAGATGTGATTCGTTATGTCATGAGTGCAGAATCCTCTTGAGATAACTAGATTGCTATTGCCTTTTGCTGATTAATAAGCAATTAACCAACCCAAGGAGATGCACAACACTTGTGGTTCGTGTAGGAAGTAACACGAAGGAACAAATAACCTTGATTCGTGTATAATCAAAACGATCTAAAACAATTAACGAAGATTAACCTAATTCCGTAGATTAGGTCTTGTATTTATACTAGTTATGTATTGGATCGTGTGGGCTTAGGCCTTAATCGCAGATTAGGCCTGAAACAATAAGTCAATCGACTTGCCTCGTGCTGACGTCAGCACGAGGTTGTTCCTACATGTTGATGACGTCAGCACGAGGTTCGACCTTTGACTCTTTGTTTAGCTTCATTTGGCTCGTACATAACATCCAATCATCGTTCAAGTGTTCTACGACACTTATAAACCTTGATTCTATGTTCTTGTACCTGTAAAACAATATATAACACACAAACACAATACAAAACATAAACAGATATAATATTGAAGTTCAAACGTAATCATTAAATATCAACACAAGTTCTTATTTAAATGATTACAAACATAGTTCCTAAAACATAAACGATAATCAAATCTATGTTGCGATTGTCACAATGAATTTGCATCTACATACTCCCCCTTGACAATTGCAACTAGATTTCTTTAAAGTCTTCAAAACTTGAACTTCAAAGCTATCCGTTAAATAAAAGTCTTGTGCTATTCGCATGAATTCTCTCTTGTAAACAATGTGCGAGAATGTTGCGATAGCGCCTTTCTTCAACTCTACAAAATTCCACTACTGAGCAAGGTGTGTTCAAAAGTCTTCTCTGGTCACCTCTTGACAAGTTGACAACCTGCATTGGATCATACATTCGTAGCAACATTTGTTCTTGTGAATCATCAACAAACATCTGTGCTTCGCCTGACTTGATATCTATTTGCCAAAATGTCATCGCTGTCAGCATATCTTGATCCCATCTAATAGCGGGAACTTTCTTCACACATTTAATCCTTCGTTGTTTAACACGAAATGTGCCATCTTGATTCTTAATCTTCTTCAAAGGTGTTGGCTTAATCAACCTTTCTTCTGGCTTCAGACCTCTATCATTGAAATTTCTAATTCTTTCATATCTGAATCTATTCCAGTAGAAATCTGCAAGTCCATTGCTCTGAAGATTAACGAACCATCGTCTTCCCAAATCTATCATGTCTGAATCACTAAGAGAGTGGAAATGTCTTTGACTCATTGACATATACTAGCATCCTTCTTTTCTCTTGATAACAAATAACTCGATTCTTTGATCATAGAACCAACTTTGTATCACTGAGAAATACTTGGGTGCATCCTTGTCTGAGACAAACTCCCAAAACATCGATGGCTTATACGTATCACGTATTACCAAACCAGTATGTCCTCTATAAACTGGAATCAGTCTATTAATAATAAACTCATGATCTTGCTGTATCGGAGGTATATTAAATCTTCCAAGATCAACCTCTCGCGTAGCATCTATATTCCATAATAGATCAAATACATTATCATGTCCTTCATCTACTATATTTGCAGATACAGCAAACCTCAAACTTGCAGCATTCTTAGGTTCATCTGGACTGTCTCTGATTGGATTGAGATTGAGATGTTCCACTTCAGCTATTGGTTCAACTTGAATGACTTCATCTTCATTAAAGACACGCTCAAAGTCATAAGGTATATCAAGCAACCTTTTTCTATCAGCTTCTAAAGTAATGAACTCTCCTTCTTCCATATCTTCATCATTGATACTTTCTAAGTCTTCTTCAGCATCAAGATCGTCCAATGCACCTATCCTTTGAAGCTTATCTGCAATTCAAACAATTTACATATACAAAGATAAAGAACATAAATCCATAAGTCAAAACATAATAAAATAGTATAAATACATAAAAGAAATTAAAATAAATAATCCTATATCATAAATATAATGCAACAATTATATCAATATTTATCTTATAATCTTTATCTATTTTAACTTACAACAATAATATTATATCATAAATATAATGTAACAAATACATTAATATTTATCTTATAATCATTACAAAAACAAAAATCATTAGCACTAAGGTTCATAATGCGAATCTGAATCCGACTCTGACTCTGACTCTGAAGATGTATGAGTTAACCCTGACTGTTCTTTCATTTGATACCTAAGTGATCCTGGATCATAATAATTATCATAATCCATAATCTCTGCTCTAGCTCTCATATGAGCATGTAGATCATATCCCAATCTCTTTTCTAGTCTATGCACAATTAAAGGGTGCAAATCTGACTCTGTAAAGGCATTGGTAGTAGAATCAGTCTTAGTTGACTCAATATCCTGAGTAGATTTTCCTTTGCTAAGATTTTCTTTTTCTATATGATTATGAGGATCATTCACTAGCTTTTCTCGAATCTCCCTTTCTATTCTATTAGAATTAGAATCAGAGTTACCTGAATTGGAATCTTCCTCATCATCATTGTTTGGATCATCAGGATCTGCATCTGGAGCGGCCATCACAGCTTTGCCTTTATCTTGAGTCCTAGAAGTACTAGCAACAGCTGTACCAACAATCTCTAACTCTCTTTGTCTTGGCGACTCCCCCTGAATATCTGCAGTCTCTGTATCCATAACATCATCACCAGCATCTTGACCTTGACCTTGATTCTCTGGCTCACCATCTGTTTGTTGTTGATTTGGATCTTGAGCTCGATCTTGATCATCATGATCATCATCTCTAGTCTTCTTAGATAGCTCATCATCCTTACAACCACTTTTATCTCCCCCTTGAGCCAAGAATTGGTCAAGTCTAGAACCAAGAGAATGAACAAGAGCTGTCATTACGTCCATCTCTTCTTGATACTTGTCAGCTTGGAGCTTTAGCTGATTCTCCAAAGTTGTAACCCTGAACTCTAACATCTTCTTCTCAGAAAATAAACGACTCAGCTGCACGTGAATAGGAGAAACTAGACGTGACGTAGAAGCAACATCGGATGTAAAAGCATGAGGTGGCATCGTAGCTTCAAAAGAAGGCATACGAGCACTGAAGGTTCCTGTGGGAGGCATCTAAGGTCTTTGCAGAGGAGCCAACAGACATCCCATGATTGTAGAAACAGGAACTGTCGCCTGAATAGGAGCAGACGAAGGCCTAGCAGCAACAAGTGTCGGCTCTGGCTCTTGACGAACTAGTAGCAGACACAGAAATAGGAATATCAGAGACAGAAGCTCTTAAAGCATCAACCAATGGAGTATCACCAACATTAGGTGAATGAGACCTCTCCATAGCAGCTTGATATACAGCAAAATCTCTATCAACTTTAGCTTAAGATCTTCCTTGTCTTCTTCTTCTCAGCAATCTCTCTTCCTCTTCTTCATCTTCTAAATTGTCAACCACATGAACCGGCAATTCAGAAGGACCAACATCAACACCAACTGGAGCAAAGGTAGAAGTAGAAACTCCAGTAGTTGGTGGAACAAGATTTGCAGGATCATCAATATCCTCCATAAGAGCATCCATATCTGAATCATGCTCCAGATCTCCAGCATATAAAGGAACATCATTAAGTCCTTCAAACTGATCAGCTCGCTCTTCTTCAGGATTTTCTTGAGCCTGATCATCACCAGCAGCAGCAGCAGCAGCAACGGGTTCTTCATCTTCCCAACCTTGTCGAGGAGGAACATAGTTAGGATTGATCAAATGTCCGAACAATGGTGGATTATCAACATCAACCGGAACATTTCTTCCCGACAAATGCTTCATGCTTTCAACAAATGCCTTATGAGTAAGACGACCTAAATTGAACGTAGGACCGTCAAATGGCAATTCAGCTGCAAAGTGACGAATGATAATCATCACAAATCTTGGAAACAGAAAGAATTTCTTGTCTGTACCAAATGACCTCAACTGCTTCTCCAAATTATCATAAATGTACTGAGAAAAGCTATACGGCTTGTTCAGCACCAAAGCAACCATCTGAGAAGCGTTCTGTATATTCATCTGGTCATAGCCTGTACTCTGATGACTAATGGACCTCAACAAATAATAAGCAAGCAGCTTCCATTTGCCACAAAGATGAGCCCTGTATGGGTGAGAAATAGCACCAGTATACCCCATACGACGTAGAGCACCGTCACAAAAATCCTCTGAAAAATCAGTCGGACCTTGCTCTATCTCGACATCAGCTAAGTGTAATATCGTCCGTAAGTCTCCAGCCGAGAACGAGAATGAACGTCCTCCAACAGTAGTGCGAATGTACATATGATCACCCATCTGCACTGAACGGACTGAGTTCCAAAACTCCCGAATGAGACTTATCACCAACGGAGGGTTCTCTGTCACTGCAAAATGTACACGAGAACGTGCAAGAAACTGTAGGACACCATGAAACTCTGGTGTGCACCCTGTCTGTGTAATGCTAAGACGAGTGCAGCATTGTGCTCCTTGACGAACACACGAGCATTGTTACCTTGTCCTGCCATACCTGCACAAAAACAGACAAAAACGACAAGAAAACTAAAAAGTTAGAAATTAAAAAAAAACGAAAATTAGGGTTTTTGGTTCGTCTGCTTCGTGATGACGTCATCACGAGGAAGATCTTCTTCGTCGTGACGTCAGCACGAGCTTCAAATGAAACCCAGAAACACAAAGTAAAAACATGTCCATATGATGTTAAAATTGATCAAAATCACTTTTAAAACATCATCGTGGACTTGTTTATGATTCGTGAATGCCCAGAAAACCAAAAAAATCGAAACAAATTCAATGAACACGAAGTGGTTCGTGTTTTTGATGTTCTTTGTGTGAATAGTAACCGAAACATAGTATCTTCAATTAATCTTGATTTTAAGTATGTTAACATAAACTTATGATAGATTTAAAGTGTACTAACATCAATTAATCCAATTTTAAGTCCAAATCATCAAAAATTGAAGATCAAATTCTTGGTTCGTCCTAGTTACTGTTCACGCGAAGAGGATCAAAATTTGAGCATTATAACGACATGAAATCGTTAGTTCTTATAGTCAAAACATCAATAATCAATCATAGATCGTGAAAGTACCAACAAATCTAAGTAACAAACACAAAACGAGGATGAAATCGATCGAAAAGAGATACGAATGAATAGTGCGCATGAGGGAGGCAAGTTCGTGTGATTTACTTAGGGTTAATTTTCGATTAATGGTAATTAATGAATAGTAATAACCCATATTTATATTCTAATCCTCATGGGCTGGGCCGAACACTCAGTTCGTGGGCTTCGTGATGACGTCAGCGCGAGGCATGCTGACGTCAGCACGAAGGACTTCGAATTTTCATATTTTTATTCACACAAGCTTCATTCCTTAGCCAAATTTCGTGAATTTTCCAGAATTCTAAACAAGGAAAAATTACGAAAATTCCAGAAACATAAACCTGTAGATACTCGTTACCAAAAACTTGTATCTACTCGAATATGCAATCGTAGATCATCCGTACTAACTTGTCATCACAATAATGTATCAAATAAATCTTACATTATTATCTTGACATAAAATTGATCATTTCTTCATTGATGTTTAACTTTAAACAAATGCAAACTTACATTAAAACATATTTAATGTATAATGCATTACAATACATCAAAAATATCATATCAACAACCTATCACATTACATCTTAGGTTGTGATCTTGATAATACAATGGTAACCTATCACACTAAGTCGTAGGTTAATAAATACAAGGAAATCCATCCTTGTAGCACAGTTCTTGTAATTTCTGAGCATCTTTTATTGTCTGTCGCAATGCAATTCTAATAAGCAAGCGAAAACAATTTTGCCTTCAAACACAATCTGAAATTTTGATGCCAATTTCATATAAAATGAGTTTATTATCTGTAACCTGCACACTTAACAAACTTCATCAATGCACCAAAAACAATAGAATATCATAAATATGCAAAACAACCAAAATCTTAACCTAGCAATCATTACAAGATCTAAGGCAAGTCCAATCTTTGTCAAGCATACTTATCAACCAAAAACAATTGAAATTCCAAAAATTTTACTTGAAACATAATCAAAAAATATTTTGACCTTTCAATTTTCAAAACATTTCATTTTCTACATTAAACAACTTATGTATTAATTAGTGATTAGGTGAGGTATGAATTTCACCCTAAGAGCGAAAGGGTTTTATATGGTTTTGTTAAAAGACAAAACACAAGCAATCCTAGCCAAATGCCAGCCGATACCCCCAGCCAAATGCCAGCCAATACCCTCAGCCAAGTGCCAGCCGATTTCCCTAGCCAATTCCTAAAATATATATATATATATATATATATATATATATATGTTACGATAAAGAAAAGACTTCTTAAGGAATTCCTCAAGGACTTCCTCAGCAAATCCCTTAGGAACTTCCTCAAGGATTTCCTCAGCAAATTCCTTAAAGAACTTACTCAAGGACATCCTTAGGGATTTCCCCTTATTTTGCTTTTAGGAAAGACTCTCCTAACGAACAAGGATTGATTGATAGTAACAAGGATATGGACATAATATAAAAAGTATATTATAATTCGGGAATGTTCTAATTATTCCTCGTACTGACATTTTGCATTCAGGGGCCAGGCCCATATCGGGCCCAAAATACGATGTTGGCCTAATTCATGCCTATATATACATCCAATCATTATATGTCACCACATTTAATTCAATACAACTTCACACACAATCATATTCATACAATACACATATATTCATCAGAACATTCTCTGCATATCTGCAGTACATTTAGTCATCAGAATATACATACTCACCACCATCAATCAATCATCACATATAATCATATTACATTCATATCCACCATAGATCGATACATCTCTATTGGAAAATCATCATACACCTTAGATTCGCCAAGAATTTAGTAGGTTTGCACTACTTTGTAGGAGATCTTGATGATTTTCTTGGTTAAACTCACCTTGTGATTAAGCTCCTCATTTTCATGCTCAAACAATTAGAAAATCCATCTTTTAAACATTTATACCGTAAGCAACAAGACTTATATAGTTCACTAAGAATTATAACTTTTAATGCTTATCAAATCTCTCGTGTAATAAGAACTAGTTTGACACACAAACTGACACTGATTACAAAAATAAAAGTAAAAATAAAAACGAAAACAAAACAAAACAAAATAAAAATAAAATAAAATAAAAAACTAAACTACTTTATTTATTTACAAGAAATTCTAAGTTTTTGCAGATTAGATTAGATTAGCATTTACATAAGTCTGCTAGTGAGAAATGATTCTCTTATTATTAGTTATGAACATGACCCAACCACGATTACTAGTATATTTGTCCTCTTAAACACTCGGTACTTCCAGTTTCCTTTGAGTTATGACACTTTCGACATACCCTGGCCAAGGACAGTCACCATGTAACCCGAGTAGCCATATGCCATTGAATAGTTTGCGAACTTATGTGACCCACATTCAGATATACTTCCGTAATCGATACAAGCACTAAGATAACAAATATTCAATATATATTCAAAAACATCCTTAAACAAATCATGAGACACTTTTTAGATAACATAATTTAATTACTTTGTGATTTAACTTATTTGCTTTTGCATTTCATTATTTATAAGGAACCCGTGATTTTCTATGAGACCCATGTAGCGAACTTTCTGACAACCTATCCCAAGTTGGAAGCTTTAGGTAGGCTAGGTATACAAAGACACCTCGAGGACATACTTGTCCGAATCTCAAAGACCACATTAGCCCTTAATTTTCATTCATTTCATTTGCATAACAATATCACATTTAACTTTTATGCTCATGATTGGTAGAGGTTTTTGCCTATACATTGAACAAATCTTATAGTAATGCTAGATCTTTCACAAAATTTAAGGACAAGATCAATTCATTACTGAAAAGCAAGCATTCTCAGCCATATATCTAAATATGTTTCCCACAAGAACATTGTATAATTTAAGTTCAGATTTAAGGAAACCTTGCTACTTTGTGTCTACCAATATATCCCAAATTGTAATCACTGAACTAAGCAGTTATATTACGATTAAGCAGACTTAAAAGCTAAATATCCTCACTTCTAATCATCTTACAACATTAACTTAAATCTCTTCATATTTTTGTCATTTTCATATTTTCACATTTTTATGGTTTTTATGACACTAAGAACTCTTTTTGTATTTTTATGACTCTAGCTATTTACAGACACAAACTTACAAAGTTAGTTCTTTAAGAGATTTAATATGAATCAGCATTCTTCATCCCATTGAGAAGAATTATCTTCTCAAATCGAGCCTTATCAAATGCTTTGGTATACAAATCAGCTAAATTATCATCAGTTATAACCTTTTCCAAATGAATTAACTTCTTTTGGCCACAATCACGCAAGAAATGATGTCTAATATCAATATGCTTGGTGACCTTATGCATGACAGGGTTATTTCTAATGTCTATAGCTGACTTATTGTCTATTCTAATAGGAGTATCAAGAAAATCCATACCGTAGTCACGAAGTTGTTGCTGAATCCATAATACCTGGGAACAACAGCTACCAGCAGCCATATACTCTGCCTCACATGAAGACTGAGTAACACATGTCTGCTTCTTGCACTGCCATGATACTAATCTTCCTCCTAACAACTGACAACCTCCAGTCGTAGACTTTCTGTCATTGTTACAACCGCCAAAATCCGAATCAGTATATGCAACAAAATCAAACGTTCCTCCCATTGGATACCATAGACCAAGTCCTTGGTTTCCCTTAAGATAACGTAGAATACGTTTTGCTGCAGTCAAATGTGACTCTTTTGGACTAGCTTGAAATCTAGCGCAAAGACAAACAGCGAACATAATATTTGGACGCGAAGCAGTCAGATACATCAATGAGCCAATAATAGCACGATGATAAGTTGCATCCACAAGTTCATCTTTCGGATCAAGAACCCCTAAACCATGATTTTGCTTAATAGGAGTACCATATGTCTTGGACTCTAGCATTTGAAACCTCTCCAAGATGTCATCGACATACTTAGACTGGTGAATAAGAAAATCCATCTTTCCTTTGATCTACTTGTAGTCCGAGGAAAAACTGTAATTCCCCCATAGCACTCATTTCAAATACATTTTTCATGCTCATTTCAAACTCTTTGCACATCTTTATATTAGATGAACCAAAAATGATATCATCCACGTAAACTTGTACAATTAGATAATCTCGCTTCTTCCACTTGATAAACAATGTGCTGTCTATCGATCTGCCTTTAAAACCATTTGTCAAAAAATGTGTATACAACTTTTCATACCACACTCTGGGTGCTTGATGCAATCCATAAAGAGCCTTATCCAAACGATATGCTCTTCTTGGATAATTCGGATCTTTAAACCCCGGTGGTTGGTGAACATACACTTCTTCTTTAACTTTACCGTATAAGAAGGCACTCTTAATGTCTAACTGATACACCTTTATACCTTTGAAACTTGCATAGGCTAAAAATAACTTTATAGCTTCAATCCTATCAACTGGTGCAAAAGTTTCGTTATAGTCATATCCTTCTCGTTTTGCAAACCCTTGAACAACCAAACGTGCTTTATTTCTAGTAATGATCCCTTTGTCATCTCGTTTGCATTTATATACCCAACGAGTTCCAATCGGTTCTTTACCTCTAGGCACATCTACTAACTCCCAAACTCCTAGTTTTTCAAATTGAGCTAATTCTTCTTGCATAGCTTCAACCCAACATGGATCTTGAAGTGCTGCCTGAACATTCTTAGGTTCTATTTGTGAAATGAAACCAGAATATAAACACTTAGTTATCAATCCAGTGTCTTTCACTTCACAAAACAAACTAGTCAGGTCCTTATTCAGCTGATTTCTAGTTCGAACAGATTCTGTAGCATTAACAAGAATATTTTCAACTGGATGATCCTTATTAACTCGATACCTATGAGAATCTAGAATAATCATCAGTAACCACCAAACACTAATACATCCCACCGATACTTCTTACATTCACTGGACCAAATAAATCCATGTGAAGTAACTCAAAAGGATTGGTAATAGAATTTTCTTGTTTCGGTTTATGTACAGACTTTTGCTGTTTACCTTTCAGACAAGTTACACATTTGTCTTCCATTCCAAACCGTTTCATGGGAAAGCCGTCAACCAAACCATGTTTGACAATGTCATTCATCTTTCGGAAATTGATATGTCCCATTCTTCTATGCCATAGTAAAGATTCAGATTCGTTTGCTTTCGATAACAAGCAAACAGACTCCTTAGGATCATCAACACCTAACACAAGGCCATAGATGTCTCTCTTCCTAGGAGCTTTTAGCAGGATCCAGTCTTCAGGAATAACATATCCTAGTTTCAATATAAGCGTTTCTTTCTCAGTAAAATGGACATTGTTTCCCTTGTCACAAATCTGAGAAACACTTAATAAATTATGTGCTAACTGTTCCACATAATTGACTTTCTCCAACGTAATCTTCCCATTGACAACATCACCTTGGCTCGAGATGTTGCTGCCCTTGGGACCTGCGAAACTAACATACGAACCATTTACATCTTCATAATTGGACAAAACATTCTTGTCCCCTGTCATGTGCCGAGAGTATCCACTGTCAACATACCAAAGACTTATAGGCTTCCTTGGTTCTCCCTGCACATCAGACAATAAGATGGTTAGTTTCTGAATGGAACCCAAACCTTTTGACGTTTAGGTTTTTCCGAATTCATCTCTAATGATCAATTCGGTCATATATCCATCGCTCTGTAAAGGAGCCTTGGATGAGGATGGTGTCACAAACTGTTTCTTAGGTGAAGTGAAACTAGTCTTAGGAGGTGATTTCCTTGGTGAGTGAGTACCGAATCTAGGTTGACTCCCTAATCGATCATAGAATTTAGACGAACTATTGATTCTAGAAGAAGGAGATCGATTTTGTTTCTTCCTAGGTGAATTACTCCTTTGAGGTGTACGAGAAAGAATCGGACTTACACTACTAGAAGTAGTATTCTGTGAAGGTCCCCGTCGTTTTGGAGTCTTAGATCTATTGAAATTTATCCCTTGATCAGTACCCGGAGACTCACCATATGACACATTTCTCAGTAACTTAATATAATTCTTTGCATTTTTATTATCAGGATGTCTTTTTGCATACTCCTCATAATAATCTCTTTTATATGCACTCATAAATTTTTGTGAAGCTACTTGTTCAACTATATTACCCTTCCCTTTAGTATTAGGAATATCACTAACATCCTTTGACTTGACTTGACTGTCATTCTTAGGATTCTTGACCTTCATATTTGGACATTCAATAGCTATATGGCCTTTCTCACGACAAGTATAACACTTCTTTACTTGTTGTTTTCTAGATTGACCATTTTCTATTTCAGGGATTGGTATACCATACTCCTTCATTTCATTTATGGTATCAAGTGTCTGTATTGCTTCTTCCATAGTTTTTACTGGTTTAAAAGAAGCATAATGTCTATCCTTACATGAAATTTGTTCAGCTAACCATTCTTCTTTATTTTCCACACACCAAACTTTATCAATTTTTGATTTAGGTTCAATCCTATTCATAGATACTTCTTTATCATAGAAAACTGTATCACAGTCTTTCAACGTGTAGGATACTACTTCATCTGGATTAAAACCTAATTCAGTTTGTTGGTGATCTCTTCGTAGAAGTAAATCAGAATCTTTAGTCACGTTACTTTCCTTTTTAAGAATAACATTTTCAGTAGTTAAACTAGTTAAATTTTCTTTCAATTTCAATATCTCAAGTTTTAAATCTGACACCATATTAAAAACGTCATTTATAGAAGACAAAGAACAAGATACCTTCTGATCTGCAGCCTTGCAATCTGCCATGTATGCAACAAAGTGTTCAGTTGTCATACCTTCAGGTATTACGAAGTTCTTCATTTGTTCTTCAATGCTCTTCATAGAAATGTCATCAACAGGACTCGATCACTCTTCCTTTTCTTCAGATGCTTTCACTGCTGTCATTTGTTCACTCTCAGATCTTACAGTCTCAGCAACATTACATACATTCTTCTGAGCTATCTCAGATGCACTTTCTTCACTTGAGTATACAGCATAATCAATTGTTGCAGCTACCTCATCATATAATTCTACCATGTAGGCATGATTCGAGGTATCATCGGATTGTGTATCCCATTGATAAGTACCATCTGGATTCTGAACAACAACAGCCTTTGACTCCGAAAATGGTGATGAAACTGGCTGTTGTGGAGTAGCAGGATATGTAATCATTGCTTGAGTTTTATGATTACTCGGAGTAATACCGACTTGATTGTAATTTTAACGACCAGCAACGGTATTATCAATCCTCTTAGTTCATTAACACTCTCTTGCAAAGTGACCAAATCCATCATAGTTATAACATTTCACCTTGGATTTGTCAAAGCCTTTAGTGCCATTACCTATAGGTCTCCCAGTTCTCTGAGTGAATCTTATGACCTTAATAGTGAGCATAGCTAGCTGCCATTGTAGATCCATTTCTTCCAAATCATCAGGATCTATCTGATTATAATCCTCATCAATTACTGTAGGATCAGTAATCTCCCATCTGATTACAAAAAGCTGAGTAAACACTCATTCTACCTTCTGCAGAACTCATACTCATTGGCATAGAGTGGAAAGATTGTACATTTGCTCTTAACATTCGTATGTGCATTGTCATAAGCAACATATCCAGCAATACGTTCAGCATCTACTATTAGTGTAGCTTATGCACCACTTAGAAATGCATTGTTTCCCGAGCTAGAACTTGCTAAATGAACAGACTTAGCATGATATAAAGATGGATCTTGTGTAAAATCTGAGTGAGTATCTTTAATTCTTCTTTTCATGACTCTGTTCTTCAGCTTGGAAACTACCTTTTCAAAGTCCCATGTACTGTATTCTTGATCATCCTGAAGTTAATGAACATAATCAGTCCATGTCTTAGGCAATGAGTCCAAAAACTTATCAACTAGCTCAGTTTGAGGATAAACAACCTCAAAATATGACAACTCAGTGGTCAAATGACTGAATTGAATAATAATCTCATCAAGAGATTCTCCTTTCAGTCCATTAAAGGCTTCATACTGGCGCTTCAGGAGTTTGATACGATTCTTCTTCAAGGTTACATCGCCCTCACAATATATTTCAAGAGCGTCCCATAAGTCCTTTGAAGTAGTGTATTTATTGAACAAATGTACACTATCTTGAGGCAAGGCCATAGTGACGGTGAACAAGGCCTTTCCCTCAATTGCGTATCTTTTACGTTCTTCAATCGACATATCAGCATAAGTATACCTACCGATCACTCCATTCTTCTCATACGAAGGCCAATCAAAACCTTGAGTTATCACAAGCCACATTTCCATGTCAGTGAGACGAAACAACTTTGGAAGTATGTTTCCACGACCAACCTCATGATCATGCATGATCATCTGGCTGATAAGTAGGGCATTAGGAGAGTTTGCGGCAGCTGGTATAGTCATCATTTTGAATCTTTCAGTAAATAAATCAATCGAAATAACAAGTAATTCGTTCGGCACGAAGTCAAACGAGCTCACACGAAGTGCACGTGACATGAGGTACGTCACGAAGTCACACGAGTAACACGTGACACGAAGTAAGACACGAAGTCACACTTGTAGCACGTAACACGAAGACAGATACGAAGTCACACTTGTAGCACGTGACACGAAGTCACACGAGTAGCACGTGACACGAAGACAGATGACGTAAGCACTTAGCATACACTACCTCGTGCTGATGTAAGCACGAAGTCACGCGAAGAAGAGCACGAACTTGACTAAAAACAGGAATTTCGAATTGATTTTGCAATCAATAGCGAATCAAACGATCTTAAACCTTCTGGTGATCAACCTTAGGGCTCTGATACCACTTGTACGGTGCCCTATTGTTGTGTGGATCGTAATAAGATGTGATTCGTTATGTCAAGAGTGCGGAATCCTCTTGAGATAACTAGATTGCTATTGCCTTTTGCTGATTAATAAGCAATTAACCAACCCAAGGAGATGCACAACACTTGTGGTTCGTGTAGGAAGTAACACGAAGGAACAAATAACCTTGATTCGTGTATAATCAAAACGATCTAAAACAATTAACGAAGATTAACCTAATTCCGTAGATTAGGTCTTTTATTTATACTAGTTATGTATTGGATCATGTGGGCTTAGGCCTTAATCGCAGATTAGGCCCGAAACAATAAGTCAATCGACTTGCCTCGTGCTGACGTCAGCACGAGGTTGTTCCTACATGCTGATGACGTCAGCACGAGGTTCGACCTTTGACTCTTTGTTTAGCTTCATTTGGCTCGTACATAACATCCAATCATTGTTCAAGTGTTCTACGACACTTATAAACCTTGATTCTATGTTCTTGTACCTGCAAAACAATATATAACACACAAACACAATACAAAACATAAACAAATATAATATTGAAGTTCAAACATAATCATTAAATATCAACACAAGTTCTTATTTAAATGATTACAAACATAGTTCCTAAAACATAAACGATAATCAAATCTATGTTGCGATTGTCACAACGAATCTGCATCTACACGTTGTCCAAATACCACACTCCTTTTCCCAGCGAGCCCTGCATGGATATAAAGAGAACTTAGGCGAGTTCGCTTTGTTCATCCATGACCATGTCAGCAGGATTAACGAGAGGTACTTCAGAGGAAATAGTTGGCTCTTCAGAGAAAGCCTCCTCAAGAGTAGTATGATTTCTCACAGAGACAAGACCAAAGGTGTTATCATTTTCATTGAAGGGCATTATATTTGTTTCATTGCTACGAAGATATGCATAGCTGCTGACTATCTCAGGAGCACTATACTCAACTAGCATTGAAGGTTTCCCCCAAGCATTTGAAATAACCTTTTGAGAATGGGGAAATTCAATGCGCTGAGAAGCTATGTATTTAGCGATGTTTACTTCAGTGACAGAAGTGGTGTCACTGGGAACAGGTTCAGTAGAGAGGTTCCCACTGATCCTAGTAGAAGAAGAAGAAGATGCTTCAGCAGTTATAGAGATGTTTGGTTGAACTACAACCCCTGGAGCATCTCTTGAGCTAACGGAGTCACATTCAGAGGTAACATGTCCTCAGCTGCTACAAAGATAGCATTTTTTGTCAGAGGGGTTGCCTTTTTTATTCTGAATGAAGAAGTCCCTCAGCTGAGAAGAAAGATCATTCACTCGCTGAGTAAGCTCATTAATTTGAGGAGAGGAGGATGAAAAAGCCTTGCTCTTTTGCTTAGACTTGGATTTATTCCTTTGTCTAAGTCTAGGAGGGGGCAACTAAGGAACAGGACCAAGGATGGACTCACCATGATGATTTTGAGGATTTTGGGATCCCTTAATCATGGTCCATGCTTGCCTTCCAGCAGGGTAAGAAGAAGAGGGACCCTGCTACGAATGATTCACTCTATTAGGAGTGATGGGTCTAGACTGACAATTTGGAGTCACTGACCTCATTTGCCTATGAGGTAAGTATTCCATGTTTGACAATGAGGATTGACCATGCTGAGTAGTTATTTGTCCTTTTTGTGGAGTGGTGGGTCTCATTTTCTGATGTAGCAAATGTCCCCGCTGAGGAGTTATAGGCCTCACTTGCTGATGTGGCAAGTGTCCTTGATGAGGGGTGGTAGACCTATTTTGTGAGGGCAATCTTCCCCTTTTAGGAGTGTTATGCCTTAGATTGGATCTTATAGGCATAGGTTGAGATGCCATATGAGATTAAACATCAGCAGGTACAGCCTTTGTGGGAAGTACTTGCTGATGTCTTGCATCAGCGAACCTAACTCGTCTATTCATTAGACAATCATGTTGATCAGTCATGGGATTAGCATGAGCAGGTTCCTGCTGAGAAGAAGATTGAGCACTAGAATGTTGTTGAACGACATGTTTAACTCGCTGAGAAGTACCATAGTCGTAGGGAGCAGCAATAGTGCTTCTTTTAAAGGGCTCAATACCTTTTACTGATAGTTGTTGAGGAGGAATGGGTACATATCCATTACTTGAAATATCCCCTTTAAAAGTTCTAGGTGGAGAATGTTGAATTTTCCCTTCATGTGGCATCATTCCATCAATGGGAAGATGAGAAAACATGTTATAAGTACTCGTTAAGGGACTAGTACTTTTAACATCAGTAGAGGAAGAGGGCACACTGGTGGAAGTAGTAGCACTAGAATCCATCCCAGCATGGTAGTCATTTTGTCCTTTGACAAAGTACCAATTTTTAATCTCTTCAGGAGAGATGGAAGCTGAAGAAGGTGGAGGAATAGAGATTTCAGGCTTTACATCATCTTTAAATGAGTCAGCAAGTGAGGCAGCAGCATCAAAATTGCCACCAATCACTGCTTGTACTTGAGCGGGGACTTGCCCACTCAAACATTGATGATGAAACTTGGAAGCCTTTGACCAAGAGGTCACAATCTTCTTCAGATTAGAAACTTCAGCATTGAGAGTTTCATTCTCAAGTTGGAGTTTCTGAGTCATTAACTCATGAGATTGAAGTTCGACATGAACATTTTTCAATTTCATAAGTTTTTTAGATTTTTCACTTAACTATACTCCAGCAGAGTTAAGTTTAGATTGAAGTTCAGCACGTAGACTTTCTACGAACTGAAGATCACAGGACAAAGACTCAATAATTTTGGTATTGTCATTTTCAGAAGAAGAGGAAAGAAGAGAGTGTAACTTTTTTAAAAGTGATGTTTACCCACTGACTAGAGGAGACTTGATCCTTTGTTAGAGCATCATCGTTAGCAAGTGTCATAAGGCACATGGTATCAACATAATCATCATCATTTGACTCATCTGAGTCAGCCCAATCATGTTCTTCAGCAACTAGTCCTTTTGCTGGAATTTTGGCCTCTTCTGTTTCAGCCACATTTGCCTTTAGTTGATATTATTTATTCCTGTATTCATTAGCAGATTTAGAAGAATTAGGTTTAGGAGCTGCTGGAGTGGGAATAGAAACCCTGCACTCCTATTGGTAGTGACCTTTTCTGCTACACCTCCAGCATTCTTCCTGTGATTTATCAACAGGAGGTTTGAGGGGAGCAACTGTTTTACGGTTGTTCCACCTTCTGGAGTATTTTCTACCAGCAATTAGGGCAAAGCCCATAAAATCATTAAACATGTCTTGTTTCTCTTCGTCATCCAGCTCATCAATGAGAGTTTAAATGGGTGCTGGAAGATTTGAAATACTGGTGCCATCATAGAGATCGATGGTCTCAGTAGAAACAAGAGCTAGAGGGTCAGAAATAGGATGGGAGGACATGCTGACAGAAGAAGAAGTAGTGCCAGCATGTCTTCTGGCGTTAGCAGAGGCTCGAATGTTTTGAGCCAATGCTCTCTCTTCAAATTGAAGAGTACCAAAGAGTTCTTCAAGATCAAAATCTTGAATTTTCTTCGTTGTACGAAGAGTTTGTCTTATGTTTTGCCACTTAAGAGGAAGAGAGTCGATGAATTTGTGGCATACTTCAAAATTATCACGAGTAATGCCAACATTAGTCATATCATTGAGCAACCCTTTAAAGCGAGTATAGGTGCTGACCAGTCTATCCCATACTTCTTTTGAAGAGGGATACTTGATGACTAGCTTCATGATTTTAGTAGGAAGAGTGACAACAATCATGTTTTTAAGCCTAGCATCAAGATTTACCAGTTTCCTTTCTTCATCCGTCCATTGGACCTCCGGTTTTACCAGGTCAGTGACTATCTCAGGAGCTTCAGGTGTAGCTCCTGGAGTCCTTTGGACGTACATCGGCATGTATGGACCCTCAGTTAATATTGTCATTAAATAGGGTTCCACACCAGAAATGTGAAGAAGCATTCTCTCCTTCCAAGACCCAAAATCCTTGGGATCGAATTTAGGAGGTGTCGACACATAGCCAAAGTCACGTGTGTTCACAAGGCTGGGAACAGAAGACATGTTCTTATTTAAAAGAAAAGAAAATTTTTCACGAAAAGTAAAAAGAACAGAATTTTAATGTAAACACAAGGAGGCAAACAGATCTTGTTCCAATGATTTAGGAATGGTGACTCTGATACCACTTGACAATCAACGAATGCACAACTTATGTTATATTTAAGCTAGACAAGAAAGTAAATAAGAAGATAAACAACAAGAACAATGACAAGTTCAATTGTAATAAATCAATGCAAGTATAATCATATGTATCATTGATTAAACGATGAATACATGGTCGATCTTACAAACTTGACTTACAAGAATACAAATGAACAAGGTAATTGCTAAGTCTAGACACACTATAAAACTTGAACAATTACAAGTGACACACACTTTCAAGGTGACTAACACACTTGATACAATGCGGTTGTATTGCTTTATATAGAAGAAGAATTAAGGCAACACAGCCTTCCTTTGATGGTGATAGATGGTGGTTGTCGACGTTCCATTGGCTCCTTGTACTTCCAAGCAAGAGCCCTTGTCTTCTTTACCAAAATGGGTATGAGAGAGAAGACCCAAGTTTTGGTCCCAACATGTACCTTTGCCATGTAAGGTATGTTACAGTTGGAAGAACCACCATGTGACTCTTGTCTTCATATGGTTTGAATACTTCCCGCCATGACAAACATTTGGGCAGCATACAACCTGCTGAAGAGAGTCACTAGACACATTGAAGACTTGCTGATGATACATGTCAGCGAGCAAGTCTGGTCAGCGAATCCAAGACTCAACAAACATGCATTTCACCCCAACAGTAAATGAAGTAAAATGGGGCTATGAAAACTCACCGTGAGAAGTAGTGAATGTTAACTAAAATGCAAAGAATTTTCGAAGCATGTGACATTAACCTGATGCACAAAGAATATGTATTTTCTCATAATAATGTGTATAGATAAAAGTTAATATTATGAAAACTTTTCATAAGTAATAAAGTAGATAATATGGAAAAAATGTGTAAATTCTTTTGAAAGTTTATTTAGTTTCAAATCGTCATCTGTTGATGCATATTTGTTGCATTCTATTGTGATATAAAAGTGACTTGTGAGTTTATGACCCTAAGAGGTTGTTGCAAGCACACAGAAAGCATCGTTCGGTTGTTGCTTTTCACCCGAGCCGCCCGTTTTGAAAGAACTAAATGATTGCTGCTATTGTTAACTGTCTAACAAGTATCCATTGTTGTAGTAGAAATGTCATGGATACAGAATGTCAGTATGGGCTAGACACATTTTCCGGATCTTGGAGGTAATACTATTGGAGCTCATTCAACTAGAGTCACAACTCGGGATTTTAACAAACATGATCTTCGACACTAATTAATTCCTTATATTCCTATGATTGCTATTGGTGTAAATAAAATATGTATATGTTGCTTAATTAGGGGAGCAAGTAGAAGTGTATTTTTTTGTACATAGTGTGAATTGCATTGTAATCTAAAGGTAACCTTTTTTGGATTGTTTGGTTGCTATTTGTATTTCAATAGTTTAATGATTTTATTTTATGCATGTGAATATTGTTGATTGATTTAGTAATACTATAAACTTGTTGTGGAATACTGTCACACCTCTAAATTCGATGGCGAGACGTTCATGAAATCATCTCACAATATATAATCATATCACAATATATAATGAACGACCACTAAACGTGTCGTTTTCAAGATACATTTAGAAATAGCATTGTTTTGAAAAAATTGATAAATCTAGATTTATATACCCTAAAACAAAAGTAAGTTAAAAACTTCCATTTATATTAATGACTTGTCCAACCTTCCACTTAATTCATCATATCTACCATCATCATGCATAACCACACAACAAAATCCATCGTCACTACACATTATCATCACGCATGATCGTACAACAAAAACCAATCATCACGACATAATAGTTATACTAAAACAAACATAACAACATAAAGTTATACTAAATTTAGACAAAAGAATAGACCCATTGTTCAACAAAAACAACGGAAAACATATAATATATCCCACATATCCATAAGTTTTATCGGAACTTAAGCTTCCTTGGCACATCCTAGTCGGTGAATAGGACATGACTAGATGTAGAGGAAAGATAACACAACTACTGAGTGGGTCTTGGTGTTAGGAACAGTAGGGTTGCACAGCGGAAGCAAAACAGAAAATAAATAAGAACACGAGAATATACCGTGTTATCTCACACAAAGTGTGTCAACTAATCCACGACTACAACTAGGGATTTTATTAAGCTCAATGACACATAATTACAATACAATAGACAGGTATATATAGGAGACAGCTAGGGTTTACAAACTTGGTCCCCAAGAAACCTAATTAGAACCAGCCCTATTAAGGCCTAATTAAAAGCCAGCCGGCCCGAATTAAAAAACAGGCCCAAACAAGGACTTCACACCCAACACTTGGTAGGGCCATGGTGGTAGCATGTGATACCGCCTGGAACACCGACTCTAATGTCTCCACCCTCTGTTATAGGTCTACCGGTGTCTCCTCTAAATTGTCATTCCTATAGCTTTTGTCCTCAAGGTTTTCTTCTCTCTTCTATCTTGTTTCGGAGCTACAAACTTCATCAGGTTGGGACGCTCCATGTCATCAAGACGACGCTCTAGGTCGTACAAAGGACTCTCAGTGTGAGCCATCAAAGCAACCAGGAGTGGAAAAGTATGACGTAGAGGCTTCTGTGTCATGTGTGATATAGTGATAGGACCAGTAACTCCATAATAGTCAGCGGAAAGATCAATCTGCTCTTGGGTATTGCAGCCAGCAAGCTAATGAGGCATCCAATCCCATAGGCGACCGACTCAACTATGGTGGGTGGTGGATGTGGTATGAAATCCGATGGTGATAGTGATGGTGGAAAAGAAGGTAGTCCAGACGGACCTTCCCCGAACGGTAAGGGGATGGTATAGTCTGGTAGGTTAGTGGTGGCTAGGCCAAAGGTTGATGGGGCGAGAGTGGGCTCAGCAATCAGCATAAGTATTAGGTGTGGAGATAATGACACTAGTGCTTACACCATATATATGAATAGGAGGAAGCATAGGCATAGTGGTGTGAGGATAGGTGAGTGGATACTCGGAAAATGGGTCACAATCTGTCTGTGCCTCCATCGGATACCTAGACCACACTCAGCGAATCATGAGCTAATGGGTTAGTGTCAACCCTAGTCCCATCATGTAACACCTCGAGCTAGGCTCGAAATGCGCCAAAAAGCATGACACAAGATGGAGTTATCGTAGAACGAGACTATATGAAAAATAAAATGATTCCGTGAACCCAACATTTAGTTTACAAGTTACAAAAGCACAAGGAGCATACAACCATCAAGAGTTTTACAAAAATGATATCAAAAGATGGCTCATGATCCTAAGCGAGTCCCATCAATGGGAAAT
Organism: Erigeron canadensis; assembly: GCF_010389155.1. Classification (NCBI taxonomy): domain Eukaryota; kingdom Viridiplantae; phylum Streptophyta; class Magnoliopsida; order Asterales; family Asteraceae; genus Erigeron; species Erigeron canadensis. The sequence goes on from NC_057765.1 coordinate 24,857,652, forward strand.
GAATCAGGGATCCATGGTCATAGTCCAACTTCTAGCAATGCAATCAAGCTCTTGGGTTATCTTGGTTACCTAAAAAGTGTACTAAACAATGTCAACACTAGGTTGGTCAGTTTGTAGGAAAGAAGGAACAAGAACACGTACCAATGTCATCCATCACATACACAAACATAACGAACAAGAATTTAGACATCAATTAAGTATCTAACATGACCAATGATCTCACACCTGCACACAATGTCCCTTAATTGTTCTCATGTCATCCATAATTGTCATTAAGTACGTATCGTACCCGTATAATGTAATCAAGCACTAAAAGTGCCCGTTTGTATTGTCATCTTGCCCCTAATTTGCATTCATTGCACATAAATTGATCATCCATGACCATCATTGTCCACACATAACCAAACGACGTGTGTATATACTTCGTATGATACTACTTTTGAAAGGCCTTTGATGTTTATATATAGGGTCACCCGCAGCCTTCCCACCATATCTCCAACCTTTCAGAGGCATTATCATCCTCCATATATACCCAACTATCCTAAACAAACTCATCATACATAAACAAGTAACCATACAACGAAAACACATAATTGCACGTCATCACAACCTTCACACAACATGTAATTTACAATTTGTCATCAACCCAAAACTTGATCCATTAACACAAAACTTTGCTTAAATTCGGCCATAAACAACCCAAGAACACCCACATTTCGATTTTTGACTTCTTGTTGATTAAGGATACTTTTAAATCTATTTTTGAACATAAATAGACAAAACCCACATCAAAAACACACTTATTAACACCCATCTTTGCTCAAAACAGTTCTTGACCATCACAAACCTTAACGAAACCCTAGCTTTGAACCCAAATCGATTTTGACCCGAATTCGACCAAGGACACTTAGATTTAATTAAGAGACATGCTTAACAACTTGAAATAAGGAATTTGGGCTAGAAATTACTTACCAAAACTTCCACAAGCAACTAAACCCGAATTTGACCTAAATGGAGCTTTTTCTTGCACTTGAAACCTTGAATTTTTGATATGATGCTAGAATGATGATGAGGATGATGATTTTGTTATGATTCTACTTGAACCCCATTAAATTTGTGAATTAAATTAGAGAGAGAGATTGAGAGCTTGAGTGTGTGTGTGTGTGTGTGTGTGTGTTTGTAAGTAAATAAGAGAAAGAAAGAGATGGAGAAATACTAGTGCTTAGTCAAAATGTACACATAGTCAAATAGTCAAAAGTCACGATTGTTACACGTCAGACGAGGAAGAGAACGATCCTCTGAAATAGGTTTCCTGGCCATAGGTAACTACATATATAGAGTTCAAGTGAGTAATTAGGCAAGTAACTATATTATGGAATGCATTTCAAAAAAGAAAAAAGAAAAAAAATAGTAAACACGTGGAATGTGTATAAGCATGTGAACTACTAAGGGTAAGCATAAATTTACCTATCAAGTGACTATGGAATAGTATGGGCGCATGCAATCTAAGTAAGCTTTTATGTAGGGTTGTAGTCTAGGCTTATCATATTGCAACCTAGTTCACTATAACCTTGGCTCTGATAGTCTGTCACACCTCTAAATTTGGGGCCGAGACGTTCATGAAATCAAAACACAAGGTATAATGAAAAACCATTAAAGGTACATTGTTTGGACAAAATTGATAATGCAATACTTGAAATGAAATTAGTTATTCAAAATATCTTATTATTATTAAACAATATAATAAGGATTATTATGAACGTCTTGCCCCTCAATTTAGGGGTGTGACAAATACTCTATAACTTATCTTATATATACATATTTAAACGAAAGCTATAAACATTTCATTTTAAACCACCCGGGTATAAAACTGGCCTAAGTAATCATACATGAAGTGATCAAATAGTCTTTAACTCAATTTATTTAATAACTTAAAAAACATTTCTTATTCTCTTTTTAAAAATTGATGATAAAAACAACAAAATGAAACTAAGTATTAAATAAATGAAATGATAGATGGAAAAAATTTCATTTTAGTAGAAAGTAAACTAATAGAATTGTCAACGAATAGAAGTAAGTTTTTGGGTTTTATTCATTCATACAAAAACGATTACAAGATATCTCTATTTATACAAGTAACTGAAAACTAATTATGGAAACATAGGTCACAACGACCGACTCTAATTCTGGACCATGGACCCGATCCTATCTCTTGTGGGCTTGAGCTTTGTTCTTTTATTTTAGGGAAGTGATGAACCCGTTTCTGATCCTGCTTTATGTAACACTCCCCGTCAAGTTGAATATCGGGATTACCGAAATTCAACTTGCTTAGACACTTATGAAACATAGACGTTCCTACTGCTTTAGTTAGAATATCAGCAAGTTGTTCTTCAGATTTAACAAAAGGAAGCTTGATGATTCCACTTTCCAATTTTTCTTTTATGAAATGACGATCAACTTCCACATGCTTGGTTCTATCATGTTGAACTGGATTTTCTGAAATCTGAATAGCAGCTTCATTATCACTTATGATTCGTATACTTTCTTTAGGAGCAAAACCTATCTCAGACACTAGCTTTCTTAACCACAATGCTTCTGCCAATCCTCTAGCTATACCTCTAAACTCAGCTTCAGCACTTGATAAAGAGACCACTTTTTGTTTTTTACTTTTCCATGTGACCAGATTATCACCTATCATTGAAAAATACCCGGAAGTTGATCTTCGATTACCTTTATCACCAGCCCAATCTGCATCTGTATATATCTGAATCCTGAGATGACCATTAGCCTTAAATAACACCCCATGGCCTGAAATTCCTTTAAGATATCTTATAATCCGCAAAACTGCATCCATATGATCTTCCTGAGGCTAATGTATAAACTGACTAACCACTCCAACAGCATATGCTATATCTGGACGAGTATGAGCCAAATAAATAAGTTTCCCCACCAACCTTTGATATCTATATTTATCAGCAGCTTTAGCATCCGTCTTCATAAACAACTTTTGATTGATGACCATGGGTGTATCTGCTGGCTTGCAATCAATCATTCCTGTTTCAGCTAAAAGATCCAATACATACTTCTTTTGACAAATAAAAATTCTACGTTTAGACCTTGAAACTTCTATTCCAAGGAAATACTTCAGATCTCCCAAATCCTTCCTTTCAAATTCCGCAAACAAAGCTGACTTTAGCTGATTAATCTCCTTTTCATCATTTCCTGTGATAATCATGTCATCAACATAAATTATTAGACATGTCACAAGATTCCCTCTATGACGAAGGAACAATGTGTGATTAGAGTTGCTTTGTTGATATCCATACTTTTTCATAGCAAGAGTAAATCTTCCAAACCAAGCTCTAGGTGACTGTTTAAGCCCATACAAGGACTTCTTCAATCTACAAACTTCCCCATGTTTAAAATCATGGGAAAAACCTAGAGGGGCCTCCATATACACTTCTTATTTTAATTCTCCATGCAAAAAAGTATTCTTCACATCGAACTGATGAAGAGACCATCCATGGTTTGCTGCTATTGAGAAAAGGACCCTTATTGTGTCTAGTTTTGCTACTGGAGAAAACATTTCTGAATAGTCAATGCCATAGGTCTGAGTGTACCCTTTGGTGACGAGTCTTGCTTTATATCTTTCTATATCCCCATTTGGTTTATATTTGATGGTATATATCCACCTGCACCCTACTGGATTCTTCCCTTTTGGAAGAATACACTTCTCCCATGTTTCATTCTTAATAAGAGCCTCCATTTCACTATCCATAGCAGCCTTCCAATTTTTTAACTTCAAAGCATGCTCTACTCCTGACGGAAGCTCTTCTGAATATAGTTTTACTGCAAAGGCTTTTGCTTCTTTGGAGAAAAAAACTTCTGCAGTGTTAGCCAAATTGTTCACCGGATACTTAGCAGGCCTAGAACTCCTTTCTGGAGAATATCGTTTTGCAGGAATCCCTCTGGTAGACCTTGGTGGAAGAGTACATCTTTCAGGAGCACTTTCTGGAGGAGTTATTTCCTCTCTATTTTCTGACTCTCCATTAACATTTTCCTGCATTTCATTAGCTAGATTATTCATATCATTCACAGTATGACTCGGTTCAAAACTACTTACCTCGGATATCAGGTCTGGACTCGGGTTGTCACTTTGAGAGGAGGACTGTAAATCTTTATCTGGAGTCTGAACTTGTGAATCTTTATCTGGAGTCTGAATTTCTGATGATGAGGTAGTGATCTGAACTTGTGATGAATATTGAAGCCAACTCAGTGTGTCACTTTGTTCCTCCCCCTGACCACTAAATTCCTGAGAGTAGAAGTATTTGGTTTCCAAAAAATCACAATTCATCGTAGTAAACATGCGATGAGTTTTAGGATTATAACATCTATACCCCTTTTGAGTAACCCCATATCCTACAAAAACACATTTTTCAGCACACGGTGCGAGTTTATTACGATATTGTTTCGGAATATGAACAAAAACTGTACATCCAAACACTCTAGTGGGCAAAGTAAGAACTGATGGAAGCTTATGAAACTCAGATAGGACTTTCAAAGGGGTTTTCATATTGAGAATCTTTGTGGGAAGACGATTGATCAAGTATGTAGCAGTAGCTAAAGCTTCGGGCCAAAAACTTTTTGGAACTAATGACTCAATAATAAGTGCCCTAGTCATCTCTAAGAGAATTCTATTTTTCCTTTCAGCCACACCATTTTGTTCCGGGGTGTGAGGACAAGTGGTTTGATGGATTATTCCTTTGGATTGAAAAAACAGGTTCATTTGTGAATTCACATATTCTCCACCATTATCTGTTCGCATGATTTTGATAGATTTCTGAAATTGAGTTTGAACCATGTTGTAAAAAACAGTGAATCTTTCATACACATCATCCTTATTTTTCAAAAAATAGATCCATGTCATTTGGGTGCAATCATCAACAAAAATCACAAAATACTTAAAATTATGACCTCCAACAACTGGTGCAGGACCCCACACATCTGAATGGACCAATGAAAAAGGAAATTCAACTCCATAACCATGCTTCTCTTTCACTAGTACCATGAGCAAGCATGACATTCCCACTTTCAGTCACTTCATCAACATAATACAGTCCTCCTTTCTCAGTGCCACGCCCAATGATCCGTCCCGTCCTGATATCCTGTAACAAACAAAAAGTTGGATGCATGAGAACTGAGCAATTAAGTTCCTTTGTCACATGACTTATTGACAAAAGTTTGTGAGATAAAGATGGAACATAAAGACAGTTAGTTAAATTGATGTATGGAGAAATTTTAACGGTTCCTCCATTCAGAACATCCATTTTTCCTTTATTAGCAGCTTCAATATGGGTCTTTCTAGGTCTTGAGAGAACTGAAAAATCTGATAACTCATAAGTCATAGTATCGGTGGCACCACAATCGAAAATCCAAGACCCATTTAATTTGGAGTGATTAGATTTGGCCATGAATCCTTTTAAAATTAAATTTGTCCCACTTCTATCTCCTGGCCCAGTATCATTTTTTAGCCCAATACCCAACCCATTAGGGTTTTCTTTATATCTTTTATTCATATATATGGGTAACCTATTTTGCAAAACTATATCAGGGATATGTTTTATTTGTTTTCTTTGTGGCTTTGGATATCGACACACATATGTGTGTGGCTGTGGTTTCTTTGAGAGTAAACACTCTCTTTTCTTACCATCCACCACCGAAAATATCACATGACCTTCATCCTCAGCCGCCGCTACTCCACCGAAGCCTTTCTCCGATCGCCGACCATCGTTGCTATTGTGTTCCTTGGTAGGGTTAGATCGAGCGGCAGAGGGTTTATCTCTCTCCGACAGGTTATACCGTTGACCCTTTTTGTTTTCTATCCACCACTCCAGATAACCCACTAATCGGAAACATTGATCTTTTGTGTGTCGTTTCATACCACACTCGTCACATGTAAGATGTGATTTGTCATCTTGGGCCATCGACTTGTTCTTAGCATCGAACCGATTGTATCTCTTGGTTGCAAAACCAAACCCATCTTCTTTTTTAACAACCAAACCGGTGGCTATTCCATGTGGTTCTCCAGCAGTGGCAGTGGTTGCTCCCAATATATTTTGGTGAGCGGCCTCCTTCCTGATGGTAGAATAAGCAACTTCAGCCACCGGTAAAGGGTCGATACGAAGAATTTCTCTTTTGACGGATTCAAATCGCCGATCTAATACACTTAAAAATTGAAATAATTTTTCATCCGATCGAATCTTGTTATAGGCTTTGATATCCTCTGTACACCTCATTGGATTCGGATCGATACGATCAATCTCGCCCCAAATCCATTGAAGTGAAATCCAAAAATCTTCTATGGATTTATCGGCTTGTTTGATTTCGTTGGCTTTAACATGAAGATTGTAAGCTTGTAATTTATCCTTGCCACTACTATAAGTTGTGACAAGAGCATCCCATAACTCTTTGGCGGTGGAGAAATCGGTTAGATTACCGGCAATATTCGGCTCTATATTTTGGATAAGCTAAGAGAATACAATAAGATCCTTCTGCTCCCAAGTTTCAAACTTTTCAGATGATGACTTCTCAGAAGGTAATTCAGTTAAGTGTTTTAATAAACCTTTTGATTTTCCACCTATGGCAACTCGAATCATTCGAGCCCATAGGGCATAGTTTTGACTGTTGAGCTTGAGATTATTTTAAGGTTGTCGGATAATTTTGGATTTTGAGATTGGTGGCTGTTGTTTTGTAAAAAATTCGTTAATTGTAATGCCAAATCATTACTTGAGCCGCCGGTTTCTTCTCCGGCCATGGTGGCTTAGGTTTTGATTTTAGGTGACATAGTTTGAGGGATTAAAAATGGTAGATGATGAAACCCTAAGTCGATTTAGGGCTCTGATACCATGTCAACGAATAGAAGTAAGTTTTTGGGTTTTATTCATTCATACAAAAACGATTACAAGATATCTCTATTTATACAAGTAATTGAAAACTAATTATGGAAACATAGGTCACAACGACCGACTCTAATTCTGGACCATGGACCCGATCCTATCTCTTGTGGGCTTGAGCTTTGTTCTTTTATTTTAGGGAAGTGATGAACCCGTTTCTGATCCTGCTTTATCTAACAAGAATGATTAAAAAATATAACTTACTTACATTTTTAAACGGTGAAACCATGGTCGGAATTTGATAGATGAATCGAAGATAAAAAAAAAATCAAACGCCATCAATTACTTTCTGCTAAACTTTTGAATTATCTCACATCAAACCTATATTTTGTTATCAAAAGAAGAGAGAAAATGAGATTACAAACATGAGCAGATATATTACGAAGAGTGACGTCAACAGACATATTACGAAGAGAAATTAAAGTATATACATCACTCTCATATACACATATATGTATGTGTAATCATCATAGAAACTGAGTTATTTTGTTTTATATAAGATCGCCAGAAAATTTTTGTGTCCAGAAAGTTTTCAAATTTGAAACATTTTTTTTATGTAAATTGAAAAAAAATGAAAAAAGAAAAATAAATAAACAATACCTCCAGATATTGTGAGTTGAACAAAGATGTGAAAAAAATGAGGCTATATATACATTAATGAGATTACGTCTTAAGTTTTTACGGTGCATGTATATGTCTTGTTTCTGCCTCTAGCACGTGTATCTATTTGCTATGTTAGGAGGCAGACTTTTTTTCTTTTTGTAGAATTCATTTTCTTGTTTCTACTAAAAATATATAAATACAGATATGCGTTTTAAAAATTGAGTAGCAGTAATAGTATATAGAAGATCCGACATTATTCAGGGTTATCATCAATTTAGCTTAATTGTTAAGATTCGCATATTCATGCTTTTATTTGTAAAACAGTTTCATGTTATTTGATTTGAAGGTTGATATAATTGCATACTTTTGCTTTGGATTTTCAACTTTAATTGTATGTCTGATGTGTTTTAAATTGATAAATAATAAATGAGAAATGCTACAATTACTAACTAATTACTAACAATTTTTTACTAACTGACATGGAGGGTGATGTGGCTCATCCACATCATTAAATATTAATTAATAAACAATTAATCTAGGTTAATTAACCGTACGCTATTTTTCCTCTTTTCCCTCTTTAGTCTATAATACGTATACGCACAAAATATGGTTTTCATCTGCTTCTAACTTCTTCTCTATAACACAAACTACCAATCATGAATCAATCTTCTAGTGTATCTTCTCCATTACATGACGAAAATATATTATCAGATTGCTCTTCTTTTCTTTCTTCCCCGCTAGATGATGATAGATTGCTATCGGGTTCTGATGAAGTTTTCTTCCCCTTTCATTCTGATCGATCACCATTACCAGGGTCATCATCAAAAACTTTGAATTTTCAAGATTATGAGGATGTAAATGAGTATGTTTTATCTATTATAGAATGCTTTAGTTATATCTTGAATTATTATTATTATTATTATTATATAAAGAGATTGCAAAGGCAAATCAAATTAGTGTTAAAATGAAACTTGTTTTCATTGAATTCGGAGTATTGTTGTAACATGTATGTTGGGCTAGATTGTTTTTATTTGATCCGAATTTTATTGTTTTAATGCTTGTTTTTTAAAATCACAAGATGAGATTTCAGAATATGAAATAATTGATAATGTTATGGTCAATGGAAATATAATAAAGAAACCATTTGTTATTACATTCAAAAAGAGTGATTTAGGGGAAGAATGTGATGTGAGATGTATTTGTCGCTTGTTTGAGTTTCGTGGAATGTTATGTAGGCAAGCACTTACCGTACTTATCAATGAAAATATAAATTTAGTGCCAGATAAATACATATTGCGAAGATGGAGAAAAGATGTCAAGCGGAGACATACGAAGGTTAAAGTAACTTATAGTGAATGGGTTGGCTCAGATGAGGGGCGTCGTTATAGTAAAATGTGCAGTGCTTTCTCAAAAGTGGCGGACTTAGCATCTGAATTAGAAGAAAAATGTAATCTTGTACTTAACCGAGTCAGTGAAATAATGAGCGAAGTTTCAGGTAAAAAAAATGTACATGATAACTTCATATGTACCCCGGGGCCTAGTATTTCTCCAAAGAATAGCCCAAAGATTCTCGATCCGTTGGTAGTGCGAAAAAAAGGTCGTCCCTTGAGTAAGAGACTCAAGTCCAATGTTGAAGAAATTATTATAAAAATACCGAAAAAGAAGAAGAAGGTATGTTAGTAAAGTATTAATATTTCACTTTTTAGAAAAGTAACTTTTTTATTATGCTTGATCATGATTTCAGAATTTGACAATAGCTGAAAAGGGAGAAGTTAGTTGTGAAGTTGATAATGATTGATAAACATGTTACACTCATGTTTAGTTTAAAATGTTGTGTAATTACTATGTTGGAAAGTTAATTAATAGTTGTTTCAAGTATTTAAGGCGTGGTGTTGATGTAATTTAATTAATGTAAAAAGGGTTAATATGATTTTTTAAGGGTTGAGGGATTTATGTTGTAAATTATTTCATTACGGGTATTATAGGTAAATAGGTGAAGATGTTTAAATTATAGTCATTTCAAGATCTTAATTACATAAGGGGGATAATTTGATTTATAAAGTAGTATAGATATAGATGATATATAAAAGATAAAAATGTAGTTGTCTTATATGCTTTATCTATAAATACCTAATTTAATTTGTTTCTATAAAAATTTAGACACATGATCAACATCCATAAAGGGTACGAAACATAGTACAATACTCAAAACAAATGAATAACTTAATTAACTATAAAATATTAGAAAATTGAGATAACTTATATGGGCTAATATTATATAGTTATATGATATTCTTTTTATAAACCTTAAATTTAAGAAGGTTGTTTAATATGTGAGGAGATTAGTGTGAATGTAGCACCATAATAACATCAAATAACATTTTCTTTTAAAAAAGGAAAATGATAAATCTTGTTAACCAAATAGCTTAATAATCTTCCTAATATATTAAGAAGGTGACATGTGGTATCCACTAATTATCTTTCTTAATCTTGCTCCGTGATTTTTTCATGTGTGATTATCTTATAGTTAGAAGAATTATTAGGATATTTAGTTTGGAGGATTAATTATTTCTCTTTCGTTATATAAGTTAGTTGCTTTAATGATACATACCACCTCCCTAGAAGCTTTCAATCTCAAGGCCAACTGGCCAAACTGCTCGTGTAAATCTATGAGCGATTGCGGGGGATTAATGGATAATATAGAAAAATATGATTAATTTCTTAGTAAACTGAAGCATTTACCCTTGTGGATAATAAATATACATGCTTATCTTTTTTTTTTTCACCCACGAAGGTTACATACATATTCATTTTGATGTGTGTAATCTTAAAATACGCCTTTCGTATAAATTAATCATCATACAATCAAATCACTCAGAAACTTGACATATGAACCAAGTGGTCATGCGAATAGTAAGATACTTCTAAAAGGAAATTTCTAAAGTCTAGATAAATTTAAGATTGTTTGAAAAGAATAAACCAGAACAAGGTTACAAGGTAAAGATATCATACATATCGTAAACAAAAACATTTGTGTTTAGCCTAAATGGGATATGATAGAAACCCCAATACTTTAACAATCAAAGCATGTTGGCATGATGGATCTAATGGAACAACTCACCTTCTGAAAGTATAACTATAAACAGAAAAAATTAATCAACTTCTCACACTTGATACAAACCGAAAGCAGCATACGTACTTCGATTTATTTTAATGTTTGAACAGAAGATCACCAATAAATTTAGTTGGATTATGTTTCTCTCTAATAAGTTAAAAATTTCATTAAACATTGTTTTTGATCAGCAACCCCAATCTCTACAAATATTGACCCGTTTTCATCCGTATCTTGTGTCTGGCTAGCCCAACCACATCAAGAAGATGACCCGTTATCCAAACAACCGGAATAAATTTTTTTTTTTTGGAACAGCAGACTGAAATTATATTAAAAAACACATAACTAGCAAATTCCTAGATGTGAAATCACAAGTACAAAGAGATGCAAATTCTAAAGTACAACAAAGTTCACAAATTAACTATGTCCTTCCGAGACTACGTGTTTTTGATGTAGTCCCATACTAGTGCCAAAGAAAGCACCAACATATAACACTATACTAGCAATAACAAGACATGACAATCCTACACAAGTTCACTTCAAAATATGGTGCATGATGTCTCTCTTTTAGAGCAGCAGCATTCCAAAAGAGTCGAAACCAAACAAACAACCGGAATAAAATACTTTACTATTCGTGATCATGCTGAACACACTCATTATCTGTATGAAAGCTTCCGCCGAAACTGTTCGGATCAGCCAGACGGAATCCACAATCCATATTAACATTATAAGATTAGTATATTCCAAAACCATATCATCAGGCATTCAATATGCTAAATGCATGATAAAACATTGTTTTAATACAACCAAGCATTAAAAAGGTCAAATTCAACAATCATACTAAAAAGATACAACACACCCTCCAAAAAAGTAACACAATAAAGGCCTGTTCGATAATCTTCTACACCATCGTTAGTTGTTGTCTTGAGTCCCTATGGTCCTGCGCCTGCGAATTTATGTGTTACCACCGGGCTAATCCCAACCACGGGCAATTTACCCTTAGGGTAAGAACGATATGGAATGGTAGGAAGGGAGCAAAGTCTGTCATAACATTCCTTATTGAGCACTGCCATTGGAACCTTAGCATTCACTACAAGAAAAACTGATATTAGCGACAGATTTGTGACGGAAAAAAATTATAGATAGATTTCCGTCCCAAATTATAGACAGATTTCCGTCCAAATTATAGACAGATTTCTGACGGATTTCAGACAACCAACCAATTAAAATCATACAAAAACATTTACGACGGATTAGGGAGAGATTACCGACAGATATATAAACCGTCGGAAATCCGTCGCTATTAGGTACGGAATTACGACAGGCTTCAAGTATCGTCCCTAATCCGTCGGTATTAGGGATGGATTAGGGACAGACAAAATCTATTCTTTTTTACGACGGATTTACGGCGGACTTAAATCTAACCGTCCCTAATCCGTCGCTATTAGGGACAGATTTACGACGGACTTCAATTTTGCCGTCCCAAATCCGTCGGTATTAGGGACAGATTTGGGACGGACCAAATCTAATTTTTTACGACGGATTTAGGACGGTCTTACATCTTGTCGTTCCTAATCTGTCGCTATTAGGGACGAATTTGGGACGAACCAAATGTAATTTTTTTATTTTTTTGAGTATACGAGCAATGATTTGCATAAACAAGTAATGATAAAGTGTATTTATACAATTAGAGTTCTAATGGTATGATCTAGGCACCAATAAACGATTTGTTTGTGGCATTTACACGTTCAACCGAGTCGGTGTATACGTAGTTTTATACTCGAACGTTACTGTTTGTACATAAAGTCGCAGAGTTGTGTGATTTTTACACTTTTAAATTTTAAATATGTTTATTTAGTTATATAATTGTATTTAGGAATGAATGTTCATTCGTTTTTAAAAATATTGGATTTTTAAAAATAAAAAAGTATTTGGTCGTCCCTAATCCGTTGCTATTAGGGACGGATTTGGGACGGACTAAATGTAAGTTTTTTATTTTTTCAAGTATACGAGCAATGATTTGCATATACAAGTAATGATAAAGTGTACTTATACAATTAGAGTTCTAATGGTATGATTTACGCACCAATAAACTATTTGTTTGTGGCGTTTACACGTTTAACCGAGTCGGTGTATATGTAGTTTTATACTCGAATGTTATTATTTGTACATAAAGTCGCAGAGTTGTGTGATTTTTACACTTTTAAATTTTAAATATGTTTATTTAGTTATATAATTGTATTTAGGAATGAATGTTCATTCGTTTTTAAAAATATTGGATTTTTAAAAATAAAAAAGTATTTGGTCGTCCCTAATCCGTTGCTATTAGGGACGGATTTGGGACGGACTAAATGTAAGTTTTTTATTTTTTCAAGTATACGAGCAATGATTTGCATATACAAGTAATGATAAAGTGTACTTATACAATTAGAGTTTTAATGGTATGATTTACGCACCAATAGACAATTTGGTTGTGGTGTTCACACGTTCAACCGAGTCGGTGTATATGTAGTTTTATACTCGAACGTTACTGTTTGTACATAAAGTCGCGGAGTTGTGTGAGTTTTTACACTTTTTAAAGTTTAAATATGTTCATTTAGTTATATGGCTGTATTTAGGTATGAATGTTCATGCGTTTTTGCGAAAATTGGATTTTTAAAAAATTAAAAAATATTTGGCCGTCCCAGATCCATCCCTAATAGCGACGGATTAGGGACGGACCAGATGTAAAATTAATATTTTTTGAGTATCCGAGCATCGATATGCATATACAAGTAATGATAAAGTGTATTTATATAATTAGAGTTCTAATGGTATGATCTACGAACCAATAAACGATTTGTTTGTAGCGTTTACACATTCAACTCTATTTTATTGAGCATACAAACACAATTTACTATGTAATTAATCAACATGGTTATACAATTTTTATACAAATTTAAAACTCTAAGAAATCACCGATAAATACTTGTGAGATTTAGTTACAACTACTTACTATTTCCAATAATCTTCAGTATCATAATTTTTCGTATGAACTTAACTACTTTTATGTAATATGGTCTATGTTTATTTAGATGTTCAATTTATAATATATTGGCTGTTGTTTAGATAAAAAAAAATATATTATTCCATATAAAATATAATAAAAATAACATAATTTATAATTTTGAAAATTACTAAGTGGGATGCTAAAAAAAACACCAATAAACATTTGGGATATATAAACAAAGAAAAGTTATTATCATGTTTCTTGTAGGAATTTGAGTTAATTCGATTTTATTATCAAATAGAGATTCCAAGTTATAGAAACTAAAATGAGTTGAAAATGTTATCGAAATATTGATTATTATAAGCGTGAGTATATAATTTGACTATGACTACAATTACATCTACAATTGTTGTTTGAATATATATACCGAGTAATAAATAAATATATGTATAACTTTTAAACACACCCCAACCAATAAAAACCCCAATCACCCCCTCACACAGATTGTGATCCTACATCTAACATGAATCCCAAATGATAATCCAATGGTTCACAACCCTTAAACAACCCTCTACCCCCAAATTTTATATTATACTTTATAGGTTCTTGGAATTTGCCTCGCCACTCTTTATACGAGTATTATAAATCGCATTATTCCAGCTCCACGTTTATAAATCCTCTTTTCCCAACAACCACCATATACCTTTGAATCTCATCCTTTTATACATATCTTTGGTTGGAAATTATGTCTTCTTCATCTAAAACATGGATCCCGTTAGTTTTTTCGGCCAAATCATTCCATCCAGATCTGCGGTAAAGACTAGATTTTCTTTAACTAGTTCGTTCTAAATCCAAAGTAAATGTTAGGAAAAGGAAAAGGAGGTAAAGGATTTAGGGAGATCCAAATCGACATTGTAAGGACCTCCATGACAACGTTCAGGGCATCACCAAGGCCGCTCCCATTCTATGACTTGGAGAGATGGTTTGAAGCTTATCATCGATTTGATTTACGAGTATATACATGGTGTGTTGAAGATCTTACGATTTTTGGTTTATAAAAGGTTATTGGTTCATGTTTTTGTTTTATTTTAGATCTGAATATCAATGGGAAAAAAAATTTTAAGATTGTGTTCTGTAGAGATTTAGATTGTAAATTTGATGTAGACATTATTTATGAATTTCATTTTGATGGTCCACGAATGCATTGCTTGTGTTTTAATTAACTAACTTATCATGTAAATACGAAATAACAGTAACAGAGATGAGATGTAAAGAACTTTGTTTAGTTATATGTATTTCAACTAAACGATGAAAACATGAATGGTTGTTTGATAACAACAACAATAAACAATAAACAGAAAAATATGTTAAGTTTTTGAACACACAAAAACTTAACAAATTACTTAGAGAAAATAAGGTAAACTGTGGAACACACCAACAGTTTTATGACTAGGTCAAGTGATTCCTTTTATAGGCTGATAAGTAATCACATGACTACCCTAGTAGATGTTGACACATGAAGGTTGTCAACTATCTATTGGTGGATCATTCAGATCTGCAGAAGCCTCTTTCCTTTATCTTGTTTGTTTCCAAAAACGGTATGAAAGAGAAACTTCGCTGCACCGAAGTAGTATAAGGTCACCTGTCTTCATCTTGATCTTTCAACACGTGTCCTTGGGACCATTCTTCTAATCTTCAAATTCCCGCTCATATTTGACTAACAAATACTGGACTGTGAGTCATTGAACATATCCTATAGACTTTGAAGATAGATTATGCTTGCAGATGTATGAGCTCGCTGACAGCTCGCTAAATGAGCCACTTGCTGAGTCCCTCAGCGAATCCCTGATCCAACAATCTCCCCCTATTCGCTGAAGAGACTCAGCTGAATAGAAGGTTAGCTATAATAGATATTTGACAAGACATCTTTGGTATAATGCTGATTTTATAAATGACAAGTATGTTACAAAATAACAACATTACAATATCTATAAGCAATCTATTCCCACATGCATTCTTCCTTGGCTTCGAAAGAACAGTTCATGACCATGAACGTTGCAAAAACACAAACCTCCCAGCTTTTCATCATATTTTCCATTAATGAAGAGAGTTCTTGATGGCATCTTTAAGTTAAGAAGTGGCTCTTCTTCAATGTTAGATTTGGGGATAGCTCTGAGAATAGAAGGGAGCTGAGAGACTGCTTGGCCAGCAGCTGTCCTCTTGGTGCCACTTTTTGGTTGTTGGGGAGGAAGAGGAGGATAAGGATGTCTGGCAGAGCTGAGCAGCAAATCTTTCACTTTGTATTTTCGCTCTTTGCTTTGGATGTCTTTGATTTGCTCTCCAGCCATCTTGAGTAGAGGATCAAATTGTGGAGTCTTCTTATCTTTGATAAGCTTGAAGATCTCTATCCATTCAGTTGGCCCAAGTGTTGAAGGTTTGACATTTTTCAGATTGAACAACTTGGGCATTCCCCTTCTTTGTATACACAAATTCATACCTTGCTGAGTGAGAGTAGGAGTTACCTTGAGAATTTCTTCTTCTCTCTGTCTGATCTCTCTTGTCTTGAGGTAAGCTGCCTGACTCTCCTCCAAGGTTTTGGCTTTCTTAGCAAAAAAATGCTCCTCATTCCTTTTGAGAGCAGCCAAACCCAATTTCCTTGTGTCCTCGTCAGCGCCTTGTAATTCTTCATTCACAATCTGCTCACTGATGAATTTAGCTGACAGCTCTTCTTCTTTCTTTTTGCTTATTCTTTCATGCTGAGCTACAACTTCTTCTGGAGAAAGATCAGTGGAGGCAGTTGTTGACTTTAAAAAGGCTCCAGACATCAATTTTTCTTGCTGACGAGGTTTGGGTGGCTTGCTTTGAGAAACCATGACTGCTTTACCCTTTTCAGCAAATTTCTTTTCAAGGGCAGCATGGAACTCGGGAGTGGTTTGAAAGAAGATACATTTATTGGCCTCGCTGGCACCACTTCAGCAGGCTTTGGAACAACTTCAGTAAGACCAGCTGGCACCTCCTCAGCTGTCTTCTCAATACCTTCTTCATTTGCCTTCTCCCCCTCGACATCACCTTTCTCAGCTTCATCATCATTTGCTTGCACCCCCTCAACATTTTCAGTTGCGATTTCCTTAGCTGTTTTCTCCCCCTTGGAAGTAGCTGAGGGACTTGCTACTTCCACATGCTGCTTTTTGAGGAGTCCCAACATTTCTCCCATCATGCCTTTGAGGGAGGCCACTTCATCTTCCAGATGCTTTGTTCTGCTAACAGATTCATGAAGCAATTGTTTGTCCACAGCAACCTGGAAGGGAGTGTGGGAAAAGACTTGAGCTTTGAGAGATGATATTTCAGTGGTGAGAGTGGAGAGGAAATTTTCTTGAGTTTTGGAGAGAGAAGAGATAGAGGAATCGAGTTTATGAAGTTGGGCGGTGAATAGAATGTTAGATTGAGAGAGTTGATTGAGAGAGGATAAGAGTCCAGACACTTCAGTGATTTTCACTGCATTTAGTTCAGATGTAAGTTTGGCAAGCGAAGCAGAAATGTGAGAGTTGGAAGTGCTGACCCTCTTCATACTTTGTTCCAGCAGCAGTTGGTTTCTTTTGAGGAGAGTTTCATGAGACTTGTGCTGAAAGTGGTGTTCCTTGATGATGCCAAACACTTTGTCTTTTAACTCAGCCATCTCATCGATCATCTCATCATTCCCAGTTATCAACTTCAAAAATTGAGCATGAGCATCAGCATTTAACTCAGCAATCTTGTCTACCAGCCAGCCATATAAATACCCTGTCTGTTTCTTTGGCTCTGGCAGATTTGCACTCTCCTTAATAGTTCGTGCAGCTGATATGATTCAACATAGTCAAGACCTGGCACGTTGACAGCAGTGAAGGCAGTTTGGAGATCTTCATCAGCAGAGGGAACCTTGAGGGCCTTTAAGAAACTGGATATCGAGCACAAGGAACCCTGAAGAAATCCGGATGGTGCAAAGGAGGTACTTCCATAATAATCTCATCATCCACCTCCTCAACTTCGACATACACTCCTGGCTTCATTTTCACAATCTTGCACATCATTATTCTCATTTGAAGCTCAGCATCATCTAATTCAAGTTCGAACTCTCCAAAGTGACCATCAAGTTCAAACTCGGCAGTGGGCTTTGGAGAGAACCTTGGAGGAGGTGGCATGTCATCAATAAACTCTGGGACATCTTCAAATTGTTTAGGAGAAGAAAGAAGCACATATCCCAATTCTTCATCTAAAAACCCACTCACCACATCTTCCTCACTTTCTTCAGCAGCAGCGAGTGTGATTTCTGCTTCATCATTTCATGGGTCGAACTCGCTGCCTGCTTCTTCATCAGTCAAATTACCAAAAATGTATGTCTCGGTCCCTGCAAGAGTAGTTTCCAAGACAGAAGTAGATTGGGGGTTAAGGGAACCTGGTGCCTCAACCTCAGTGTGTTGTTCCACCAAGGTATCATCGGTCGTAGAGGGTGTTGACTCTAGCATCACCTGTGATCTGGCTGCTGTCAACGACTCAAAGGGTATTTGAAGAGAAGAGGGAATATGTATTTGGGGTGGATTTGGACTAAGACCTCTAGTGGGTTGGGGTAACCCAATATCTTCACCAACCTCTCCTACAGAAATTTGAGGTGGCTGCTTGCTGCTCCCGTTTAACTCGTCAACAGCCTGTTGGGAGGCTGCTGATGGGGTAGCTTGGGTACTATCGTCCTTGGGCGTAGAGGACTTCCTAACCTTTGGTTTGCCCTTTGAATCACTCCGCTTTCGTTTTGGGACGACAGCGGAGGGTGAAGATTGTAGATTTTTAGTTGGGGACGCTGCCTCAGGAATATTTTTGGTCTTTTTGGAGGCTTTGGAGGTCGTTGGGGGGTTTATCAGCGAACCAGCCTCAGAAGGCATTCCAGCGTCCGCAGCGACCGTATCAGCCACTTCATCAGAAAGAAGTGCTACCTCCCAGTCGCTGCTTTTGGGGTATAAAGAAGAGTTTAGGAAGAAGAATTTAGATAAGACTTTTGAGTGGCGGCGGAAGCAAATGGAGTTTGAGAGGATGAAGCCATTTTAAAGTTTAGAGAAAAGATATGAAGATGCAGAGAACGGAGAAAGCAGAGATGATGATTTTAAGAAGATGAAGAATTTTTTGAGAGATTTTGAAGAGAATGAATAGTTGAAAGAAAGCATGAAAAAGGAAGTATGAGTATGAAGTTGTATATATATAGGGTGTGGCGAGGGAATGTGATGGGTCAGAAATGAAAGGATAAAAGAGAGTTTTTCTCTTTCCTCATTTTCAACATCTACAGTCGTCTAACAACTGTAACCCTATATAAATTTATATTTATAAAACCCTTTGTGAGTAACGTTTTGAAAATAAAAAAAAAAAGATATTTTCAAAATACTCGAGTATGTGCCGTATGCGTCTGACAGATACAGACCAACAGAGGCATAGTCATGGTCTCAAGTGGACAGATGACGTACTTGAGTAGAACAAGTGGGTAACCTTTTTGTAAAGGTGTATAATATGTGGCACACAAGACTGCCACGTTGCCAACATAGTTACATCCGAAATAGTGAGTTTCAGATCCAGTCTGATGTTTTATTTAATATGTTTTATTTTATTTAATAGAACATGTCTCAGCGAACGTATCGATAAGAACACATTTTAAATAAGATATCAGCGAGCATGAGACACACATATGGTCACTGAGATACAATTTTTGGCAAATTGTCAGCCATCAACGAATTTTAGGAGTCTTTACCAATAACCGTTTGCTATTGGACTAGATGGAAACTTTTGGCTTTCCATTGCCTTTATTTTGCTTTTTCCCAAAGCAACAGGGATCAACGGATTTTATGAGTCTTTACCGATAACCGTTTGCTATTGGACTAGATGGAAACTTTTGGCTTTCCATTGCCTTTATTTTGCTTTTTCCCAAAGCAACAGGGATCAACGGATTTTATGAGTCTTTACCAATAACAGTTTGCTATTGGACTAGATGGAAACTTTTGGCTTTCCATTGCCTTTATTTTGCTTTTTTTTTTTTTTTTTTTTTTGCGCAAGTAAGACAAACTTAAACTTGCTGACTCCAATTAAGCTTACACATGACATATAAGTTAGATAGTTGAGTCATCATTCAACATCCCCAACTTGCTGACAAGATCTTTAAATCTCTTTTTGTCTAAGGCTTTTGTGAAGATGTCAGCGAGTTGATCATTCGTGGGGATGAAATAAATTTCAACATCCCCTTTCATGATGTGGTCACGTATGAAATGATACCTAATGTCTATGTGTTTGGTTTTGGAATGTTGAACGGGATTATGTGTGATAGCAATCGCACTTGTGTTGTCACACATAATGGGAATCTTAGAGTAATCTAAGTCATAGTCAGCGAGTTGGTGTTTCATCCAGAGGACTTGTGCACAGCAACTCGCTGCCGACACATATTCAGCTTCAGCAGTGGAGATGGACACTGTATGTTGTTTCTTACTAGACCAACTAGTTAATCTCCCCCCTAACAGTTGACATCCTCCACTGGTACTCTTACGATCTAACATGCAACCAGCATAGTCAGATTCAGAGTAAGCAACTAGATCAAAATTTGCCTCCCTGGGATACCAAAGACCTAAGGTCATAGTGCCCTTCAAGAATTTGAAGATACGTTTGACAGCAAGAAGATGAGACTCTCTAGGAGATGCTTGATATCTTGCACATAAGCAAGTAGCAAACATAATATCAGGACGACTCGCTGTAAGATACATTAGCGAGCCAATCATCCCACGATAGTGAGTGGGATTCACATGCTTACCATCAGGATCAGCATGGAGATTATTGGGAGGAGACATGGGGGTTGGCTTTGGAGAAATGTTAGACATATCAAACTTAGCCAACATGTCTCGGATATATTTTTCCTGGTTGATGAAAATACCATCAGTGAGCTGACGTATTTGCAGACCAAGAAAGAAGGTTAATTCTCCCATCATACTCATTTCAAAATGAGATGACATTAGAGAGCTAAACTTTTTGCATAGTTTAGTGCTTGAGGATCCAAAGATAATGTCATCAACATAAATTTGGACATATAGTATATGAGCACCTTTTCGAAAGATGAAAAGAGTGCTATCAATGGATCCTCGCTGAAAGTTGTTAGAGAGAAGAAATTCTGAGAGAGTGTCGTACCAAGCCCTGGGGGCTTGTTTAAGACCGTATAAGGCCTTATAGAGACGAAAGACATGATGTGGCTTGGCTGGATCTTCAAAACCAGGTGGCTGCTCGACATAGACTTCTTCATCGAGTTTTCCATTTAGGAAGGCACTCTTAACATCCATTTGATAGACCTTGAAGTCTCGATAAGCAGCATGTGACAAAAATAAGCGTATAGCTTCTAATCTGGCCACTGGAGCAAAGGTTTCATCAAAGTCGACTCCTTCTTCTTGAAGATAACCTTGTGCAACCAGCCTAGCCTTGTTGTGTACAACAACACCGTCTTCGTCCATTTTATTTCTATAGACCCATTTGGTACCAATAGGTTCCTTACCATGTGGTAAAGGAACTAAAAACCAGACATGCTGTCGTTGAAATTGAGTGAGTTCTTCCTGCATGGCAGCAACCCAAGAGGGATCAGCCATTGCCTCACCAATATTTTTGGGAGTCATCATTGACAAGAAGTTAACATATAGACATGTGTTTCTAGTCGCTGATCTAGTCTCAATGCCCTGCTGACGATCACCAATAATTTGGTGAGCAGGATGACTGGCTGTCCACCTAAGTGAAGGAACACTAGAAGAACCTAGTTGAGTATCAGCAGAAGATGGGGAGATGTGAACAGAAGGAAGAGGATTATATGAAGAAAGGTCAATAGTGACAGTGGGTTCAGTGTCAGGATGATCGGTTGAGTTATTTGATTGAGTTGAGTTATCATTGATGTTGGAGTCGTCAGCAGACTCCATACCCCCAGTGTTAGCTGAAGCATCATGAAACTCTTCATCAGCAGAGTCATCAACTTGCACATCATCAGCCAGTGATCTAGGTTTGGTTGATGCCGCATGAATTGACCTTAAGATAGGCTCAACTGGCTCAATCATATAGATATGAGCAGCAACTTGCTCCGGCTCAGGGTCTGCTAAACTATCCTAAGTGAGTTGTTGATCAAGAGGAGGAGAGCAAGAAGCATCGACATATGAGTCAGCATCCTCCATAGGAGGGTTTGTGAAGTCATTGAAGAACTCTTCAGTAGAAGATGGCTGGATATCTCTAAGAGCAGAAGAGCTTTCATCAAAAGTGACATGAATTGATTCATCCACTTTTTGAAGACGAGTATTGAATACTCTAAAAGCTTTGCTAATAGAAGAGTATCCAACAAAGTAACCATCATCAGCTTTAGGATCAAATTTCCCTAAATGATCCTTATTATTAAGAATAAAGACGGGACATCCAAATACATGAAAGTATTTGATTTGAGGTTTTTTTCCTCTTAAAACTTCATAAGAAGTTTTGTCATGTCTTTTGACAATAAGACATCTATTTTGGGTGTGACAAGCAGTGTTGACTGCTTCAGCCCAAAACCTACTGGGAAGAGAGGACTCACTGAGCATAGTGCGTGCTACCTCTATAAGAGTTCTATTTCTCCTTTCAGCAACACCATTTTGCTCAGGAGTTCTAGTGGAAGAGAAGTTTTGTGAGATCCCTTGATCAGCACAAAAAGTTTCAAGAGTGTGGTTTCTAAACTCAGTGCCATGATCACTTCTGAGTTCTTTGACCCTTATGCTGTTGAGATTTTCCATTTTCTTAATGAATTTGATGATTTCATCAGCAGCATCACTCTTAGAATTAAGGAAAATTGTCCAAGTATATCGTGAATATTCATCCACAATCACTAAAGTGTACCTGCTACCCTTTAGACTTTGGACATTCACTGGACCAAAGAGGTCCAGGTGAAGAAGGTGAAAACAACCCTTATCAGAGTTGGCTTGTTTAGTTTTAAAAGTAGCTCTATGGCATTTGCCTTTTTCACAAGCACCACAGAGCCTATCTTTTTCGAAAGAGAGAGGAGGAAGGCCACGAACAAGGTTCTTTTTGGCCAATGAGTTTATGGTTTTGAAATTCACATGCGACATACGCTTGTGCCATAACCAATTTAGTTCAGCAGCTGACTTGGCAAAGAAACAAGTCTCACTATCAGTTTTGATAGGAGTGAAGTCAACGAGATATACATCTCGCTTTCTTGGAGCAACCAATACGACTTCCTTGTTGATATTTACAACAGTCCCTTGATGTTTATCAAGAATGACTTTATAGTCAGCGTCACAAAGTTGACTTATGCTTATGAGATTGTGTTTTAATCCATTCACATAAGCAACTTTGGAGAATTTGATTAACCCATTTGAGAGGAGACCATAACCTTCAGTTTGTCCGGTAGAATTATCACCAAACACTACAGTAGGGCCAGCAGCCTTTACATAGTTATCCAGCAAGGTCTTTGAGCCAGTCATGTGTTTTGAACATCCACTGTCCAAATACCACACACCTTTTCCCAGTGAACCCTGCAAAGATAAGACAGAAGGTTTTAGTTGGGTCCACTTTTAGATATACTGACAGGAATGTTAGTAGAAGTAACGATAGGTGCATCAGTGGTGGAGGAAGACTCTGAGGAGAAAGTTTCCTCAAGGGTGAAGTGGTTTCCTAAGTCAGAAAGCATATGAGTTATGTCACTCTCATCAGTGGGCATCATGTTATTCTCATTTTCTTGAAGCACCATTGAGTTGCTAACAACGTTGGGAGCACTGAATTCAACCAGCATTGCAGGTCGTCCCCACGAATTGGAGATGACATTCTGAGAATGAGGAATCTCAATGCATTAAGACGCAATATAGTTGGCAAGATTAGATTGATGAGTCCCCATAGACCCAGTGTCAATGAAGAGAGATTCATTTGAAGGACTCTCACTAATCATGGAAGATGAGGCAGGGTTGGTTAGAGAGGCACAGGCTGAAGTGTGAGCATTTGATTGCACAACACCTTCAGGGGCATCTCTTGAGTTACAGCAATCTGTAGCAATGTGTCCTCTTATGCCACAAATATAGCATTTCCTATTAGAGGAGTTGCTTTGTTGATTGCAAAGAAGGAATTCTTTAAGTTGAGAAGACAAGTCATTGACCTGTTGGGCAAGTTCAACAATTTTTGGGTCAAAAGAGGTTGAAGCCTTAGTCTTTGCCTTGGACTTAGGCTTTGATTTTTGCTTGAGAGAATTCTTAGATAGAGGAGGGGGGACCCAAGAGAGATTTGCCAGTGGGGTCATCTAGACGAGGAGTGGACGAGGAGGCCTTTTGTGAGCCTCTTAACACACTCCAAGCTCGTTTTAGATCAGATTGTGAAGAGGAAGTCCTGGATTGAAGAACCCTATTGGGAGTGGTGGATCTAGAAGATCGATTAGGAGTGGAGACCTCCCTTGCCTATGAGGGAGATATTCCACAAGAGGAATAGACGATTGTGACTGCTTGGGAGACAACTGTCTTTTATTGGGAGTGGAGGATCTCACTTGCTGATTTGACAAGTGTCCCCTTTGTGAAGTCATACTCCTTGCTTGGTGCTGGGAACCATTTCCTCGCTGAGGAGTAACACTCCTTAGTCGCTGCTGAGAAGTGTTTCCTCGCTGAGGAGTTGTACTCCTCATTTGTTGCGGAGGAATGTTTCCTTGCTAAGGAGTGGTTGGTCTGTTGACCGACTGAGGCACATTACTTCTTAGAGGAGTTGAGTGTCTCAGAATTGATCGAGGTGGAGAAGAATGAGAGGCTCGTTGATGGACAACCGGCTTGGCTTGAGATGAACCCTTATTATGAAACCTAACATCTCCAAACCTTACACGTCTCTCCATGAGACGTTCATGTTGAGATACATCAGCACTTAAGATTTTAGAGGGAAAAGAATTTGATGGGATAGACTGCGGTTGCTGCTCAGTATGATCAGCTCGCTGAGGCGTGCTATAGTCATAAGGAGCAGCAACGTTACTTCTTTTAAAAGTCTCAGACTTATTCAAAGTAAGGGGCTGAGAAGCGATGGACTTGTACCCATCACTTGAAATGTCACCATGAAATGTTTCATTTGGAGAATATTGAATTTTGCCTTCGTGTGGCATCATGCCAACAATAGGCAAATGGGAAAATATGTTATTTGAGGATGAGGATGAGCTAACTACTTTAGCTTCAGAAGAATTTAAGGGGTCGCTGGAGAGAGATGTGGAGGATCCAGCGTCCATTTCAGTGTGGTAATCATTTCCTTTAACGAAATACCACTTTTTCATTTCCTCAGGAGAAATAATACCAGAAGGAGGAATTGAGATTTCCGGTTTCACATCATCTTTAAACATGTCAGCGATACAGGCAGCAGATTCAAAATCTCCACCTATCACTGCCTGAACTTGTGCAGGGACTTGTTCATTAAGACATTGATGATGAAACTTAGAAGCTTTTGACCAAGAGGTCACAATCTTCTTGAGGTTGAGAACTTCAAGCTTGAGTTTTTCATTTTCAAGCTGAAGTTTTTGAGTCAGCAACTCATGTGACTGAAGTTCACCATGAACATTCTTTAGTCTGTTGAGTTTATCAGATTTTTCACTCAATTCAGAACTTATTGAAAGGAGTTTTGAGTGAGCTTCAGCACGCAGAGTTTCTACGAACTGAAGATCACATGACAAGGACTCAAGAATTTTTGTTTTGTCCTTATCAGCAATTGAAAGAAGAGTATGTACCTTTTTGACAGTGACATTGACCCACTGACTTGTTGAGACTTGGTCTTTTGTCAGCGCATCACTATCAGCCAAAGCCATGAGACACATGGCGTCAACATACTCCTCATCATCAGAGTCATCTGAATCAGCCCAGTCATGCTCTTCAGCGACCAGACCTTTGCCTAGTGTTTTGGCCTCTTCAGTTTCAGCCATTTTGGCTTTGAGCTGATAATACTTGTTCCTATATTCATCAGCAGTTTTAGATGAGTTAGATTTTGGAGCAGCAGGAGTTGGGATAGAAACCCTGCACTCCTTTTGATAGTGGCCTTTTCTACCACATTTCCAGCATTCCTCCTGTGATTTATCCACAGGAGGCTTATATGGAGCAACCGACTTACGGTTGTTCCATTTCCTGGAGTACTTCTTTCCAGCTATTAAGGCAAATTCAACAAAATCATTGAACATTTCCTGTTTCTCTTCAGCATCAAGCTCTTCAACAAGAGCTTGAAAGGATGCTGGTAGAGAAGAGATGGGCTCAGAAGAGATGAGAGCAAGAGGGTCAGTTAAGGGGTTTGCAGAAGTGCTGGTAGCAGAAGAGGAGCCAGCATGTCTCCTAGATTCAGCAGAGGCTCTAATGTTTTGAGCCAAGGCTTTCTCTTCAAATTGAAGAGTGCCAAACAACTCCTCAAGATCCAGTTCTTGAATCTTTTTAGTGGTACGGAGGATTTGTCTAAGATTCTGTCATTTGAGAGGAAGAGAATCGATGAACTTATGGCATACCTCAAAATTGTCATGAGTAATGCCAACGTTTGTCATGTCATTGAGCAACCCTTTAAATCGGGTATATGTGCCCTCGAGACTTTCATCAGGAAGAGAAAAGAAATTTTCATAGGCACGTTTGAGGTCAATTTTCTTGGTTTTAATCAAGTCAGCTGACCCTTCATAAGTGCTTACTAGTCTTTCCCAAACTTCTTTTGAAGTGGGGAATTTAATGACTAGTTTCATCACCTCAGTGAGAAGTGTGGTGATGATCATGTTTTTCAATCTAGAGTCAAGATTGACAAGCTTTCGCTCTTCTTCAGTCCACTGGACTTCAGGCTTGACTAGATCTGTTACAATTTCAGGAGCATCAGGTCTTGCACCTGGTGTCCTTTGAACATATGTGGGAATGTACGGACCTTCATTTAGAATGGTCATAAGATATGGTTCTACACCCACTATGTGTAGTAACATTTGTTCCTTCCATGAACCAAAGTCCTTTGGCTCAAATTTTGGAGGAATAGAAACGTAACCAAAGTCACGCGTGTTAAAAAGAGTGGGTACAGACGACATCTTTAAAAAAAAGAAAAAAAAATAATGTAAACACGAGAGGCAAACAGATCTTGTTCCAATAATTTAGGAACGGTGGCTCTGATACCACTTGATGGTCCACGAATGCATTGCTTGTGTTTTAATTAACTAACTTATAATGTAAATACGAAATAACAGTAACAGAGATGAGATGTAAAGAACTTTGTTTAGTTATATGTATTTCAACTAAACGATGAAAACATGGATGGTTGTTTGATAACAACAACAATAAACAATAAACAAAAAAAAATGTTAAGTTTTTTAACACACAAAAACTTAACAAATTACTTAGAGAAAATAAGGTAAACTGTGGAACACACCAACAGTTTTGTGGCTAGGTCAAGTGATTCCTTTTATAGGCTGATAAGGAATCACATGACTACCCTAGTAGATGTTGACACATGAAGGTTGCCAACTATCTATTGGTGGATCATTCAGATCTGTAGAAGCCTCTTTCCTTTATCTTGTTTGTTTCCAAAAACGGTATGAAAGAGAAACTTCGCTGCACCGAAGTAGTACAAGGTCACCTGTCTTCATCTTGATCTTTCAACACGTGTCTTTGGGACCATTCTTCTAATCTTCAAATTCCCGCTCATATTTGACTAACAAATACTGGACTGTGAGTCATTGAACATATCCTTTAGACTTTGAAGATAGATTATGCTTGCAGATGTATGAGGTCGCTGACAGCTCGCTGAATGAGCCACTCGCTGAGTCCCTCAGCGAATCCCTGATCCAACACATTTGTTATGATTTTTTTTTTTGGTTTGATATCCATATTCATTAATGCCGATTAGTTGGAATCTATATTTAGATTTCGCATTTGTATTAATTAATTGTTTGTCAGTTATTGAAATTAAATTAAATTAGTTTCAAAATATTGATTATTGTTAAATGGATAAAATTTTTAGGGACGGATTAAGGACAGAGTAAATAATATTTTTGTCTATAGATAGACCGTCGCTAATCCATCGTTAAAATGAACCTGGCCGTCCGTTGCAAATCCTCCGTCGGAAATCAGTCACAAAGTGTATCCGTCGCTAATTAGGCTGTCAAAGGTCTGTCGTAAAATAAGGCCGTCAGTAATCCGTCAAAAAATACCGATAGAAAATCTCTCGTAAAGTCGTCGTAAATTTTAACTTCCGTCGGAAATTTCGTCCCTAAATATTACCGAGACCAATATTAGGGTCAGCCAAAATCCGTCGAAAATCCGTCGTAAAATACGTTTTGGGACGGATTAGGGACAGATTTTGGCTGTCGCTAATTCCAGATTTTCTTGTAGTGATTAGCCGAGGAAACTCTCGTGCAACTTTCTCATGGGAGACATTGCTGAAAAATAAAAATTATAAAGTTAGAAAGCAAGAAAATATAGTAAACATACATGACAATAATAATAAGGATTGAAATTTTACATTCACCCGTGTGTTTCATCCTAAGTATGGGGATCCTAGTCCAATCCAAGTTGAGTCGGCTGAAGCATGTTGCCAGTTGAGTCGGCGTAGCAGTCGAGGTCGAGGCAGCTGAGACAACTGATCTGGGATAACGGGGGTAATGAGATCAAAGACGTCCGTGATAGAAACAGTGGGTGTACTAAGCATAGAAGCCACCCGATCCAATATAGGAAACTCTCGCCTATCCCAGACTTTACTATTTTCTAATAAGCTTCAAGTCTCTTAAGCACGAAATATCTCTCTGGGAAAACGCAAAAAAAAACACACACACATTTCATATCCATGAGATATCGAAACATCCTCTGGAAAAATCGTCATTCACCTTAGGTTCATGAAGAACTTTTAAGATTTGAATTAGGAGATCTGTAAGCAGCCTCGGCGGAAAGAATAGGAGGAATCATAGCCTCTAGAAGTCCCTTTGCGTGCTCAGGGTCCTAAGTCATCTCTTATACGAATAATGGTGGAACCAGCTCGTAAAGGTCGAAAGGATGTATTAGAAGAGCTAGTCTTCACCCTAGCTAAAGCAAGAGAAGAACCTACGCCAGAAAAGTAACTCTTCTGCACAATCCGGGGCTAGAACCTGAAGTAGCACTGAGAATGAAAGAGGAAGAGCCTGAAGCAGTCTGCCTGCAAGTTGAAGAAGGAAGCAAGAAGGGAGCAGAGGTAGTCTGAGTCTGATGATATGGAGTGAAGGCTCCAATATTGCGGTATGATGTAAGGCCAAGTCGGGAAGTCTTCTAATGCTTAGTGGGTAGACCACCAAGCTCTTCTCATGGCCTCTTCTCAGTCAAGTCAAGAAGGCCAGAACCATCATCTTCATCATTAAAAGGTTCATGCTCTGAAACATCATTACAGATAATGTATAAATAACAATAATATATAATACTTAACAATGCTAAAGAAAGCTTACCATGTTTCAAGCTTTGAGAGGCCTGAGAAGAGAAAAGAAAGACACTACCATGGGTAGTATGTAGGGGAGTCAAAGAGTGCTCGCCTAGATCAACTGCCTCATCAATGCTAAAGTAAGCATAAGATATTCCATCTAGGCGAAGAGGAAGAACTTCCTGAGCTACCCCTTGAAGCTTCCCTGTTTCCGCCTCGGAGACATGCTGAACGAGTTCATCAAAAGGATAATCGAGCCCGTCCATTAGCTTAAGAACAGAAAATAAAAAACAAGTGTTAGAACACATACATAACATAAATAAAGAAACATATATATAAATATATATATATATAACGAGGCTAGAAATCATACGTTTCTTTGTAGATTTCTGTATTATAACTGGAATGGTATTCCATTCCCAATCATGGCTAATCCCAGCCATGGCCAACGTACCCTCATGCTCTTGGGAGAAAGTATGATATGAGATACAACTAGCAAGAAGTCTCTCATAGTGTACATGGTCAATCAACTCATCAGCAACAACTTTCTTATTAAGTCTCGATACTATGGACGAAGTATAATCACTATTACCCAATCGAAGAATACCCTCATCATCACTTGGAATAAATGAATCATCCAAGAAGAATAAATCAAATCGCCACGCAAGAATCTTAACGGGAATATCTATAAGCTTAAATTTTTTATCCCGGTAAGTATAGGTGAAGCAGTCACCGGTCCTCGAAAGTCACCGGTCCTCGAAATTAGGAAAACCTTCCTCAACATGTACAGGGATAGAGAATGTCCTAAAGCTCTAAAAATCATCTCGAAGCGCACAACCTTTCCAGCAGCAAGAGGGTGTAATTGGGTAATACCGATCTTATAGTAACTAAGAACCTTAAGATGGTAAGTAACTTCTTAGCTGCTCATACCTTACCAGCAGCCTCTAACCTTCCTTTAGCATCATCATTAAGGATAGGAAGCTCAACACAATGAGCTCACCTCTAAGCCTCTCTACCCCAGACCTGACCTCAACAAGCTCCCTCTCCACCAAGGTAATACCCCTAAACTCCAACTCAGTAGAAAGCCTCAGATTCGCGTCATCCTTCTCCTTGACGAGGATTTCAGCTTCCCTTACATAATGATGGTTTTATTCAAGGCAAGCTTTCTTCTCCTCCTCAAGCCCAGCAATGGTATCAAAAAGATGCTTAATCATAACATTCGCACGCCTCTCATACGAAATACTAAGGGCAGTGGCATGAAAAACCTAAAAATTAAGCTTCTTGCCAATGCTCGTATGCCAAAAGTGGAGGAGTCATAACCTGAGTAAGTTCCCAAGCATGGGCGGGATCACGACCATTGTCCTTGAGACGAATGACTGTGGGGGGACATACCCTTGTTGAAATCTGACGCAAGGTAGGGATCTGAGTAGAACCATTCCTCATGGATGAAAATGGAGCTTGAGTGCCCTGAGGAAACTCTAGTGCAACTTTTTCACGAGAGACATTGCTGAAAAATAAAAATAAAAAAGTTAGAAAGCAAGAAAATATAGTAAACACACATGACAATAATAATAAGAATAGAAATTTTACATTCACCCGTGGATTTCTTCCTAAGTATGGGGATCCTAGTCCAATCCCAATCCGGGCTAATCCCAACCATGGGCAACATACCCTTAGGGTAAGAACGATATGGAATGATAGGAAGGGAGCAAAGTCTGTCATAACATTCCTTATTGAGCACTGCCATTGGAACCTTAGCATTTACTACAAGAAAAACTGATATTAGCGACAGATTTGCGACGAAAAAAAATTATAGATAGATTTCCGTCCCAAATTATAGAAAGATTTCCGTCCAAATTATAGACAGATTTCCAACGGATTTCAGACGACCAACCAATTAAAATCATACAAAAACATTTATGACGGATTAGGGACAGATTACCGACAGATATATAAACCGTCGGAAATCCGTCGCTATTAGGGACGGAATTACGACGGGCTTCAAGTGTCGTCCCTAATCCGTCGGTATTAGGGACGGATTAGGGACGGACAAAATCTATTTTTTTTTTACGACGGATTTACGGCGGACTTAAATCTAACCGTCCCTAATCCGTCGCTATTGGGGACGGATTTACGACGGACTTCAATTTTGCCGTCCCAAATCCGTCGGTATTAGGGACAGATTTGGGACGGACCAAATCTAATTTTTTACGACGGATTTAGGACGGTCTTACATCTTGTCGTTCCTAATTCGTCGCTATTAGGGACGGATTTGGGACGGACCAAATGTAATTTTTTTACTTTTTTGAGTATACGAGCAATGATTTGCATAAACAAGTAATGATAAAGTGTATTTTTACAATTAGAGTTCTAATGGTATGATCTAGGCACCAATAAACGATTTGTTTGTGGCATTTACACGTTTAACAAAGTCGGTGTATATGTAGTTTTATACTCGAACGTTACTGTTTGTACATAAAGTCGCAGAGTTATGTGAGTTTTTACACTTTTTAAATTTTAATATATTCATTTAGTTATATGGTTGTATTTAGGAATGAATGTTCACGCGTTTTTGCGAAAATTGGATTTTTAAAAATAAAAAAATATGTGGTCGTCCCTAAT
This sequence comes from Erigeron canadensis, assembly GCF_010389155.1. Taxonomy (NCBI): domain Eukaryota; kingdom Viridiplantae; phylum Streptophyta; class Magnoliopsida; order Asterales; family Asteraceae; genus Erigeron; species Erigeron canadensis. The sequence continues at coordinate 24,889,345 of NC_057765.1, forward strand.
CCGTCCCTAATAGCGACGGAATAGGGACGGACCAGATGTTAAATTAATATTTTTCGAGTATCCAAGCATCGATGTGCATATACAAGTAATGATAAAGTATATTTATAGAATTAGAATTCTAATGGTATGATTTACGCACCAATAAACAATTTGTTTGTGGCGTTTACACGTTTAACCGAGTCGGTGTATATGTAGTTTTATACTCGAATGTTATTATTTGTACATAAAGTCGCAGAGTTGTGTGATTTTTACACTTTTAAATTTTAAATATGTTTATTTAGTTATATAATTGTATTTAGGAATGAATGTTCATTCGTTTTTGCAAAAATTGGATTTTTGAAAATAAAAAAGTATTTGATCGTCCCTAATCCGTTGCTATTAGGGACGGATTTGGGACGGACTAAATGTAATTTTTTTTTTTTCAAGTATACGAGCAATGATTTGCATATACAAGTAATGATAAAGTGTACTTATACAATTAGAATTTTAATGGTATGATTTACGCACCAATAGACAATTTGGTTGTGGTGTTCACACGTTCAACCGAGTCGGTGTATATGTAGTTTTATACTCGAACGTTACTGTTTGTACATAAAGTCGCGGAATTGTGTGAGTTTTTACACTTTTTAAAGTTTAAATATGTTCATTTAGTTATATGGTTGTATTTAGGTATGAATGTTCATGCGTTTTTGCGAAAATTGGATTTTTAAAAGATTAAAAAATATTTGGCCGTCCCTGATCCGTCCCTAATAGCGACGGATTAGGGACGGACCAGATGTAAAATTAATATTTTTTGAGTATCCGAGCACCGATATGCATATACAAGTAATGATAAAGTGTATTTATATAATTAGAGTTCTAATGGTATGATTTACAAACCAATAAACGATTTGTTTGTGGCAATTACACATTCAACTCTATTTTCTTGAGTATACAAAGACAATTAATTATGTAATTAATCAAAATGGTTATACAATTTTTATACAAATTTAAAACTCTAAGAAATCACCGATAAATAGTTGTGAGATTTAGTTACAACTAGTTACTATTTCCAACAATCTTCAGTATCATAATTTTTCGTATGAACTTAACTACTTTTATGTAATATGGTCTATGTTTATTTGGATGTTCAATTTATGATATATTGGTTGTTGTTTAGATAAAAAAAAATATATATTATTCCATATAAAATATAATAAAAATCACATAATTTATAATTTTGAAAATTACTAAGTGGGATGCTAAAAAAAACACCAATAAACATTTGGGATATATAAACAAAGAAAATTTATTATCATGTTTCTTGTAGGAATTTGAGTTAATTCGATTTTATTATCAAATAGAGATTCCAAGTTATAGAAACTAAAATGAGTTGAAAATGTTATCGAAATATTGATTATTATAAGCGTGAGTATATAATTTGACTATGACTATAATTACATCTACAATTGCCATTTGAATATATATACCGAGTAATAAATAAATATGTGTATAACTTTTAAACACACCCCAACCAATAAAAACCCCAATCACCCCCTCACACGGATTGTGATCCTACGTCTAACATGAATCCCAAATGATAATCCAATGGTTCACAACCCTTAAACAACCCTCTAGCCCCAAATTTTATATTATACTGTATAGGTTCTTGGAATTTGCCTCACCACTCTTTATACGAGTATTATAAATCGCATTATTCCAGCTCCACGTTTATAAATCCTCTCTTCCCAACAACCACCACATACCTTTGAATCTCATCCTTTTATACATATCTTTGGTTGGAAATTATGTCTTCTTCATCTAAAACATGGATCCCGTTAGTTTTTTCGGCCAAATCATTCCATCCAGATCTGCGGTAAAGACTAGATTTTGTTTAACTAGTTCGTTCTAAATCCAAAGTAAATGTTAGGAAAAGGAAAGGGAGGTAAAGGATTTAGGTAGATCCAAATCGACATTATAAGGACCTCCATGACAACGTTCAGGGCATCACCAAGGCCGCTCTCATTCTATGACTTGCAGAGATGGTTTGAAGCTTATCATCGATTTGACTTACGAGTATATACATGGTGTGTTGAAGATCTTACGATTTTTGGTTTATAAAAGGTTATTAGTTCATGTTTTTGTTTTATTTTAGATCTGAATATCAATGGGAAAAAAAATTTTAAGATTGTGTTCTGTAGAGATTTAGATTGTAAATTTGATGTAGACATTATTTATGAATTTCATTTGTTATGATTTTTTTTTTTTTGGTTTGATATCCATATTCATTAGTGCCGATTAGTTGGAATCTATATTTAGATTTTGCATTTGTATTAATTAATTGCTTGTTCAGTTGTTGAAATTTAATTAAATTAGTTTCAAAATATTGATTATTGTTAAATGGATAAAATTTTTAGGGACGGATTAAGGACAGAGTAAATAATATTTTTGTTTATTGATAGACCGTCGCTAATCCATCGTTAAAATGAACCTGCCCGTCCGTTGCAAATCCTCCGTCGGAAATCAGTCACAAAGTGTATCCGTCGCTAATTAGGCTGTCAGAGGTCCGTCATAAAATAAGGTCGTCGGTAATCCGTCAAAAAATCCCGATAGAAAATCTCTCGTATAGTCGTCGTAAATTTTAACTTCCGTCGGAAATTTCGTCCCTAAATATTACCGAGGCCAATATTAGGGTCGGCCAAAATCCGTCGAAAATCCGTCGTAAAATACGTTTTGGGACGGATTAGGGACAGATTTTGGCCGTCGCTAATTCTAGATTTTCTTGTAGTGATTAGCCGAGGAAACTCTCGTGCAACTTTCTCACGGGAGACATTGCTGAAAAATAAAAATTATAAAGTTAGAAAGCAAGAAAATATAGTAAACATACATGACAATAATAATAAGGATTGAAATTTTACATTCACCCGTGGATTTCTTCCTAAGTATGAGGATCCTAGTCCAATCCCAATCCGGGCTAATCTAAGTCATGGGCAACATACCCTCAGGGTAATAACTATATGGAATGGTAGGAAGGGAGCAAAGTATGTCATAACATTCCTTATTGAGCATTGCCTTTGGAACCTTAGCATTAGCTGCTTTATTCATTTCTTTGTCGTCCACTTTCCTACCAAGGCGAAATGCAACCTTCGACTTCCGGAATAAAGGTATCATCTACAAACTAGTCAAACCGCCACATGGGAACCTTATTGGGAGTATCCATAAGCGTTCTCTTATTGTCTCGAAGGCCAAATGTAAACCAATGATTCCTTTTTAACAAAAGGAACATCTCCCCAAAGATAACACAACGACAAGGGCTACCCTGAGTAGGGGAATCAATGCAGGCCATTGAAGTCGAGGCAGAGGTAGCTGAGACATCAGGAGATCGAGAAGAAGGCATGACTAGAACACCTGGAGGAACACCTGGATGCAGAACACTTGACCTAAATGCAGCATCTAAAGCTTCTTTGCTAGGGGGAATAATGATGAGATCAAATACATCCTTAGTGGAAACCTCGGACGTGCTAAGTAGAGAGGCAACCTCATTCAATATAAGAAACCGCCGCTCATCCCAGAATTTACCACTATCTATCATCTGCTGGTGAGCCTTGACTGCACTATCCTTATGGAAATCTAACTTCTTGGGAGAACCCTCATAATGGCCAAAATTGATGGCAGCAAGCATAAAGTGGGCAAAAGTCTGCTTCACATCTGGATGACTCAGTAGGTCCTTAAAAACCGAGGAAAAGAACTCAGTAAAGATCTCATATGGTCAATGTCACTAGCCTGGACCTCCAACGTAGAGTCTGAATCCTTATTCTTCTTCCTAAGGTCATAAGCTTTTTCGCCTTGTAAGCCATGCCAACCTCTAGAAGATTAGTCTTACTCTCCAACTGAGAAAATCTCTCTACAATCCTCTCATTCTCTTGAGTAAAAGACTCAAGAGCATCTCTCACTAACTGAAGCTCAGAATCAATCTTCTCTCTCTCCTCCCTAAGACGAGTACAAACAAGCTTTTCTTCGTCTAAGTCCTTAGAGAGGGAAGCAAGCCTAGTATCACGAGAAGACAACTCTCTCTGGAGTCTCTCCATCTCATGAGTCAGTGAGTCAATCTTACCTAAGGCAGCAGTCTGAAATGCCACACACTTGCAACACAATTAAGGGTGTGGACATACTAAAGACGGGAGAGCTCAGAGATATCTCTAAAGCCAGCCTCAGCAAAAAGAATGAGGGGAATCATGGCCTCTAAAAGCTTCTTCACGTGCTCGGGATTCTGACCATCATCTTTAACCTTAATCAATGTCGGATGAGCATAATATAGGTTCCCAATGGACCTATTAAACTCGCGGCTTTTGTCGGAACAAGAGTAGACCTCGCCCACGAAGGCTGAAAGGGGGCAGTAGGAGAGCTAACTTTCACCCTAGCCTCAGCATGACGATTTATGGCATACACATGCTCAGGAGAAAAAGAGTCCACGCGAAGAGATGACCTAGAACTGGAAAAAATAACTCTTCTCCACAATACGGTTAGCAAAGATAGGAAAGTTAGGACCGGAAGCAGCACCAAGTAAGAAGGAAGAAGAAGAAGGTGCTGACGTAGTCTGGGTAGATGGAGAGGTAAGAAACATCAGTGCGGGTGAAGTAATCTGATCTTTAGTATGCCCTCCCTAGCTATAAGGGGTAAAGGCTCCAACACTCCCATAAGATGCAAAGATAGGCTGGAAAGTCTTCTGAAGCTTGGAAGGAGGACCAAAAAGCTCATCTCCAGACCTCTCTGCATTTCGGTCAAGATAGGAATCACTATCTTCATCATCTTCAACCTCCTCAACCATGACAAGCTCTCGCCCTGAGTGATCACATACAAGAAAAATAAAAAAAAATGTTAGACAAGCATATGTATTGTCATATGGTACACCGTCGGGGCAGAGAGGAAGAACCTCCTCAGCTGTCCCGAGAAGCTCCCCCGCTTCGGCGTCAGATATAGGACGAAGATAGTAGTCTTTAAAGGGATAGTTAAGTTTGTCCATTAATCTAAGAGCTGCAATTAAGAAAAGAAACAAAGTGTTAGAACTCATACACAATGCAAATAAAGAAGGATAGAAATCATACGTTGACCCGTAGATTTCTCTATGATAACCGGGATGGCACTCCAATCTCAGTCTGGGCTAATCCCGGCCATAGCTAACATACCCTCAAACTCTGGGGAAAGGACCGATAAGTAATGCAACTACCAAGTAGCCTTTCATAATGCTCATGGTCAATCAGCTCGTCAACAACTTTCTTATTCACTTTAGCCACCATAAGACCACTTTTCTAAACATATAAACAGACAAAGGTTGTCCTAAAGCCTTAAGGATCATCTCAAACCGCGCAATCTTTCCAGCAGCAAGCGAATGTAGCTGGGTAATGCCAATCTTATAATGGGAGAGAACATTAAAGTAGAAAGGTGTCGATGGAACTCTAAGGCCAGAGCACGTAAGGTAATCCTTATAAAAAGCAAACTTCCCGGAAGGTGGAAGGTTCACCATGTCGGTATCTTCAGGAACAGTGGGGTGGTATTTGGCAAGACAAGGGTAAGTCCCAACTAACTCTACTAGGCTATCGGCAGTAACAGAAGAGCAACAATCGTTTTAGTATATATTAAGATAAGATTTTCTAACTTTAATCAACCTGAAATTTGGCGGGTGTCACAAATACTCCTGTGAATTACACCACAACCTAATTGCCCATACTCCTACACATTATACGTCTTTGGGACTCAACTTAATAACATAAACAAAACACTTCTTGTTCTCTTTTTAAATAAATACAATAAGAACAACAATATATAACCAAATATTAAACAAATGATAAAAGGAAGAATATTCAATCAAGTACAAAGAAAAATAATAAAGTATTAGAAATCTAACTTACTTATTAGACGGTGAAACCATGGTCGGAAAATTGATAGATGGATCGATGATAAAGAAATCAGATACCATCAATTACTCTCACTTTTTAGATTATCTCAGATCGAAGTATCGAACCTATAAATGTTATCAAAAGAAAAAAAAAAGAAATTGGATTACAAAGATATGTGAACAAATACCGTTCTAAGACTTTAAGATCCCGTCTAGTGGTAGACATCTTACAAAGAGAAAGTAGATATACATTACTCCCATACATACATACATACATACATACATACATACATACATACATACATACATACATACATACATACATAATGGTAACCATCATATATAAATAAGAAGGTTTTTTTAATTAAATATGAAAACTCAATCTCTTTTTTTAATATAAGATCACCAGAAATTTTTGTGTTCAAAAAGTTTTCAAGTTCGAACGGTTTTTATGTGTAGACAACCAAAAAAAGAAGGGAAGAAAAAATCATACCTCCATTTTGATGTGCTGAGTTAAAGAAGATTCTTTTTGAATGATTAAACAATACTCCTAGAAAGGAATGACACTATATATGCATTAATATATAAGACTACGTGTCAAGTTGTTGTGGTGTACATATCTCTACCACATGTCTTTATCTGTAATAGTTTCAGATCTTATTTTTTGGTGTGGAATTCATTTCCGGGTTTCTATTACAAATATATAAGGGCTTCCTATTGACACATTTTTTTGTCTATTAACATCTTTCAGAAGGGGCAAATTTTAGAAGTAGAAGGGGCGAATTTCGCCCCATTTGACCCGACAGTTTTTAACCATACTTTTGTCAACTTTACGTCACTTCAACCCGACATGTGAGAACAGAAGAATTGAATTTTTAAGCAGAAGGGGCGAACTTTTAAGCAGAAGGGGCGAAATTTACCCCATCTAACCCCACACTTTTTCCTATAGCCCTATTATCTGTATGTCATTATTATGTGTGGTTGGAGAGTAAATGTGATTGATCATCCACATAATCATAACCAAGATGATGTGTATCGTCATGCGTTTGCTAGACATTTTTTCTCCAGCTAAAGAAGAATGCGTACGGAGTATAAATTACTTAAATCTAGATGCGCTAAGTATTTTAGATGTTGAGAAAAGAATTTCCAAATAATTACCTATCTCTCATCAAAGATGTAAGCGATCACATCTTTAATAACACTAAGTGATATATGGAGGAGAAACCTCCATGAACGTTCTTTGTTCAGAGAGAATAAACATGCATACTCTACTAATGAAAAGTTTACAACTACGTTATGTTTAATCTACATCTTGGTATCTATATATAACTAGATTATTTTTCGCGTAACACGTAGATTAAATATATTAAGTTATTGTTACGACTTATAATAAAATTATTATCTATAAATAAGACATGTTGAAATTTAATTATACTATTGTTATATAAGATATTATAATAAAATTAACAATTATAAATAAGACATGTTGAAATATGATTATTAGTAATTAAAGTATGTTAGTTATATTTTTTGTGATGGTATAAAATTAAATATAGATATTATCTGCTAAAAGTTTTATATGTTAGAGATATTTAGTAACATGTTAAATTAATATTATCGTGATTGAATAAAGATATATTAAAAAATGTTGAAAAATGATGATGTTGTTGCCATTTTATTTTTTATTTTTTTATTTTAGGCATCGTATACATATCGGCAATATTTTTATTTAAATATCATAAGGTAATAACAATGTAAGCCAAATAACATGATGTAAAGAAACTATCAAAAAAGTGATTTTAAAAAGTCTAATGTAAGTTTATGATATGTTTTTATAATTATATCATTAAAATAATAACTTTCTATAGTTATAAAACATATATGGTTTCGGTTCGCTTCACTATTCACCGTTGGTTTTATATATGAAACCGAAATCCGAACCAATCCGTTTGGTTTCTAGAAGACCACAACCAAACCAATTCGTTTATTCGGTTTTCGGTGTTCTTGGTTCGATTTTATCTTTTTTTTGTTTTTGGTTTTTAGAATCGGAGATAGTAAAAATAAGAGTATTGATGATGAAATAACCATAATGGCTAGGTTACTTTAAACTACCATAATATACATTAAAGATATTAATAACAGTAAAAGAAGATTGCATAAATAAGACTATTATAATCATGTTCTTGTTTCCAAACATAGTAACTAAATTGATACTTTGACATCTTATTCTTTATTGTTTGAATGAACCATATAATTAACACTAGAACACAAATATACAATAAGTTAAAACATATATGGTTTCGGTTCGTTTCGGTTTTTACTTTCGGATTAATATATGAAACCGAAACCGAAACCGAACCGATCCTTTCGGTTTCTAAAAGACCAAAACCAAACCAATCCTTTTATTTGGCTTTTAGTTTTCTTGGTTTGGTTTTATCTTTTTTTTGTTTTTTAGTTTTTCGGGTCGGTTTTTTGTTCACCTCTAATATATAAAGATGTGGAATTTAAACACATCCCCAAAAGGGGCGAATTTTGTCCCTTCTGCCCAAGGTAAAAGTTAAAATTAATTAATGGCGTTGAACAAAGGTTGACCATCACTAGCATAAGGGGCGAATTTTGCCCCTTTTGAGGTAGTGTCAATACCCAAATTACTTGATGTCAATAGTATGCCCCATATATAAATATAGATACTCGTGCATTTCATAAATTTTTCGTAGATTGATGAATGTATGTAGAAACGGACTTTTGGTGGTTGTCGTTAATTTGTCTTAATAATTAAAGTTAAGTACTTTTTTTGTCCCTATGGTTTAACTCTTTATCACTTTTTGTACTCACCGTTAACTTTTGGCTAAAATCATCCTCGTTGTTTGCATTTCGTCCCTGCCGTTATAACTTTTCCGTTAACCCTTTCACATGCAAGTCATGTGAAGGTCATTTTCATCTTTACACCCATTTATGAGCAAAATCGTCCCTATGGTTTGTCGTTTTCGCATTTTTCATCCTCGCCGTTAACAAACAAAAATTACCGATAAGAATTTAATCCAAACAAAAAAAAACCTATATATACCTATATTTGAGGATCTAGTCGAAATGCAAACACGTACATTCAAAATATTTTAAATACAGGTTTATGCTGGTCGATGTTACCAATAATACTGGTATTGGGAGGTACTCCGATACAAACGACAAACCATAAGGACGAATTTTGCACTTAACCATAGGAACAAACCATGAAGATGGGTGAGCAAACCACAAGAATGATTTTAGCCAAAAGTTAACGGCGAGAACGAAAAGTGATAAAGCGATAAACTACATGGACGAAAAAAGTACTTAACTCTAATAATTAAGATATCGAATGTCATGCTCTTATTCGTTTTAACAATTTTACACTATTTGATCCGAAGGATGTAATATTTGCATTATTTTGCTTTCAATGGTTGAGTATAATTGTATGTGTTGATCTCGTTTTGAATAGAAAAAATAAATAAATAGAAAAAATCAAAAATTGTGATGTGACTAAATATATAGATATTTCCCACATAGTTTTTAGGCTATTTTATACTTAATTATAAATCATTTGCGTGTAATTTCGATGCTTTACGGTATGTGTAAGTGATTTCAGGTTGTAACACGCGAGATGAATAAAAATGGTCGTAAACGACTTAAGAAAGGTTGAAATGATGTTCGTGTTATTGTTGAAAGATATGTCAAAAAAAGGATGTTAAAATGAAGAATTCGTGTCTTTCAGCACTTAACTCCCGTTAGCCAAACCTTAACTGCCATTAAGAGGAAGTTGGAATTGCAAGTGCTCGCTAACTACCATTAGGATCATGATAACTGCCGTTAGGAGCTGAAGGACTGATGCTGCACTTATTAAGCTAACGAGCGTTAGTCTGAAGGACTAAAAGTGCACAGATTCGTTAGTTGGCCCGTGTAACGGCCGTTAAACACCACTAACGGTTGTTAGATGCTGAACACATATATAAACATTCCTTTGGACGGATTTTGGGCAACTTTTTCATAACTTAGAAACCCTAAGTCATATCTCAGCCGTTTTTGAAGCTCTTGAAGGAGGTTTTTCACCTGAATCATCATCTTTGAAGATCTCAAACACGATTGGGTTTAATTTGTTCGTTGCTCTCGATTTCTTGTATTCGGTAACAATGAATTCTTCATATTTGATTTGTTATTCTTATTTCAATATGAGTGGCTAATCACTTTATCATCCATCTTGATGGAGTGAGACAATATGTAAGGATTGCACACTTTTAATAATTCAATGTTGATTACATTTAACGTTACATCGTGATCTTAGTATATTTGTTCCTTGTTATTTATTTTGAATCGGTTGGTGATCTATATGTATCTTTAATGGTAATTATTGTTCACATATATTTTATTTCAATTGTTTGGGTACAAACGTGTTGGATCTATGACGGGTACGGTAGATAACAATTCAATGATAATAGGAATAAATGTGTTAACGGTTGGGTGCAATCGGTAGATGTAATTGTTATCTTAATAACCAAAACCATTGTTGAATTAGCAAAGTTATAAAAGATGTCTTGGGGTACCGGTCGTTGTAATGGAACTAGTTTATACAAGAGAGTAGAATGATGTTATTAACTTGACGGGTACGGGGTTGGTGCATAATTTGAGTCTCGGTTATTTTATCAACTAAAATGGATTTGAACTTCATCTAATGTACAATCTTAACATGTTGTCAAACGAAATCCAGATGGATGACCTTTAATTAATTGTTTTAAATCAAAACTCTCTCTTGCGATTAATCCTTCGGGATTACTAACAAATTTCACTAACTCTTCCAACGTGGCAATTTGGCCACAAAACCCCCCTTTTCTCTTGAATCACATTTCTTAAGACAATTGCTTACAAAAATTCCTTGTGAACGATCTCGGATTTGTCGGTTACTATACTGCATACGAACGGGTACACTGCCCGTGAGTGTGTTGTAGTCAGTTTTCCAGTGATTCGTGTTTTAAAGCTAGATTTCACACATCAAATTGTTGTAAATATTTTGATTTTTTATTTTTATTTGTATTTGTAGAGGTGCGGATCATTTGATCGTAAAAGGGGTCTAGCTTACGTTGTCTTAAACGGATCAGCGCTAGAAAGCCCCTCAGCCTCAATACCTAGTAGGAAAAGAAACTCCCAACTAAACCATGCATAATAGTCTTTGATCTTAATCAACCATGCATAGTAGTCACACAAGAATATAGATTAAAAAAAAAATGATTACAGAAACAGAAACGATAAATAACTAGACAAAGAGAATGTATTATAATAAAGAATGTAGGTTAGAAAGTTTAGAAACTATAAAGATATAATACATATGACTATATATTTATATATAGCAAAAATGTTTTTCATACACAACATAATTTTTATTCTTTTTCTAATAGATGACTCTTACTGATTATGAATCCATCAGTTACAAGGTGAAACACGGATGCATAAACTCATCTAACTGAATGACAAAAAATAAATTATTACCTATAGATTTTTTTATTACTTTCAGTGGGTTTTGATTATTGAAATCAATTTTAATTTAGTTTTTATATTATTTTTTTACTTGGTTGAGATATACTATCAAAATTGTCCTTAAACTTTAGCTAAATGATTAATGATCATCCCCTTGTATGAGGTCTTGAGTTCAAGCCTTGGATAGGACATAGGTATTAAGTCCTTTAATGAGGGCTTGACTTGAGTATACACAAGTTAAAGTCTGAGGGGGCAAAGCTTACCCCTTATTAATTGTCGTGCATTCGGGCGAATTAGTAGGGGTATTCCCCATTGAGTATTTGAAATAGGCATTTCCACTTCGAAGAAGCTCTCTAGCGCGGACCTGATTAAAACAACTTATGCTAAACCTTTCGCTGTCAAATCGCGACACGAAGTTCTCAGCAAAATTCACCTAAAAAAAATTTAAAAATTAACTTTTCACCCGAAAAGATGATACATAAAAAAATTAATCCAGATGAACTCTTCTTTACCCACCTGATACATAAAAATAAAATTCTGATTGTCTTACATGTCTTATTTTTTCTATATATATAAATATCTATTTAACTTATTTCTATGTAGATACTGACACATGATCATTGTCCTTCAAAGGTACGAAGCATAATACAATAAGCATAGTACAATGCGTCAAATAAAATAGGAAACAGAAGTGTAATAAAATAAAGCAGTGATGGTGTAGAAAGATGGTAATATTAGAGACACTAATTGAAAAAAAAAAAAAATGAGACTATCCACTTGCATCAAACATCCAAGTGATACAGAAAGACAATTATATTTATGTTACACACATAAGATACATAAATTTCACTATCATGAACTGGAAAAACTGTAAAACCCTATAAATGTAATACATTCACAACAACAATCTTATGACATATAGATTCTATATCATGTTATTAATATCAGAAGAATATGAACAACACAACATCAAGACCAAAATTCACGGTTCTTGATGGCAAATCCACCTGTTTCCTGTTTTCGACTGCTCCTCTGATAATCAAGAGTCCACTTCTCGTATGTGCAATCTACGAAATTATAATAACCCCCATGGAGAGAAAGAAGACCTTTCGCTACTCGTTCTTTTACCCATGGGTATGTAAGCAAGTTCAAGAGTGAGTTATTTATTGATTCCTGGAATGTTGGATGAAATTTAAAAACATTAGAAAGATTTCAATATTTTTTATAAGATACAGACCACCTAAAACTTTACACACAACAAAAGCAACAAAAATCGATAATTTGACTTTTAGAGAGCTAACCAAAATTCAAACCTACCACATCCAAGACCCTATATTGATACATTTTCTTTGAAGAAAGTTAACTCCGTCATTTTTTCCAAGTGCAACATCCTATACAAAGTCTGATGTGCTGGTTCATTTATTCTCCAAATTTAATGTAGCATACATCAACTAAGATTGGAAATTTAGTTTGTTTAATCTCAATAGTCAATCATTGTATGTTAGGAAGCTAGTGGGGTAGTATATAAGAGTGAAAAAAATGTATCCATATTCAATAAGAAGACCTAAAGAACGATGACTGCTTCTTACTACAGTTGACTTATATAAGTAGATGCAAGTCTATTCCAGATTTCCAGTTACAGGAACATACATTAGAAAAGTTCTGAAATCAGAAGGAAAATACATATAGGAAAAGGTCTATCATACCATATATGTGATTAAAAAGATTTGTAAAGAACAAAAATAGGAAATGGGTCAAATTCGCCGAATGGGTAAAACAGGTTAACAGCCCACCAAGGTATAGGTTTATTCCCACATAACATACTAGATCAGTTTATTCAGTAGGGTAGATAAGTATTGTAATAATATTTAACACAGCACAAAAAAATTGGACAAAAAGTGTTTCTGGTTAACCCTAGCAGACCAGACCCAAATCAACCGGCTAAAAAGTTACTTGTTTTGACTCCTTACCCAACCCCCTATTTTGCCTCTGGATATAGGGTAATGGTAAAAATAGGCACCTTTTCACAGTGTCTACATTGCTGGTCAAAGCTAAGGTTAGAACTGATGGCCTTTGTGCTTGATCTTGCAGGATTTCCTACTACAACCCAATTCTTGATAAAGCTACTGAAAAGACAACAAAATTATATGAGACTGCATGTCTAATAAAGTAACAAGTATTGGGGGCAAAGAGTGAGATGAAAAAAACAATGAATCAGAAAATGGAGATGATTGTGTTTGGCAAACCTTGACTTTTCCTCATCCTCCATGCTCATGAGGGCACGGATGCCTCCACAACAGCTATGGCCAGTCACCAGTATATTTTCAACCTGAATTGATGAAAAAAAGTGATTAAAAACTCTATATAGAGATCTCTTCTTGGAATAAATCATTCGTGGTTCACCCTTAACATGTTTCTTTCTGAAAAGTTGTTGTAAAGTTGGTTTGTTCAACTTCAGAGATTTCTAGCTCTTCTGTGTGAAGATAGGATATATGGTAATTTCATAAAAGAGATACTTTCTTTTAGGAGACAACAAATTCCTGGTAATTTTACAGACTATAAAAGAATTATGTTTGTTAACTCTCCAGAATCATCAGAAAAGTATTCTTACTTCAAGAGCATTCACCGAAAATTCAAGTGCAGCATTTGTTTCACATGGTCCATTCTGCTCAAAAATTAGAAAGAACATAATTAATTCTACTAAGGAAGGACGCAGCTCACAAGATCACAAGTTAAAAAGCAAATAGCGTACTTATAATTCAAGCTTATCAATGCAAAAAATCAAAAGAGGTATGACATCAAACTCATCCCGAAATACCTCAAATGCTGGAACAAGATTAGCCACATTGCGGACAACAAATGCTTCACCAGGTTGAAATCCTAGGATATAAGATGGACAAACTCTTGAATCTGCACAAGAGATTACCAAGAACTGTTCTTGCAAAAGTCAGTCAACAAAACAGAATATAAATTAAAATTGAATATAAGACAGAAAAATAATTAAAATAACAAACACCTTTGGGGCTTGAGCTTGAGCAAGTTGCTGATAGCACTCCAAGTTTTCCCTGTCCAAAATTAGTTTTCCGAATTAATGTAAGCAGATGACTCCATAATAAAAACATTCAGGTGAAAGCATCTTTCTACTTACAAGTATTTGTGTTTCTTAAAACTCAAAAATCTATTCTTCAACTCAGCAAAAGAATTACTTCCATCATTAGCTTTCGTTATAGGCGTTGGCGCACTTTCTTTAGTTTCTTGAATGAGACCTACCCCCTCCCTAGAAGCTCTCAATTTCAAAGCTAAATTGCTCCTGTAAATGTGTGAGGGAGATAGTTTAGATAAACATGATTCAGTTCCTAGTAAACTGAAGCATTTATCCTTGCAGATAATAAATACATGCTTATCTTGGGCTCAATCCCGAAGGTTGCATTGAAGTCTGTAATCTTAAAAATATGTCTTTCCTATAAATCAATCATCAAACAACCAAATCAATCAGAAACTTATGACATGTGAATATCCAAATAAGATTCTTCTAAAGAAGATAACTTAAGTCTAGAGTTTAAGAGCTAAGATTGTTTTCAAGAATAAACCATAACAAGGTTAAAAGGTCATACATCAAGTAAACTAAAACATTTTCCGTGCTAGGCCTAATATGGAAGATGATAGGCACCAAAGACTTGAAGAAAAAGTCCATTCTCTGACTTACTAAGATGATGATCCGGTTAGAAAAAGCTTCTCCGCAGATTAGAAGTGGCAATATGACCATAAGGTGGATTGGGTTAAGATATTAAAGGAGAGTTGAAAATGATCTGGTCCGGGTCGGTGGGTTGACTAGCTAACTTTTTGTTGTTCATTTTAAAATTTATTTTTACACTATAATGTATGCGATATTTATGATTATAGAAACAACAATGTCACGGATAGTAATCTCACTCTGTGAATAAATGATTTAGAAATGTTCAACTCATTTGACCTGTGCCTAATTCTTTTCTGGTTGACCCATTTGAAATAAAACCACACCCAAATCGGCTCATTTAGAAGTAAATGAGTCAATTTTTCTATTTCTACTGTCAACTAACATCGCCGTATAAAGAATTAAGTTCTTTGTGCCTTCATCAAAGACTCACACTCGTCCAGTGAGTGACTAAATGAAACCATTTAAGGATCTTGAAAGGGTCTATATGCTAGAAATTTCACTTAAGGAATATCAAGATGAGCATGAAAATAGGTCAGGAGGTGGGGACTGGGGACTGCATACCCATTTGAGTCATTGAAATCATAGACCCTTATAAATGGGGTAGTGCCTTAGGCGGGTGTGCAAATCAGTGTGTGAAAGCTGAATATACCAGATCTAAGATCCGAAAACAATTATTGCTACTCAGGTTAACTTACGACCCACCAAGCCTGTGACCGTCGCTTCTAAACACAGGTTTTTTAAACAGCAGCCAACAACTTCCAGATTTTATGTGCTTTAAAAATAAAAAGAAAAAGTAAACACTTTTAATTCTTAACCATTATGGCTCTCGGTATTGTAGCTAAATCAAACATTTTCTCCTTCATGTTTTCCAAAAAAATGAAATCTGTGATACTTAGGTACTCTATATATAAGGTCAAATTATTACTTTTGAAAGTGATCATACGATTTTCAATTGAGACATCCAGATATTCAAATAATCACCCGTTATCTTCCTTTAATCACAAACACAATCTGCTTAAGCACACGTAAACACTAAGCTATAGAAAACGTGTAATGAAAACGACAAAGGCCGAAGCAATACCAGATCCAAGAGCCAAAACCAATTATTCTAAGCTTATATTTTAAACTCTTCAGAAGCTCAATATTATTAGTCACACTAAACGACATCACAAATGACGATGAAACGGTTCTGTATTCCACAATTCACTAATTTCTTTATCAATATCATGCAACATCAATAACCTACACTACTACAGATATGAATATTTGAACCAAATATTTGAACCAGTTACACTACTAGAATAAAGAATTACAGTACTTTTTCGAAAACTTTATAATTTACTTACTTAAAAGGATTAAGAAATCCCAACTGGGTCTGCTCGATTTCCGAAAACTTCAACTTGGAAGCAGAGAACTAACACCCACATATCAAACAAAAAACAATAATCAGTTTAAAAAAAAAAAAACAGAACTCACACAAGCATTTCATCAAACATCTTAACTACACAAAGAGAAAATAGAGATAGAAAAGTTACAGTTGGGGATTTTGGCAAGTCTGATTTGACAATTGGTGAAGATCCAAGAAAAGACTGCTGTGCCATTATTTTCAGTTAGATTAAATTAAAGGGGTTTCCTGATTATAAGGAAAGATTAATTCTTTTGTATGAAAAAACCAACCAAATATATAGATATATTATTATGTATGTATATGTATAGGAAGTGAAGTGAAGTGGTGTGAAGATCAAGGAAGAATAACTGGTTTGATTCCAAGAAAGGCGGAGAAAACAATGTTTATTACTAAAATTAGAAAAAGCTGTTCTGTCTGTCTGCCAACTAATCATCACTAGTACAAGCAATTACTCCACTAAAAGCCTAATATTTTTATTTATCTTTTTGGATTTTTCTAATGACACATTAACATGCATAAAATTGTTTAAGTGGTTGTGTTTCATGCATTTATTTCTACTTGTAGAGGAAGTACAAATTTCTTTCTGTTGTTCTAAACTAACGAAGATTAACAAAAACAAAAGTCAACTTATGAATGATGGCGCCTGGTATCCGATCATATTTTTGGTAACCCGACCCGACTATTAATGACAGGGGTTGCTTTTACTCTACCAGATTTACCATTACAGATAAGGGACCCACACTATTTTGGAGCGATATGCTTTAAATACCAAAAATGTTGGTCGAGATACACCAGCCGTATAGTAATAAGCATTGTTAATGTATATAAAAATTTATATTTTTATGTCAAAAGTCTACTACTGAATTTTATACATGTTAATGATAGCTAATACTGTTGTTATTCGCATGACCTTACAAAATGATTAGATTCAAATTGTTATTTTATTTTACGAGATATGTGTGCGGTTAACAGTTACGAGTAGTTATATATGTTTTGTTAAAATATTTATGTAACGTTTAAAGTTGGTTGTCAAAGATGATTGTATATATGTTACTAAATGCATCCATCATTTAGCTTATAATCTATTGGAATTTTATTTTAAAAGATCACCCGATAGTTTATTAAGACTTTTATTTTAAGGGGTTTGCTAAATATAGCTCTTAGGACTGTGTTTAAAATACATAAATTATTTATACATTTACCATGAAAATCAGGGGGTGGACTTTTAATATGGAAGGTACAAGTTGTTTTATGCACGTTAAATACAGCCCTTAGGACTGTATTTAGCATTTCCCTTATTTTAAATTACAGAAAATTCAAATAGTAACTAGAATATCCAAAAAAAAATTCCTTTTCTTTTTACTAGAATATCCACATGATATTTGTTTCTAACTTTATCCCCAATATATTACATACATGTTAAAATTTGAACTTAAGGTTTTTTATTATGACAATGGATCTTTTAACTACCAGCCATTTTGTGAGTGGTTCTATTAATTGTGCTATTACATTATATACATATAATTCATTTAGGATTCGATTATTATAAAACAAGTATTAATATAAAACAAATAACATAAGATTTCATTTTTAGATCATGACAAAAAAGATGTATGAAGATTTACGAAGCAAAGATATATATCAATGCACGATGATTTTCATGATATACGGTTATTTTTAATAAAAACAAACTTATTATTTTATCTATTTACTTTAATACTTATTTTGTTTACACAATACTAATTCATCTATATATTAAATATCAAAAATCATCAAAACAAATTTAAAGTTATCTCAACTTTTCAACCAGCCATTGAACAACTTGATATTTGATAAAGTTATTCAACTTCTTTCGTTGAAATAATCAAAGTATTTTCATCATAATTTTATGCTTTGGAAAATTTATATATAGTCTTAATATTTGATAATTAGTCAATACATTTAGTAGAGCACGTTCGCATGAACATTTATATTAAAGTATTTTCTAGTTTATGTTTATCATTCAGAAGGAATAACTTATATTGGTTGGCAAGCCTCCAATAGTCCAACGACTTTGAGATCCATCCTTTCCTACCACACATATATTTTAATTGAAAATTCTTGTCAAAAACCACCACCTTCGCCATTTCATTTTATTTTTATAAAGTATATGTATATGTATGTATAAAATATAAGGCTAAAAATAAGTATAATATTTTAATAAATGACATTAATTTTACGTTTATTTATAAGTTTGTTTCTCAAGTTAATCTCATATATCATTTTTATTAAACTTTTTCTAATAACAAAAACCATAACATCGGCCCTTTAAACTTAATAAGATCATGTTTTCACATAGTAACACCATTAACAAATCTGAATTTGGAACCCTATGGCTCAAATAAACCGTCATTGTTGGGAGTTTGAAGCTAGCTAGCTATAAGATATAAAAAGTATAGAAATTTGTTGAATATCAAGGCTTTGTAAGTAGTTCATTAAATTGCCACTATTTTGCAAGTAGTTTTCATTTCATAAAATTTGTTATCTCTAAAAGAAATAAACATAAAAAGAAAAGTAGAAAATGTTAAACACATGTTGCATTTAACGTGCATAAAAAATTTGTATCTTCCGTACTAAAAGTCCACCCCTTGAACTTTATGCTAAGTATATGACTATAAATTCAATGCACCTTATCTACAACGGTTGCGTTTAGCAAAACTAAAAAAAAAATGTTTTATCAAAAAAAAAAATATAATTAAGGTGTATTAAATAGTTATACATTTGTCATAAAATTCAAAGGATTGACTTTTGATATGAAAGATAAAATGATTGCATTTAACATTTTATTAAGAAAATATAAAGCTCCCTTGCATTAAATATAACTTATCCTTAATCTAAATACGTACAGATACATCTATACACATAATCACCAACATACATATTATATATTGGGGGAAGTAGTAAATACTTACAACTGTGATTGTCCTTGGAAATGTTTGTTTATGTAAACCATATAAGAATCGTGAGACAACCCGCATTTGTTCACCAAGAATACGTACTACTCTCAAAGTTGTACAACTATTCTTACTTTCTCCAAGAACCTTGGCACATTTCCTTTTGTAGCTCCTTATATATATACTTTTTGAAAACTCTAAAAGAAAGAAGAAAATATGAAAGACTAATCAAAAGAAAAGTCAAAAAAAAAAAAATGATGGATAAAGACAACTAAAGATGAGGTACACCTCAAAAAGATAGGATCAAGTTTCATTCATTCAATAATTTATCATTTTTTCACATTTTTTTTCTCACTACATAACATAAATCTTAACAATATGTGTGAGTCACACTGATAGATTAGGCAACATTTGTGTAAATAAACGTTACGGAATATAAGTTTTTAAATATTGACTAACAGGCAAAATTGTTAAGTTCGAGATTAAACATGTTTTCATTTTTATGAAGATCGCAAGTATCATAATCCGGTCCATATATCTTATTCAAAATTAAAGTCATATTTATATCCGTCTTAAGTCAATGATCCAGTGCAACTGGTGAGATTTGGTTTTAAACCCATGAGAGATGAGACTTCAATCTTCTTTAATCCCATTTGATGAGAGCTTCTGTGGGGTTTTTACTTGGACGTGTACTCAACAAGGATGTAACGGGTTCTGGTTAAGAAAGGCGTCTATCTTGGTCTCAGTGAGCCATAATCAGTGGCGGCCCTGAGAATTTTAACACCCCGGGCGAGCAAAGAAAAATATGCCCCTAACTTTAGCCGAATTCAAATATATAAACATTTTCTTTTATAAATGATAACTAGCATTATAACAAAAGATTATACTCCGTATATGCATAATAAGAACATAATTTTAGAATTACATACCATAATAGTTACTTATTTAGCTGATGATCCGTGAAGCTCTCCTAGCATTCTTCATAACAAATTGGTTAATTAGCTTTTCATAATTTGTGTTCTCTAAGATTTCGTTCTCAATAGCTATTATGGTCAATCCATTAAGTCTTTCTTGAGACATTATTGATCGTAAATAAGATTTCAATAACTTCAACTTAAAAAAACTCCTTTCTGCAGATGCAACTGTGATTGAAATAGTCAACAATATTCTGTATGCAATGGCTGCATTTGGTAAAATAACCAAGCACTTTCAAACACTTTAAAATATCTATAGGGTTGTGAAGTTCATCAATTTGTGACGTGTCAAATAACTTCAACTCCATATAAAGTTCATCAACTTCAATATCCGATCTTTCTTCAAACATGAGTGCATTTTCAAGAAGGTGGCATGACAACTTAAGCTCTTTATCTTCAATTCCCCTCAAGTTATGTGGAAACAAAAAACCAAACAATTTTGCATACTCTTTGAATTGCTCAAATCTTGTCTCAAGTGAAGAACGAGCTTGATCAACAATGTATAAGAAATAACTAACTCTAAAGTTCTCTTCGGGTGTAAATGAAGTTTTTTGGCTACTTGAACACTCATGGAATTGT
The DNA here is from genome assembly GCF_010389155.1 of Erigeron canadensis. Taxonomy (NCBI): domain Eukaryota; kingdom Viridiplantae; phylum Streptophyta; class Magnoliopsida; order Asterales; family Asteraceae; genus Erigeron; species Erigeron canadensis. The sequence goes on from NC_057765.1 coordinate 24,910,313, forward strand.
TTTTTCCTTTGAATCACACGCTTTTATGGAAATATCGGATCAATACCCAATTTACTAGCAATCTCTTTTCTGTCTTCAGTAGCTTTTAAATATCCCGTTTCTTTATAATCCTTGAAATATTGAATTAACTTCTTTATTCTTTAGTGGCAACATTGAGATGCATATCCTTCCACTGTAACTTCTTGCTCACTATATTCACCTACTATTACATATAATATATATATATATAAATTTTAAAAATTTATGCTCAATTAAAATTTATGCCTCAACCGGGAATATGGTTCGTACATTCTCTAGGCCTCCACTGGCCATAATGTTTGGATGGTGAGGGCCTTTGCTAAAAATCTTATATCTGAGAGTGTTAGTCAATAGTTAAACATGATATCAATGCATAAACATTAAATTAAATTACTGGACTTTTGGGTTTAAAGATGTCGTTGAAGACAAAAATTTGATCAATTTAGTTTGAGATGCATCAAACGAAGCCGAAGCTGAAGAGCAATCTAATCAATCAAGGCCTAGTGATTTTGTCATCGTGATGAGGATCAAATGGAGATCCTCTAAAAATGAAAACTATTTTATAGGTAAAGTTACTCTCAATTTTAGACACACATTGCCACGTTTTTACTAATAAAAGTTATCAATTTTTAAAAATTATGAATATTAACCACCATAACAAATTAAAAATCCATATTGTTTTAGTGTATGGAGGTAAATACATATTAACCGATACCATCACATAGAATCGATTTATAAGAACTAAATGATATGAAAAAAAAATTAAAAAGCAAAATGAGAACTATTGGGTTAGAAAGATTACCTAAATAGCTCAAAGTTTACGCATCTTAGTCATCATCTCTTTCAAGTACATTTGAAGACGAATTTCAACCATAATAAATACAATATTTTTAACTTTGCATATAACTAAAGGAGAATGATCCTTTTAAAATTTTAGCATAATAATCCTTCTAATAATTTAAAACTTTAACATGTATAATTCAGTGATTATTTTTCCATATCATCCTCTTGATTTGTCCATATAGCTCGATCTTATAATTAGAAAAATTATTATCCATCACTACTCATAACTAAAGTGTAGCCAATCTACCATAATGGTACGGGTGACTGATGACAAGGCATATTTTGTTTTATGTATGTCATTGTCACATTATACATACACCCATATATATTTACACGTGAAGTCATCTACTACTATATCTATGTCTATCTCTACATTTTGTATATTTGGATAGGCTACTTTTTGTTTGGTCGTAGCACTAGCACTGTAGCACATACAACAAATGAAAATTTTGCATAAGAAAATTCATTGCATCGAAACATGATGTCTTTATTTTTCATGGTTTTTAAATAAGTACGAGTGGATTAAAAATCCGCTACATAAGATGTAGTTTGTTTCTTTCCATTTCTCCTTTGATTTAATTTTTCTTTTAGTTGATAATAAATCTCAGTTGTTGGAAAAAGAAAAAAAAAAAAAAAAAAAAAAGAAAAGGTGTGACATTCATAGATGAAAAAGGCCCAAACTTAATTAGATAATATTGGGCTATGATCGCACATGGGTTGGGCTTTTAATGGTTTGCTTCATATATAATTTTAAAGACAAATGATGTTTACTCGTACAATTCGTGTTTTTACACATGGAAAAATAGACAAAATAGTATTGCTAAATTTTAAATGTACGTGGAATTGTGGATGATGTGAGAGATATATATATGTATGAATAGTAGTTGTCATCAAATGTATGTGTAAGATGATAGAATAGACATAATTATAGGATGATATAGCATTGCTAAAATTTAAAATGTTCATATTATCTACAAAGTAGTAGTCAATTGAGTTAGAAGCATGGTAAAGTATTTTAAAAAATTAAAGAACCAATTCAACATAGTTATAAAATTTATTTGATTTATTTTACACTAATTAAAGCCAGCATACTTTTCTTTCAATGAAAAAAGTTTCAAAACTTTCTAATTTATAACTTACATAAATTATACCATTCGAACGAGCATTTTTAGCATTTTGGTGACATGCATGAAACTGTAAAATTATATAAATGTTAATCATAAGTGTATGTATTCATATTCTACATTGCAAACGCGACAACACATATCCAAGTCAAACGCAGTTTAAGGTTGAACAAACAAAAAATGATTAGGCATACCCGAGATAGTCGATTCGCATCACAATCATGGACCAATTAAGCCCCTTAGTGATCAAAACAGACAATTTAAAGCTCTTCGTTTTAAGTCAAAGCAATTAAACGTGTCATTAGACATTCTTCATACTTCTAGTTTAAGGTTAAGTAGTATGTGTTAACTTTGAGAGTTTAAGCACCTAAAATACTAAAATTGCCTATAGTTTTAGGAGCCAAGTTTAAAAAAGATGTTGTAATCAAGGATGGCTAATAAGAGTCTTGCATATAGCCATATAGGAAGAGGTCCTACATGATTTGTTCTACTGCATAGATAGAACATTAAAGGATAAAAATGGTGACGTAACCGGGAATTTACGTATAGGGGGCGCGAATATATACTACTAGGAGGGCTAAGAGTTACAACCTTGGCTTTCATGTGACTCCCCTACTCTATTACAGTTAAAGCTAAAATTGCATTTCCATTTTTTTTTTTTAAATAAGATAGTTAACTTACCAGATTATCCTTAATAATTTAAATTACAAAGCAAGTCCTATATATTTTTACTCTTTTTTACATCAATATAATTACATGCACTATTTGACGTTATCTCCACCACGAACCACCGCCACCCCTGTCACCTGTCACCGCCATTGCAACCAGTCGCCATCACCAACTGTCGTCACCACATGATGGGAGTATATATATATATATATATATATGAAAAAGTGAGTATGGGGTTATCCCCCATCTAAGCTTAGATGGGGAACCCCTCACACACAAATATTTTAATAATATTTGTATTTTAAACAAATGATGGGCCCCCATGATATTTATGGATTAAAAACCAAATTGTGAGGGGTTCCCCATCTAAGCTTAGATGGGGGACAACCCCATACTCACTTCCCCTATATATATATATATATATGGGAAAGGGGAATATAAGGTTGTCCGGCACCTAAGCTTAGGTGTGGAACCCCTCACATACTAATATTTTATTATTTCTTGTTTAATGAATAAATGCATGGGCCCCCATGATTTTTATGGATTAAAAAAACAATATGTGAGTGTTTTACACCTAAGCTTAGATACCCAACAGCCTTATATTCCCATCCCTATGTATATATATGTATGTAACACCCCAAATATTTTTATAATATAAATTTAGTATTTTTATTATAATTTTGTCATTAAAATAATTTCCTAGTATTTTATTTTTAATTACGGGATTAATTTAGTTAGAACTTTAACGGATAGCGGGTATTTTCCCACCTAATTTAGTGAAAGGGGCGTGGCATCTCATTAGGATGCCAGCCATGTTCTTTTGTGACTCATGATTCCATTCACTATTCTATAACCTTCTTCTTCCATCTTCTTCATTAATCAATTTAATCTTCTTCTTCCATATCATCCAAATCTAAGTAAGTAAATCACTATAGTCAATAATCTTAAAGCATATAAGAAATTGAAAAGTAAGGGTTGTATATGCTGGTGGCGGTGGCTGAAATTAAAAGAGTAAAAGCGGGAGAAGAAGAATTTGTGAATCAAAGTTTAGTTCCCTGAATCCTCGAGGTAACAATCTTTATAACCTAGTTTTGATTTCTAATGAAATTAGGGTTCTTACCCAAAGTTGGGGATTTTGTTAAAAATTGATTTATGTATAATTTGTCCCCAAATTCTTGTTCATTCTAGTTTGTTATTGAGTTGCTTAATGCATTTAACCATGAATATATGTATTGACATGAAAGTATTAATTTTGAAAAAGTGATGATTATAACTAGTTAAATTATTTGATGATGAAAGTAATGATGTTGTTGATGAATGGAATTCAATGAACAAATTTTGAATGAAAAGCAACTCAATAACAAAGTAAAGTGAATTTGGGTTAGGAATATTAGTGAATTGTTAATAAGGCTAGGTTGAGCTAGTCAATAGTATGAAAGTGACCTTTTATGCATATTATTATTGATAGGTTGAAAACAATAATGTATATTCTTATGGTCACCATGGACTTGGGTCATTTTGTTGTTCAGCTCCAAATATATGGCACATACAGTTTAAGTATGTGGCACATTTTAGGTTCTGTTCGGATTTGGGTCATTTGTGTGGCACATACACTATGGATGTGACACATGGAAAACTGAAAGTCAGAATATGTGACACATGCAATTTTGCATGTAGCACATATTTGCTCCTGTTCTGTTTTTAACTCAAAAATGTGGCACATGCTACCTGGGGAAATAAAAAAAAATTTTAAAAAAAATTTATTTTTGTTTCTTAAATCGAGTCGTGTCGTTTCAATATATATATATATATATATATATATATATATACCAACATAACATTTAATTTGCATAACTCTTAAGTCGCGTTTGGTTCGCAGATTTTGATGTAATATGATGGAATTAGAATTGAATTTCATTCTTTAGTACGTTTGGTTGTTTAATGATGAAGGAATATCACTCCGTTGGAATGTAAACATTCCTATATTTGATAAATCTCCATTCCATGGGGATGGGAGAAGGAATCTCATTCCTTCCGTCACTTAAATCTTCAAAAAATGAAAAACATTCTGTCAAATTCCATTCCATCAGATTCCAGTTTCTTTAACAGATTCAATTCCTTTTAAAAACCATATGTAAACCAAACACGTCCTTATTTTAAGTTTTCATACAGTGTCATATATACCAATACATGTTATAACAATCATTTGGACAATTATTTACAACAAACATAAAATTATATGAATAATAACATGATAACTGAATTTAACTGTAAACATAACCCAGTAGCAAAAGCTAAAAAAAATTTTAAAAAATATATTAAAGAAAAAAAAATAAAAAAATCAACAACCAGCCACACCGTACTCTTAGGAGCTGAATACCAATCCCTTAAGAAACACAAAAAAGATCCTGGTGATCCTAACCAACCAAACCCTTCTTCCCCATGTCCATGGTGAACACTTCCCATACCATACTAACCCCTTTATGTAAGTTTATGCGAAGTGGGTTTTTGTGTTGAAAGAAGTTTGGATAGACTTCATTTACAGAACGAACCTTGATTATACCAGAACATTTATATTTCAAATTTTGTATAATAGAATCTAGAACTCACCTCAATATAGCCAAAATGCCTTGCCAGATTCAGTACTAAAATACATGATTTTACAACAATTCAGGTCCTAAAATGTTGGAAATTTTATGTAATAACATAGAATATCCAAGTTAATAGATATGTTAAAAGGAGTTGAAAGAATAATTAACTAATGTGAGTGTGTCCCACATTGGTAGAAAAATAAACATTAAGTATGTTTATAAGGAGGAGTGTTGGAGGAATTATAATTCCTTATAAGGGGCTACACCCCAAGTGAGCTAGGAGGGTTCGCACCCGACGCGCCCGCGCCCGCGCCCGTGCCCGAGACCGGGGGCGATGAGGCGTAATGTGGCGTTTTAGTGGCGCACTTTGCAGACCGGGGCTCGGTTATGGCTAAGTGTGATGGCTCAAGTGTTGGTGATTGTGGCTTAAGTGGGATCCTTTGTTCCTGGTTTAACACCTGGTTCCTGGTTTAACACCTGGAACAACACTTGCATTAGTTCAGCAAGTGACATCTGTTTTAATGTGTTGTTAACCTTCTAATGTTAACAGGTGTTTCCCACTTAACAAAATCTGATTTATATATCTTTTGTAACTGATCAGAATGATAATAACACGAAAACTAACACTTTCTCCATCCTGGATCATCTTCAATACTCTTTCTCTTTCACTCCACTTCAAGAAGTTCTTGAAGGTAAATTCTGGGTTGTGGTTGACTCCGGCAGTACTAACTGCTTTGGCTGTTGTACCCTGGGAAACTGTCGGGTTCACTTGGGTGGCCCGAAATCAGTTTTAAGGGACCTTGGTTTAACCATATCCTCAGCCCGTTTTTGCCTTTCTTTCTGTTTCTGTTTTATTCTTTATTTTGCTTTCTTGTAATGTTTTGTACTACTTCCTTTACTTGTAATTTTGTTGTTGTAATTCGAATGTATTTTCAATAAAACTGTTGTTTTCTTGAATGGTTTGAATGGTGTTATAACATAAAATACATCTGGTGGCCGGGTTACTATATAGAGAAGCAGTTATAGTGCAGTTGTCTAACAGTCAATGACACACCCAAAGAGTCCAAAGTTTCTTATATATGACAACAAACTGAAACAAGTTGAGACAAAATACGAGACTTACAGTATGAGTCGGACCGGGTTAGCCGAGACTACATACGCACATTGTTTTCCAAGTTTCTTGGAAACTAATTCACGTGTGAAATATGATCCCAAAAACTATCAACTTATTACAGAATAAGGCCATAAAAATATAATCATGGACAGGCACATTTTTGTGCATCCTTTGTACAATTGGACATTATGAACTAAAATTACAGAATAATCCAAAACAACATTTGCAATTTAGTTGCGAATAACATATCCAGCCTCAAACATTACTTGTAATATCAAACCACAACTAAATAGTCTTTCCTCTTTCGTCAATCATAAGCATACTTGCAAACCTAACCACAAAGCACCCTTCCCTGCATATTATAGACAGTCTTCTTTTCACCAAACTAAGTACTAGTAGAATGAGACCAACTACCAATAAAATGAATCTCACAATGCCTGGATGCCCGTGGAAGCTTCAACAACTCTGCACTTATTCGCAACTCGTCCTCCAGGGGAATGCTATCGTACATGATTGTTAGTGTCTTCAAAACTTGAGCATTTCCCAACATGCAAGCCATAAACTGTATATCCCGTTTCCAACCCTTAAAACTTACAAACTTTATGGTTTTAAGGTTGTTTAGCATACAAGTCAAAACTCGCTCCGGCTTAATCCAGTATTTGCAAGAACTCCTAAACTCCATCGTATAAACACTTTCGGGCTCCTATATGAACACAAAAAATGTAGACATGACAAAAGTTAAATGTAGAAAAGTCTTGGGAACTAACAAACAAAACCAATTAAAGCTCATGAAGTATATACCTCTTCAATACATAAATGCTCCAACTCATAAGAGCTTTCAATAATTTGATTAATTTTTAGCCAATCCGATTGATACACATATACATCCCTGAACTCCAAGTGCTTTAGATTCAGAAATTTGGGCATAGATAATGTGGATGGATCCTTCAACAAGAAAACAAACAAACAAAAGAATAGTTGAAAGGATCATCCAAAGGTTAAAATGAAATTAGCTTGCTGATGTGTTTAAAAAGAGAACTTACATAAGTAAGTAGATTCATTGTAATTGATTTAGCTCCACTAATTCCTGTTAGAAGTTCAACCCATGGCTGATAAGGTAGAAAAAACAATGAAAGTGTCACGGATACCAGAGGCGGGAAGTTTTCCATCACAACAAACAAGCTAAAATTCCCAGAAACATAGAGCTCTTCAAGACTAGGGACATTTAGCACAGCTTTTCTACAACGAGTTCCTTGACAAGTGTTTAACTTCAAACGCTTCAAAGTAGGAATATTAAAATTCAACCCATCATCGTCATATTCTACTACTGCTTCTAGAGATAAACTTTCAAGCAACGGACAGCCATGGATAATTTTAAATGCATTAAGATTTGAATTACTAAAATGCTTGATGTCAAGAGTTTTCAAAAGAGGAGGATCAATGGGAGATGTGACTTCCCAGACACTCAATGGATTGCAAACTAATGTTAATTTTGTGAGTGTCTTACAAAGGAACGGATGAGGAAACTCAAGGAGGAGAGGATGTATTTCAATCTCGGGGACATTTAACCTGATAGCTTCACCAATCAACTTCTTTATAATAGCACTTGGAACCAAAATCTCCGAACAATGCAACCTAAAAAGTTTCACTTGGGATGCTTTACAATACAACACTCGAGTACCCGATCCACAAACTTAATAAAGTAATAAATATTATCATCAGGATGTGGAGCATCAATGTCAAGGTTTGTAACAGACATCCAAGAGTAGCGAATCCATGATTTGGATAAGAGCATCAATGTCAAGGTTTTTAACAGACTTCCAAGAGTGAATCCATGATTTGGATAAAACACTAGTTCGAACCGCATATTTAGTAGGCATTAGAGAAAGTATGTATGAAATAACCTCTTCGGGCATGTTGCTAAGTCTATCTATGTTCTGGCGGGAACCCATTCTTTTGTCTGTTTATCCACTTCTTCTTCTCCTAATGAAAACTGGTTTCCTACAAAACATGAACACTTTAGAATTCATCATCTAAGGGGGAAATGATACACAATTAAATACACATATTACAATACTTTTTCTTTCTTCTCTGGCTTGTTTGTCTTATAAGTTATAATTATTTTCCACATAATATGATATATACATATGGGTGTGTGTATGTATGTATTTACATGTTTGAATATATTAGTCGTACTATTCAATTACAAGAGGGCTTCGGTTTGTAAAATTATGAACACACAATAATTGGTGTAGAAACACAATTTGATGACACGAACAAAAATAGAAACAAACCTAATAATAACTGAAATTGAACATGTGACAGCCAGGAGTTTGATCAGATACAACAAAAACGACAATGATATTACTAAGCAAAGTAACAATGAGCCTCGACTGTCAGCCTAGTCCTAAGAAATGCCATTAAGTTGATTATAATCAATTAAACTAGACGCGCTTAAGTTTGGCTAACAATATATTTAAGTCGTGAACCAAAGTTTTGTTTACGATCTCAAAGTTTAAACAGACAGTGGACTACATTGTTTTATAACTCGTCGGACTAAAATGGAGTTAGAGTCTACGGAGCAAAATCTGGCCTTAAAATGTTATATGCATCGGATCTAAATTGATATTTATATACCGAAATTAATTCTGACATATGCACTAAATCAATTTGAAATTTCTACTAAAGTTATTTCCACACAAAACTTAGAGTGCACTAAAAATAGAAACAACGAACAAGAAATTAATCTGATATATATATATATATATTATATACATCATAATATTTGTGATTGGCGGCTGTACAAAAAATTAATCTCATCTTATATCTAACATTCTAATTTGCAATAGAAATTTAAGAAATAAAGAGAAATTCAAATGCTAGTAATTGATATCATATGAACGAATATATTATTTCAAAAATGAAAATGTGTGGATAAAATCTTATTTTTACCTCAGCTGGGGTCTCAGTTACTTCGTGTTTCAAAAAGGGTTTATGGAATTCAATTTTATGTATAAATTTGTGTTTGTATTTAATGGTTAAAAGGGCAATTTTGCCACTTAAAATATGTTAAAAGAGCAAATTTGCCATTAATTTTTTGAAAGGCCCAAATTTGCCACTAAATAGTTATAATAAGACCAAATTTGCCACTTTCTACAAGAATTTTTTTTTATTTAGATTTCCCACATTGACAATAAACATTGCAATTATTCGCTTATGTTCTAAATGACGTTTTAAAATATAGTTTAAAGAACGTGGAACTTTGAACTCTTTTATAAAAATACATACACATACACACACAAAAACTCTAAATGAATACACCTTAGATTCATGTTTGATTAATATGAACAATATTTCAAGTAACCAACTTCATCTTTTTAGTTGGTCATGTTGATAACTGAATATTTTATTAAATCGTGGGCATAATATGTATTATTTCATATGAGTCTCACATATTAGAGAATGTGTACATACATGTATGTACGAGATTTGAAATATGCGACAATAGTTTGAAATAATTGGAGCATTAGGTGAAAAATTGTTGGTGACAAATTTACCTATTGTTATATATATTTTTTTATAGCAATTTACATTTGTAACTTTGTTTAGTGGTAAATAAGGGTATTTCAAAAAAACCAATGGTAAATTATAGTCATTCATATATTTTGAGTGTCAAATTTACTCTTTTTAAGGTTATGCAGTGGCAAATTTGAGCCTTTAAAAAAGTTAGTGACAAATTTGCTCCTGTCACATATTTTAAATGGCAAATTTGGTTTTTTATCCTATTTTAATAAGTACAAGGAAGTTCAATAAGTATAAAATGAGTTAAATTTGTAAGATTTTGATGAAGAAAACTTACCCAATGTGATGTAGAAAGATGCAGAAATCCAATGCTCTTGATTTGATGATAAGTTTAAACCTTGAAATGTTTATATTACGGATTTGTAATGCGTTTGTGTGTCTGTTATTTGGGGAGGGTTTTTGGCTTGGAAATGAGGGTTGTGGGGACTGGGGAGGGTTTTTGCCTTTTGGCATATTTTATTTATACAAAATAACATGAATAATAATGGAAAAATAATAAATCCGTTCTAAATATTAGTCTAAAAATATTGTTAAAATTATAAAAAATTGACATGTGGCAGCTATTAATTTTTTTTAAACAATAATAGTTTTTGTTTCTAAGATTTTACTAACTAAACTTATTTATTTTACGATAAATTACATCTCGCCTTTTTATACTTTATATCTTAAAAAAACTAAAAATATTTTTAATCTTTAACACATTCTCAACCCACACATTACATTTATCCAAAATATCCTTTAAAATTTTACATCTCTGATGTGTATTTTCTAGTCTTCAATTTATGAACACGAAATACTTAGCTACTGACTACTACACACTTGCGGGCAATGAACCCGTTCGTATGCAATATAGTTGACTTGGTAAACCAAGGTCGAACACAAGGACTTAATAAGCAATTATTACAATAAAATGATTCGGATTTAAAATGGGGGTTTTGTGACCGAATTGTCACGTTGCAAAGTTAGTGAAGAAAGTCAGTAATCCCGTAGGATTAATCGCAAAGAGTATTTGATTGATAGAATCTTAACACAGATTTAAAAATGAACACCTACTTGGATCAGCTCACATGTCAATCATCGGGTCTAAATATTACTTGCATTTGTTGAACGACTCAAAAAGTAGACAAGATGAACTCCCGTTATACTTGAAACTTTAACTGCTCAAAACATAATTATTGCTCCCGCACTTAATTTCTACTCTAAGTAGTTAAGCATTAAATTCCTGAGTTGATTTTATGATTTAATCTTTTGAAAGCTTTCTCCCGAACTGCTTATTCGCCTAATAAGATCCCTCTATCATAGGCGTTTACACATTCAAAACGAATTTAATTGTCTTTAATCTTTATCGTTGATTTCTCCCGAACTCCAACGATTTTAGGTTAATTATAGACCGATTAACCATTTCATAAATCAATTGACAATGACATAGATTTCTCCCGAACTTCTAATTACGATTATCAATCAATTAATATAAAAGTTGAAAACAATATTTAAATCCAGATAAATGTGGGTTTTCGATTAAACATATAAACCTTGTTCAACATTCACAAGCAACATCAATTCGACCCTATGACATGCTTACTACCCAAGCGGGTGCTAAAGATTTAGCTACTCATATTAAAAACACAAGAACAAACAAATAGAGAATAAATCATATTATACCAAATGAATGAAGATAATCCGGTAGCAATGATGATTACAATCCAAAGCTGAAAATATGTGAAACCCTAATCACTTGTTTGCTCCCAAGCTTTTCAAACTATGAGAAAACTAATAAAATTATGTTATAAATTCGTCCAAAGTGCAGAACCCTAACTGAACCCATATACCAAATACGCGTGTAACGCCCGTTACTGGGGTAACTGGCCGTTACACTTATACTACATGTCTAACGGGCGTTACTGGCCTAACGGCCATTACTCGCCAGTTGATTTCTAACGGCCGTTAGTTCTCAAATTGCCAGTTACAGGAGAAACCACATATCGCCTCTATAACGGCCGTTACTACAGTAACGGCAGTTACAACTTCCAGATTTCGTTTTCTTTATCTTTCGCTTGATTTCACCGGGATCCTTCTCCCGTTTCTTCCATAACTCATCAAAATCGACCAATTCATTCGTCTAATCAATTTCCAACCTGAAAAAACTCAACACACCTTCAAAGCATCGAAAGTTGGATATAAAACTATACAATGACGAATAATTGGTTCTAAAATCACGTGGGAAATGGTATAAAATATGACACATCAAATCCCCCCACACTTAAGCTTTGCTTGTCCTCAAGCAAATCCAAACTGAAAATCATAAAATTCCTTGGCATATCATAGAACCACATTTCAGTAATCAAAAAGAAGCTCAACCACAATCAAGAATGAGAATAAATGGTTATGCAGTTTTAATCTTAAATGAAAACCGGAATGTTTGACAATATTTGACCGATACACAAGCCTTAATAACACGACTAAGCACAAATGAAACGAACAAGTGACAAATCGCCTATCCTACTCCAACTAACTTACTCTTGGGGTTGAATATTTGAATAATCACTCAATGCCAAGTCGTGATGCATAATCTTTTAACCATAGGCTTGTACAAGGATCGTTCCTAAGTCGCCAAGGCGCATGCGCCCTATAACGTCTATCAAAAAAGGACTTTAAGGGTTGTAATATTTTAAGGCTAAACAAGGTATTTGAACAAGGTATGGAAATTTTGGTAACAAGTAGTGTTAAACAAAGAATTAACACAACATTTAACAAATTTTTCATATATAGTCTAGTCCAAAGAAACCCATGTCATTAGTTGCCAACGGTCCACATCCCAAGAAGTTATCCCGACCATACCCCAATAGAACGATCCAAAAACCGACACCATTGTGATGTATGACAATCAAACAACCTATGAACCAAATCTAACCGTGTTGACTTCAACAAACTTGCCAACCTCAAACACTCTAATCAAATATATCAATTTAAGAACACTTCGTTGGTTTTAAACGACGTACCAACTTACATAAAATGATTTGACAAAAAGGGAGAAATACCAACTGACAGCCCAAGCTTCTTTTTTTCATTTTTATATATATATTTTTTTCTTTTTCTGTTTTTCAATTCTTTTATTCCCCTTTTTTTTGTGAGCTACTTTTACTCTGACTAATTGGTATTCTCTTACAAAATTTAAGAAACAGTGACAAATCATTACAAAAGATGCTAAGATTAACAATCTAGACTTTTCCAAAAACCATGACGAAATCAAACTACCCCCATAAGATGAGAATATCCCGAGCCGACATAATAAGGCAAAACCCAAACCATCCAATCTAGCAAAGGCAACCAATGACCCACCAGGATTTCGACTATCGGTATGGCGAAGGAAGGTTTATATTTAGGTAGATTTAACAAAGAACAGGCTAGTGACAAAATGTTTTCTATTGTTTCTTGCACTAAAATCAAGTGCAACATACGGGTTTCCAACGGGTGGTTCACTAACCAGTGTGGTTAGCTACTAAGCACATCACAAAACATGTACATAACAGATTTTTACGAAACAAAAGGTGAATGAACAAAGAACAAAGGTTTTATCCTAAATTTGCCTCTTTATCATCTAGCAAGATAACGGAACGATCAACAAGGACAAGTTCTAGAATCAACGCAATCACCGGCACACTCATAGCAAATGAAATAATTCGGAAATGGAAAATCAACCTCAAACTTGCACATATTAGTTCAAAGCTCTAAAAGAGACCCTTACTTCCGGATAGATCCAAAAGCCTAAGAAAGGGACAAATTTACAAGGCTAAAAGTTCCAAAACCGTAACACCTATCATATCTAGCAATGAATCAATAATATCTCACAATTTTGGTGTTTTGGTGCTATAAGCATGCTAGTAATGTTATTAAGCCAGAAGGGATGCCATGTTAATCAGTCAAAACACATTCCTCATATTAAATTTTTTTTTGCCAAGGGTGTAGTTACATTGCTCAATTATATGTATAATTAGGTGACAAAAGCAATTAACTACAAGGACAAGCAAGCAAAAGTTTCAAAATTCCTCTAAAATACCCGACTTTTCCTATTTACCATCCCCCCCACACTTAAGTTGTACAATGTCCTCAATGTCCAATAAACTAAGCCAATCTAAGGGAAATAGGGAAAGTAAGCTAAGAAGCAAAAATAAGGAATAAGAAAAACTTGTCGGGTATGAAAGGTGTTCCATGCGTGAATGATGCCAACAAGAAACATGAGTGCTGAACTTACTGCCAGCATATGCATATGACAATCAACGTGCTATCACCACGAACACACAATAAAACGTTAACGTATATCTAAAAAGAAAACCCTGCAATGTAGAATTCCATGCAATCAAACCAACATGCAAGAGAAAGAAAATAGTCTCATCACCTCTCAAAAGTGGATACAAACAATTAAATACACATCCAAAGATAAACTGAAAATGTAAAAATGTTTCAATGATAATAACCAAAACCGTCAATGCTCAAAACTCAGGAGGAGGAAAAGCTGAAGGAGCGCCATCACCGTCACCATCACGTCACCCCCCAAATATGCCATAGAAATCAAAGGCATTTCCAGAGTACCTATCACCACTGTAGGGAGGCGGTTGAGAACTACTGGTACCTGCATCAGATGGGGCCGCCTGATCGTACTGGAGATAGTAGTGATCAAACGCATTCTGGCTGATGGGATAAATCGACGGTGGCATAAACGGCTGCTGAGGAGGGAACTGCTGGGGAGGTACCTGTAATGGCACAGAAGGAACCTGTGAGGGAGACCCTGAAGCAATCCAACTCTGCATGTAAGGTTGGAAGTACTCCTGCTGATACGCCATTCGGTTAACCTGACTACCGACAAAACGCGACCAATCATCCTGGCGATCCAATTGGTCGTTAATCCCAGTGATCCCATGAAAGATCTCGTCTACACGCTGCCCTAAACCTGAAAAATCAAAAGCATGTGAGCTAGAGGTGGCACCTCTAGTTGGCGCAGAAGCACCAACACCAGTATCCGGCTCCTCATCCATCTCATCCTCATTATCCTCAGCATCCATATCGTCTCCTTCATCCTCCCAGTCTTCATTCTGGCTAACCATACCCATTCGAATCATTGTCGCCCTGTCAAGTACCCCACTGCGACAATAAGCTTGAAAACCCGATAAAAGACCAAATTGATCCGTCTGGACCAAACCCATCCGCCTTGCCAAATGACAAACAAGAAAACCACCGGCTACATGACCCTTGGCTTTACCATGCCCCTTTTCATACAAATATAAAGCCACAGCCCTAGCTAAATTGCAAGAGACCTTCCAAACCATGCAATACAAGAAAAATAGATCAGTGCTAGTAGCATTATTTGAACTACTATGCCTATTGGAAATGGTCTCAGCTATCATTCTCAAAAGCAACTTGTAAACCGGATTCCGAACAGCAGATTGTTTGACATTATAGTGGAATTCTTGGTCACTCAAATTCTCCTCCTCCCAAAACCTAGCTGCAGTCATGGATGCAGGCCATTGAACAATCCCCTTTGTAAAAGCCACCCTCTAAACATCATCCTCACTATAAAAACCTAAATGGACCCCGAACTCTTGGTAGGACATACAATGAATTTGACCTCCTAGATGGAATGTCATAACTGTTTTCTTACAACTTCTCTCGTCCGTATTCAACCTAAACGAACTAAAGAATTCATTGCACAAGTGTCTCCAGATGTTAGTGTTAATGGAGAACAAGGCCCTCCAAGGGGGTGTCAACAATCCGTTCAATTCCTCAACATTTACCCCTAACTCCCCCAGGTTATCGAAATCTAACCTACGATTAGCAATAATAGGCTTACGCCTCACCGCATCTAAAGTAATCTTAGGTTGGTACTTTGCGGGTACCTCCTCGGGAGTACGGATGACGGGGGCTCGAGCTACCAGTTGTCTAGCTCTTGAGGCTGAAGCTTCAGCTGCAGCGGCAACCCTTTGCATGTCACGCTGTCTCTTGGTAGCCATCTACAAAATCAAGCATACTCATATATAAGGCTACAAAACAATGTAATGACTTCCAAGTCTACAAAAACTTAAACCAAAAATTAAATCACAGAAATCATCTAATTAAAATCTTTCTCTAAATAATAGAACAAAAACCTTAATTTCGACAAAATCAATTTAAGTGATTTTTCATACAAATAAACCCACCATCATCATCCTTTCCAATTCTCAAAACTCATATTTGTTAAATAATCACAGAAATTATCACATTAGAGTTCATCCCCTAATTAAAGAAAAATTAAACTCTAATTACGGCAAGATCAATTTAAGCGACCAGCAACAAACATTATCTATGATTCTTAGTTCAACAAACTTTAATCTTCCCCCACACTTAAACTAAATAATGGGGAAGAAACAACTAGCATTATGAAGTTTATAGCTATGGTTTCGAAATCTAACATGAATAACAATAGCCATACCCAACTGATTTGAACCCTTCACACATAATATCTCCAAGAACAATAATCATCTTCAATAATAAAAACGAAAATTAAAAGAAAAGATTGAAGAATCATACCTGAAGAATTTGATGAATGACAAAGATTTTGGAGATTAATAAGAAGACAAAGATTCAAAGCTAGTATACCCTCTTTTGTTTCTTTTCTCTGCTATTCGTGTGTGTGTGTATGTGTGAGAATTAGAATTTTTTAGATTTTCCTGACAGAAATCGGCCTATCTTATCCTGAAGAATCGCGTGTAACGGCCGTTATAGGAGTAACGGGCGTTACAATACAAAGTAAAGACTAACGGCCGTTATAGGAGTAACGGGCGTTACTAATCAAAAGAGGGCTAACGGCCGTTCGGGATCTAACTGGCCGTTACAGGGGAAACTAGGAAACATCCTTCTAACGGCCGTTACCATGGTAACGGGAGTTAGAAAACAACATGGGGTCTAACGGTCGTTATTCAGCTAACGGGCGTGACAAAAGCAGAGCAGACTAACGGTCGTTACTACCCTAACTGGCAGTTACAGGGGAAATCACAAAAACCCCCCTCTAACGGCCGTTAGAGGGGTAACGGGCGTTACACGCGTCCAGCTTAGTCAAAATTTAACGAACATGTGACACTTAACGGACGACAGGACCTGAAGTGACAACTTACTAACGGCACTTCTACTTACCTTTGCACATTACTTACCTCGACGCCCAGGATGACCTTCGGACCTGCAATTCTTGATACAAAAACATTAAAAACTAAAAAATGATTGAAACTAAAGGAAATAAACAAAATCTTTTTGGCTTTTTGGAATTTTCAATTTTTTTTTTTATTGATTTTTCGATTTTAGGAAAGGAAAATGACAAGATAAATAATGAAAAATAAAATGAAACAAACTCGGGTTGCCTCCCGAGAAGCGCTTAATTTATTAACGAGTCCTTAGCTTGACTCGATCACCTGATACTTTCACTTGTTGATGACATAAAAGCCAATTTCGAACACCTCTGCATTTTCTTCATCTTCTTCATGATAATGCTTCAAGCATTGTCCATTTACAATAAAGCTCTCCTCATTGCCATACAACTCCACATATCCAGACGAATAACTTCTCTTCACCACATACGGTCCAATCCATCTCGACTTGAGCTTCGGTGCTTTGATTTTGTACTTTGATTGAAACAAAAGTACCTTATCACCGGCTTTAAATTCCTTCCTCTTGATCTTCTTATCATGCCAAGCTTTTGTACGCTCCTTGTATAGCATGGAGTTGTCATAAGCTTGCAACCTCATTTCATCCAACTCGTGCAACTGCAAGAACCTTTTCTCACCAGCCAAGATTAGATCCATATTACAATTTTGCAAAGCCCAATAGGCTTTGTGTTCAATCTCAATCGGGAGATGACAAGTTTTTCCATAAAGAAGCTTATAAGGAGTAGTACCAATTGGAGTCTTGTAGGCGGTTCGAAACGCCCACAAGGCCTCATCAAGCCTCTTGGCCCAAATTTTTGGGTTATCTTGCACGATCTTTTCAAGGATCCTTTTCAAAGCCCTATTCGTGTTTTCCACTTGGCCGCTTGTTTGAGGGTGATAAGAGGTGGAGAACCTATGGGTGACCCCATACCTCTTTAAAACCTTAGCAAGCTGGTGATTCGCGAAATGGGACCCGCGATCAATAATTAAGGCCTTTGGTACACCAAAACGACTAAACAACTTTTTCAAGAATTTGTATCCTTGGCCACTAGTTCTCTTGCTTACAACCTCATCGCGATCAGAGAACTCCTTGGCCATATCATCCAAAATTTTGTATCCTTCAACCGGGGTGACATTGTTCAAACTACCTCCAAATGCCCCGGCTAATTCCCTTCTAGTTCTCTTTAGCAACCCATCATAGAAGATCTCAACCACTGCTTCCGTGTTCAGATTGTTTCCTGGGCAATTCCTGATCATCTCCTTATATCGTTTCCAGGCATCCACTACATCTTCCCCTGGATCTTGAGTGAATGATCGGATCTTATTCTCCAACTGTCTCTAAGTCCTTATAGAATAGAACTCATCAATGAACCCAACACGAAGCTCATCCCAAGTTGTATACAGATCATCTGGTTGCTCCTTTAACCATGCCTTAGCTCCTCCACATAAAGTGAGTGGAAAAAGCTCAAGCTTCACATTGTCATCTTGGTTCGCGCCATAGTGATAAAACCTACAAATCTTCTCGAACCTTTCCAAATGCCCATATGGATCATTATTCGTCACCCCATCAAACTTCTCCTCCTCCACACTTTTCAAATGACTTCCTTTAAGAGAAAAGTTTACTCCGGTGGTTGGAAGGCGAATAGGAGTGCCCCTGTTTGTGGGGACATTTCTCCTACGGTCACCGTAAAGACGGTTATTGGGGTTTTCCGTCTCTCTATCACCCATTCTCCTGGCTTTGACTGGTTGAGTTGCCTGAGGATTTTCTCTAGGAATCTCGGTTAAATCCTGTTGATCAATTTTATCCCGATTATCTTCTTCCCCTGAACTATCACCAGTTTTGAACAACCCACTACCTTCGGAGAATTTAGGACTTAAGCGCACCTCGGACGTTGAACCTTTCTTTGAGTAATACTGATCCAAATCTACGTCCGGGTGGTCACGGTTTTCGGTGTTTGAATCAATGTTTGCGGTGTTTGAGGGCTCCGTGTGGTTTGATCTAAGTAAGCGTCGTCTGGCTATCCCTGGATTAGACTGAGGACTAAGCAGAGGTCTATCAGAGGCTCTTGTGTTCATCAACTACAAAGCACCTGCATACTCACCACAAGAAATATCGTTAACCGCACCAGAAACTAACAAAATAAAACTAAAACAAGAATAAAATCTATCTATTAAAACAGATAACTTCATCACAACTGACTGCAAGGAAGGATCGAATCACAAAACTAAACAACTACTTAAATTAAGTCCCCGGCAACGGCGCCAAAAACTTGATGTGTATTTTCTAGTCTTAAATTTATGAACACGAAATACCTAGCTACTGACTACTACACACTTGCGGGCAGTGAACCCGTTCGTATGCAATATAGTTGACTTGGTAAACCGAGGTCGAACACAAGGACTTAATAAGCAATTATTACAATAAAATGATTCGGATTTAAAAGGGGGGTTTTGTGACCGAATTGTCACGTTGCAAAGTTAGTGAAGAAAGTCAGTAATCCCGTAGGATTAATCGCAAAAAGTATTTGATTGATGGAATCTTAACACAGATTTAAAAATGAACACCTACTTGGATCAGCTCACATGCCAATCATCGGGTCTAAATATTACTTGCATTTGTTGAACGACTCAAAAAGTAGACAAGATGAACTCCCGTTATACTTGAAACTTTAACTGCTCAAAACATAATTATTGCTCCCGCACTTAATTTCTACTCTAAGTAGTTAAGCATTAAATTCCTGAGTTGATTTTATGATTTAATCTTTTGAAAGCTTTCTCCCGAACTGCTTATTCGCCTAATAAGATCCCTCTATCATAGGCGTTTACACATTCAAAACGAATTTAATTGTCTTTAATCTTTATCGTTGATTTCTCCCGAACTCCAACGATTTTAGGTTAATTATAGACCGATTAACCATTTTATAAATCAATTGACAATGACATAGATTTCTCCCGAACTTCTAATTACAATTATTAATCAATTAATATAAAAGTTGAAAACAATATTTAAATCCAGATAAATGTGGGTTTTCGATTAAACATATAAACCTTGTTCAACATTCACAAGCAACATCAATTCGACCCTATGACATGCTTACTACCCAAGCGGGTGCTAAAGATTTAGCTACTCATATTAAAAACACAAGAACAAACAAATAGAGAAGAAATCATATTATACCAAATGAATGAAGATAATCCGGTAGCAATGATGATTACAATCCAAAGCTGAAAATATGTGAAACCCTAATCACTTGTTAGCTCCCAAGCTTTTCAAACTATGAGAAAACTAATAAAATTATGTTATGAATTCGTCCAAAGTGCAGAACCTTAACTGAACCCATATACCAAATACGCGTGTAACGGCCGTTACTGGGGTAACTGGCCGTTACACTTATACTACATGTCTAACGGGCGTTACTGGCCTAACGGCCGTTACTCGCCAGTTGATTTCTAACGGCCGTTAGTTCTCTAACTGCCAGTTACAGGAGAAACCACATATCGCCTCTATAACGGCCGTTACTACAGTAACGACAGTTATAGCTTCCATATTTCGTTTTCTTTATCTTTCGCTTGATTTCACCCGAATCCTTCTCCCGTTTCTTCCATAACTCATCAAAATCGACCAATTCATTCGTCTAATCAATTTCCAACCTGAAAACACTCAACACAGCTTCAAAGCATCGAAAGTTGGATATAAAACTATACAATGACGAATAATTGGTTCTAAAATCACGTGGGAAATGGTATAAAATATGACACATCAATCTCTATCTATCCAAACCACATCTTTATTTTATTCATTAACTAGATTATTTTCCCGCGTAATACGCGAGATAAACATAATAAGTTTTCAAAAATTATTAGTTATGCATAAAACATGCTGAAATATAATTATATTATTATTTAAAATTTATTGGTATCGAAAATGGCTTGTAAGATATATACATTTTTGTATAATGAGAATGTAATGTTAAATACATCTAATACTGCTAGAGATATTTTCTTTTTAGTATAGTTGGTTTATATTATATATTTGTATAATGACGATAAAAAATTAAATCATAAATAAAACATTTTATTTAGTGTAATGATAAAATTTTAAACCAACTCACTTAGATGGGTTGGCCACCATGACACCATTGAGGGCCTGTTGTCTTGAGGGATGCATGTTCAATTCTTGTCATAGATAACACTGGTAATGGTAGCTAATCATCGATGGAAAAAACTCAGCATTGAGATTTCATAGGTATCAATTCGGTACATGGGATCAAAGGGTTCACATCAATCTACCCTTTTCTTTATATGAAATTTCAAAAAACATATTATCTTGTGATCTTTTTTTTATAAAACAAATTACCCTTCTTCCTTTTTCGACTTTTTATCTTTAAAAAATCCAAACCCTTCACTTCAACTCATTTTCAACCCACATACTACATCTATTTAAAATATCTCTAAAATATTTTTCAAGTCTATCTATTCAAACTATCACTCTCATTTATTCACTAATTTAAATATTTACACCTAATATACATATCATACTATTAATGAAATTATTTACAACATACATTCTTTAACCCTCAAATAACTAAATTACCTCTTTTACATCAATTACTTTACATTAATAATCACACTGTTATCGTCATTATTGCCACTACCACCCTCGTCGCTGCCACCACCGCTGCATTCCGCGGGTACCTCTCTCGTTTATATAAAATCAATTACCCAATTATAAATTTTAAACTACAATATGTATCCATTTAATAAAATAACATATTTATTTTATGTGTTTTGTTTAAATAATTTAACTTCCAATAACAAATTAGATAATGTAATTTTCACATTTATGTGTTTTGTTCGAATAATTTTTCATATTTTATAACTTTTTTTTTCTTTTTCTTGTAATATTTTGTCAAAATTTAAAAAGTAATTGTTCTTGCGTTTAAATTTAAATATGTGTAAGAAATTTAACTAAGTTAATAAGAAATTTAATGGTTGTGGTTAAAAATTAAAACTCATTATGTTTTATTTTTATAATTATATATCAAGTATCTAATCTAATATCTAATATAGTGAAACTGTGAAAGGCATGTTTTTTTCTTTTATTAATAATAAATAGTTATTTATATTAGTTAAATAATAATTAAATAATATAAAAGACTTTAATGTATATAATATAATAATTGCAAATGATTTTGATAACTTAATTAAGTTATATAATACGACCTATGCTTTCTGTAATCTTTTAATTATATTATTATTGTGATGTTATTATTTATTTATGGTATATGATATAATATATTAAGGAAGGTATATTTTGACAAAACACATAATGTATAATTATTATTATTTTTATTGATTAAAGATGAAATAATTAAATTTGATCTAATGGCTCTAAATCAAAGATGAAATTTATCTAAGGGTTCTTATTTGCTTAGGAAAGAATTTAAGACTTTGTTATATATATATATATATTGGTAGATTTAAATATTTCATCTAATATACATATAGTATTCTTATTGAAATTATTTACAACATACATCTCTAACCCTTAAAATAACTACAATACCTTTTTATATCAATTACTTTTACGTTAATAACCACGTTGTTGCCACCACCACCACCCGTCGCCATCACCCTCACTGCATTACCCGGATACCATACTCGTTATTAATTAAATCATTTAATGTTGGCATTTCGGTTAACTAAAATATCCAAAATATTTTAAAGTATGTTTTTGGCATTTTTAAGGACACTAAGCGGAAAACAAAATACATATACATATATTTATATTTCACAGTCTCGTTTATTTTAATCAAGTTTTTAAAATATCAAGATTGTCCCTCAATAATCTACCTCTTTAATAACTCATTTTTTAATCCACCAATATTACCCCTCAACCCTATAAAAGACTATATTGCCCCTCAACAATCTACCTGTTTTAACAACTCACTTTTTAATCTACCAACAATACCCCTCAACCCCATATCAAGCTTTTAGGGCTAACGGATACTCAAAGGACATATATAAGCATACAAATTGGGGTCACCATATGAACCACCATATCAAATGTAACATATGCGTCTCGTTTGATATAGTTGTTAAATCGGGTTTCAAAAGAGAGTTTTGATGTAATTTTCAAAGACCGAAAAAGTTATAATACCTTTTTGTTAATCAATTGTTGTTGATCGTCTTAAATTAACATAGACTTTGTAAATGATAAAAAAAAAAAAAGTGTAGACTGTTCGTATTGACATAGGCATGTAGGGATGTCGCACCCAAAAGGATTAAAAAAAATTAAAAAAGAAAAAAAATTGAGTAAAGAGCTATTATTGGAAAAGGAAAGAAAGAAAGAAACTGCTCAATGCCGCTTTCTGTGGGTTTTGAGCCCCAATATCTCGACAGTGTATGGGGGAAGGTAAGATTTTTCTGCGAGTTTTGAGCTCCAATACCTCGACGGTGTATGAGAGAGGTTAAAATATAGGTAGACCTTATCTCTATCCAAATAGAGAGACTTCTTCTATTTTCAGCCTTAATGGTAGTAAGGTCTTCTAACCTTTGCATGGGCTAAGAATCGAACTATAACTTCTATTTAGAGACGAGAGCGTTTATCACTAATTCAAAATTAAAAAGATAAAAAAAGGAAAAAAAAACAGGAAAAAAAGAGCTATTGTCGGGAGTGTTAGCAAAATAGCATCTAAAAAAAAAGCCCACTAACAAATTTTTCTGGCCCCCTAGGTGTTGGTAGGCTGGTAGCTACTAACTCCACTTGCTTTATCCAGTCGTTTTTGCTCCGCCGTGCACCACCATCGCCCACCCTTATCCCCTTTTCCACCACCATGGCATCCATATCTCCACCACCAACTTTCCCATTTTCCGATCACAAGCTCACTTTCACAGCAACCCCTATCCACTCTTCATTCAATTTGTCGACTACAAATACATTATTCTCCAAAACTTTCAACCCCCCAATAATAAATAATATTATCTGCAGATGCCAAAATAATAATAACAATAATAATAATATTAATAATAATAAAAAGGATGATGAAGACCCTAATAATAATAATGGATGGGATTATTTGTTGAAAGAAAATGTTGATAATGTTGTTAAATGGTTTAATCAGTTTATATCTACTGATAAATATAGTGAAAATGCTTTCGAAAAAGGCGAATATTCGAATAACGATAAGGATAGTGGTGATGAGGAAGTTAAGGAAGATTGGAATTGGGAAAGATGGACCAAACATTTCAATGAGATTGATGAACAAGAACGAATTGTTTCTATTCTTAAGGTATATATATAATTCATATTTTTGTGTTTTTATTTTTTATTTTTGAAGAAATGTATATGGGCATATACAAAACATGTAAAGTATATGACTAAAAATGCCCAACATGTTAAGCATACAAGTATAACAAGCATACACACATACATGCATAATTGCATATATAAACATTTTATATAGTTAAGTAAGATTATACGAATATGTATTGGGGAAACTATACTGCTATGCTAGAAGTGATTTAGTATATCAAAAACTCGATGTGAAACTAGTGTCTACTCAAGGGATCCTAGGTCTCCTAATCTGCATGGAAACTACCCCTTAAGGTGAATGTCCATCCTATTCGTCTGTCCTATAAGTATATCAGGGCATAGAACCGAACAAGTATTCATCTATCGTTACCTAAATCTCTTGGGCAACCTATACAAAGCTACCTCAAAAAGGGAAAACAAAGCCCCTAGTAGTCTGTTCATTTATTCTAATGTTAATCATCCAGTCTTCGACTCTTCGGACAGGCAAAGCTCCTTTAGGTCATTCTTTAACTCACAGAATATATACTAACATGTAAGAGCTCTCAATTTTATGGATTTTAAAAGCTCGAGCTCCTTGTGAACTTGCAAAATTTTTGGGAGATTTTGAGAAGTAGTTTAAGCTTATGAAAAATAGCTTTTGAATGATTTTATTTCACATTTTGAGTTTTATTTGTATGACATTTTTCATTTATAAGTTTCAACTATTTTGCGAAACAATACACAATCTGTAGAAACAAAAGCACTAGCTACGAGCTCTTAAATAAGCTATAGCTTTAGCTACTTTCACCTAAATGCGCGTGTAGTTCCAAAGTAGTGTATATCTTCACTGCATGTTTTCGGTTTAATTACTTTCTAAATTATTTGGTTCAAAGGATTTTCCAGAGTGTTAAATCGAGGTTTATGCTCTATTGTTGCCAGTCAAGTGGTCATCGACTCATGGGCATGAAACGCTAGCATGTCTATCTTTTGTATGTTGTTAGCGTGAATTACTCTCTTTCTTTTTTTTTTTTCTGAACCGCAAAAAATAAAATTAAAAAAAAAAAGCCCTTTTTCTGATAACACCGTTTTTGGACATGATTATAACATAATTGAGATAGTTTTGTTCTGGTTTGTGGAACGGAGAGAGTGTCCTTATAGGTATGAAGTAGCCCTGTATTGGCATGAAGGGGCAGCTTATGATGGCCTTTGGCGATTGTCGACTGTTTCTGGTATTGTAAGAGAGGGGAAGAGAGGGTGTCTCGCAGCATGGATGTTAATAGTTGATGAAGTCGAACATTGTGACTAGTAGTGACGAATCTTAAATTAGAGTAAATACTTTATATATATTATAGATAGTAAGCATCTTATTCATGTAGGCTTTTAGTGGTGTGAATATTTCAACATGTATAGATTACTCTCTTTGTGATAGGATTTGTACATCTATTTCATTACAGTCACAACTAAGTCGTGCTGTTGTTAAAGAGGACTATGAAGATGCTGCAAGGATTAAGGTTGCAATTGCAGCAGCTTCAACTAATGACATTGTTGGCAGGGTAATGTCTCAGTTGAAGGTATAATACTGATGTACTTTGTTATAGTTGAAAACGTCACATTTGTAATTAAAGTATCTGTCTTGCTAATAATGTGTTACATGAATCATGGATGCAGAAAGCCATAAAGGAAGAGCGTTACAAAGATGCAGCATTTGTACGAGATTACGCTAATGCAGGTTTGGTGAGTTACTACATTCATTTTTGCCGTTTAATTGATATAATTGTTTTCCTTTTTGTTTGGGTCAGAAATTTTCGTATGCATGTTTCAATTCTTTTATGTATATTGTTATTCTATAGTCCATGTCTATGCTGACAGTAACTATCAGCTGTCTGTCTATGTTGTACTTCCGAACTGCATTTTATGTATTTATGTGCTTTACATGTGATTTACTTGAATACTTGATGTTACTTCTCTTAAAATTTAGGTCGGTTGGTGGGCTGGATTTTCAGATGATAGTAAGGACCCTTATGGTCGGATCATTCGTATAAGTGCAGAGCATGGAAGGTACCTTGCAAGAAGTTATAGTCCCAGGTAGAGTGGCTACTCTATACGCACCTTTATCACCATCTCATCCTAAACCCATTAATTTATAAATACCCTTAGAATAAAATGGTTAGATACTTTATCACTATTGGTTGTATTTCATCATTTTGTGATGCATTTTATAAGTACCATTTTTTGTATCTTCTATTAAAGGCTTGTTTTTTAAATTCTAGGCAGCTTGCCAAGGCTACAGATGGTGCCCCATTGTTTGAGCTATTCATTACAATGGACGAGAAAGGAGATTATAGACAGCAGGTATATTTCTTTATTTGGCTCAGTTAATGTTAAGTTTTGACTTAACTTGCCGTCGGATTGAATTTTCATGATCAGGCTGTATATCTGAAACGGGTTGAGGGTCCTCAAGATTTTCCGATTGCTTCCTCCTTGTCACCAAGTCTTATTACCAAATTGGGTACTGTAGACTCTATAGGTGACAAAGATGATATACTTGCAAAAGATAGTGAAGATGCAGATGGTGATGATTCGGCTGAGGAATTTGGTTTTGAAAACATTTTGAGAGATATGATTCCTGGTGCAAAAGACGTGAAAATTAAGGTGATGAATGTGACATCACCGGAAAAAATAGATAGGGATTTTATATCAAAGGTGGTTGAACAGATCATGGAGGAAGAAGATGTAGATGAGGATGAGGACGATGAAGAAGAAGAGGATGACACCGATGAAGTCAAAGATGAAACTGGTGTAGAACAATATGATATTGATATTGATATCGATACTGATAACACAATAATTGATGGTGAAGTTAACAATCAAATTGCAGTTAAAGTGGTAGTTGGTGGTCTGGTACAAAAAGTATCAAATGAGACATCACATAAAGATTTAATTCGAGTTCCAGCTAAGCTTGAAAAGAAAAATCCTTTGTCATTCACTTTCTCTATAGAAAAAGAAAGGGAACAGCTTTCTTCCAGCAAGGCACAATCTTTGAAGGAAGAAGATGCTAAGGTCCGAGGTAGCCGTAACATAGACAGTGTCATGCTCGATCTTGCCAAGTCTATTGGAAGAGGGAAGATACCCATGAAGGTCAGATTTGGGTACATTATTTTGCTATATAGCGGATGAGTTTATCTTTGGTGAAAATGCGCAGGTGGACAGGTTAAATAATGGATCTAGATGGGTTGAGCTAAATGGTCATATAACTAGTCTGGATCAAAACAGCCCCTATTACTTACTTTATTTGATTCAAAAGGCGAATGACTCCCCAACAAGTCATATGGGTTGGGGCGCTTGTGATAAGTTGCCTTGGATATACGCGGTTCGGGTTGGGCTAATCTGCAAACATTCTTTTGTACAAAACTTTGAATTTTGATAAATAATTGGGTTAAATTTTGATTAGTAAAAATACTTTGCTAGGATAATTATCTAACTTTCTTATAGTAAAATGATGTACAACGTTTTATGCATTCAAACACACTTGGGATGACTTTCTACCCATTTGACCAGTGTGCGCTCTAGTGAAATCTTTTAGCTTAATCCATCTGGCTCTTAGGGTCCTGTAGATTAAGCATAACCCAAATTGACCCGTTTATAGGTAAGTCTGTCAAAGTTCCACCCTTAGTTTGGACTACTCATGTTTGTCAATGCCTTTAAGATATCGTTTGATTTCTCAGGTGCTCAAAGATGTGAACCAGTTGATAAATCTCAGCCTTAGTCAAGCCCAAAACCGTCAGCTATTATCTGGATCTACAACATTCAACCGAATTGAGCTTCCATCAACTCAGGATCCTTTAAATGGTGTTCTAATAGATGACAACTTTTAGCATACTAGTTTTTTCATGCCAACGGTTTTAGCATTATGTTGATATTTTTGCCATGCATTGTGGCAGGACTATATGTCGGAGCACATGGAATTTACATTTCAGAGGTGATTCATTTAAAACGTAAATTTGGGCAGTGGCAAGAGAATGGTAACATGAAAAATCTTGAGTTTTATGAGTATGTAGAAGCTGTAAAGATTACCGGAGATCCTTATGTTCCAGCTGGTCAGGTAAACAGTGAACTTTCTTTCATCTTTTTTGTTTCCTTACGTATTAGAATCATATACACACCATTTTACATCTTGCAGGTTGCATTTCGTGCAAAAATTGGAACTAAATATCAGCTGCCGCATAGAGGCATCATCCCAGAAGAATTTGGAGTGGCAAGTCTAAACTTTTACTCGTATTTTATTTTATGATATGTTGTGAGCTTCTCTGAGATCTGATTGGTATTCAGATTGCTAGATATCGGGGACAAGGGAGGCTTGCAGACCCAGGATTTAAAAATCCTCGTTGGGTCGATGGTGAACTTGTTATTCTAGATGGAAAGGTGTCCATTTTTATTTCCTTGACTTGATTTTCAAATTTTTAGGAGTTCCACTATAATTGTAACTGATGCCATAATTCTTACTTTCTTTTACAGTACATCAACGGAGGTCTTATTGTTGGATTTGTATACTGGGCTCCTGAATCCCATTTCTTAGTTTTCTTTAATCAGTTAAGGCTGAAGGAGTAGCTGACTAGCTGCTATATGTACATGAAGTCTAACGAATCTTTCATATTTGCTGGTTTAGGTTTTATTGGTACTGCTCTTCATCTCTCCCACACATAAAAATTGCATTCGTAGTATATACTCATTAAGAGTTCAGCCGTATTGAACTTCTAGATCTAATTTAACTTTGGTTCTATAACTTTAAATGACTTAAAGATCTTTTTAAAGCCGGAGCCATGTTTGCATTGCTTTAAATTTTTGTCTAGCATTCTCCTTTAGAAGTTAAAGATTACTTCTAATTGTCTTGCAGTCTCAGATGAGTTGTGTTTCCATGGAGTTCTAAGTGTGGAGCGGGAAGTGTATACCCTCTTGCTGTTAAACTGCAATCTTTCATCAATCAGCTGAAGAATGTAATTACGAGCTATTTGAAGTGTTAGTGCATCGGATGCAAGTATAGTAGTCTTCAGGCACACAAAATTTTGGCCAATGGAGATCCGTTGTCTAGAATAAGCTCCATTACAGTATCCCAAATCCAAACTAGTCAGTCATGATAGATCTTATGTAAGTTGTGAATAGAGGAAGTTCAAGTTTTTGTTTATCCTTTACATTTTAGTGCTTTGAAGAATTTGTTTTAAAAGTAGCCCCAAATGCTTGAGTTGATATGATGATCCTGGAGGATTAGTGTTTCCTGGGTAGTAGCAACTCAAGTATACAATATGTGGCATGTGCATTAGTTAATTTTCTCTCTCTATTGATCTATCAGCTGTCTTGTTGCTTACATATTTAGTAATGCGAAACTTTGTTGTGTATGCGCCAGTGTTTGAAATTTTCATAGTCTAATTTTGCTTCTTTTAAGATCTATTTTTAGTAATGTGTAGGTTTTGTAATATCTTCCCATTTCATCTTCCCTAAATGGATAGTTTCAAGGTTCAGCGGTTGAAACATACATCCCAATATCTTGTTGGGCAAAAAAAAGGGCCAGAGTAACTTTTCAATTTCTTGTACACGGCACCAAACTTTACAATACTACGAGATCAGATTAAATCTGTCAATGCTTCATTCAGACTGTAATACAGATTTTACGGCTGTGAATGTGCATTGTTATGATTCAAATTTGTTTGTCAGTTAACTTTTGCTTGGTTGTACACCATCAACTCAGTCCTTAAAGGTAGACATCCTTCTCCCGAACCCTCCAGATTTTATATCATAATGCAAAATCAATGATTTCAATGCAGATAGTTTCTAGGTTTTCATGTATCTTTAAACTCAAAAAGGAAAAGATGCTAGAAAGTAAGTTATAATTATACATGGCAGAGTGGCAGACAGGGTCGAGTGACACTTTCATCTTAGGTAATTCGTAGTTCATAGTTATAGGAGGAACACACATGTAAAGGAACTAGCACACTGTGTTTCCACAGACATGCCGTAACGTACATATCATAAATTACTTTGGTGCACCAAAAGACACGTCCTTTGCTATCTTTGCTCCTCTGCCTTTCGCCATGTAAAGACCCATATGGTGCATTATCTCCTGCCAAATTGTCATTGGTTTGATAAACCAAACTTTGATTAGTAAT
This sequence comes from Erigeron canadensis, assembly GCF_010389155.1. NCBI lineage: Eukaryota > Viridiplantae > Streptophyta > Magnoliopsida > Asterales > Asteraceae > Erigeron > Erigeron canadensis. The sequence goes on from NC_057765.1 coordinate 24,940,878, forward strand.
TAAATCAAATTGCCTTGTATCTAAATCTTATCTCTTATATGTTTTGTAATCAATATTTAGTAGCAGACTACTCGATAATATGAAGTAATAGAGACTGCTTAGGAGTAAAAAACTAACCTGAGGATGAGCTAGGGCATCTTTACTTTCCCTTGCAGCCGATGCTGGGAAGTCAAAGGTGGCACAGCCATGGGAATAGACTACTACATCTTGCAATGGTGCAAGGAAACCACGGTTTCTGGCTGATAGTGTGGAGCACACAAAATCGAGAACGCATATGTCTGTGCATATCCCGGCTACTAACAACTTGAAAAAGAACACATATGTGTAGTTTTAGTTATAGGGGGATGTTTAAGAGTGCTTTCTTTTTTTCCATATATATAATAGTGTGTTTTCAAAACAAGCACTTCCAAGAGTGCTTAATGAAAGTGTTGACTTTATGAAGCTTAGGGAAATACTTACAACTTGAATGTTATTGGATTTCACCCAGTCCACAAAAACATTTGAACCATCTTCTTCAATAGAACCTATATATCCATCATAACAGTCCTTGCGCCTTATAGTTACACTTGGCTCTTTCTCCAGCCACTGTAGATCTGTAGAGAAGGAAAACTATGAGACCAAAGATGGGGTACTAGGACAACTGGACAAGTGGTCCTAAAACTGAGTTTTTTTCAAACCCAGGATTCCGACATGGTCTAACCGGTCTTTTTGATCCAATGTTAGTAGTAGGGGTGTTCATCACCCGGTTTGGTCGCTTTTTGGCAACATTTGGGCTGAATCAGGAAACCTAGTCTGAAGTATTATCATTTATTAAACCAAACCGGACCAGTGGGATTATAAAACCAAGCTGACCAAACTATCCGAATCTGTTTTGGTCCTGCCAGTTTAATGGTTAGAAGCATAATTTTAAACTTAATGATTTTAAGTAATCGCCTTTAATTTAGACAAATACTTTCAAACTTAATGATACATATGAACTATATATAACCTTGTTTAGTAAAATATAAAGGGGAATGAAGATATATCATATATGTGTTTTGTTATAGAAATGAATATGATAACCAACTTGCCAATATGTCTATGTAAAATTTATTTAATCTATATATATAAAGTCGGCCGCTAGGGTTTATATGGCCAATAGTTCCTCTTAAATCGTCGGCCCAACAAGATAAAACAAAGTAGTTTTCAACTTTTCAAACCGGTCATGAAGAACTTATCTAAACAGGCCAACTTGACATGGGTTGGCCCCGTTTGACAGTTTAAACGGTATGATGAACACCCCTAGTTAGTACCAGTATGCAACTGATTTCGGGCATAAGAACACAAACACACACATATATATACATCCATAAACATGCACTTTTATGAGAGGGATGATCAGAAGGTATGGTACCAGGAACCAAGTTGGATTCATCAGAGCCAGCAACACAATGGGCAGGATAAGGGTGCTCAAGTTTTCCAGGTTGATGTGTATCTAAAAATGCAAGAACTGGCCATTTGTTGTCACAGAACATCTTTGACAGCTTCACTGACTCATCAATCATACTCATTATCTGGTTGTTTTGCTCTCTAGGTGCCTTTCATTATTAAAAACACAATCATACAAGCTTTATACTTTGATTGACCATCAGATAATTTTTTTTTGGGTAAAAGGCTTTAAGCACGGTAAATATATTACGCCAAAAAACACCAAAGTACATAGGCAACATATATAGCATACATAACCGACACAACCACTATCATCAGATAATGTTCAGATTAGTGTGTGTGAGATTGTTTTTTCTTGCTTACAAACATACCAAGTTTCCAGCTCCAACAGTGCAGAAGCCATTAATGATGTCAACAAGAACAAGTCCAGTTTTGACATCATTTGGTACGCATATGGATTCTTCCTCTAATGGTATCTCTTTCTTCAAAAGCTCAAGTGTGTGTAGCACCATTTTTGCTTTTTCTTATACTTTTTTGAGCTTCAATAATGGTTTTATATATAAGTAGTTGAGCAAAAGAGAATGGCCTACATCTTTGAAAATTGAGAATACAAGTTTGTTGTTTTGTGGAATTTTGTAACAAATGTAATAGATAAACGACACATAATGATTCTTTTGGAATTTGATAAGTTACAAAGTTCTTGTGGAATTTTGCTACAAATTTTATAGGAAAAGGACATACAAATTTTTAATTTTTTTTTCGTTTTATTTTTTACATATTTTAGTAAGATTAGTCATCAGTTCACATTTGTAAAAATAGGTATCGATTATGATTTTAAACTAGTATAATCAGACAATACGACTTCCTGTCTGTGTCACGTCCATTAAATTAAGAAATACCAATTTCGGTCTTAGCCTATGTGTCGGGTAAGAACGTCGATACAAAAGTGCTTTGGTATTTGAAATCAGAGGTAACACCTCTGGACTATAGGTTGATAATACGTAGAATGTGGCCACTTTTTTTGGCAATTCGAAATTTCGAAATTTAATTAGGTTGTAGAGCCTCTTGTTTCTCGGATGCGAATATGAAGTTTAATCTTTAATATCTTTTGCAATTTCTTTAGTCATTTTTGAGAAACCAAAGATAATTATTGTAATATTATTAGTATCTTTTTTTATTTAAAACAAACAGAAATGATTAACCCTCCAAATTAATCAACTTAAAAATTTTTCTAATTACATAATCATAACATGTGGCATGATTAAGAGATAAAATTAGATAAAAAGATTAGTGGAATCCACGTGTCAAATTTTAAAGATTTTTTTAAATGATTTTTAAGAACATATTTATAAGGATTAATTGTTTTCCTAAAACAAAAGATAAAACCAAAAAAAAAAAAAAAAAAAAGAAAAATATAATAGTAGGGAACCCAATTTGAAGTTACTTTTAGTTCACGATAAAATTCCACCATCACTCAACACAAAAATAAAATGCAATCACCACGACCACCCAAAACCACCATCACATCCACAACAAACAACTTTAATCTCATCATCCCAAAATCCCCACTTCACATCCACCCACAAATCCTCAACCAACATATTAAAAAAACAACATTAACAAGCATGACTTCTATTTTTAGTAAGTTTAAGGTCAATAATAATAATAATTCCAAAACAAACAACAACAATAGTAATTCAACTGAGCTTACTACTTTCAGTGACTTCGCTGGAAAACAAGGAGCTGATGTGGGTGATGATTTATTGGTTTTGTTTACTCATTTAGAATATGCTTTCAAGAAAATTGCAGCTCTAGTTGCTTCTCCTGTTCATTCTAGCCATGGTATAGCCTCCGTTGACGCCGAAAATGTCGGTGCCGGTCGAGATAAGCCTAAGCCACTTGACATTGTTTCTGTATGCGTGCTACTCATTTTTGTCTTTTAATATTCTAATAATTAATATACTTTGAGCATTTTATATGAAAATAGAAGCCAAACAGGCAACAATCTTTTAGAGCGTTTTTGATCATTTACCTACCCCCACCAAGATGTTTACATAGGGAGTTTTTGAGGAAAGAGTAGGCATAACCATCCACATATATATACAATTTGTCTACCATAAGTCTAGAAATTGTAGGGCAAAGCCCTTTGGTTGAAGCATTTTAGTATACCATTAATAGCGTGTGAAAATGTTAATCGAGTTTGAAAATGTATGAAATTATTTATTGTATGTATCTAACTTTGATGATGATAACGTGATTAAGTTTTGTTACATCCAAAGGTAAAAGGAACAGATCAGAATGATGATTTGACGAATATCTGTTACATTTTGTTACATAATAAACCCGTCATTTTGTACATGGAAATAGTTTGATTTGTTAGCTGTAAGAAATTGAAACATGCTTTCACCTTTATTCTTGCAGTCTTGTTTTTACCACATAATGTAACATATTTTAAGAGGTAAGAAGGGTTAAAGTATGTTCATTTTGGAGCAATTAAATGCAACTTAATGATACTTAATACCACAAGGGTAAGTATGAGGAGGTGTCCAGAGGGTAGACAGACTGCGTCTAAAATGACCTACAACTTGTCGCTTGAGTGTGTGGATTTCATTTTGCAGCAATTATTTACCATATAATATAAGATGCTATAAAAAGAATACAAAGAAGATGAATAGTAACAACCTCAATCAATATTTATAGACTAACAACTAGATGCTATGATGTAGAGACTATGAACTCTAATATGGGTCTAAGACTCTAAGCTGACACGGCCTTACTAAAAGTGAAAGTTTGTTACATTCTTACATGTGTCAAAAAATAATGTGATGAAGTATATTGTATTATGGTGCAATTAAACTTAATTTGAATATTTGTATGTTCCCAGAATGAGATCATCTTGTCTTGTTTGAGAAATTCTGGAAAAGTTGCTATTATGGCATCAGAAGAAGATGATGCCCCAGTTTGGATAACTGATAATGCGCCATTTGTGGTAGTTACGGATCCTTTAGATGGTTCCCGTAATATTGATGCTTCTATACCTACTGGAACCATTTTTGGGGTTTATAAGCGGTTAATAGAACTTGATAGTCTTCCAGTGGAAGAGAAGGCGATGCTAAATTCGTTACAAAGTGGCAGTAGGCTTGTTGCTGCAGGTTATGTTCTTTATTCTTCAGCAACCATAATGTGCATCAGCTTTGGTTCTGGTGCACACGCGTTCACTCTTGATCATACGACAGGAGATTTTGTTCTCACTCATCCAGACATCAAAATTCCTCCTCGAGGTAATTCACTTTGTCCCTAAGTTAACGCAACTATTAATAGCTTATGGCTATTCCAATTTGTGTTTTCTTGGTACCAAAGCAAATGAAAGAGATATATATACCACTTTATTAAGGATAAATTGAGAAAGGTGAATTATCATATCACAACTCCTTTTTAATTTGTCGTGTAATTTTAGCCTTATATTACTTAGTCAGAGATCTAAAGACTTGGAGACCTGTGATCGACTCTTGATTCCTCATGGTTTCGGGCATTTACCGCTTGAGCGTGTGGGCATATGTGTTATCACTCCTGTTGTGCCAGAGTGCACGGGTTCCAACTTCCAGCATACCGCCCACCTTGCCACCTTGGATGTCACTGTTGGGGTTTGAATCATTAACATCTAACACTTGCCGTTCTAAAAAAATAATAAAAATAAAATAAAAATGTCAGCCCTAATATGTTAAGCTGCATTTAGTATTGGTTATGTTCTTTTTCTGAGGTTCCCGTCATTCACATTGAGAATGATGGTTTAAGGCGGTGTCATTCACTTCATGTGAAAAGAAACAGACTTAAAACCGACAATACAGGGTTCGGTGAATTTTTGAAAGTGAAATTGCAAAGGTCAATCTAGATTAAGTTTGATTCAAAACTGTTCTAACAGGCCAGATTAAAAAAATGAACTACAATTGGAACGCCTCCAGCTCCAAGAGTCACCAAAGATTATTGTCGGGTTTTTGTAATTATATTAAAAGAATCACTATTTCTTAAAAACTCAGATAACTGCACAACTGAGTTTTTGTAAGTGAACCCGACCCGTTCCGTTTTGACTTAGTCTGTAGACTTTACCCTATTCGACTTGCACCTGCTTTGAACAATTATCCAAACCATCTGCCTTGCCACCTTTATATGAGATGTGGAATAGCTTTGAATGAATGAATTCAATAGTTATGTTCATCTAATTGAAAGTTTGTGTTTTCTTGTATCAGGCCAAATCTATTCAGTAAACGATGCTCGATATTTTGACTGGCCAGAGGGTCTAAGGCGATATATTGACACTATCAGACAAGGTAAAGGCAAGTTCCCTAAAAAGTACTCTGCCCGATATATTTGCTCATTAGTTGCCGATTTTCATAGAACTTTGATGTATGGGGGAGTGGCAATGAATCCTAGAGATCATCTTCGACTTGTCTATGAGGCAAACCCTTTGAGTTTTCTAGCAGAACAAGCCGGCGGAAAGGGGTCTGATGGTAAGAACCGAATTCTTTCACTTCAGCCTGTTAAGTTGCATCAAAGACTTCCATTGTTCTTGGGAAGCCCAGATGATATTGATGAGTTGGAAAGTTATGGTGATGTTCAACAAACAGTAAATCCCGGTTATGATGTATGATACAGCACGTTTATATTCTCATGTATATATAGCAAAACTGTTTTCACGACTCTCGACTATAAATAACAAATTTCTCTTAGACAATGTTCTTCGGTTTTTGTAAGGAAAGAAAAGAAAAGAATCCAAATGTTTATGCTTTTTTTTTGTTGGTAAATTTGATTTGTTTTTCTTTCTATAATGGTAAGTCTTGTTATAGTGCTTTTGGTTCGCAGATTCCGATGGAATTTGATGGAATTGGAATTGAATTTCATTCCTTAGTGCGTTTAGTTGATAAAAGAATATCATTTCGTTGGAATGTGAACATTCCCTCATTTGATGGAATTTATATTCCATGGGGATGGGGGAAGGAATCTTATTTCGTCCCTCACTTAAATCTTTTAAAAATAAAAAACATTCCGTTAAATTTCATTCCATCAGATTTCAATTCCTTCAATAGATTCCATTTCTTCAAAAAATATTCTATGACCTAAACGTGCAGTTTCTGGTATGATGTAATATTTTTGGATCATGTTTAGGCCAAGTAACGATGAACATCAAATCATATACTACAACAATAATAAATCTCAAAAATGTAGGCTCTATCCATCATCAACAACAAATCAAAAAAATCATCAGATCGACTCCACTTCACCATTGCTAAATTACCTGTTGGATTCGAAAACTTTTGGTCAAGGTTTGTTGCAAGATCAAATTTTGAGTCGATTAGTGGTAGTTTCAAGTCTTAATTCGAAGAAAACAACAAAGTTATCGCGATTTTAATTTTTCCAGCGAATCGCCATTTTTTCCGGCGAGTGTTGGATTCGAAAACTTTTGGTCAGGGTTTGTGCGGGATCAATTTTTGAGTCAATTGGTGGTAGTTTCAAGTCTTAATTCGAAGAAATAATAAAGTTATCGCGATTTTAATTTTTCTGACGATTTTAGTGAGAATTATGATGATGATGATGATGATAGTATGATATGATATAGATACAGATACATTACATATAACTGGATGGAAACCTTTTGTAGCCGAAAAAAACAATCGACTCAACAATCGCGATCAATTTTTGAGTCGATTGGTGGTAGTTTCAAGTCTTAATTCGAAAAAATAATAAAGTTATCGCGATTGTTGAGTCGATTGTTTTTTCCGGCTTACATTACATAACTCAAAAAATAAAGTTGGTTACACTAGATAGTAAGTCGAGTAGATGAATACATTACATAGCCTTTTGGTCATAGTTGGTTACAATCCCATGTCTTTATCTCTACATTTTATCTTAAAACAAAATAACACATAATGTCATATCGGCAATTTGTAAACTTTTATTTGTAATTATTTTTAACAGAATTTTATTTCATTTCAATTATTAAATTACACGAATATTTGCGATGAACCCGTAACTCTTGAAAAACCATCTAAACCTATCCTTAAAAAATTGTGATACTCGAATTTATATGGATCTTTTAAATGTTAAAGGCCTTATTAATAAGTTAAATAATGATTACACTCTAACTTTAGAGATAAGGGAGTGAAAACGGAAGGAATGAGGTACGTCAATGAACACCATTCTGTATGCGAGGCACGCAAGGGACGAGACTAATATGGTGAAAGTCATGCCTTTAATACGCATATCTTTCAGACCTTTTGTGACTTTTGTTCTATCCTCATTAAAAGTTGGTTTGAATTGTCGTTTTCAAACAATTTGAAGATAAAAAACATTGTATCATTTATTTATTTTTTTCTAAATTAAGTTGCTTTGAACAGATAAAAAAAACCCGACATCATTATAAAGTAAAATAATAGTTGAAGTAATATCGATTCTCTTTTTCATTTTCGTACAAAATAAACACAACAAAAATACAAATGGTTTTTCACTTTCAAAACTCAACCATTTGTTTACCCTATGAATTCAAGAAAACAAACCCGCTACTCAACCCAACGTAAAACGCACGGTTTGACAACAACACAACTAAGAGCGCGATTTGACATCCATGCAACCAAATTACCTTGGTGGCCGTGGAAACACCCTAAACACGGTTTAGACCATAGATATGGATTTTTGGACACCTGAATTTTCATAATATTATTCTAACCAACAATAAGAAGTTTTTGCAAAATAATTAAACCATCAATAAAGCGGTTTTATTGGCCTTCTCGATATGGACACAAATATGGAAAACATGATTTAACGCATTAACTATCATGGTATCCCAAATTAACATGTTTTCCTAAACAATAAAACATTTAAAATCATACGATTTAGCTTATTTTGTTAACCTTTAATCTTTTTTGATTATTAAGTTTGTTGCCAATTCACGTAAAGTAAAAAAATGTAGGATGACAGACACTATTAATTCTCTTGTTCTTCAAAAACCATATAAAGCTTTGTGGTGTTTATTATAAGGGGAAATTGAAGGTGGAGTTGTCTCACATTTAAGTTGGGTGAAAAATATCTCAAATTTTGTATTGGAGTTAATTGCAAGATTGGTCCCTGTGGTTTGTACATTTTAGCAAAGGGGTCTCTTTTTGAGAATCGTTGTAATGGGGGTCTCTATTTTGAGAATTTTTTGCAAAATTGGTCAATTTTGACGGATCCGTTAAAGGGGGCCGTCAAGTGTGCACGTGTGGGGGTATTTATGTACTTTCCACCCCACAGGGACCCCTATTGCTAAAATGGAAAAACCACAGGGACCAATCTTGTAACTTTTTTTAAAATCCATTACTAAATAATACCTTTTAATTTTTTCATAAAAGCAAAATTCTTATTAAATAACTAAATATAATTTTTAACACTTTTTAACTTTTCATGATTATTTATTGTTTAAAAAACTAAAAACATATTACCACTAAAAATTCTAAAACTTATAAATACTTCAATTTATGATTAAACTCCAATTCACATAATAATGTATATTTACTTTCTAAGAATATATCAAAGATTTTGTTTTTTAAGGCAAATATCAAATTACTAGTTTGCTTTTTCTTATATTTGTAAATTAGAATTTATAAGTTTTTTATTTGCATTTATTTAATAGTATATCTTTTATTCCAAAAAAATGTTTTTAACTTCTTCTGTGTTTAACACGAGGATAGATAATTAAAATACCAAATATGACATTTATATTATTTGAACAGAGTTAGTAATTGTATGTTACAACCTCTTGAATTAAGTTAATTATTAATTATATTAATAGTTGTAGAAAAAGTTTTATAAACTTACAATTTTTTAAAGTCTATTACTAAATAATACGTTTTAACTTTTTAAAAAGTTTTATATAAACTTACAATTTTTAAAAATCCATCACTAAATAATACGTTTTAACTTTTTAAAAAGTTTTATAAACTTACAATTTTTAAAAATCCATCACTAAATAATACGTTTTAACTTTTTAAAAATTTTTATAAGCTTACAACTTTTAAAAATCTATCACTAAATAATACCTTTTAACTTTTTAAAAAGTTTTATAAACTTTTAATTTTTTTAAAAATTCATCACTAAATAATACCTTTTAACTTTTTAAAAAGTTTTAGAAACTTTCAATTTTTAAAAATCCATCACTAAATAATACCCTTTAATTTTTAATGGTAATATGTTTTTAGTTTTTTAACAACAAATAATCATGAAAAGTTTAAAAGTGTTAAAAATAATACCTCCATTGCAACGATTCTCGAAAAGGGACCCGCCTTGCTAAAGTGTACAAACCACAGGGACCAATCTTGCAATTATTATTCCATAAATTTAACGGGGCTCATCATTTATTAATTATATAAAAAATATTAAAATATATTATATGAGGGGTTTTTTCACTTAAGTTAGGTGTGTGACAAACTCACACTCATTTTTCCCTTATTATAATGCACAACTAACATTATAATTCAACAATTACGAGTAATATTTTACCATTAAAGAAAAAGGTCGTGCTAAATACAACTTTAAAGTTATAATTAATGTGCATAAATACTTATAAATTTATTTTAAAACTTAAAGGTGAGCTTTTCATATAAAATACTATGAGTATACGAATTCTTCATACAAGTTACTCAAAATTTTTAACATTATATTTAACCGTTTTATCTCTATTCCCTAATAAAGCAAATCCCCCCTATTAAATATTTCTGTCTTTGAAATACCTTATTTGCCTTTAGGCTTTTTTGTTTTTTTTCTTTACGTAAATACCAAAAATCCCTAATAAAGCAGACTGACTTCTCCACTACTGTCGTTGCATTGCACGGATACCATGTTCGTTCGTTTATAGAAAAAAGTAATAACCAAACAAACCTTTGAATATAAAAAGTTGTAAATGAAGAAAAGTGATAGGTAGTTGACTCCTTTCCTTCCTTTCCTTTTGACTAACCCCACTTTCACCGCCACCCCCAACACACAGAGACATGAACGACGCTCCGTTCACCTCCCTTCCAATTTACACCGCCGCCATCACCACCACCTCCCCATCTCCTCCGCCACCACCCACCACCACCACCTCCACACCCCACATTCCAAAACCCACTTGTTTCCGAATTTTATGCCACTCTTCTCGCGCTGGCGGCATCATTGGCAAATCCGGTTCCATCATAAAACATCTCCAAACTGCCACGTCATCCAAGATTCGTCTTCTTGAGTCAAACCCATCTTCCGAATTTCGTGTTATTTCGATTTCGGCTGATTCCACTCTCACCAAAACAATGTCGTTTTGTAATGGGTATGAAAATAGTTATAATAATAATAATAATAATAATGATAATAGTAATGATGATATATATATGAATGTAAGTATTTCGAATGCACAAGAGGGTTTAGTTAGGGTTTATGAAAGGATATTAAATGTAGCTGCTGATGAGAATGATGATGATTATGAAACAAATGAGAATGTTGATGATAATTGTGTTGTTTCGTGTCGGTTACTTGCGGATACGAATAATGTCGGGTTTTTGATTGGGAAGAGTGGGAAAGGGATTGAGAAGATTAGGAAGGAGGCTAATTGTAAGATTAGGATTTTTAGTCAAGGAAGATTGCCTTCTTGTGCTTTGCCTAATGATGAATTGATTGAGGTTTGTGTTACTTGCTTTTACTTACTAGGTTTGTGTTTATGTTTATGTTTATTTTTTTGGAACAACGATTTAGTAGTTAGCATTCGAGACAATGATATCCAATTGGGGAGCTCGAACTATGCATGCCTGGGATGAAAACAGGATTCTCGAAAACCCCCTTGAAAACATGATACTCCTACAAATGTAGGAAGTTGACATTCGAACCTGGTGGATTTTCCCAAGGTCTAAAACCTTAACAATGGGTATGTACATTGTCTGATGCTGGTCCTTGATAAATGTTGGTTAGGTTGAAAGAACCACAGGGTGGTCAGGGTCCGGCGGATATATATGAATTGAATAGAATACGGATATGGATGTGAATGAAGAATCATGGATCACTTTTTGAACACTCGATATGATTTATCATATACGTAGATACACACACACATATACATACATAAATTAAAATTTGAAACTAAATATGTGTTGGAGGGTAGGTGGGAATTGTAGTGTATGCAGATTTGTGGTTTTTAATGATGCAAGTTGGTATTTGGAAATTTCAAAAAAGATGGTATTATCTTTTTCTTTCAACAAAGTTTTGACCATTTAAAAACTTTTAGTGTTCTTTTAAAAAAAAAGGTTTAGTGTTCTATTGTTTAAGATTAACTTTGACCAGTTCAAAATATAGAGAAGGAAAAAATGACAACCCTTGTGTGGCCTTTCTGGAGAGCTGTACTTGTCGTGACTTCGAGTGATGGCTGATCTGGACCTTGTGGATTTTTCTGCTAAGAACAACAAATTTGAATACCCACATGTTAAATCTGAGTTATTTTTTGTAATCTGTAGTTGGGTTTAGTGATGGTCGTGAATTTTCTGCTTGTGGCAGATTGAGGGTGACATTCTTGCGGTTAAAAAGGCACTTATCGCCATTTCTGGTCGTCTTCAAGAGTGCCCCCTTTCTGAAAAAGAAACAACGGTGTTGGATAGACCTAACAACAGGTTCAATCGTGAACACACTTTACCAAATGGGTACAACCGGAAACCTGCATTGTCAAATGGGTACAACCGGAAACCTGCATCGTCAAATGGGTACAACCTTGAACCTGGTTTACGAAATGGGTACAACCATGAACCTGCATTGGAAAATGGGTATCGTCAAGAAGCTGCTTTACGAAATGGGTACAATTATGAACATGCTTTAACAAATGGGCACATGGATTTAGCTCAAGCAAGAACGTCAAATGAAGAACCTGCACCTAGGAACTCTTCTAGTTATGCTTTAGGAACTAAGCGTTTTGGATCTTTAAAGGCTGAAGCATTTCCTTCAGTGGACTTTAGACATTCTCAGGATCTGCATGAAATAGTTTTCAGGATCCTTTGTTCTAGTGATAGGGTAGGCGGAGTAATAGGAAACTCAGGGACAATTGTGCGAGCACTAGAAAATGAATCAGGTGCTCGCATAAGGATTTCACCTCCAGCAGAATATCATTATGAGGAACGATTAATCACCATAACTGCAATGGAGGTTTGTTAGTTGTATTTTACACCTTATATGTTTATATATAATATTTTTCTTATAAAATAATCTGTTAATTTGGTCATTGTGTTTTTGTAGAGCTCAGAGTCACGAAACTCCCCTGCACAGAATGGTGTCATTCTTGTTTTCAATAGGTCTGTGGAGGCTGGCTATGAGAAGGGGTTAGATTTACCATCATCAGGAACACATATCACTGCTAAACTTGTGATTCCAGCCAACCATATGGGTTGTCTGCTGGGCAAACGCGGTTCCATAATTGCGGATATGAGAAAGGTAACTGGTGCATATATTAAAATAGTTGGTGGTGAAGAAGGCCCGAGATTTGTTCCTGAGACTGATCAAATAGTTTTGGTGAGATCTTTATGTTTCTTATATCATTCAATGTATCTCAAGAGTTTTCTAAGTTTATTTTGCTTTTAATCTGAATTAATCAAATTTTTCGGCTGATTAGATTACAGGAGAGTTAACCAATGTACGAGATGCTTTATACAGTGTCACTCGCAGGCTGAGAAACTTTATTTTCTTCTGTAAAAAGTCAAGTGGCCCTAATATCAGTGGTGCTTATGGACATGGAAGCGGTCAACCGCCTTTCAGAATGCATCCTTCCATTGCCACTGATCAATTTAATCAGCATACAAGTTTGATGCAGAGTATGGATAATCTTACGCTCAGTAATGTAGATCATCCTTCATCATCCAGGCCACCGCAACCTCGAGTAACAATTTATTTTTATTTTTATTTTTGTATGGTATGTTTTATTTTATGCTTTTGTGGTCATACTATGTATTGTTTCCAGGCAGGAGATAGAAATCCGATGGATGGACATGATGTTGACAGAGGATCTACTTCTTATAAAGGTGGCATTGAACTTGGAAGGTTTGAATCATACACCATCTCTATGTTTATAGATACGGGTTTTAGTTTAAGCACACCAACGTTTGTTGTATTAGCCTATTAAAAATCATTATAATAATTTTTTTTTGCAGAGGAAATAGATCTGCTATTGTAACAAATACGACTGTGGAAATTATGATTCCAGAAAATGATATCGGGTTGATTTATGGAGAGAATGGAAGCAATCTGACTCGTCTAAGACAGGTAACTAAATTTGTTTGTCTGCACTTCAAATATTAACCTGATCATGTAAAATCATCCTTGACTGAATATATATCTTTTTTGAAGAAGAAGAGAGGGGGCTATTGCCTAATTCATATAAACATGGTCCTTTACTAGGGGGTGTTTGCATTTGTGTCTTGAAAGTGATTTTCTGATATTAAAAATCAGAATAACTTGACTTAATCAATTTTAATACTATGGGGGTTGTGAAAGGCCGTGTCTGGATGTGCTTTTATTCTTTAGTGTCGTAATAGTTAGATAGACACGTTTGAGCGTTTGGCAAATTCTAATTATTTAAGGATTTTGTGTATCAAATGACCAAAATAAACTTTGTTGTGGAACAAGAGGAGACATTATATAAGATGGGTGAAAAAGTCTTGTTTTATTTCGCTCTTAGATAATTGGGTTTACTTTTTATTAGAACCAAGGCCCGTAAAAGAAAACCAAACAGCTTTGGCCAAACCCAAACCATAAGCCCATTACTGGGCCTGCCCAAAACTATAAGCCCATTGCTGGTGAGGCCCAAAACCATTAGCCCGTTACAATTCTTTACACACAAAGCGTAAGCCCGTTGCTGGCCAGTCCCAAAACCATAAGCCCGTTACTATTCTTTGCATGCAAATCAAGACCTTTTTTGTAACATATATATATATACATACTAATAATCAAATATTGAAAAACATGATAATATTTTCAGAAGTTAAAAATCAGACTACAACGACTTCAAATATCTATTACCATATAATTAATCCACAACGTAAATATAAACAACCCTTTATTGATTAACAAGTTTTGATTCCATTATGTAGACTTTGATTGGTAGATGTTAGACGTGCCTTTAAGAAAATACAATAGGATGCTTTAGCTGTCCTACAAGGTCTTATTCAACACGGCATAATGAAAGTTAATTCCAGTTTACACCGTTCGTAATATCTAATTTCTTCTAATATATTTGGGACAAGTTAAAAGTGATACTATAACTTGTTCAACTGTTGAAAGTCAAAGGTAGTCTATTTTGTCACTTCATTAAGAGTCATCTGGGAGCATTTTATTTTAAGATATTCTGGTGCTGGACGCTGGTATACCGTCTAATATCGTCCAAAATTTCACTTTTGTGTTGTATGAAACCAGATTTCCGGTGCAAAGGTTGAAATACATGAAGCCGGCTCAGGATTGAACAACCAGATCATTGTCATATCTGGCACCCCTGATGAAACCCAGTCTGCTCAAACCCTCCTTCAAGCATTCATACTTGCTGACCAACAGTGATGAAGAACTTGACAAGCTTTCCGGGTAGCTGAATATCTAATCTAGTTTATAGATATGAGTTATAGCGAATGACCTTTCAGGAAAGAGAAAAGCAAAACAAGATTTTTTAGCTTGAGTGCAAGTAATACTTTGAAGGTCATGTGTTCACTAACTATTTTTCCTTTTTGTGGATTTTATAAGTAGCTACTTTCCGGATGAAAATATGGAAAGGTTTAACCTGATGCGCAACTTGATCTGTTTTCAAGCCAGATCATGAGGAACATATAGTTTTATAAATACTATGATATCGAGTAGCTAAAAATGACACTTCAGTTGTTTTGATCATTTAAGCAAAATATCGAACGCCGGATGAGTAGAAATGGCAAAATCAACCTTTAAAGTTATTCATTTTATGTTTTATTGCTGAAAACCGTTATTGTAATTCTCATTTTTTCTGTCCCATATGGCATATATGTTTGTGATCCTTGTTATTGTTTCGTACAAAGTTATTTTGACTTATTTTTATTAAATAGTTTATCCTGATGGTTTGTTTCTTGTTAGTTGTTTAGATAGGTGGTGCTTAACTCATCTTCATAATCTTTTTGGAAAGAAAGATGACATTACATACTTGAAATTCTTCTGACTTTTTTGAGAGTTTTCATTATATATTCGTATAACGGAAAGTAAACTAGATCTGCTTGATCCGGTATATAAAGAAAGCTTTAGAAAGAGTTCTTCATCCAATTTCTTTATACAGATCATAATTATAGCATCACAAGGTATCCTAACGATAAGGTCTAACTAGTTATACAATTTTGAAATCACCGTAGGTACATTAGAAGTGACTCTAGGATGTTTGGATACAAAGGAAGAGTTTTGGTCAAATACGTTTTAATGACCTAGCATTAAAAATCGACATGAAAATCAAAGTGCTTAGATTTGAGTTTAAACAGTTTTGTTAACCTTAGAATGATGTTATAAGACTTCCCTTGAAGTTACAAGTCGATTGAATATGGAACGAAGCGGGAACCGAAAAGTATCTGTGAGGACAGTGGAGCACGACTTTTGTGCAGAACAAAGGCCGTGCTCCCAGTGCCGTGCATAAACCCTAAATTTCAAACTAAAAACTCATCTTGACCTAACAATCGACTAGGAGAAGCTTCAAGACTCAAACTTAAACATAAATGAACATAACCCACATCACAAACTCGATGGATAACACCAAATCTTGCTCAAATTGATCCTTAACCCATTTCAACCCTAATGGAACCCTAGTTTGACCAAACTCGTTTTTGACTTGATTCTTGACCCAAAAACACTTGAATATGACTAGAAACATGATTATAAACATGAAATGGTGAATATGAGATAGTTTTAACTAACCAAATCTTCCACCAAAGTGTCAAACCCGAAAATGACCCGAATGAGAAGTTTCCTTGCACTTTGAGAACCCAACTTTTGATATATTGTTAAGATGATGATAAAGATGAAAAACCCTAACACAATCTAACTTGAAACATTCAATAAGGTGTATTAAACTTAGTGTGAGAGAGTTGAAGGAAAAGTGTGTTAGATCCAGATCTACTGGACTTACTCCTGACGAGAAGACTGGAGTCCTCTGAATATTTGTCCAGAAATTATGAGAAGACCAGTGAACCATTTACTTGTACAGGAATATGGATTCCACCAGATTGGTTCACTGGACTTCACTCCAGTCAAGATCTATCCACCGAAGACATTCTCACTAAAGTCGAAGACTGAAGTCTGAAGACAGAAGACTGACAAATGGCGGAGCCTACTGTTAGTCTTACCAGATCTCCTGACTGGAGTCCTTGGTAGTGTTCTAGACCTTACAAGTCTGAACACTGATTACGAGGAATTGACTTATTTGCCTTTGCACGCTTTTATCCGAAGAATCCATTTGTCTTTTGTTAAAAGTTCTTACACGCGTGTAAAGGTGATTGGTTAAAGTGTTACAAGTCACATCATATTGACTTTATTCATGCACTTTAACCAATGCTTTTAAGGAATAAGTATTATATTCCTTAAATGCATGAAACCTTATTTGTACGGCAAAAAGAATTAAATGTTAATTCTTTTTGCTTATAAATACCAAGTCATTTCCCTCGTCCAAATCACTTTTGCAATATGGTGTGTTTGCCTAAATACTCTCGATATTAACAGTTATACTTCACAACTTTAGATATTTCGTTCAAGGAGTTTATTTAGCAAATATAGATCACTTGTAATTCATAAGGTTGTTTAGATACTTACTTTGTAATATCTTGATTCCGCAAAAACCTTGTATTTTATTTAACATCAACAAATAAAATACAATTGAAAATTACATTTGTGTTCCACCTTTTACTTACTTGTTTACTTATTTATTGCTTAAGTTTTTATTGCTTTATTTATATTCTTGCACTTATATTATAAGCAATACTATTCCAATCTAGTGCATATTTGACCTTGTTATTCTACACTTGTGGGTTAAACCATCGAGTGAGGGACTTCACAATTGGTATCAGAGCCAAAGGCTAATATACTTGCCTAGATATGCTTTTCTTGATGGCCAACCCAGATAATACACAAGGAAACCCTTTAAATGTTGAACCTCCTGCTATTTTTAATGAAACTAATAACAATAATCCACCACCACCTCTACCAACTCCTACTTCCCCATACGTGCATGTGCACTACTCAAACACTCCTATTCCCAAATTCAGTGGGAATGGTGACGAACTTGGGACGTGGAAAGCTAAGATGATTTTACATGTTAGTGGAATTGAGAGGAATATGATAAAAATTTTAAATGAAGGACCCTATATTCCTAAAAGCCCTCCGAATCCACTTCTTGACCCTCTTGGAGCAAGATCTGGAAGGGAAAAGAGAGAGGAACATTAGTCTAAAGAGGATAAAAGACTTGTTAATATTGATACTATTTTGAAAAATATGATCCTCGGTGCCGTTCCCGAATCTCTTATTCCCACATTAGTTCTTTATCCTAGTGCTAAAAGCATGTGTGATGAACTAGTGAACCAGTTTGAAGGTGGTGATGACACTATTGTTACCAGGAAAGTCTCCCTGAACACGAAATATGAGTCATTTTTTGCTCTACCCAATGAATCTCTAACCGGTACTTACACCAGATTTATGAGCATCATAAACCAGTTAAGAGGACTGGGAGTATAAAAAGACAAGGATATACTTTTCAAGAAATTTTATGATATTCTTCTTTCAAAATGGTCTCATATGATCGTGGTCTTGAGACAAGGCAAAACCTTGCATTCCCATACTTTGTCAACATTGTATGGAGCCTTCAGATTCACTGAAGAAAATCAAGCCTAGAGAATTGAGGCTGAAAAGATGCTTTAAATCATGCTTCCAGTAGTTCCCCTGTGGTTAGTCATACTGAACCACCCTGTATGGCATTAATGTCTTCTGAGAATGTATTTTCGATGAAGAAGATGATGTCTGAATTAATGAAATCTGGAGTCACTAATAATATTTCTCATGACTGTGACGAAACTGATAGTGATGATCATCAAAAATATACAGATCTATATGCTTTTACATTTGAAACATGTTGGAATTGTCCATTTTGTAATTCGGGCTCAAACGGGCCAATGACTCAAACTTGGACACAACATAACCCTAATTTATACAAACTACTTCCAATGTATTCTAGTAGACTTACAAACATGCAAGCAACTTTATGCAAGTAATTATACAAACTCAGAGACACGTAAAGCCAACAACCTTCCTCTGCTCACTGATGAGATAAGTAAATTTATCAATATACGGAACCGCAAGCAACTTTGGCATCAGACGGTTACGAAAAGCATATATTTCTCTAACTCCCTTTGAATTTCCTCAAACTATACACCCAACCAAACACTGTAATTCCCATAGAATATGTAAATGGCTAATAATTCGATTTTACGTTATCAGCTTCCAACTTTTCTCAGGCAAGTTGCAAAAACATTATAGGTGACCAACTTTCAAACAATTGATTTTAGGTAATCATCCAGTAACAGAACCTGCCATGTAGGTAATTTTGGTTAATATAGATTCTAATTACATCAAATCAAACGAATCTTAACTTCATAGTCACACATTTCACCTTATGGAAATATAAGGGCTTAATAAATGTTTAAAGCTAAGTTCAAATAACAAACTTTGGTCAAGTAACCATGTTTTTCTAGCCAGGAAGGACCATCGAAGTTACAAAAATTATTTACAAATTAGTAGTTGACCTTTTCATTAGGTAGCGCCTGACCCGGTCTTATATAGGTAATTACTTTCCCCTGTGATGGTTTATTCCGGCCATGACAAAAATTACAACAAAAGTGGTTCTCTCTAAGTAAATTGCCTTAGCATAATATTAACTTACTTTCCAATCAACTAACAAATGCAAATGTTCTTGTTCACATTTGATATCACTTACGGAAAATCGTCTAAAAAACACACATAGAGACGAGTATAGCATATGTCAAAGACAAAGAGGACAAACCTTTCCATTGCGTCTGGAATCGGTGTAGGGAATGTTATGCAAACTTCAAAATCAACCAAAAATACTGAGCAAACACTTGAAAACTTTCGGTGCATATTATCATAAATCATTCTGGAATCGACAAATATACACATTATACAGATTCAATTGTAACTGTAAATACTATACACACACACAATATATAGATTCAATTGTAACAGTAAGTACTATATGAACAAAGATATAGATACATATATATATATATATAGAGAGAGAGAGAGTTGAAGTTGTTACCTGTTCCGTAATGATAAAATCGGCAGTTGTAGAAAAATCAAATGTAAAAAACTGCAAGTAAGAAATCTAGGGTTTTATATTAAGATAGATAGATAGATAGGTAGGTAGGTAGGTAGGTAGGTAGGTAGGTAGGTAGGTAGGTAGATAGATAGATAGATAGATAGATGGATAGATAGATAGATAGATAGATAGATTGTAAAAAACTGTATGTGTGTGTGGAAAACTATATATACAGCGAATTAGGAGAAGAATTTGTGGGAATTTTGGGGGCTCGATTCATCTTAAAGACATCAAGATCAAGATCAAAAACAAAATCAAAATCACTCTCTCTATGAATCTGGGGCTTCGATTTGTAGCATCAAAGAGGATTTTGTAGCAGTAAAGGGGATTTTGTAGCAAAAAAAAAGATCAAAGAGGATTTTAGGGCCTCCATTTGTAGCATCAAAGAGGATTTCGTTCGATTTTGGGGTTTTTTGGGTTATTTTAGCAGTAAAGGCGATTTTGTATAATAAGAAGACACTGTAGCCCCGTGTTACCCTACCTTTTTTTATGACACTAAAAAATGTGTGTCATAAACCCTTCAGATTTTAAAAAGTATGACAGTATTTTTATGACTTCTCACTTTGCGCGTCATCTATTAGCGTGGGTCATAAAAAGCGGGTCAAGGATAGCCCTATTTCTAGTAGTGTGATCTGGTGGCTATGATTGCAAAAACGTTCAACCGTTTTAAAGCAAGAGCCAACAGACCTACTGGACAACATGCACCCAGTTCCTCTACTAACAAGGCCAATCTGACATGCTTTAAGTGTGGCAAAAAAGGTCATTTCATGAAGGAGTGCAAGTCCAATCAGTTTGTATCCTAGTCTGGTCCATCTACTTCTTATAACAAGCCTGATGATAGCTACAAGTTATAATACAAAAAGCTTAAGGCTCAAATTGCTCTCATGTCTGCTGAAAATGATAATAATCAATGCATGGTTGCTGAAGAGAAGTGGGTTCCCTCTAATGACTCATCAGTTGATGATGAAGAGGAAAGAGATTGTTGTTATATGGCTCTGGCTGATCAAGAGAATCTGGTGAAAGAAGATGTCACATCTAGAAGATGGGTGGACATTGTCATTAAAAAGGTAATTGATTATAAAAAGGAGGTGGATCCTGAATTAAAATTGGACATTGCTGAAGCTCTAAACTCTGATTTATTTTTTGTTGAAACTCTTCAATCTGAAATGACAAATAGTTTTGAAACGGATCTCTCTGAAATGTCTATTTTACAATCAAAGTTAGAAGAACTTCAAGATATTGAGTTGGCCTTTAAAGCACAAGTTTTGGTCACTGAACAACTGATACAGGAAAAACAAGACCTGGAAATAATTTAGAAAAAGAAAAACGGGTAATTCAATCATGGCTTGAAACAAGAAAGCCATATGATGTTGGAGTTAATCGAATTCCATCTAAAAAACGTGCCTATTTAGTTGGAAATACCCATGTTGCAGCTTTAATTCCAGTAATTGACCGTTTACCAAAAGAAGTCAAACCCAGTACCATTTAAGATGAACCCAAGACCCCCAAAACTAGTGTTATTCCACCAGTTCAATTGTCTGAGGTCAAAACTGGAGCACCCCAGATGACTGCTCCAGTCAAAAAGGTTAAGCAGAATAAACCTTTGCCTCAACCTGCTTCTAATGAAACTCAGGTTTAGAAAAAGAAGAATGTTGCCATACCTAAGCCTAAAGTCCAGTCATCTGGAAAGGCTCAGGTCTCATTTGAAGAAACATTTTTGTTAAGGTTAGAGAGCTAGTTTCAACTACTGGCTCGTCAAGTCCAAAGTTGTAATGCAAGATTAAACAACTTTGAGGGTACTTATCTGGCCCTAAACAAAATTCTAAATCTTTTTCAAAGAAAGATAAAAAGATAGCTTCTGTTGAGAAAAAGAAAAAGGTTTCAAAACTGTCAACTCCAGTAGTCTTTTCAACTAAGACTACTATTGAAGAAAGTGAACTCAACCAGATACCTCCAGGGATCCATATGGCAGGATCCAAGGAACCCATCTGTCGATGGGTTCCCAAAACTAACTAATTAATCTGGTGGATGTGCAGGGCGATCGAAAGAAATATATTTGGTATCTTGACAGTGCTGCTGGCAGAACAATGACTGGATGTAAGACCCTGCTGGAGGAGTTCACAGTTTCTAATGGACCCTCCATTACTTTTGGAAATGATGGTTGCAAAAAAACTGAGGGGTATGGTGTCCTAAACAATGGACAAGTCAAATTCAGACGGGTGGCTTATGTGAATGGTTTGAAATATAACCTGATCAGTGTGAGCCAACTGTGTGATGATGGCTACCAGGTTCTGTTTAATGTTTCTCAGGGCATTGTATTCAATAAGGACTGGAAGGTAGTATTGATTGCTCCCAGAAAAGGGAATGTGTATGTGATGGATATGGAAAGCTCTCCCTCAGAGCAGTGTTTCTATACAAAAGATGATGAAGACACAAATTGGTTATGGCATAAAAGGTTATCCCATTTAAATTTCAAAAATATTAACAAGTTGTCCAGAAAACAACTTGCAGATGGGATACCTTCAGTTTCCTTCAAAAAGGAAAGGCGATGTCCAAGATGTGAGATGGGGAAGCAGAAACGTGCCAGTTTCAAGACCAAGCAAAATTTTAGCATTTTTGAACCACTTCATATGCTTCATATGGACCTCTTTGGTCTAGTGAATGTTCAGACTCGTGCTGGTAAAAGATTTACCCTAGTGATTGTTGATGAATATTCCAGATTTTGTTGGGTAATCTTTCTCAGGTGAAAAAGTGAGGCTGCTGCTGAAATCATCACTCTTATTAAGCAAATTGAACTCAAGTATAAGATAAAAGTGTGTCAGTTAAGAAGTGATAATGAAACAGAATTCCAGAATGCAACTCTGGAGAAATTCTGTACTAGCACTGGCATTTCTCAGAACTTCTCATCAGCATGAACTCCAGAGCAGAATGGAGTTGTAGAAAGAAAGAACAGAACGCTGATAGAAGCTGCCAGAAGTATGCTTGCTGAATCTGGTCTTCCTACTAGTTTAAGGGCTGAGGCAATTGCTACTGCTTGCCATACCCAGAATCGATCAGTGTATGTGAAGCGACACAATAAGACATCCTATGAAGTGGTAAGAAATAGAAAACCAAATATTGGTTATTTTCACGTTTTTGGATGTCCAGTCTATATCCTTAACGACTCCAGTCAGTTAGGCAAATTTGATGCCAAAGCTGATGAGGAATATTTCGTAGGATATTCAGCCATTCGCAAATCCTTCAGAGTCTACAACAAGAGACTGGAAAGGGTTCAGGAGTCAATCCATGTCACATTTGATGAATCAAACAATGCAATCAGTAAAAAGCCAACCCTTAATTCTCCCCCTAGAAAATCCAATTATCTTCTGTGAATCAGATCCTATCAACTACAATAAAGATTCATCTAAAAAAGTTTCCAGTCATCCTGATCTGGAACCTGTTTTATCTGAAACCCCCCTAGTAGTATTCCTTTCTATCCTTCAATAAGTTTCAAACTACCCTCTGAACTTGTTATTGGATCAGATGTCCGTACTACTCCTCCAGTATCAGTTTCAGTTGATACTGAACCAATACTTTAAGAAATACCCTCAACTGAAGAATTTTATGATGCAAATCGTGGTCTTACTGATTCAGATGAAGATGTTGAAATAGTCAGGCAAGACCCTCTTCCTCAAGCAAATGTAGAGGAAAATCAACTGAATACTTGCACTGATATTGTTGTTCGAAACAATCCTGGTCATTACTCTAAGTGGACAAAATCTCATCCTATTGATCAGATCATAGGTGACTCCAGTAGAGGGTTTCAGACCATAAGAGCCTCCAGTGAACAATGTTTATATGTCAACTTCTTTTCACTGATAGAACCGAAGAAGATTGACGAGGCTATGGAAGATCCAAACTGGGTGATAGCTATGCAAGTAGAGTTACACCAGTTTCAAAGGAACAAGGTATGGTGCCTGGTCCCTTTCCCAGTTGGCAAGAAAGAACCAATTGGAACATGATGGGTCTTCAGGAACAAGGTAGATGAAGATGGCCACGTCATCAGAAATAAGGCCAGACTGGTAGCACAAGGGTACTGCCAGTCAGATGTTGATTTTGATGAATCATTTGCTCCAGTGGCTAGACTTGAAGCAATTAGAATTTTCTTAGCATTCGCTGCTCATCATCAATTCAAAGTCTACCAGTTGGACGTAAAGAGTGCATTTTTAAATGGAAAATTGGAATAAGAAGTTTATGTCAACCAACCACCAGGCTTCATTGATGAAAAGCATCCTCACTGGGTGTATCGTCTGGACAAAGCACTTTATGGTTTAAGACAAGCCCCACGTGCCGGTATGATACTCTGACTAAACATTTGTTGAAACATGGTTTCAAAAGAGGTGCAATTGACAATACCTTATTTATATTTCGTGAAAAAGGTAATCTTCTACTGGTACAAATTTATGTTAATGATATTATTTTTGGGTCTACTGATGAAAACATGTGCAAGAAATTTTCAAAAATCATGTCCTCTGAATAAGAATTGAGTTTGATGGGTGAATTAACATATTTTCTAGGACTCCAGATTAAACAAACAAATGATGGCATATTTATTAATCAAGAAAAATATGTTAGAGATCTTTTAAAGAAATATGATATGAACTCTTCACCATCTAAACCCACTCCAATTTCTGCACCACTCACTCTGGACTCAGATCCAGATGGAAAACCAGTAAACTTCACTGTCTGTAAAGGCATGGTAGGTTCACTGATGTATTTAACTGCCAGTAGACCAGACATAATGTTTGCAACATGTTTATGTGTCAGATATCAGTCTAATCCAAAAGAATCTCATATGCTTGCTGTAAACCACATACTGAAATACCTTAAGGGTGTCCCCTGTTTGGGTCTTTGGTACTCCAAAGGCTCAGACATGGATCTAATTGGCTATTCAGATTCAGATCATGCAGGTTGTATGATAGACAGGAAATCCACTACTGGTAGATGTCATTTCCTTGGTGGCAAACTGGTCAGCTGGACCAGTAAGAAGCAAACTTCAGTTTCATTGTCAACTATTGAAGCTGAGTATGTGTCTGCAGCCAGTTGTTGTGCTCAGATACTTTGGATGAAGAACCAGTTGCTTGATTATGGTATTAAATATTCGAAAACTCCAATATTTTGTGATAATACTAGTGCCATTGCTATCTCCAACAACCCAATCATGCACTCCAAGATGAAACACATTGATGTCAGGTATCATTTTATTCGAGATCATGTTATAAAAAATGACATAGAAATCCATTTTATTCTCACTGGCAAACAACTCGCTAACATTTTTACTAAACCTCTGGATGTAAAAACTTTTGAACATCTTGTTGGTGAGTTGGGAATGTTATGAACCTTTAAATTTCAGGGGGAATTTATTAAATTATTTTCTCACTGGACAAATTTTTCGGAAAATGTTTCTGGTACCTTGTAAATGTGTCCCTCTCACTGATACTAGATAAGCTGGAGTGCATGTTTGAGGTGACTTTAGTCGCTTTGTAAATGTGTCCCTCTCATTTGTCTATATTAGTTGATGTGCGTGTTTGAGGTTACCAGCATGGTTTAATCTGGGTACCTACTGGAGTGTCCCTTCAGTGTACTATCAATGCATATTTTACTGGACTAATCCACTAGTGATACTGGAGTGTCCAGTCAACCTCCAAATGCATTGAAATGAGTCATGGTGTGTCATTTATAATATTTTAATACTTGATGTTAGTGCGTGCCATACATACAAACTCTTTAAAATGGACAGTTATTGTTCATCTTACGTGACATGACTTTTTCAACTTAAAATGATGGTTTTGTTACCTTGGGAAGACAAAAAGTGCAAGTTGGTAATTTTTGTGGGCTGTCAACCGTCATACATTTATGTGTGATGGGAAAGATTAAATGCGGATGTCAAAACCGATCAAAATTGTTTTGAAATATTTCAAATTTTCCGTTTTGAATTCCATTTTCTCTCTTCTCTATAAATACCCATATTTACTTTCACTTTTCTTTTTATCTCGAAAATCATTTCTCCCAAATCTTCAAATTCCATCATTCAATTTTATTCTTCATTCAATACCAATCATCACTCTCTTTCCTCATAAATCTTCATAAAAAAACCCTAAATTTCAGTTTCATTTTTCATTTTCATCTATTACAAATGGCACCCAGACAATCAAATTCACAGAAAAATCTTCTCTTTACAAATTATGCTCCACCGGCCGCCGTTGAAAAGGCTCGCCACATCACACTAACGGCGGAGGCCATCCGCATAAATACGAATAACTGGATGGCAAAACTTTCTAGCACCACCCATGAACTCACTTCTCTCATAGGAAGGATAACTGCTTTCTTTTTAAGTTGTCCATTATATGGTGCTCTCACTCGAAATCCAGGAAAAATGTACCATGAATATTTGTGTGAATTCTGGTATACAACAAGGTATATTGATAATGAGAAATCCATTCATTATACATTAAAACAAGGCACCAGGGCCTTTTCTATTACAGTGGATTCTTTCATAGATGCTCCCAGATTAAATTATCTTGATGAAAATGGGATGGCGATAACTCTTCTTGGTGGAATAAATACAAGGGAAGTGTGCAGATTGATGGGGCACACAGAATGTCTTGGAGATACTTCTTTACTCACATTGTTAAATGTTTGGGAGGCAGTTCTGGAGGCTTGGAGCAGATCAATCAAACTCAGCTCCAGATTGCCTACTGTTTGTGGTTTGGGTATAGGGTGGATTTTTCTCAGATCTTTTTTGATGATCTTGTTGAGCGTCTGAAGGTAAGAAGTAGAAAACCACATATTCCATTTGTTCGTTTTCTTTCACTTATTTTCAAAAGGGCTCTTTGTAATGAAAACAATTTTGAGACAACCCATTTCTGTGTCTGAATATATGAGGGAATTAACTTCCTTAAAATCAAGAACTGGTGAGGTTGAAATTGTGCCACCAATTTCCCAAGTGGATCCTGCTGAACATGTTCCAGTGGCTACCGCTTCAACCAGACCACAAACTGCCTCCAGACGTTTAAGGAGAGGAGGAGTTCTAGTCAGAACATATGCTGGTCCTCCAGATTCCTCTCTATAGGAATCTGGAAATGTCATCAGAGAGATTCCTCAAGAATCCACTGTCGAAGTTCTTGTTGATGGTAGTGGTGAAGAAACTGAAACGATTAGTGACATCATGAATGAAGATGGGTCGTTGATATTTGAACAAGTTGTTGCTCAGGTGCAGAATATTGAGTAGGAAACAACTATTGAACAAACTGAGTAGGTGACTGATGAGCAGGATGCTCAAATTGATTTGAATGCACAAGTGGCTGATCAGAATGCTGGTAAAGTCCAGATGTTTGATGAAGTGGAATCCCCCATGTCTGAAGGTAACTTTGAGTTTAATATGAATTTTCTAGGTGATGAAGAAGAAATTGTTTCAGTCACCTCACCACCAGAAACAGACATGCCACCACCAGAACAAAAAAATGTGCCACCACCACCACCACCACCACATCCTTCCATTCCACCAAATACACAATACTTTCAACCAACACCTTCCTCAGTTTCACTCCCTCAACCTTTTCTTGACACACCAGTAAACCCACCTGAACACCATGTGCTGGACTAAACTATTGTTACATCTAAAAGAGTCCAAACACAAGTACCTTTGGTGGCCAGGTTGGCTTCTGAATTGGCACCTCCCAATGGCTCTCCACTTCTTCTTCAACCGAGGTTCAAGGCCTTTTGAATACAGTGGCGGACCTGGAGAGATCACTCCAGTCTTCTTCCCAGGTTGTTTCAGATTTCAAATCCCTTTTATCAAACAACCTTTCTTCAGAGATGAATCTCTTTGTTCGAGAAGTTGAATGAACTGGTTGAAATCTGTGGCAGTCCATGGACTGGAAAAGAGGTTGGTAAATTCTGTTAAGACTGCGGTACACACTGAAGTGGCTCAACCTCTAGCAGGTCTAACAGAAGAGGTTCAGAGACTCACCACCAGGATTAGCACCTTGGAGAGCAGGCCAACCCTAGACTAGAATGCTGTTGTCAACAACCTCAGTGATGCTGAAAGAGCTTATTGAAGAAATCTCTGGTTCTATTGTCAGAATCATTCAAGATAGGTTGATGCCTCAGATGGTGAAAATGTTTGAAGATGAATTGCTTAAGCACTTGCCTCAGGAAATTGAAAGTATCAAAAAGGAAGTGACTCAATTAAGGCAAACTGTCAACATCACAACTCCAGTTGCTGGTCGTACATTTGGGTCTACTGAACGCCATACACTGGACCAGATATGGAATCATCTCCAGACTAGAGATTCTTCCAAGGGGGAAAAGTCTAGTGATGCTGAAGCTCAAGCTTTGAAGAGAGGAGTGGTGCCCTCTGAAATCATAAAGGTAAAGGATTTGAAGAGAGCCCTTGGCACTGCAACCATTGTGCCAGAAAGACAAGTGCTTGGTACTGATGCCAGTGCACAGGAAGCTCAGGAAGCACTTGGCACTGAAGCCATTATGCAGGAAGAAGAGGCTGCTAGTACTGATGCCAGTGAGCCAGTATTTGAAGCATTTCCAGATATAACAGCAGAATTGAAATCAGTGAAAAGAAAGAAACATGTTATATCTGGAGGTGAAACAGAAGAAGTTGGTGATGACCTTCCACTTTTTGCTGATGAAGAAACGCCCAAAAGACTAGAACAAGAATGCATTATTATTGACATTTTCAAAAGAAATCAATATAATGATCTTGTCGAACATCATAATCAAATGGCAGTGATGGGCACACTGGACTCGTACAATGCTGGAAGATTACAAGTAAACATTGAAGTGTACAAGAAAATGAAGGATGATGCCAGGGTCCGTCAATGCCTTGAAGCTTTGGATGATGTACATGTTCCATCCAGGTACTCAGTAGAAGAGCAGAAGTATGACTCTAAAACTTATGGGGTAACTGTTGAAGAGTTGATCAGTAAGAGGAAGGAAGCACTGACCGGGCTTCAGATGAAACTTAGAAAGAATGTTGCAGTCCTTGAGAATTAATGAGTATAGAAAGAAAATAAAAGGTTTACCCAAACCTACAGCCAAGAAAACAAAGGCAGCCAGGGATGCGAACATGAGCACCTTCATTCCACTGGAGACCACTAAAAAGATAAACAGAGCTGAAGTTCAAAGAAAAGCTGCTGAAAGAGAAAGAATCTCCAGGGAAACTGAAGAAATGATCTTGATGGCAAAGCAGAAGGCCAAGTATACTGAAATGATGACTCATAGGGTCGATGTCAGAAAGATTATTGGTTCAGAAATTAAATTTGCTGAGAATCATGAGGGCAAGTCTAAGTTTCATGTGAAGCTCACCAGATTAGGAGGCTTTTAGGATGAAAGGAAAGTACTTCAGTAAAAACATTTGGGTTGTCTGAACTTAGAGAAGTTGCTTACACTTTTAAAGGACAAACAAATGTATCTCAAGATGTGAAAGCCTTCTTGAAAATAATCGAGAATGTTTGGAAGATGAAATAGCAAATGGAGCAGGCTTTGGGTATGTGCTCACCAGACAGTTCTCCATCACCAAAGAGGAAGGCTACTGAAGATGCACCTGGACAAGCTTCAAAGAGATGAGCCTGAATCTTTTATCATGTACTTGTACTTATAATTTTATTGTATAAAGTTGTAACTTTTCTTTAGTTGATGTCTGTATATATAAGTTGCAAGCTTTATTTTCATAAGTATTTGATTATATTAAGTCTAGCAAAAATTAAAATGTATAAACTGGAAATACTGATGATCTATAAAGTGTTCCAGTAACTTAAATTAGATTTGGTCAAAAATTCAAGGATTTTTCAAGCACAAACTTTTATAGATAGAAGCCTGAAAATCCTTGCATAATTTCTAAACAAATAGGGGGAATTTGTTAGGTCCAGATCTACTGGACTTACTCCAGACGAGAAGACTGGAGTCCTCTGAAGATTTGTCCAGAAATTACGAGAAGACCAGTGAACCATTTACTTGTACAGGAATCCGAATTCCACCAGATTGATTCACTGGACTTCACTCCAGTCAAGATCTTTCCACTGAAGACATTCTCACTAAAGTCAAAGACTGAAGTCTGAAGACCATCGAGTGAGGGACTTCACAAAGTGTAAAAATTCTTGCATTCAAGAAGAGAGAGAGAGAGAGAGAGAGTGGGAGGGAGTTAAAGGAAAATGAGTGAATGGGAGGATGGGTAGGGTGGTGTAAGGGATAGGGTTGGGTCATAGGTATGGGTTGACCCATGAATAATAAATCTTGAACCTTTCATTAAATTACTAACTAAAACTATCAAACAAACTTGACTAGTCCACGAACATAATATACTCATACGATCATTAATGCACATAAACACCTTGAACACGATTATATCACAAGCAACTCGATCATATAACATTTAGTTATACCAATTAAGTAAAAAGTAGATATATTTAATGGGTCAACTAAAGTCAAATTTCACGAATGTTACAGTAAATGCTGTTTTCATATTCTGGCAACTTAACCAACACGTACCACTCTATTAAATGCTACTCTAACTTACAACCACCCAATTAAATGTTTCACATGCAAGTAGACCATTAATATTACAACCACTTCATTAAATGTCATGCAATACATAAATTCAATATAATTGCTTGCTTGTTTTCTTTCTTTTTTATACCTTCCTTCATTCTTTATTTCTTTCGAGTATAACGAGCTTTCTTTCTTTGCTTATTTTCTTGCATATGATTATAAACAAAACATATCACCTTTTCTCTTAATACATCAATGGCAGGACTAAATTGTAGCATTCGTGATTTTGTCTCATTTGACTTTAGGTGTAATTAACCAACAAGTTATAGTTAGTGATATAATTGAAGCTAGTTTTCCAGCAAATCTTATTTTAGAATTCTTTCACCGAGGGTTTGTACGGGATTCATCAGAGTAATTTGGTGAAAATTTCAAGTCGTAACTCGAAGAAACTACAAAGTTATCGTACTTTTAATTTCTCCAGTGAGATTCCGGCGAACTTCAAATCTAATAACTTTTGCTTAGGATTTGCCTGCGATTGGATTGTAAGTGTCTTGGTGGGAATTACATGTTCTAATTCGAAGTAACAATCAAGATATCGCTCTTTGAAGTTTTTCGGCGAGGTATTTGCGGATTCTGGCAAGAACAACATAACTTGTTCTTGGCTAAGCGAAACTAGCATTTGCCGAGTAGGCAAGAGACTCGACACTTGTTCATCGTCTTTGCAGAAGTCACCAAACACCAAAACTGCCATTTGCCGAGTTATACTTAGAAGTTTTCTAGTGGATTACAGCCATTTACCGAACTCCTATCTCTGCATCCAATACAAGTCGACTTCTTCTAACAACTCAAATCAACCCTTCATAGCATCTCCCTCAGTTTACCGAGCTAACAAATTGGTCATATCTTGAAACTTGTCTGTGAGTGTTTGTTTGAGTTGTTTGGAGTGCTTGATTGTGTGTCTTGATTGGTCAATTTTTGGTGCATCTTGTGTTTGAGTCTTTAATCTGCTAAGTGTTGAAATTGTGATTCAACGAGAAAGAAAGAGTTTTTATTGAGAAGTTGAAAGTAAATTTTGATCTTCAAAAGAGAAAGATAAAAGAAATTTTTCTTTGAGAGAAAACTTGTATTGTTGTGGTGTCATGTTGTAGTTACTTTCTTTTGTCAAAAGAGCTTTAAAGTAGAAATGTATAGCAGTGTGTAGTGTTACGCGTGTTCTGAGGTAGTTTAATATTTTGTTTATTTTATTTTTTTTATAATTCAACGCGTGGCATGTGAAATGGCTTGAGCTGTCAAAAGTGGATTTAGAAAACTGAAAACGTGTGGGAGTATCTTTTGAGTCTTTCTTTTCTTTTTAATCGTTTTTATTGTTCTCATAACTTTAGGTGTGATAGTGTGTCACATGAAAGCATCATAATTACGAATTCATATTTCTTTTTTTTAGTCAAGGGTCATATTTGCTTTAGTCTGGAGTGTTTCATATATATAAATATATATATATAGTGAAAAGTTATTTTGAGAAACTTTTTTTTGCAAGAACTTTTGAAAACTTTTCAAATCAAACCCAATCAATGATTATTTTTTACATGAAAATTATTTTTTTTTATTGTTTTCTGAATAACTTATGTGTAATTTTGAAGTTTATAATTGTGTGGAGACATGGATTATCATCCGTTATACAATCATGTGGAGATTTGGATTCTTGATCACATGTGCACGAATATTGCTATGATTAGATGTAATTAACTTGCATACATGTGATCATAGCAATATTCGTGCACATGTGATCAAGAATCCAAATCTCCACATAATTGTATAACGGATGATAATCTATGCTCCACATAATTATAAACTTCAAAATTACACATAAGTTATTCAGAAAACAATCAAAAAACAATTTTTATGTAAAGAACAATCATCGGTTGGGCTTGATTTGAAAAGTTCTCAAAGGTTCTCGCAAAAAAAAAGGTTTTTGAAATTGGTTTTCAAATAGGTCTTGTTAATATTTTAATTTTAGTTTGAGACTAGTGATGTGAATTTGCAGAGATGTAGTATAGCATGCATGTCCTTCATTTGTGTGTTGTCATTTCTTTGTGAGTATTCATCTGGTATTGTGGTGGGACCCGCCTAGTATTAACCATCCGTTTGAATTGTGTTAATTTTTTTAAAAAACATTTTCGTACTTGTCTTGGGTTTTTAATTAGATTTTCATCAAGTTTAGAGTCAAAATGTCAACCAAGCCAATCAAACTTGAACCAAGCTTTGGTTTGTCTAATGTTCATCATAGTCAAAAGTGTTCATGTTCTCAAGGAAATGCTTGTGTTGTTCGAGTATATCAAGAGTATGAGGATATTTACAAGAAATTCAAAGATCTTTGGGAAGGGCGTGAATGTTTTGTGTCTGAAAATAATGACTTGAAATCCATTATTTCTTCGTGTCAGACTTTAAAAAAGTTTGAGTCAATAAAGTACAATGTACTAGATAAGTTGACGACTATGTTTATTCAAGAACCCACAGGGGATGAATTATATGACCATTACTATGGTCGTTGTGCATGTAATTTTACTCCCAGGTTTTTTGAAAAACATGTTCCATATGCTGTCATTCGTTTTCAAGAAAAACGATTCATGTATGAGACGAGTCAAAAACTCATGGAACAACACAAAAGTTTTCAACTTGAAATTGAACAACTCAAACAAAGAACTCAAATCTGCAAATGATCTTATTTTGACTAGCATGGAAAGTCTTCAAAAAGAGAATGATCATTTGCAATCATAGATTTCCAAATTAACAAATGAGTTGGACATTTCTTCTTAAGAGCTCAAAATAGTTGTTTATTAAACCAAAACTTCCAAGTGTTTGAACTCATTATATGCAACTTATAATCATTTTAACTCACCCATTATATGCAAAAACCTTATTCATATCATGCATATATTAGGGGGAGTTTGTTTATTAAACCAAAACTTCCAATTGTTTAAACTCATTTTCCATTTTTAAAACATTTTGGATGTTTTTCAAACCATTTTCACTCAAATTCAAAGAAGTTCAGTGTTAGATTTGCACACAAGAGGTTAGGTCACTCATAAAAACTCCATGATTTTGTCATCGCCAATGAGATCTAACCGCGGAGTTAAATTCTCAATTCTAGATTGTGAGGATATATGAGTGTGATGATGTTTGTGCAAATAGGACATGAGGGAGTAGTCAAAAAGTGTGTGGTTACGGTGAAAAAGATGATGTGAGAAAGCGCTAATGGAAATGAAAGCCCTCCCCAAAATTCTCAAAAAGCCGGGTTAACACGTTTCTATCGGATTTCATTTGTTGATTTCTCGATATTGAAGAAGACTTCATGGACCCAGTGAAGCAATGCACATCTTTTCCTAACCACTCAAGTATTTCTTAATAAATACTTGTTTTATTCTCACGGAGATTTTCACATTTCTATCAACTCTTCATTTGGAAGACGTTGATATTGAAAAGGGGAGACACTCTGCTCCGGTCCCCGACTTCATTTATTCACTTATTGAGTCTAGAGCGTACTTAATATAAATTTCATTTGACTAAGACACATAGAGTCATTATATGTCTTTGTGACATTGCATATCTTTGTGATATTGCCGGAACATTCATAGTGATATCATCTTATTGATATTCCACAATGATCGAATGGAAATCCTACCAATGCTTATATTTTTTCCAACGTTGAACGTAGGTCTCATATTTTCATTTTATGAATTTACTGAGTAAACGAGAAGTCTATGTAACCTCGGATTTATTTTCCCAAAAGTCTTTGAGGATAGTAAGACATGGTTATTGAACGCCTTTGTGACACTGACCATGAATTACATTCTTTAAAGCAATCTATCGGTTGTAAAGCCATAGACCGAACCATTTAGAGATACGCTTTGTGCATTTCTGGATGATAATGGGAAGTCCTAAAAAATAGTAATCATATTTTTAGGCCACACAATTTATCCTTTTGATTCTTGGTTGTGTTAACGGATCATTTTTATTCGGATTTCATTTCTCTTCGCACAAACACAAAGAACACAAACACCATATAAAATTTGTTCATTGGGAATTGGGTTGGGTTAATTTGGTTGAATATTGATTGTTGAGATCTACCGTTCATGCTATCAATCATTATTGTATGATGAAACCGTTTCACATTTTCATCATAATGGGGAGAAATGATTATATGATTGATAGATAGAGTTTATGGACATAGGTAGAATTTGATTGGTAGAATTTGTTCGAGGATGATTGTTGTGTTTGGATGTTCAAAGGATCGTTAGTTTAGGTGAAGAGAATGAATAATTATTGTGCAAAGTTAAGAGATTGTTTTGAGAAAGTTAAGGGATTAATTCTAGAGCAAGAATATTCAAGATTATTAGTTGTTGAAAGTATATGGTCGATTATGAAAAGATTTATTGGATAAATGACCATTGTTTGATAAGTAAAAGAGTTTGAGATTGTATAATAATTGAGAATAAAGGAAAAGTTTGAGATTGAATGGTTTGAATAGTTAAGTTTGTTCATAGTTTGAGGGGGGGCATGAGAAAACTCATGATTTGTTAAATATGCTCCGAAATGATTGATTGTTCGAGGGGGAGCAAGAAATTTGAATATAATTTATTTAGTTAATAAGATGCTCCAAGATAGTTGATTGTTTGAGGGGGAGCAAGTGTTAATTGATCAAAGGATTAAATGCTCCAAGATGATTGTTTATTCAAAGACAAGTTCGATCAAGAAATGAAGAGTTAAAGTCAAACCAAGCTTCCGCAATGCTAAGAGAATTCAAGATAACCTAGCTTCTGCAATAAAATAAAATAAAATAAAAAGAATTCATAAAATTTAAAATCTAAACCAAGCTTCCGCATGCTACTTAAAGATTCAAGTTACTTCTCCAAGCAACGTCAAGTTGAAATCAACATTCACAAGTTCAAGTTTTGAAAGCTCAAAAGCTACAAAGATTTCAAAGATGTCTCCAAGTGTTCAAAGTTGCAAGAGAAGATCAAGCTTTAGAAAGTCATCGTCAAGAATTTATGTTTGTTGGGAAGATTTAAATCAAGGTTGATACAAGACATTGAAGACAATGAGAAAGCTTCAAAGTCTAATCAACATTGGAGATTTTCAACGAATGGGCTCATCATGTTTATTTAAAGACCAAAGACGATGCAACATTACAATTCAACACCAAGGGGGAGATTGTTAAAATTATAAAATAGTGTTAAATTGTAAATTAGTTATTGTGGAGGGGGTTTAGTATAAATAGGCTTAAATGTATATAAACCCCTTAACTCATTATGTAATAAGTCTTGATTCATAATTCCATACATCCTTCTCTCTAAGTTAGTTTCTCTCTCTAACTTCATCTTCCACCTCTCATCACCCTCACACACTGAAACACACATTCCACCATTAAA
Organism: Erigeron canadensis; assembly: GCF_010389155.1. Classification (NCBI taxonomy): domain Eukaryota; kingdom Viridiplantae; phylum Streptophyta; class Magnoliopsida; order Asterales; family Asteraceae; genus Erigeron; species Erigeron canadensis. The sequence goes on from NC_057765.1 coordinate 24,976,680, forward strand.
ACCTTCAATTAAGCTCAAGTTTAATCATTACAAACGACTTTTTCACGACTGAATTCTAGTTACGTTCACCAAATCAAAATATGGAGTAGTAGTGATTAGCTTTCGCCTATTCTCTACCCACTAATTCCATTAGTTTTCACCTCTTCCAATTCAGAGTAAAGAGTTACAACATGTTTTCAACAAAATTCTAATATTTTCTTCATGTTTACATTCTCCTACAGCTCAATTACACCAGACTCGAATATGAGACCATAATGAATCAGCAAAGGGGCAATGTAAGAATAAGTGAGTTGCGGTTTCTTCATGGGTGTTACATAAGGTGCAAATAGATGATGGCAAAGGAATGTGCAAATAGACTGAAGTCGGGATGTCATTGTCTTAACACTGAAATTTCCAAAAGAATCACACTTCCAAGTCCATGAGTCATCATCGGCTAAGAGTGTAACCGGCTGGAGTAGAGACTACATGGCTTGGAGCTGATGAAGTTCGGTTGATGAAGATGGGCTGCGTTTCCAGGACCACTCCCACTTAGAAAAAGTACCTCCTCCGGTGCATCTATCTTTCACAACACAATCTTTCTGTTTCTCTAATCGAAAAAGCTCAGGGAATACTTTGCAGAGAGGTAAGTCGCCTTGCCATATGTCTAGCCAGAACCAGATTGTAGATCCATTACCAACTTTTCCTGAGATTAAAATCTCCAAAGAAATATCAAAAGGGTCGAGGTGGGTATTGAGCTTAGCAATTGTTTTCCAAGCACCCACGAGACCAAATTTATAGGGAACAGGGAAAAAGTTACGTTGTGTATGGTGAATGGCTTTGATCACACGAACCCAAAGGGAGTTGGGCTCGTTTCGCATGCGCCACCACCATTTTGCCAATAGGGACAAATTTTTTATATGTATATTACCCGGCCCAAGCCCACCCGAAGCCACAGTGGCAGTTATTTTGTCCCAAGAGACCCAAGGAATTTTCTTTTTCATTAAGGAACCCCCCCAACAGAAAGTCTTACGAATAGAGTCAAGCTTTGAGATAACACATATCGGAATTTTGTACAGGGAGAAATAGTATGACGGGAGGCTGTCAAGCACGGAGCGGATTAGTGTGATTCGACCACCAAGTGAGAGAGAAGTTGCTTTCCATTGTGATAAATGGCTTTCAATGGTTTGGATCACAGAAAACCAGTACTTTCTTTGGTTCATGTTTGCGCCCACAATAAGGCCAAGATAGGAGATGGGGAATTGGCCATTTTTAGAGCTTAGAATATTGGTAGAGGTGGTGATTGAATCTGGGGTAAGGTTTATTCCATAGAAACAAGACTTGTGGAGATTCACTTTTAGTCCAGAGGCTATATAGAAAACCCGGAGGATTCTAGAGATGTTGGCTATATGGGCTACGGACCAGGACCCAACAAGAATAGCGTCATTAGCATACAGAAAGTGGCTGATGTTGGGCCCAAAGTTCGGAAGGGCAACACTGGATATGAGGCCTGAGGTGGAGGCCCCCTGAATAACATTTGAAAAGGCCTCCATGGCAATAATAAAAAGGAAGGGTGAGAGTGGATCACCTTGAGGGACACCCCGTTCACAATTAAATTCTGGGGTAGGGCAGCCATTGATAAGGATGGCTGATCTTGTAGATAGTAATAACCCTTTGATCCACAATAGCCATCGAGATGGAAAGTGCATCTGTTCCACAATAGAGAGCAAGAAGTTCCAATTGACCGTATCAAAGGCTTTCTCAAAATCGATCTTGAAGTAGAAGGTTTCTCTTTTGATTTTCTTGAGCCATGTAATGATCTCATTGAGCATCAATGGACCGTCCAGGATGTTTCTATCACTGAGGAAAGCGGACTGAGTGGGCGAGATAATCGTTGAGATGACCTTTTTTAGGCGGTTTGCAAGGGTTTGCAAGTGATCGGTCTGTAGTCGTTGAGGGTTTTGATGGACTCATTTTTTGTATGTAGAGGAAAGTAATGTGATGGTCATGTTTCAGTTGCTGGATCCATCTCGACTTCTCTTGGTCTGTAATGCCACAGATATTAAAAGTTAGGAAATTCATTGATCCCCATTCTGTTCACGGTTCTGGGATACGAGTTCCTCACCAAATCCTTGTGTTTTTCAAGATTGGCACCAACAAGATGGCCTACTTTGATGGTTGCCTCCACTTCGTTGGAGAGATCAACTAAGTCCGGGTTTTGATGGTGATGTTGGATGTAGTTTGGGTCTAACATATTTGGAGTGGTTGTAGTGTGAGAAGGTACTGTTTGATGGGTACGTTGTCAAATGAGATGTGTTATTGTTTGTGTCGGGAACCGAAATGTGGTTGTGGAGATGGTTGTTTTGTTGGGGGATTTGTTGTTGATTAGGTATCTTTGATGGAGTGATGTGGAGTGTAGAGATCTCGGGAGGGGGTTGAGATAGATGGAGGGCATGGAAAGGTACAGGGGAGGGTCTGGATCTGTATGTTAGCGTGGGGTTAGGAGTTGGTTACCCTGGTTGTTGAAAGAGAAAGAATCTAGGGAGGAGTTGAGATCTAGACGTCTACGTGCAATACTACAAAATTTCGGAAATAGAGACCGGTTTTTATTAGAGACCGATTTGCTAGAAAAAAGATGGTCTCTATGCTAATTGAAATGGGGACCACACAAAAACAACCGCTCTCTATGTAACTTTATTGTTGGACCCACTAAAAATCACCGGTCTCTATACTTTTGATATATAGAGAGCTGTTTCTTAGTACATAAACGGTCTCTATGCACAGAAAATATAGTTTTGGAAATTTTGAGTTGCCGCTCAATCCCAAAAATTTGAATTGAAACTCTTTCTTTATTTGAAAATCCAGATCCAACAACTTTCTTTCATTACTATCCATAACTTTCTCCCCTCTCTCTTTGACTTTTGTTCTCTTTCCTTAGAAAACTACCACCATTATTCATGGATATAATAACTTGTTTAGTTTTCACAGTTACAGCCACAAGACTACAACGCAGGTACTCCTAATCCAGAATATAAAATACAATTATGTAAGGTTTAGCATAATCGTTCACTTTATTGTATAATTTTGAAATGTTACAGTTGTTGAAGAAGTTAACAGGCCATTTTATAAGTGTAATCGGGTTAGCTTTTTCTGCTAACAGTAAGACTCTCATCTCAGCAAGAGTTAATGTTTAACTCTGTATGTTAAGTAAGAAAAAGATACTTCTAATAAATTAGTGTATGTATGTTACTGTATTTGGTTAACTAATAATCTGACTCCTTTTTTTCAGACATTTTTTTACAATACATACATATGATCGAGAGCTGGGAAAGAGTTAGTATCAAATACTTGAAACAACCTTCAGACAAAAACATGATGAATGAATAACCATTTGACGAATATTCTAATTGATTAGTTGCTGCTCAAAAATAATTGGTGGCCATTGAAAATCCTTTTTTTTATTAATTTGTTTTTGAATAGAGACCAGTTTATAACTAAGTGACGGGTCTCTATGTAAAGTATAGAGACCGGTTGTCAACAGGTCTCTATGTGGCAGACCACTACGCATAGAGACCGGTTGTAAAACTGGTCTCTATACCCTCCATAACAGGTCTCTATGTGAATTTTTTGTACTAGTGGTGGAGAGTGAGAATTTGTGGGTGAGGATTGCCTTTGTCTCTTTCTGAAACTGTATGTAAGGGGTTGGGAGTTTATGGGACATTTTGACGGGGGTGGCGTGGTGAAATTATGGAAATTAGGGTTTCTGATAGGGGTAAAAGCAGGAGGAGGTGGCAATGAGGAGTGGGCCCTTGGAATATTCTTTGGAGTAACAGGCTGTTGGTTATCATTTTGGGGAACATCAATAATTGTGACTGTGTCGGGGTTGGGAATTGGTATGTCGGTATGATGAGATTGTGTTTTGGGGTGGGCGTTTGATGTGTCAGCATTTAAAGCAGTTTTTAATGCATCGTTTAGGTTTTCGGTGGAATCCGAGATGTCAACCTCCATGTCTGGTTTACCTGAGTTAACATAAGGGTTTTTTGAAAGATTGACATCATCATCATCACCACAGGGACGTCAGAAAAGGAGGGATCCAAGTTGTATTAGCTTCAACAATACGAGTGTGGAAAGATTTGTTTTTCCATTTTACAATAATCTGGTGATCAATCTTTTGGTGTGAATCAACTAGGAGTGTAACACAGTCGAGAGTAAGGTTACCGTCATTCACAGAAGCTGAAGATTGTTGAATAACACGTCCCATTGTAGAAGCAATTTTGTTGAAGTTCATCCGATCCCACAAAACTAGAGGGACACCAAAAATATTGACAAATACAATCCTCCCATAGTTTCGATCCTGGCCATCCCAAATGTGAAGGATGAAAACCATTTCTTGAAAAAATCATGTTTCTCCGCAATGAAAGTTTCAGCCAGGGTGGGCGTCTGGAATGTGAAAAGGACAGAGAGTCCCCCGACATAGGAGATAGAAAACCGGGATTGCGGGTCATCATCTTTGATGATGGATTCAAAATTATTAAAGGTGCGTTTAGTTCAAGAAAACTCCGTTGTTTTTCATTTTCATTTTTCAAGAAAACATGGAAAACAAGAAACGCGTTCAAATTGTATTTTTCTAGAAAAGGTTTCCTAGAAAATGAAAATTCTCTTTTCCAACTTTTGTACTAAAATTAGAAAACTGTTTTTTTCAGTTTTTGTTTTCACTTTTTCTATTTTCCAAACCTAAAATTAGAAAACAAGTGAATTTGAACATGTTTTCTAGTTTTCTAAAATGGAATAATGAAAACTCCATCTTTTAATTTGAACGCGTTTTCAAAATTTTCTAAGGGTTTTTCTATAAATAAAGAACTTTTTCATTTTCTAGAAAACTAGAAATTGAAAATTTAAAAACATTTTCTTGAACTAAACGCGCTCTCAGGGTTTCGAAATCTTTGGTGGTAGCGACAATTAAGATTTTTTTCCAATAGGTTTGGGGATCTGAATTTGATAGATGGTAGTTGTGGATGAGGTTTGAGTTTTGGCGAGGTCATCACGATATGAGTTTCCAGTTGGAGTGTGATTGGCGGATTTGCTGGTGAATAATTGTGGGTGATGGCGGCTGGTGGTATGGTTGTATCTTGGGATAGGGGTGGCTGTATGTGTAGGGTTTCCATGCTTATCAAATTTAGAGAGAAAAACACCCAAAATTAAACCATTGGATTTAATGTTTTGAAGATTGGAAATGATAAAAGAAGGGTTTAATACATGCCGGAAACGAATAAAACCAAATGGGTTATTATACTTATCTTTTTTCTAGGCTACATATGCATCCACTAGATGACCGTGATCCTGGAAAAGCCTCTCAGATCCGAACTGGTGAGTGTGGATGGAATATTGTAGACAAAGAAGGTGGTTGTGTTGGTGTGGGTTTGTCTTCTCCGCTGCTTGACATGCTCCCAGCCATCATCATTCTCCACTGCAGTCGGCTGCCGGAATGGTTGTCGGAAAGGTTTCATGTTATAGTGAAATTAACTTCACCCTTTTTGGCAGCTGAATAGTTAGTCAACATAACACATGATACGACGCAGAAAAAGGTAATACCAAAAATACCATTTCTACACACTAAAAAGTTGTCGATTTTGAGTTTCAATCTACTACCTAACCCAAATACCCAATGGCTTGCCAACTCTACTTTTCAGAAACCATCTTTGAACCTGCAATGCACCTAAATATTACAATCTTTGTGAGAGAAACATAACTACCCAAGTCAATACATCAAACCTTAATTTCAATGCAGCCGGCAACCAAATATAATCATTCAGCCCCATTTCTATGATGAAACCAAACATGAGCTCATTCATCAAAATTAGGCCATAAGAGTGAAAACATAATTTACATAATGTATTAAAGAAAACAACAGAAAAAAACCAAAGACATTCATATTACAAGAATGCAAAAATGTGAAACTGTACATTAGCCTTCCATGCATTTGATATGAAGCCAACAAACTGTTGCTAGTTCAAGACTTGGAGAATTTTTTTTTGCAGGATTCGAAAATCCAAGAGACTGGAGTGCTCTATTTTTTTCTTGATAGAGTTTAGCAAAACAATGCATTATATTGTAATAAAAAAGAATAAGCATATGGCTCCATAAATACGACCTTCAATACCTAATAGAGGACATCTCTAATGCATCCCCGTAAACACAATTATCTTATGTGGTTTACAGATCATGTGTTGGGTAAAGACCAAGAAGAGAACTGCGACTGTTTCCATTTGATTCTACATTGCCATAAAAAGGTGATTGCAACTCTTCAGAATGAGAAGACTTGCGTGACCTTTGATTCTTTGGAGAAGCGGTGTATGAGTCCATTGAACCACTGGCAGAAGAATACATTGATGAGGATGGAAACCCGTGAATTTTAGGGAGACCCGTTGTATCATTATTCGTCAAACTGTAACCCCTCTCTACTGTTTCTGCTTCCAGTGGTAATTCATCCAATGTCTATAAAAAGAAAAAATCAATATAACCAGATTAACCACAAAAACTCGTACAGACAAATCAAGCCTCCAAATGTGGTAACTTACACGAAAAGCTTGCTGGAGCACGCGCAGCAGTTCACGGGTACGCTTTCTCTTTATAGAAATGTCATCGGGTTCTTGCAACATTTGTTCAAACAAATCGTCTCTGTCAATACCACAAGCCCAAAACATTATGAGTAATCTCTTATTTAAATGAGATTATAACCAAGTCCTAAAACACAACTTAAGTTCTCGCTGATTACCTGTATAACTTTTTAATGAAGATATTGTGCAACTCTCTTTTTGTATGGTTAACCTGATGATTGGTAAAATAAAATTTTATCTCATCAAGAATAATAACGAATAACAAAGCTGTCGTGGGAAAAAAAACTTATAGACACATGGTGCAGTCGCAGTTACCAAAAAGTGCATGATGGCCTTGGGCACGTAGTCCTCAATGTTCTTCCTGACGATATCATAATAGGATCGCAACAGCAACTTTGTAACGTGAATCTCAATAGCCTCTTGCTCTGAATTAGCATCTGAGGGCCTCAAAACTGTTGGTGGCTGTAATTAAGTCAAAAATATCAGTAATTGCTCCCCTGGTCAAATCAATTCTATCAGTTACTTTCAAGATTATAGCTGCACCTCCTTCAAGTGGATCAATGAAGATGGATACTCCATATGATCCATGGTATGAACAGGTTCACTAAATGGCTTGTTTGCAGAGTTCTCTTTGGCAGACATTCGACTATCTGACCCACCAAAAATTGATGAGATTCCCCAGCTTGTGCTTCCTGAAAAAATCACATCCATCAAAGCGGTTCTTCAAATATATCCCATTATGTATTTTTTTTAACTTTAATTTTTAGTATATTCTTAATGATTTAAAGCAAGGCCTTACCAGATGTCGATTTCTCAACCTCACCAACTGGCCGAGACCCAGGCTGATTATGCTGTAAAGTTAAAATCAATGTAAATTAGAAAAGCACCAAGGGGAAAAAAAAGGTATATGATTTACATGAAATTCTAGGATAGCAACTACACATCAAACCTCAGGTCAGACGATAAGCTTTAAAAACTTGATGTATGGTCAAATGAGTAAAAAAAAACCCACAACGTATTTCAATGCTTACAAGTTACTACCACTTAAATTGCTTTCACCAAAACTAGATTAGCATTTGTACAGTTTCACCGACTATTTTAACCATAATACAAATTATTATTAAACAAAGGGGCAATATTTTTACAGTCTTTACAGTTCATACAAACCCAAACCAGTTTGCCCCGTCACCCAACCCACCCATTTTGCCAACTCTGAAAACTGCTATAAAAGGCATACACTAGAATATGCAGATTGCATAACACTAAAACAACCTGCTCTGTAACGACTCCATTGCTCGATCGGCCAAACACACGTGACTTGGTACCTCTTTCCGATTGTGATGCTTTGTCAAGTTCGGCAGCATCCTGGCCAAACAAAACAGAGTAGAACTGGTAGTTAGAAAAGATGTCATACATGAGTAACCACTAACCACACATGCAAAACTAGCATCACACTAAACTATACTTTCACCTTTTGCTTGGGGATAGTAGTTGCAACCCTAGAAGACTTAACTTGTTGCATTGCGATTTCTACGGCTTTACTCCCACCAATAAAATTTGGATGCGAGGTGTTTATATAGTCCATCTGTAAAAGATGAACCAATTGGGATACACGCATTATTTTGTAAGGCATAAGAAAATATAAAGAGTCATGACTCATGACAACAATGATATACCTCCATTTCAATAATGTGCCCAATCATGGTCTCTGAAGGTTGAAGACCATCTCGTAAGAAATTCCCAATAACATCATCCATTCGCTTCCTGAGTACGGGGAACCTTTGTAGCTCATTAACCATACAGCGATGGCTCATCTGAGAGGAGAGAGAAAACTGAAATCAGCATTTGCAGATGCAATGTCATTATAAAGCAGATAAGTTTTGATTAACCCAAACCTTTATTAACTCATCATAAATAAATCTTGCACACTGAACACTTGGATCTAACAAGCGAACGATTTGTCTTCTAATAAGAACTTCAAATGGAACCTGTATATGAACATTACACATAGAATGTGAACCACTATATGATGAAAAATGAATAATATGCAGATAATGCTAAGCAACCACCACTGATAAAAGAAACCTATGAGTTAAGTGTAAGACCTACTTCTGGCACAAATAATGCAGATCTAGGACCAGTTGCATTCTGTATGGCAGTCCGAATGTCATCATCGGTCAAGTCCTCACACGGATCAACCTCCTGCAACAGGAATCCATATCATTAGCTATGAAAAATAAGTAAAACATCTAGAATCATAATCTTATTTGATTTACAAACATTAACAGCAAAAAATATTCTAATCAAAATGATAAGCAAAAGACATCTAATCATGGAAGACCAAAGTGTGTCAATTAAAATAGCACAAAAAATAAAAATAAAATAAAGGATTTAACAAATATACTCATTATACTATACACACCTCCAAGCTCTTAACAAAAATTGACTGGAAAATATAGTGAATTCTAGCTCCTCCAGATAACTCAGATGTTGACATCTCTTCACTTTTACCCTCAATCAGTGATGAAAAGGCTGTTTTATAAAATTAACTAATCATCTATAGTATCAACTATGAAAAAATTTAACAAATACATTAACTTTAAATCAAATCATGATCAGCAAAAAAGAAGGCGAGAAAAATTCACGATACCTTCCGAATACTTGGAAAGAATATTTAGAAGAAGAGCTCCCATGCCAGCCTGCATATATTAAAGAGCATATGCTTGAAACAAAACCTGAATATCTCTGATAATGACTATGCATAAGATACACTGTCGTAGATTAGTGACACTGATACCTACTTGTACAGCCACACTAGAAAACCAAAAACGATGAGTCAATGTTAACAATCTCTAAGTCGAGTATATAAATAACAAGATGCGTACCCGCGCAATGCGGCGGCGGTAACGGGTGGCGGTGGTGGCGGTGGTGGTAACGATGTGGTTATTAACTTAAAAGTAATTGATGTAAATGATAGTGTAGTTATTTTATGGTTAAAGGATGTATCTTTTGTAAATAATTTTATTAAATGTGTTATATAAATAGTATGTGGAAATGTCTAAATTAATGAATAAAGGAGAGAGATAGTTTGGATAAATATGGTGGAAACTGTTTTAGGGATATATATTGAGTAGATTTAGTGTGGATGTTGAAAATGTGTTGAAAATCAAGGGTATTTTGGGTATTTTAAAGGTAGAAAGTTGAAACAAAAGAGGTGGTTTGTTTTATAATGGAGTATAGACTCCTTGCACTCCTAAAACTCTAAAAGTACATTACTAATGAAGGATTTCTTCCACTGTTGTAGAGAATACGAACGATTAAGGTCCATGATTTAAGTATTTCTAGAGAAAGATAGAAACGTGGGGCTATAATTCTTCTAAGGTAGCAGATATTTAACATAAAGACGCATGAAAGTTATAGCAGGATTCAGTCAATCAACCAGAGATCCAACAACAGAACAGTTTTGTTGGGTACCTTTGACTCTGTGATCTCTCCATAACTAGCATGCTCCTTTGCCACGGATACTAAATTTGCACTAATGCGAGACTTCAGCCCTGGTAGCACCGTTTTGATATGTTGTACTAGAATCTGCAATTAAGAAGAGACTAATCACTATGATACATTTTAACACAAATCACCTTGTTTAGGGATGAACCTAATGCAAATACCTGGTTCAACTTTTTTGCCAGTTGAGGGACTCCACAACGATCAGAAAGCTCATTATAAACCTACACTACATAAATTAGTTAAACTAACTGAGAAACTCATAAACTTCACATAGTGAGCTTATGTTAGAAAATATTGTACCGGACGACTGCGAAAGAATTTCTCCTCAGCAACAAGTGCATCTTTAATGGTCCGGTTAAGCATAATATCCTATGAATATCAAATACATTGTGCATTTAATTAACAATACCACATAAGTATAACTAGTATGGCTGTTGCACTCTATATCTTCATACATGATAACGAATAATATAGTCATTTTGCATATACATATAAACCCAGAAATCCGTATATCAATCATAAAAATTAGATTTGAAGTTGACGTTATAAAGATGAATTGTTACCTCTTGACTGCGATTTACAACCCCCACATAACCAAGTCGGAGAGGTATCACTTTTCCCAGCAAGAAATTACGAGCATCAGTACCTCTGTCCATAATATCCAGCTAAAGCGATATATAGGATGACCCATATCAGAAATGAACAATACCATTTTGCATTAGAAACAACAATAAAAGAGAGAGAGAGAGAGTCTAGATGTATGAATAAAAATCAAATATCATGCACCTTTGTTATCACACCAATTGTTCGGTAACCTGAAAGGATAAGAAAGAATATATATAAAGATGGGTTCAAACAGGAGATCTTTATTAAAAAAAATGATATTTGAGATCAGCACATACCATCTGGATCAGCATTTCCAGCAATCTGAAGTGCGTCTGAGTTGGCAAGGTCAGAATTTGCTGGTGTCACGGCAAGTATTAAACAGCTGGGAAGTTTAATATACGACATTATCATTGTTCTTATACGAGCTTCAATATCAGAGGGTTGGTCACCAACAGGAACTTTTGTTATGCCTGGCAAATCAACCAGCGTTATGTCAAGAACATTCGGTGAGAAAATCTTTAAACGAATCTGCTTGTCAGAGACACCCTTGTTTCCGCCTGCTTCCCTGTCAGTCTCAGCCTAGATCACCCAGGTTGTCAATATAAGAAGTCAGTGATCAGATCTTGCTTACCATTATATAATAAAACATAAAAATATTATAATGTTTCAGTGTAAAGGTTTTATCATCATATAGCTAATGACTATCACACACTCAATAAAGGTTCTTTATGTAGGTTCAGAATAACGCAAGAAAAATTATCAAACATTCAACCATTCTACAGTTCTTTGACCTGCTCCAGCAACCATGGAATACACGAGTTAAGTTGTAGTTCTTCCTTTTACCCCAACAGTACTCAGTTCCTCACACAAAAAGCAAAAGATAAAAGAAAGAAAAAAGATAGTGAACATCAGGAACACAACATTAAACGAATAGCAAATACTTTCCTCCAAGATAAAATATCTAATAAGGAGCAACTTAGTGATCCATTCATCCTAACTGGTTATGTCTTAGATCAGGTCAATTCTTACTCCAAAGATAATGTAACTGACTCCGAGAAACAATGGGAAGATACTACAGCAGAATACTAGCAATTTATAGTACTTCAACATGGTGCCATTTCAAACAGTGATGGTAGATAACATAACAATCAACTCTCCATGACAAATAATCCCCTAAACTCTACATTAATCACAAATCCTAAAAACGATTTGACCGTCACTCTCTAAGGATATACAAATTAAGCTCGTTTAAACTCAAGCTCGTTTAAACTCAAGCTCGAATCAAACTTTAAACAAATCTCACATTTAACATACCTCCTCCAGACATACATAGCACTAAAAATCTCACATTTTTTGAGCTTCAACATTTTCACAATGCCACATTTAAACATACATTCAATATATGTATGTATATGTATATGTATATGTATATATATTAGATACAAGAATAAAAGAAAACCTGAATTTCTCTACGAATTTCATTAAAATCATGAAAGCGTTTGCCAGGCAAATGCAAAAACTCTCCATACTCTTCATCAATTCCATCACTTTTTCTCTTAATCTGAAGAAGTTGAAGCACAAGCGGGCGGCGCGTGCAAATATCGGATCCACGTGGCAAGAAATCACGGCCAACAAGTGCTTCTAGAACACTCGATTTGCCGCTACTTTGACTACCGACAACCGCCACTTGTGGCAGCTCAATTGTTGAACTGCTTCCTAATTGCGCGAATATGTCTTGTAATTTGTTCACAATTGGAATCACGTTGTGGCCTAACGGCGATGTGTTTCCCGTGATTGGCGGCGTGGTTGGGATTGATTGTTCGTCCGCCATTGCAGTTGGATTAATTGATTGAATTGATGAAATTAATTAATTAATGGAATGAAACCCTAGAAATTTTAATTTGGGATTTTTTGAATTGATGTGTGGGGGCGGTTTAAGTAATTGAGAAAGAAATAATACAGAGAGAGTAGGAAATGGGAAGTTGAAAGTCAATCTTCATTTTCTTTGTGAACAAGAAAGTCAACTTGTAAATGTTGAGAGTCAATCTCAGTTAAGAAAAATAGCATGGTACCCGCGTTGCGCGGCGGTGTCCACAATGCGATGGCGACGGGCGGCGGTAGCGACTGATGATGGTGACGATGAATAGTGTGGACTATTATGTAAATCTAATTAATATAATGGTTAGTATAGTTGTTTTAAAGGTTGGAGGACTAATGATGTTTTTGTTTCGTTTATAGTGGGGTTGTATTGTATTTAGGAGGTATTGTTTTAATGAAAGATAATTCTGATATTTTCCCCCTATAACTTTCAACAGATGGTCTATTCTTTTTAATAAGAAGTATAGATAAAAATAGTAGTAAAACAAAATCATATAAGTTAAGTTGAGCCATAATAAAATCAAGTAAGAGGGTGTTTGGGGTTGTGATTCAGAAGAGATTTTTAGGTTATTGCGTTTACAAAATGTAAATAATCAGTTTTTAGTGTTTGGGTAAAAAGTGCCAAAAATTGATTTTCTGCAATTAAAAGATCACAAAACGCAATTTTTCAAAATTACCCCCTCCCCTACTGCACCAAAACCCAATTATGTAAAACCAATATCCCACAATTTATATTACCCCACTACCTTTTATATATCTACCTCAGTGCCCCTGTTTTGTTCGATTTCTTTTTGTTGTACGTTACTTTCAAAACTCAGCAATGTACTTGGTTTTTAATTGATTCGTTTATATCTATATATTTTATATAAACAGTTGTTTAATATCGAAAGATAGTTAATATCAAATATAATTTTTTATTTATTAAACATATAAGGATTTCAACAAGTATATATAATCATAGGTGTAATCATCAGTTTCAACAAGATGGTACTAGTCATAATAACCATTTTAAGCAATTGGTCTAATGGGTCTATTCAACCAGATGAAACTCGACGAAGTGTAACTTTAAATTTCATAGCTTTTTGATCTTTTAATTCCAAAAACCATCTGATTATTCTGTTTGGCTGTAGCTAGCATGACATAGGTGGTAGGCATGGTTTGGATTGTTGGAAACACACATACATCTGATTAGTATTAAGTCATAATAATTATTTGATGAATGTCTTTTGTTGTCATTTTACTTATAACTTTTAAGATTATATATTTTTGCCAAACACTTAAGACGTTAATTATCTGATTATTGTGTTATTAAACGACATAATCAAATCTAAACAGTATCTTTCAAACAATACGTTTTGTTACAGCTAATTATCTGATTCTGATTATTCAAAACGCATAATCTATTTTTAAAAGTAATCTCAAACACCCCCTAAATTACTTTTAGTTTTGGAATAAAAATATCCCCGTTTAAATGTTTAATTAGTATTATTACATGTCAATCTTTAAAATAAATAAAAAACACAACTATATATTTGACTTTATTCTCGTTTATATTAAAGCCTAATCTGAATATTAATCTTAACAATGAATAAATAAAATGAGTTGATAGGTGTTATTACATTCACTTTAGTTCTTGATATCTTTGTTGGTTATTTTAAACTATTTGAGTTTCTTTTTTTATTATTATTTTATAAGCACACATTATACATACATGTATAATTTTTATATTTGGTGGGAAATCGATTTCTCTTTAGAAAAGGTTAATATGAACTTATTGCCTTAGGCTGCTCCCAAAAAGTTGGCAACACTACTAGTTGCTATGTCATTTTTTGTCATAGAAGTTATATATATATCATCATTATTATACTAATATACGTATCTGCCAATAATACCTCATCACTTTAGTACATTGTACATGCATCAAATATTGTTAACTAGTTAACATCACTCGGGCTTTGCCCCGGGAGACATAACGTTTTTTTGAAAGCTTTATACACACGGAATATACACTCGTTTGTTTTTTTGTTTAAACACATGTTCGAAAATGTATGATTGTGTACAAACGTAATATACAGTAATCATTTACATGATCAATTCTATTAATAGTTGAAGAAAAAAAAAATTGTTAATCATATAGCTAACTATATATGTTCAATTGAAAAAAAAAAATTTGGCAAAACGGAAAAAAGGAAGGAAAATGCACTAAAACTATACTATTATATGTGAAATATGAAAAGAAATGGAAAATATCATATAAATCATTGTAGAAATTGTACAAAATAGAAAGACAGATGAACGTGAATACCATATTAACTTTGTACAATATATTGTAAAGAGCCAAAAACAACTTAAAGAACGAAAACTTTAGTTAAAAGTATAAAGCAAAAGTAAAAGCTCAAAAAATAAAAATAAAAACTACACCCATTTGAGTAAAGACTTAACTGTTAGTTAGAAAAAAAGACCTCATTTTCATCCGTTATTGTTACCCGTTAGAAACTCAAACAGAAGTTGACGGCCGTTAAAAAAGAGGACTACTGTTGCAAGATATTAAACAATAGGGACTAATAATGCTGAAAAATCCGTTAAAAACTCAAACAAAAGTTAACGGCCGTTAAAAAAAGGACTATTGTTGCAGACTAGTAACGGCAGGGACTGATGTTGCTGAAAAAGTGTGACGCACGGAAATCAAGCAACTCTATTTATATATATATATATATATATATAATTAGTGAACTCTTTGGATCTCATGGTCTTACAATGCAACTTCCTTATACAATAGTTTGTGATGTTGATCAGTCGTATAGACATAGACAGGCAAGAAATTTGAAACATATCCAAAGATGCAAAATTAAGAATGAAAAAAGAAATATAATTAATGACAAGCACAAAGATAAGTGGCATATTGGGTTCAAATCAGGATAGCATTAGAGCCAATCTATTTGCGATTTCAAAAGGAAATGTGATGCACAAGAACGAGATTTCTTACGTTGATTTAGTTGAAGATTTCGATCTAGATGATGATGTTACTAATGTTGAGTGCTCGGATTAGGAAACTTATGACATATATGGCACCTTTTATTTCTAGTGGGAAGAATGATAAAGATCTTCAGATAAAAGGCCCTTTGAGGACTTTGGTACAAAAATTGTTCTTGAACTCTCATTCATGCAGTGGCAAGATTAAGACACAACAAAAGGAAAAAATATATGTTGGTTTTATAATGAATAATATTTCATATTTTCATATTAGATATACATTATATCTTTCAATTGGAACTTTACAGATTATTCATTCAAGTGATCTAACAGAATTAAAGTTTCCGTGTAGAAACAACAAAGAATGAACCAAATGCACCATTGATCCCAAGATTTTTGATGGCTCGTGTGTGTGGCTCATAAGCTTCAAGTGTTGGCATCCCATATTTATGTGTCGATGTTTTCATAATAGGTTAGTCATTCTTCCTAATTCCCAGTACCTTCTTCTCTAATGATGCATCTGGTATATATGTTGATCAGTTGATGGTGTATAGCTTCGTGAACGATGTCAAAACACCATCTTCCACCATCATCCATACACCACAAACTCGTTTCTTGGCGTCATCAAAGTTTTCAGGTAGAGCAAGAGACTCCTTTATTTTAGAAATGGAAAAATCGTTAAAAAACCGGTGTGCTATACGCCTACATTATGAGGAAGGTGTATTTCGCTAAAGTCTTCGGTTACCATATCAAACGCAACAACAAGATTAATATCCCTCTCATAAGCTTTCCAATAAATACGTTGATCATCTATAGCTACCGGAGACCAGTATTCATAACTAATTGACTTAGGAGGTAGGTTACCACGTGGAACTCTCCAACCCCGTGAGCTTAACGTAAACACCATAACCAGGTTAAGATATTCACCATAACTGATCATTACAATCATAGGGTCAAAACTAGGACAAAGCCAAAACCTAAAACAACATGGATACCTTTGTTCAGATACCTTGTTAAATATGAACATGGATCAAGGTCATTTCATAATTTAACGATTCTGTTTCTCATTCTATAACTAATTAATGATTACGAAATATAACCGACACCCATCTGGATTTATTTAGGCACGACCATGCAAACATGTTAATTAGTCCTAATGAGGGCGCCAAATGGTATCGTACTTCAACTTTCAAGTTGAAGGAACAAATCATGTATTGATTACACGTGTCAGTCATCATATTTCACTACACTTACTGAAAATAGTCTCTTATGTACTCCCTTATTTAGGAGAGTTAGAACTATATCAAGTAAGTGCAATTCATACATGCTGACCTGCTTGTATCTCAAGTCTAAGGATAGATAAAGTAACCATTTACGAATTTCACTTAATGACGTCGATCCATAAAGTGATAAATTCGTTAGTGGGGTAGTCCGATATGCATCAACCATGGATATCATGTGAGTTTGGTGGGGCCATCCATTATATATTCCAAGAATATAACCAATCACTCAGATTTGTCTTAGTTTAGTTATATTCCCATATAATTAATCGATAATGGACAATTTATAATATTTAATAAAATATTCAAGGATTAAACATGCAAATATATGACACAATTTAATATTAAATGAAATCAAACATATCAAGTACTTTATTTCATTATGGAAAATATAAATTGTTTAACATCCCTTATCCAAATACCGAAACAACAGATTTACATGAAATAACTAGCTAATTTAAGTCCTATGCCCTCGGCATGCCTTTCAAGCTTGGGCCTAGACAAAGCTTTTGTGAAAGGATCAGCTAAGTTAAAATCTGTGTGAACTTTGAGTAATTTAATATCCCCAAGTTCGATCTGCTCACGAACATAGTGATATCGTCTAGCATAATGTCTGACACCTTTCTGAACTCCGGGTTCGTTGGCAATGATTAATGCACCAGTATTATCACAGTACATATCAGTGGGTAAGTCACTCGAGGGGATCACGTCAAGCCCGCTAATGAACTTCCTTATCCAGACTGCTTCCATTGCGGCTTCTGAGGCGGCAATGTACTCAGACTCTGTTGCAGACATGGCAACTGTGGTTTGCTTCTTGCTTTTCCAGTCCACAGCACCTCCATTGAAAACGAAGACGAATCATGACTGAGACTTTGTGTCATTTTTGTCAGTTTGAAATCCAGCATCACGGTATCCGGTCACTTTGAGCTCTAAGTCTGGATTTCCTCCATACACCAAAAACATATCTTTAATAGCTCGTAGGTACTTCAGAATGTTTTTAACAGCAGTCCAGTGGCTTTCACCTGGATTCTGTTGATATCGGCTAACGATGTTTTGCACGAACGCAACATTGGGTCTAGTAGATCTAACCGCATACATAATAGATCCCACAGCCGAAGCATAAGGGACTCTACGCATACGCTCCACCTCATTAGGTGTAGTAGCACCCTGTTTGACAGATAAACTAAGTCCTTCTAGCATAGGTATAGACCCACGCTTAGAATTTTCCATCTTGAATCGCTTCAAGACCTTATCAATATAAGCACTTTGACTTAGTCCAATTAATCGCTTTGATCTATCTCGGTAGATCTTGATTCCAAGAATAAATGTCGCTTCTCCTAAATCTTTCATGGCAAAACACTTTCCAAGATGGGATTTAACATCTTGCAACATTGGAATGTGTTTTCCTATGATCAATATGTCATCAACATACAAGACAAAGAAAGTAACATTACTCCCACTAGCTTTGCGATATACACATGGCTCATCGGGATTTTGAACGAAACCAAACTTTTTGATTTCTTCATCAAACCGCTTGTTCCAACTTCTTGATGCTTGCTTTAGTCCATAAATGGACCTTTGAAGCTTGCATACTTTGTTGGGATGTATTGGATCAATAAAACCTTCAGGTTGATCCATATAGACTTCTTCATCCAAGTAACCATTTAAGAAGGCAATCTTAACATATATTTGTCATATCTCAAAGTCATAGTACGCAGCTATGGCTAAGAGAATCCTAATAGCTCTAATGTCCACAACTGGAGAAAAGGTCTCATCATAGTTAACACCAAAACGTTGAGTATAACCTTTCGCCACGAGACAAGCTTTATAGGTGTGTACATTTCCATCCATGTCCGTCTTCTTCTTGAAGATCCACTTACACCCAACAGTTTGAGCATTCTGTGGAAGATCAACCAAGCTCCAGACTTGATTGTCTTTCATGGATTTCATTTCCACCTTCGTAGCTTCAAGCCATTTGTCAGATTCCGGATCTGATAATGCAGCTTTGAAATTTGGAGGCTCATCGAGATCCCCAAAAACGTCTTCTTCTACCATCAGACATAATCTGTCAGTAGGCCGTCTTGTCCTTTCGGACCTACGAAGTGGAATCGCTTCATCATCATCGACTTGAGGTTCATCACTTTGAACATCCCCCCCCCCAAGTTGATGATTGCTAGGAGCTTCAGAAGGTGACACATCTTCCTCTTGAGTCTCATTAAGTTCTACAACCCTCCCACTGTTCTTTTGAGCTAATTTCTTTTCAAAGAATTCAGCATATCGAGCAACGCGAACAGTGTTTTTGACGGGATCATAGAAGTCGTAACCCATCGTTTTCTTAGGGTATCCAACAAAGATGCACTTAGTAGTTCCAGGTTCAAGTTTGTCAAGCGTATCGCGCTTCACAAGTGCCTCACATCCCCAGACTCTTAAGTAAGACAAATTAGGGACATCTCCATGCCATAATTCATATGGAGTCTTGTCAACCTTCTTGGTTGGAACCATATTAAGAATGCGTACAGCAGTCTCTAGAGCATAATTCCAAAACGAAAATGGGAGAGTCGTAAGGGTCATCATTGATCTCACCATGTCTAGCAAGGTTCGATTTCTCCTTTCAGGCACTCCATTATGCTGAGGAGTGTATGGAGGAGTAAGCTGTTAGACAATTCCACACGCTTTCAGAAAATCCTTAAACTCTTGGCTTAAGTATTCACCATCTCGATCCGAATGAAGAATCTTGATGGTTTTGCCGAGTTGATTTTGTACTTCATTTTTAAACTCTTTGAATGTTTCAATCACTTCATGTTTATGTTTAAGCAAGTAAACATAACCATAACGACTGAAATCATCCGTAAAAGTTATGAAGTAGCTAACTCCTTTCCTTGACACACGTCTAAATGGACCGCAAACATCGGTATGAATGAGTCCAAGAAGATCTTTAGCCCTTTCCGGCGTATGCTTAAAAGGTTTTCTTGTCATCTTGCCAGAAACACATGACTCGCATTTATCAAATGATTCATCATTTAATTTTAAGGTCCCTTCACGTTGAAGTCTTTCAATGCGATTTTTGCCAATGTGTGCAAGACGACAGTGCCAAAGATAGGTAGAGTCCAAGTCCGTCTTGGCTCTTTTGCTAACATTATACATTGAATTATTTGAATCACAACCACGCATATCAATTTCATAAATACCATCATAAGCAATAGCATCAAAATAATGAACATTATTTTTAGAAACTGAAATACCAATATCATTAAAAACATTAATGAATCCGTTTTCTTTCAACAAAGAAACTGAAACGACACCTCTAGTAATAGATGGTGCATAATGACAATTGGCTAAAACAATAATTAAACCGAAAGGAAGAACTAAATGATATTCTCCAATAGCTTCAACAGGTGTCGGCAGACCATTGCCCATGACCAATTGCAAAGCTCCGGGCTTCAACTTCCTCCTTTTCCTAAGTGCCTGTAATTCATTACAGATATGAGTTCCACAGCCAGTGTCACAAACCCATGATCTACGCTTAGTTAAGGAAAATAATTCAATAGTGAAGATACCTGAAGTACTAGCGTTGCTAGCTTGCTTCGTCTTCACATTCAACTCGGCAAGACACTAAGGACAGTTCCTCTTCTAGTGCCCGACTTCATTACAATGATGACAGCTCTGGTCTTTAGCCGTTGTACCCTTTTTCGTTAGAGGCATTTCATTGCCCTTAGCGATTGGTTGTTTTCTTTTCTGGACTCTTCCCCCCTTGGTCGCAAGAACTTGGGGTGTTGGAAATTTCTTTGGAAGCACCTTTTCATACTCAATTATCATAGCATGAAGTTCAGCAACGGTATTACTTGTGCTATGCATATGATAGTTGCTCACAAAATCCTTAAAATCCTTAGGAAGAGACTTGAGAATTATCCCAATCATAATCAGGGGAGCATAAGCATGATTCAACCTTTCCAATTCCTCAAAGTACATTTTCATTCTTAGTACATGAGGTCTAACCGGTGTTCCTTGCTCATGTTGTAAGCAATGAATTGTTTTATGCGGTTCATACAAATTCATCTCAGTTTGCTTTCCATACATGGTACTGGATGCACTCAACTCACTAGTTGTAGCATCAATCCTCGGAACAACATATCTCTCCTTATCAAGGACTTCATAGCTATTTAGAACTATTCTCGGCTTATGAATGAGATCATTGGAGTTTGGTCCAAAAAGATTTTCTCTTTCAAACTTTTGCCGAAAAGCATTGGTGTTTGTGGAAGGATCTATTGCCATCTACAAAACAGATTAAATTCAAAAATCAGTATTTTCGATAATCAATCCTTAAGAAATTAATTACTCAATGTTTACAAAATAAACAATTAATTTCATTAAGGCTAGGATCCAATTGACATACACCCATTTCATCAGTTGATCTGCTAGAAATGATTGCACTCAAAAGGTAAGTGACGATCAGTAATTGCATTACATGTGCAATTCCTAGTAAGACTGGGACCTACAAATGAAACTTGATTCATTAAGTGATTTGTATTCATGTTTTGTCCCATCTTTTGGCGCGGGTCAAGGTCTCACCGCTTAACTCGCTTTAAGTCGTCCAACCAAGAACGCGCAAATTTGCCCACCACTGTGTACCAGTGAGTAAAACAACA
Source organism: Erigeron canadensis (assembly GCF_010389155.1). Taxonomy (NCBI): domain Eukaryota; kingdom Viridiplantae; phylum Streptophyta; class Magnoliopsida; order Asterales; family Asteraceae; genus Erigeron; species Erigeron canadensis. The sequence goes on from NC_057765.1 coordinate 24,998,163, forward strand.
GCCACATGTGTCCTTTACAAATTGGATGGCAAATGACTTAAGTTTATTGGGTCATTCAATTTGATGTGTGATCAAAAAGTTATGTTTTGAAAATTCATGCATATCTTCTAAACATAATATGTTTATAAAACTCATTTTTAATGCCTTTAAATACAAAAGAGCTCGGTAGCTCCATTTGAACTTACAAAGAAGTGCAAGGGAAAAGGTTTGCGATGAACGCAATTAAAAACCCGCCCTTTTAGAGTTCGTTCAAATGAGTGAGCCGGTGTATCTTTTGATTTTAGGGCACCAATTTTATAAACAAAATCATTATTTCGATAATTATTAGTCAAGTTTATTTTTTCCAAAAACAATTTGCACACAATTTTCACAAAAGGCAAAATTTAAACTTACTAAATTTACAACTTAACAATTAAGGTAAGTTACTAATATACAACTTAACAATTACGGTAACTTACTTAATTTACAACTTATCAATTAAGGTAATCAACCTAATTTTGGTCACTATGGTATAAGATTTGGCTCCTTTTCGATATGGAAAAGATCACATACATCAAGTTACCTTGATTGCGTAAGCCAAAAATTCCATAACAAATTATCTACCATAAATAAACAAGTTGTTCATCTGGAAAATCCAGCAGCTTCACGACCAAATCTGGCCCTGAAGAAGGCCGAACTGGTCTTAGCACAAAACATGAAAGTTGTAGCCCTATGAGTCAAGCATCTACTGTAAATATTTGAGATTCCAACTCCTTATGGTTGATTAGTTATGATTATTTTAGTGAACTGGTGTCAAACAGGAATTTTCACAAAACTTAATCACATTGTCGCACAATTAGTTATTCAATTATCTAGCATAATTAACCCTAATGATCAAGATTTATATCAATATATCTAAGTAACAATCATGAATAATTTGCATGAAAAATTCATGATTTTTACTTCTTTTTAACAATTAAAAAATAAAGGTACACCATATATAAATGCAATTTATCACATAAACATGTAATTAATCAAAACTTGGATTAGGAACCCTACAAAAAAACAATTTTTTTTATTTTCTGGAAATTTTGAACCATATATATATATATATAACATTATTTGTTTCCAATTTAAATAATGTAATTAAATTACAAAAATTAATTAAAAAAATATATATATATATATATATATATATATATTCTTGGTAATCAAGAAACATACATAGTAGGCTTGTGATACCACTGTTGGGATATATAACAATTTATCAAATCAAATCACAAAGCACGCAGCGGAAAAAATCTATGTAGTTAATTAATTAACCAAGAAAGAAAACGTGTACCTTGAATTAAAGAGGATAAAGCAAGCAACTTTATAAAAAAGGTTTAAAGTAAAACCTCTCTACGATCGCACACACGACACTAAAATGTATGTATGCTAGTACTTGATCACGAACCGAACAACCTTTGTTATCACCCCTTAATGTCGAACCAACCAAAACCCGAAACCCTTTGTGTTTGGTGATTTCGGCTGAAGCCAAGAGAGAAGGGAGGAGAGGAGAAAACTATGAAAACCTTAAGATTTATTTTTTGTGAAAAAACCTTAGGTTTAGCTTTGTATTTATAGCCACATCTTCTTTAATTCCATATTACAAAGATAGCCTTACTCCGTTGACTCCGTTAGTTATCCGTTGACTCCGTTAGTTATGTACCGTTAACTTTTAACATCAACTAACGGTCGTCAATACATTTCGTGATCTAGTTAATTAATAAATTACATTAATTATATTAATTAATTATAATTACATTTGTGTCAAGACGTGTGAACCCGTAGGCTTAAATACTTTTCGGACATACGTTCATTTTACGTGATCATATACCTACACCAACGAATTTTAGTCTTTTAAGTAACAGTGTCAAATTCGTGTTGGGAGAGAGGTTCATTGTCGAGAATGGATATATATTTGAATTCAGTCTTATCATAAGAGAAAGTGTCGATATTAACTAGGTACGGAGTTTATGCTTCTTTCGATAGAGGCACGGCCCCTATCTAAAGCTAGAAGTAACGGCTAGAAAAAATGTTCTTAAAAGAATTTTTTTTTTCCTTTTCTTTTGTAATTTTTTTTTCTGAACATTCAGTCGGTATACGACATCAGGGAAACTTCACCGTATAATGGTGAGGCCTTGCACGTACCTTAAACAACGAGATGTTGACCATGGGCCGTTACAAATATTCGGAGGAAAAAACCCAAAAACTTGTCATTCTTAAGAATCGAACTCAAGATATGTACATTCCACCAATGTTTTGTCAAGGATATTAATTAATGATTAATTAATTAAATAAAATCATGTAGCTCCACACTGGCTAAGACTATTATAGCATCTTCAAAGTTATCTTTAGGTCTTTTAAACGTGTACATATGCACAATAGATATGTTGTCGTCTTTTACAAACTTGATTGCTATAATAATGTCAACATGACATGTTTCTTTATAAAAAGTACGTGGTTAGGTTAATGGTCATTTAGTTATGTAAAGATGTCCAGAAAAATGTCATGTCCTTTGAGGACATGACAAATTTGAGTGCTTCGATTAGGAAACTTCTGACATAAGTTATCTTCAATGTGGAAGTGGTTAACCATTTCAAGAGGGAAGATTGATAAAGATGTTCATAAAATGTCATGTCCTTTGAGGACTCTCCTACAAAATTTGCTCACTATATTTCACAGATTTGTAAACGGATTTGTTTGGTGAAATTAGAGTTGAATACGACATCATTACTTTTTCATGGCAGTGAAATCCTTGGATATATTCTTCATTTTTGTTGATTTTACAGGGTGAGTAATTTATCATGACTCTATGACTTTTGGCATACGATTTGCATGGAAATTTTGGTTTACAAAGTTAGCTCTTCTTGCATGTGATTTGCAAGAAAAGTATGGCCGAGAGCTAAATCCTTTCTTAACAAACTTTCAATCACCTCCTTGATCAATTCCCCAATTAGCGTCACATACATCAAGTGACATACTTCTGCCAATTACTTTAATTATTTTATTATTTCCAATTACTTTACGATAACTAAAAAAACACATCTTTATATATAGTAAAAAAAGATTATTTTTTAGATGTACTTTTAGAAATATTAATGTGTTAAAAGCACATAATTTTTAAAAATGCTTTTATTTCATTTATGATATCATATTTAAAAAAAGGATTTTTCTCTCATTTTTGTATAGCATTAGGCTTTCAACCACACATAATGCATAATGCTTATTTAAATTTTTTAATCTTTTATTTGAAACAAAGATTTTTTTTAATTCTTTTATATAATATTATGAAATGTCCTTTTATTAACGTAATAGGTATTTTTATTTTATGTATCATTATGTTAGACAATTCACTATTTGCATATCAAGTTATAAAATAACAAAAATTACATATATTCTTTTACATTTGTTTTTACAAATTTAATTAACAGACCCGGGTTGAACCCGAGTTAATTAGCTAGTTTATCTATACTATATTATAAAGCAGATATCCCTAGATTTTCAACATTGAACTTGAAATTTTCAATATTGATTTTAAGTACTTCTCCAAAATGCCCCTCCTATCTATTCTATATTTATCTAAAATAACTATAATACCCTTTCTTTCTCCTCAAATCTTAACCAGTTATTTTTTTTCTCTCTCCTCCATAAATCATTTATTCCAACAATTCATTCAAAATCTTTTATCTCAAAAATCGTATATCGATATATTATAAAAATTGTATGGGTGTTCTTAAAATTTCATGCACTTTCATTAGAGATGTCATTCGATATACTTTCGACAAATTTTTAAATCTGAGGGTGGAGCCCGTACGGCTAAGGCATTTGACTATCATACTCTATGACATATCAATTCCTATAACCTATCATACTCTATGACCTAGGTATCACCCCACCATCTCACCGCCGCAACGCGCGGGTACTTGCTCTCTTAAATTAAATTCATTACATTAATAATAAAAATATTACATATTACATTAATAATAAACACAATCCATTAATAAAAAATACATTAATAATAACAAATAAACTACCCCTCGTCCAGGGTGTCTTCATCATCATCATTTTTATTCTATCCATCTTGATAAAATGGATTGATAGTGTAACTTGCAAAACCGCCTCAGGCGCTCATATTGCTTGATGACTGGTTGCTCGATTGCAGAGTGGATGAAGAATTATCCGGTGATGGCATTGGAGTATTTAGTAAAATTTAAAACACATCATTAGCTTGTGATGATTAAAATTGATTGTTTTTTTAAGACACTAGCACGGTACACGCGAAATACAACGGTGTTCGTGGCAACGATGGTGTGATGGTGGGGGATGACCAGACAACTGTTGGTGGTAGAAGCGACATCGAGTGGTATAGATAATTGATGTAAAGGGTTTATGGATATATTTTATAAGATAAACGATTGATGCTGTTATATAAATATTAGGGTATTTTAGACATTTTCCCCATATAAGTGTCATTGTGTCAACATGGGGCTAATCTTTTTATAATATAGTATAGAATTGTATAAAATGGGTGTATATAATATTTTATATATATATATATATATATACTAGGTATTGTACCCCGCGCGATGCGCTGCTAATTAAAAAAGTTATTTTATGCATTAGTAAATAGCTAATCTACAGGTTTATCTTGTGGAAATCAATTGTGTTATAGTTCATGCCTTCATGGTTAAATCTTGAAACATTTTGATCACCATTTATCTTTTCTGACATCACAATCGATATCACAATCATTTAACCTACTTTGGTGATTACACACCCTTAATAATCCTAAATACAATTAAGAAATAAGGTATTTTATCTCCGTTAATCCAAAACCCAATTGTAAAACTCAAGTAACTATTGTTATTATCATTATATTATAGACTTTGTTTTGTGGTTAGAATAACAACCAATTTGATTACTTTATTTTATGTGGTTCCGCCAAGAGAACGAAGGAGAGAAACAACACAATTGTGTTGGACAACTTTTTATTCTTAATTTAATATGAGTTTTGTTTTGTTTTTTTTTTTTTATATCTTATGTATATAGTTTTGATTTAGTATTTTTATATTATATTTAATAAAATAAATTATATTGGTTTGAGAAGAAGTATTATAAGATAAATATTATGAAAAATGTATGGAGATGCCAAATAGGATAAAATCCTATGTGGTAATTTAAAATTGATGTATTATCACAAACTTAATTAATAAACATATTCATGAGTATTAAATTAGAAACCATAAAAAGATGATATAAATGTATAACATACCAATACTAATAAGTGAAGCCTAAATGGGGTTTCTACGGTTGAGTTAAGGGATGATAATGTTCGTGGATATATACAACACAATGGTTGCCCGCTTCGACTACCATTAAGTGTACAGTCTGTAAAACCACAGACGGTTTGCTTTCAATTTTCGGTAAATTGATTATAATATATTAAACGTTTGATTCAAGGTGATGAATAAATGACCATAACTCGTGGGTCTTTGAATGGTTATGCCAAAAATTATATACACATTATATGTTTTTAAGCAAATATTATCAAATAAGGATATTCATGAATTTTACGTTGTATATAGCATATATGTGAATGATCTCAATCCATAAACAGTTTGTCAAATATGTTTACCAAATTTAGATCTAGTGGTTCTAAATTTTCAAACAAAGGGTGCTTCTTTTTTTTATTTACGTACGTAACTTATTTTTTAAATATTGTATGTATATAGTTTCTATATATTTAAAATTTAGTAATGTATTTAATTTAAGATAAATATAGTAAGAAAATTATGAAGATGTCACATAAGACAAAATTTTATGTGGCAATTTTTAAAGCTAGCATTAAGTTGAAAAGAAGGCTTTAGAAGACCAGGATTCTTACTGTTTTAATCCTAGGTATTTTACCCGCGCGATGCGCGAGCTGTTATAATTAGTGTCCAAAAATACTTAAAAATAAAAGTTCAGGTGTACATGTATTCATGATTGGTTCATGATGTTTTGTTGTTTTTATTGTTATATCACCATATTATACATAACCATTTGGTAGATATTTCTAAATAAAATTCATAAGATAAATAAAAAAAAGAAACATTAACGACAATCACTTGTATTCCGATTTTTTTTCTTTGTGGCTCCATCCTAGGATTGGTAAACAATTATCACTTGCAAATCACAAATAGTGATAAAGCTAGTCAACAAAAAGTTTCAAATCATACCAAGTCATTCTCACTCGTTACTCATATAGAATGTAAAAGATCAATAATATTATCAACAAAAGGCAACATACTCAATAAACTTATGGTTATGCAATTATATTTATAATGTATAATAAAACTATGTCAAGAAAGAGTTTCAATTATATTTTATGGTGTTGCTCGTTCTTCAAGCATTCAAAATCATACATAAAAATTCGATAAACAAATATATAGTTTTTATATTAGTGCAATTTGTAAACAATATCAACTACTAAAACTTGAAATATATAATTCTCTATAATCTTGAGATTTCATGATATAACTTCCAAGATTGCATTTTTTTCCCCATACACGTACGATACTTTTTTTTTTTTTTAAAGTAACAGGATTTCCATTGTTAATTTTGTATTATATAGTTTCATTTATTTATTTAATATTAACTGTATTTAACTTTAAAGTAATAAGTTATTCTTGTATTTAATATTTAATTTGATTAAAGATATAAATATTGTCAAAAAAATTATAGAGATGCCATGTAAGTAAAATCCTATGTGGCAACTTTTTAATATAAGTTTACTTTTGAAGATGTCTTTAAAAAACTTGGATTACTACTTTTTTAATAATCATATAGAAGATATATAAATATTGTCAAAAAAATTATAGAGATGCCATGTAGGTAAAATCCTATGTAGCAACTTTTTAGTATAGATTTAGTTTTGAAGATGTCTTTAAAAAACTTAGGATTACTACTTTTTTAATAATTATATAGATATATATTATGTTTATAGTGTAATAAGGTTTTTTTTTTTTAAGTTCAAACGGCTATATGGATGTCGGGTTTAAAACTTCTAGGCCCACACCTCATCACAACCTCAGCGTTTAACCAACCTCTCCCAACCAATGACCCAACCGATGAGGGTGTGACAAAGGCATTGGTTTGGCACCACCAAAGACTCATCTTATGTGGTTTACAGATCATGTGTTGGCCGGGTAAAGACCAAGAAGAGAATGGAAGCCCGTGAATTTTAAATTGCCATAAAAAGGTGATTGCAATTTCCCATAATGAGAAGACTTAGGTGACCTATATATGATTCTGGAGAAGCGGAGTACGAGTCCATTGAAACACGGGCTGAAGTATACATTCATAAGAATGGAAGCCCGTGAATTTTAGAGAGACCCCGTTGTATCATTAATCGTCAAACTGTAACTCCTCTCCACTATTTCTGCTTCAAGTGGTAATTCATCCAATGTCTATTAAAAAAAAAAAAATTTACACCATTAACCTTAAGAACTCGTAGGACATTAATCAAGCCTCCAAATGCAGAAACTTACTAGAAAAGCTTGCTGGAGCATGCACAGCAGCTCACGGGTATGCTTTCGCTTTATAGAAATGTCATCAGATTCTTGCAACATTTGTTCAAACAATTCATCTCTGTCAACACCACAAGCCCAAAACGTTACGAATGGTATCGTGTTTGAAAGAGATTATAAAAAAGTCCAAAAACACTAACACACAACTTCTCCTTGATTACCTGTATAAATTTTTTAATAAGATATTGTGCAACTCTCTTTTTGTACGGTTAACCTGATGACGAGTAAAATAAAAATTAATCTCATTAAGAGTTAAAAGAATAACTAAGATGTCTTGGGAAAAAATTTATAAACATATGGTGAAGTCACAGTTACCAAAAAGTGCATGATGGCCTTGGGCACGTAGTCCTCAATGTTCTTTTTGACAATATCATAATAGGATCTCAACAGCAACTTCGTAACATGAATCTCAATAGCCTCTTGATCTGAATAGGCATCTGAGGGCCTCAAAACTGTTGGCGGCTGTAATTAAGTCAAAAAGATATCAGCAATTGCTCCCTGGTCAAATCATTTCTATTAGTTATTTTCAAGATTATAACGACACCTCCTTCAAGTGGATCAATGAAGATGAATGCTCCATATGATCCATGATATGAACAGTTTCACTAAATGGCTTGTTTGCAGAATTCTCTTCGGTGGACATTCGACTATCCGACAGACCAAAAATTGAAGACATTCTCCAGATGGTGCTTCCTGGAAAAATCACAGCCATCAAAGCCCGGTCACTCAAATAGATTTCATGATGGGTTTTTATTTTTTATTTTTGTATCTTGTTTATGATTTAAAGCAAGGCCTTACCAAATGTAGGTTTCTCAACCTCCCCAACTGGCCGAGACCCAGGCTGATTATGCTGCAAAGTTAAAATCACCTTGGCGGACATTCGACTATTCGACCCACCAAAAACTGATGAGATTCCCCACATTGTGCTTCCTGGAAAAATCACAGCCATCAAAGCGGTTCCTCAAATAAATCTCATGATAGATTTTTTTTATTTTTGTATCTTGTTTATTATTTAAAGCAAGGACTTACCAGATGTCGGTTTCTCAACCTCACCAACTGGCCGAGACCCAGGCTGATTATGCTGCAAAGTTAAAATCACTAAGAATTGAAGAGCACCAAGGGGGAAAAAGGCATATGTTTTACATGAAGCGCTAGGATAGCGACTTGAACAGAAAAAGTATCAGATCAGGAGGTTAACTTCCAAAACTTGATTACAATGATATGGTCAAATGAGGAGAAAGCCACGGCATATTTCAATGCTTAAAACCACTTAAATTGTTCAGATTAGCATTTTAACCGTACAGTTTCACTAACAATATTAACCATAGTATTAAGTTATTATTAAACCAAGAAAAAGGGACAAAACGTATACAGTCCTACCGAACTCAAACCATCTTCCCCCATTACCCAATCCACCCATTTTGCCGACTCTAAAAACTGCTATGGAAGGCATACACAAAAGAAAAATTTAGAATATGCAGCTGGCAGAACACTGAAACAACCTGCTCTGAGACAATTCCATTACTTGATCGGCCAAACACACATGACTTGGTACCTCTTTCAGATTGTGATGCTTTGTCAAGTCCAGCAGCAACCTGACCAACCAAAACAAAATGGAACTGGAAGTTAGAGAAGATGTCATAAACGAGTAACCAAACATGCAAGACTAGCATGACACTAATTATAGTTTCACCTTTTGCTTGGGGAGAGTAGTTGCAACCCTAGAAGACTTGACATGTTGCATTGCAATTTCTACGGCTTTACTCCCACCAACAAAATTTGGGTGCGAAGTATTTATATAGTCCATCTTCAAAAATGAACCAATGGGAGGCATGCGTTATCTTTGGAATGGGCATAAGAAAAAATAAGTGATCATGGCTCATGACAACACTAATGTACCTCCATTTCAACAATGTGCCCAATCATGGTCTCAGAAGGTTGAAGACCATCTCGTAAGAAATTCCCAATAACATCATCCATTCGCTTCGTGAGGAAGGGGAACCTTTGTAGCTCATTAACCATACAGTGATGGCTCATCTAAGAGGAGATAGAAAAACTGAAATCAGCATGCAGATGCAATGTCATTATGGAGCAGATAGTTTTTGATTAACCCTGACCTTTATTAACTCATCATATATAAATCTTGCACACTGAACACAAGGATCTAACAAACGAGCAATTTGTCTTCTAATAAGAACTTCAAATGGAACCTGTGAATGCATGTTACACATAAAATGTGAACCACTATATAATTCAAAATGAATCATATGAAGATACTAAGCAGTCAAGAAGCTGATGAATTAAAAATACCTACTTCTGGCACAAATAATGCAGATCTAGGACCAGTTGCATTATGTATAGCAATTCGAATGTCATCATCGGTCAAGTCCTTACATGGATCAACCTCCTGCCACGGGAATCCATATCATCAGCTATGAAAAGTAAATAAAACAACTAAGATCACAATCTTATTTCATTGAAAAACGTTAACCACAGAAAAGATTCTAATTTAAATGAGAAGTTCGGAAGACTAAAGTGTGCCAATTGAAGTAACCCACAAATATTTTACAGATAAAGACTATAACAAAATACTCATTATAATATACACACCTCCAAACTCCTAACAAAAATTGACTGGAAAATATAGTGGATTCTAGCTCCTCCAAATAACTCGGATGTCAACATCTCTTCATTCTTACCCTCAATCATTGATGAAAAGGCTGCTTAAAGGAATCAATGGATCATATATATTATCAACAAAAATTTTAACAAATACTATACCTTAAAATCAAATTATCATTAGCAAAAAGGAAGGCAAAAAAATTCACTCTACCTTCCGAATACTTGGAAAGAATATTTAGAAGAAGAGCTCCCATGCCAGGCTGTAAATATTAAAGAGCAAAATTTTGAAACAAGACCTAGAAGACTCCTGATAATGACTATGCATAAGATATACTGGCGTAGATTAGTGAACACCAATACCTATACTCATTGTACAGACAATTTAGACAACCTGAAACGACGAGGTTTGTGTTTTATTATATTCTGAAAAATTGATGTTAATGGTAAGAATTAACAGCCTCTAAGTTGAACATAAAAATAGGTCTTGTACTTCTGAATGTAATTTACTAACAAAGGCTTTCTTCCTCTGTGGTAGAGAATACAGATGATTCAGGTCCATGATATACACCATTTCTAGAGAAAGATAGAAACATGAGACTAAAATTTTTCTATCGTTGAAGATTTTTTACATAAACAAACATGAATACTATAGCAGAGAATCAGTAAACCAACGGGAGATAAAACTACAAAACTGTTTCATTGGGTACCTTTGACTCTGTGATCTCTCCATAACTAGCATGCTCCTTTGCCACGGACACTAAATTTTCCCTAATGCAAGACTTCAACCCTGGTAAAACCGTTTGGATATGTTGTAGTAGAATCTGCAATTAAGAAGAGACTAATGAATACGATACATCTCAACACAAATCACCTAGTTTAGGAATGAACAGAATGCAGATACCTGGTTCAACTTCTTTGCCAATTGAGAGACTCCACAACGATCAGAAAGCTCATTATAAACCTGCACTACATGAATTAGTTCAACTAACTGAGAAACTGATAAACTTCACATAGTGAGCTAATGTGAGAAAATCTTGTACCAGGCAACTGCGAAAGAATTTCTCCTCAGCAACAAGTGCATCTTTAATGGTCTGGTTAAGCATAATATCCTATGAAAATCAAATACGTTGTGTAATTAATTAACAAAACTGCAAAAGTATAACCCGCATAGCTGTTGCACTATATATATTCATACATTATTACGAAAAAATAGTCATTTTCCATAAACCAAGAAATCTTTATGATGATCATAAAAATTAGATTCGAAGTTGACGTTGAAATAATGTAAATGTTACCTCTTGACTGCGATTTACGACCCCTACATAACCAAGTCGGAGAGGAATCACTTCTCCCAGCAAGAAGTTACGAGCATCAGTGCCTCTGTCCATAATATCCAGCTAATGCAATAAATAGGATGACCCATATCAGAAATGAACTATACCTTGCTAGGTTGGCATGTTGGATACTGCTTATCAGAGATTAAAGTTGAGATGATATCTATAAGTTGTGGTCTGATGGTGGAAGACATGTGATAATGAGATGGAAGGAATGATATAGGTAAACAGGTTAGATGACTATAATTATAGAATTTTATTTTATTTTTTATTTTATTGTAAAAGCCCGGATATGTCCACAGCTGAATTGATGATGAATTGTATATGATGGAGATTAATAAAGTTCAGAGGTGCCGACCTCTTTTTCTTAAAAGTAAAATAAAAAGAACAACAAAAAGAGAGAACCTGGATGTATAATTAATAAGAAAATATCATGCACCTTTGTTATCACTCCAATTGTTCGGTAACCTGACAAAATGAGGAGGAAAATATAAAGATGGGTTCAAACAATAGATCTGTATAAAAAAAACATGATAAATGAGATCAGCACATACCATCTGGATCAGCATTTCCAGCAATCTGAAGTGCGTCTGAGTTGGCGAGGTCGGAATTTGCTGGTGTCACAGCAAGTATTAAACAGCTGGGAAGTTTAATATACGACATTATCATTGTTCTAATACGATCTTCAATATCAGAGGGCTGGTCACCAACAGGAACTTTGGTTATGCCGGGCAAATCAACTAGGGTTATGTCAAGAACATTAGGTGAGAAAATCTTTAAACGAATCTGCTTCTCGGAGACACCCTTGTTTCCGCCTGCTTCCCTGTCGGTCTCAGCCTAAAGCATCCAGATTGTCAATATAAGAAGTCAGTGATCAGTTCTTACATACCAGTCACTTAGTTATTGGCTCGTCTACATCCCTATAACCTACGGCCAACCTCCACTAAATCGATAACATACATATCACTAAAAATCACAATTTTTAGCTTCATCATAACAAACTTCACAATGCCACAGTCCAACACTTCTATTCATTTTTAGAATATCAAACTTCATAAACAAACATAAATTGTACCTTCCATACATACATCTATATATCTATAATATCTCTCTCTCAATCAGATAAGAACACCCTAAATATGAGAACACGGTGAGAACACTTGAAGATTTTAATTTTGATGCATTAAAAGTCCATAAACTAACATAGTGTATAACTAATTATCATTATTTAGGTGTTTAACAACACATTGATTTGTCAAAATCAAGAAAATCATGTTTTTTGTTTTTTGCATCCATCTTGGACGCATATTCATCAAAATGGATACATCCAACAAAAAAGTGTTTTTTTCGATTTTGACGGATCAATGTGTTGTTAAACACTTAAATGATGATAATTAGTTATACACTATATTAGTTTTATGGACTTTTAATGCATCAAAATGATGTTTTTAAGTGTTCTCACTGTTTTTATTTTAAGAGTGTTCTTACCGGAGTGTACCCTATATATTATATACGGAGTATATCGGAAACTAAAAATAAGAAAGAAAAAAAAACCTGTATCTCTCTGCGAATTTCATTGAAATCATGAAAGCGTTTCCCAGGCAAATGCAAAAACTCTCCATACTCTTCATCACTTCCATCACTTTTTCTCTTAATCTGTAGAAGCTGAAGCACAAGTGGGCGGCGCGTGCAAATATCGGATCCACGTGGCAAAAAATCACGGCCAACAAGTGCTTCTAGAACGCTCGATTTTCCGCTACTTTGACTACCGACAACCGCCACTTGCGGCAGCTCAATTGTTGAACTGCTTCCTAATTGCGCGAATATGTCTTGTAATTTGTTCACTATTGGAATCACATTGTGGCCTAACGGTGCTATGTTTGGCGTGGTTGGGATTGATTGTTCGTCCGCCATTGCAATTGAATTTAATTTAGTTAATTTGATTAATGAAATGAAACCTTAGAAATTAATTTGGGGGCAGTTTAAGGTTTATAGTAGAAAATGATTTAGAAAGGAATACAGAGACGAAGTTGACTTGGAGCAATCTTCGTTTCCTTCGTGAAGAAGAAAGTCAACTTGTACAGTGTAGAGTCAATCTCCATTGAACCGGTTGGAATAAAATAATAATAAATTATTAAATCAAGAATTAATCGAGTAGTTATGGGTTTACATATTTGATCGTATATCATATATTGATAAACAATCATTTGTAGGAGTGTTTACGGTCCAAGAACCGGACCGAACTTGACATATATAGGACCGAACCGAGGACCGATTTTGGGAAAAAGTCGAGCCGAGGACCGGACCGTGAACTTCGGTTTGGTTCATGTTCGGGTTACAAATGGTTTTCGGTTTTTATAGGTTGGACCGAGACCGAATATTTCACATGAAAATCACATTATGAATGACCAGGACCTGAATAATGCAAGTTGGTTTCCTTCGGTAATATATTTGCTTTGACTGTACGAGCATGATAAGAGTTTTTAGACATATTAATCTTCATATATTTATGAGTTATGACATTCTCCATAGCAGCAAAGTGTTGTACTACATGCTATGATATGATGTTATCATTCGTCTATCTGATACAAAATGCACACTAATCTGCAATATGCTATTTGTATTTGATTAATGATGAATTGATGATTATTTGGTAAATAAGTGCTTAGTTAAAAGAATGAAAATCCATGTTAAACTTAAAAATTGAATATTTGATATCCTATTTTCCGGGTCTCGGTTCAAACCTTAGGTTTTCTCGGGTTAGACATAGACCGGACCGAGAACCGAATGACATGAAACTAAAGGACCGTAGACTGGACCGATTACATCGGTTCTACTCGGTTTCGGTCCCAAAGCGGTTCGGTTTCTCGGTTTTTTCGGTTTGGACCGTAATATGAACAGCCCTAGTTATTTGTATTAGTTGTAATCTGACTGTTTTTAATATTATCATAAATTATAAATAATAATGTAACTATTAGTAATTGTATTTTTAATTTATGTTTCAGTTATTCCGCACAACGTGCGAGTTTAATCTAGTAACATATTATAAAAATAAAATAACGATAAAGATTTGACAGTTCCTGCAAAACTAAGGGTGTCTGGTTAGTATAAAGGAATGGGAAAGGGTAAGATTAAGTCTGGTTAGTATAAAGGAATGGGTAAGGGTAAAGGTAAGAGAATACATTGATAATATTCATTTATAGTTGTTGTTTGGTTAGTGGTTACACTCGCTAATCTCTTTCATCTTAAAAAATCTCTCTATATATAAAAGACTATCAGAAAGTACTCACGTGACACTCTCTGAGCCCGCCACGTACATGTCAGCTAACATGACCAATTGTAACACCCAACATTATAAAAATATGGATTTCAATTTTTTTTTTTTTATAAATAAAGCAATCATTTAATGCGGAAAGATCACTTTTAAAACGTCATCATTTCCTAACGGAAATGTCAATCATAGTTTTGGTGTTACTTATTGCATCACAACGACAATTAAGGAAATCCATAAACAACCAAATGACAATAAAGTCTTAATCGACATAATAAAGAAACGTCTAAGTAAATGAGGCAAAACTATGGAAACAATAAGTCTTTGTCATAACAACTATCTACCCATGCCTCACTCTAAGCAAGCTTCAATGATTAACCTGAGGAGACACAACATTTTCAACAAAACAAGTGTCAGCTTAAAAAGCCGAGTAAGATAATCACATGTTGTATAAAAAGGTTGCTAATTAAATCAATCTTATAGATATCATACGCATGTCAAGCATATAGGAATCGTCATCACATGTAAAGCATATATCAATCATCATCACATATCAATCGAATAACACAATAGGATGATATCATTCCCACATGTGCCTAGCAACCTCAATTATCTCATCAATCATCATTATCAATCTCATTTTCAATCTCAATAATCAATCATAGGTTATGCCATTTTCAATCGTTAAGTAGTGACTTGCATCACATAAGTAAATCAATCGCGGGTTGTGCATAGGCGGTCATTCGACCTTTCATGGAACCTTGCACCCGACATGATGTTTAATCCTTTCGAGCTCCATCGCCGTCGTTAAGGATAGGCATAACCAAATCCAGGAGCAAGCCTTTTAGCAAAGCATGGTGATCGGTCCTAACCACCCGGCAAACTCAAGCAATCGTGACCATGTCGTAAGGGGCATCATGACTACCCCGTCCAACCAACCGTAGCACACCAGCCCCTCCCGGGACTAGCATGGGTTAAGCTTAACACTTTTCAACCATAAGTTTATACTCGAGTATTATCAACCGTATTTACCATAAGGATATTTCAATCGTTTCAATTGCATAGTTTTAACAACTGTTTCAATCTCATTTTAGGGCCCCTATCGTGCAATCGTGAACATGGAAAACCTACATTTGTCTAGTGCACTACATGTATAGGCCAATCAATCGACCACAAATAATTAATCGCAATCTCAATCTCATTCAACCATGTAAATCATAATAACATATCAACCATATACTATCAAACCAATGATATCAATCATCACAAGCTATAGCATGCATTACCTTAATAAAAAAAGTAAACTAAGGCATAACATGCATAAAACCAACCGTAAGCCCTCCCGAAGTTCCCATAACTTAACAATATATGAAAGGGCTTTAACCATCGTTAATTATGAAAACTAAGTTCTCGTTGTGTTCCTCGTTTCAAAAGGTATTTATCTTACCTCTCAACGCTTCATAACCAATAAACAACCGTTTAATATACTTGGAATGTGTTCTCGAAAACCTAGAATGAAAACACAATTGAAATGAGCATCAAACAAACCCAAATGTCCAAATCAGCACAAGGTGTGCCACACCTAAAATCCAGGTGCGCCGCACCACTACATCACACCACTAGAGGTGTGTCACACCTTCTTGCAGTACCTCGGCTCGGCAACACTAAGTGCGCCGAACCCATCACCTGGTGCGCCGCACCTACTGAGAAACGGCCAAAAACCCTTTTTTTTGTTTCCAAACATAACTCAAACGATTACCAAACAACCCCAAACCACCACCATGAATTTTGAACCCTAAAATACAATAGATTAAGGGTATATTGATGAAATGAAATCATCAATTACTCCCCGATTGATTTGCAAGACAACGGTTAACATTTTAGGTCACTGAATTGACGAAAACGAGTGATTTCAATCACAAACACCCTCCCTTGAGCAAGATCAGGTGTGAATAATAAAAGGACTCTACCTAATAGTAAAATCATCATCAATATCATGCTCATACCTTTAGGGAATCACCAAACCTCAATCGATTGAAATAAGGGTTACCGAATGACCCAAAACCATCGTTTTTATCAATAAAATGTATTTAATCAACCACCAATCAAGAAACCAGTTATGAACGAATTAATAGAATGAAAATTAATGATATTGAACACATATTTTGATCAATACCTCAATGGATGATTAGAGATTCGAATTCTAGCACCAAACGATCACAAATCGACCCGAATTCATTGATTCTAACAACAAAACGTATTCAATTGAATCAAGACCAAGTTTGAACGAATTGAGTAGATGAAGATGATCAAAAATCAGTAAGGATTTCAATTATTACCTTTATGGATGATTATGGAATCGAAATGAAGCCCTAGATCACTCCGAATCGACCCGAAATCAAAGGAATTGAGCAAGGGAGGCAAAGGGAGGCACACCTTCAATTACACACACTTAGTTCTAGAAAAATTTAGGGATTAGGGCTGCCTAATCCCCCTCAAAACCGTCCACCCCCTTTCACAATTACCAAAGTGCCCCTAACTTAAATCTAACGACCGTTAAGGCTCAAACTAACGAACCAGGAACTCAAACGACCGAGAGAGCACTCTAATATTTAACCCACAACTAAAATAACATATTATGATCTTTAATAACTAATTAAAGCATCACATTTATTATCCAAGCTTCAATAGTTAATTACCTAAGCATTTAAGCAACTAACGGCGTCAAAGTCAACTAACGGTCAAAGTCAAAGATAGAAAAGTTTAGGATGTTACACTAATGCTTTTATCTTTTTATGTTAAAATATTTAAAAAAATGGGTTGAGGGGGAGTTGAACCCATGACCTTACCTATGGTAATTAGTGTGTTTACCAATAGGCCAAAGTGGTTGTTTGTGTATTTTTTTTACTCTTTAATTGATATACTATCTTTTTGGCGCTATACTTTTTTTTTTTAACGCTAAAGAGACTTTTATTGGAGTTTTAAAATTTCTTTCTCTATCTTGGAATATGAATTATCTAGATTTTGTTTGGATATATATTTAGAAATTTTTTTAAAGGATTGTTTATGTGATATTTTTTAAAAATTTTTTATTTGTTGCTATTTATTAGCCATCTTTGTTTGTTCTTTGTACTATTAGAATTCGTAACAATCCTTAGTGGTCGGTTCGGGTTCCGGTCAGAATATTCGGATATCATACTTTTTTCTCATCGAGTTCAAAAAATTTTTCTCATCCTTATGCATACATTTATATCCTTATATATTAATATAAATTGATATCTTAAAGTGCTAATTTGACTATTATTTAGTTTCATATAAAAGTTTTTCCTATATTTCAACTTCTTGTTTCTCATCACTAGAAATTTGACAAGCGTTATGCAATTTAGGATCCAACTTTACTATCAATCACACCTAAGTATTTAGCAGATTTCTACAAAATAATGATCATACTTTATTTTTAACGACAATTATCATAGTTATATTCCAGATTTAGATTAATACATTAATGGATTCAACGTTTTATTAATATATAAAGTAATATATATGTTGTTTTTTCATTTCCAACTACTTATTATATCTATAATTAGTTAAAGCTATTATATATTTTATTAGTACATGCAATTCATGGGTATAACCAACTTCATGATGATCTTACTTTAAAACTATTAATAACAAATATGGAATGCTTGAATCTTAAATAGACACTACACTAGCAGTGAAATATTACAAAATTAACATGGAGCAAAGATACATCTACTAACCTAAATAGTTCTCGATCAAATTGGAATATCCTTTGTGAAGCAATAGTAACCCATTAAAATCTCCTAAGTTTTAAATAATTATTGCTTTTTTACAGGTCAAGTAAGATGAATATCAATTTTATATTATATAATTATAATTACTTTTAGCTCAATAGTAAAGTCCAACGGCCATTACACCAACACAATATTGTTGTAAAGGTTTTGAGTTTTACAGAAATAAATAGTCTTTTATTTTTTTAAATTTCTCATGTTCATTTGTTTACCTTTGTTGTTAAAGTTTATGTTTTTTTAAATATATATATATATATATATTCTTTATATTTGTTTGAATTTCTCATAGTAGTCTGCAGATGATAACAATCTTTTTAATGATAAGAGTAATCATATGTTAAATATTTCAAGTTTATATTAGAAACTTTCTTATATTATCTTAAACCATTTACCATATGTTAAGAAATTTTGAGATTATACTAGAACCATTTTATCTTAGATCAGTCCTTCAACAAAAGTACGAATGGTCACATATTATTTTTAACAAGTTAATATGTGTCATTTGAATAAAATTATTTACCCTTTTAAAGTTTAAATTACTATCATCTAGATGATTCATTAAAGCATTATCTTTTTTAATACAAAAAATAGTATATATATATATATGTTTCTTCAATTAATTTTTGATGATTAAATAGTTAGCAAAATTTTATAAGTCTATTAGAAAAGGTTACCGCTCCTCAACAATCATTTTAATGACCTATGGCCCTTTACACAACATCTTTCAATATCATAAACCAAAATGCTATATGTTAATGTAATTTCACGATTACAGGTGGAATAATAGTGACTTGATGTTGGTTTTCAAATCATACTTTTTAACGGCAAATTATCATACTCATCTATTTTCTCCATATAATAAAGAGACGATAGTTTTGACTTTAATTGTCATTAGGCTCTGCTTGTCTCATCAGATTTTCTTATGTGTCATTTTCTCTTTTTCTTTTTAATTATTTTAGTGTGTATGTGGTCAAAAATAAAATTAAAAATAAAGATAATTATTAATCTGAAATATTTTCACATATTTATGGATAATAGTTTCATCTTTAATGCAAATCTATCCATGACCTTTTCCTTTCTTTTAAATTTAATTTAAATTTATCATGTATTTCTCCAAATATTTTTTAAAAACTAAAAATAGTACCACCTTAAAAAAAATTAGGACTTATATATAAAAAGAAAATTAAATGATATTTATATTAAATATATGACTAAAGATGACTCAATTAAAGTCGTCGTGTTCTTATTAGTTATCAACTTACAGTTTTTTCGGCTAAATATATAAATTTCCAATTTAAAGTTCCATTAACCAATTTCATTCAAATCTTATCAGAAAAGTAGTTTTGGTTACAAAAGGACTCTGTTAACTTTATGCGCTTCTAAATAATTTTTATTAATTATCATATATGAATTTACAGATATTCATTAATTGGTGAATTTGACACTAAAAAATTTAATGATTAATAATAATGGTTATTAAAAATCTGTATACATCTAAGTTTGAACTTATTTGATTATGCAAGATATATATATATATATATATATATATATATATATATTTGGCATGTTTGTTAGACTTTACATATAGGAATTTACTTTAAAGCTGATAGAACAAGTCATTTTTATAAACTATTCTACTTACATTGTCTTATTGTAAAATTTGAGTAAATAATACAGTTATGTTTGTTAAATCATATGTTATCTTTTATTATATATATATAACTTTTTTCAGCAAAGCTTAGTCAAAATCCGTCCTTCAGCTACCTTGGATCAAGGGTAGAGATAAGAAGTAAGTCAAAGGTAGATCAACAAAAGTCTTAGTATGGAAGAGTGAGAGCGAGGGGAGAGACTTTCTAAACGAAGGTTAGTCTAAGTAAGGAAATGGGCACTCTGCTTACATCGAAGTAACTGCTGTCTCCCTTATGGTCGACGTTCTCTCCTCCCATCCTCTCCCTAACAGTCAAGTGATTTCTCATTCTCTCTCCCTCTTTCTACAGATAAGCGGGTTCTTCGATCATTCTAATGAAATAGGTTCGTTAAAGCCAATTGATCGAATTCTGTTTTAGATTCCTATTCCACTCCAACCGGTGCAGAACTCTTAACCTTTCTAGGACCCTCTCTACGGCAAGGTGCTTATTCGCTCTCCTTTTGCTAACAGAACACCAACCCGATCTAGCATTCGAAACAGGCTAAGAGCTTTAAGCCAACAGGCATACTAACTCGCTAGCTAGCAAGCCAGCAAAGCCCCTTTACTCACGTCTTCATCTACGGTAGAGTATGTCGGGCAAAGAAAGGCATCTTGCGGTCCTTCATGACACCAGAGTTGGATTAGACTTTGGACTTGATCAAACTCTGGCTCACCTGGAAAGTCATTTTTTTTTTTATTATTGGCCCTGGATAGAAGCAGATGTCCAACGGTGATGGGTTGTGTGTGC
The DNA here is from genome assembly GCF_010389155.1 of Erigeron canadensis. Taxonomy (NCBI): domain Eukaryota; kingdom Viridiplantae; phylum Streptophyta; class Magnoliopsida; order Asterales; family Asteraceae; genus Erigeron; species Erigeron canadensis. The sequence goes on from NC_057765.1 coordinate 25,019,229, forward strand.
TCTACGCAACACGTCGAAGCCGTTATATATATATATATATATAGGGTGAGGATCCTGGAAGAAGGTGTGTTAAGGAGATAAGAGAGAAAAGGTCCTATTAGCCAATCAGAACGCGACATGTGTTAAAATTAAAAAAAAAAGCGCGGTGGCAATTTTGTAAATAAATTAAAGTTTTGTGAAGCTTGGGCTCTCAGTGGGTTGGATCAGCTTGGGTTCTGGGTCAGTTTGGTCAAGGTCAGCTTGGGGTCTGGTCAGGTTTAGGTCAGCTTGGGGTTGGGTCAATTTGGGGTCTGGGTCATCTTTGGTCAGGGTTGGGTCAACTTGGGGTCTGGTCAGGGTTGGGTTAGCATAGGGTCTAGGTCAGGTTGGGTCAGCTTGGAGTCTGGTCAGTTTGGGTTAGGGTCAGCTTGACACAATTTACACATAATCTACACAAATGTAGATTATGGGTTTTGGGTCAGCTTGGGTTCTGGGTTGGGTCAGCTTGGTCAGGTTTGGGTCAGCTTGGGGTCTGGTCAGCTTGGGTCAGCTTGGGGTTGGGTTAGCTTGACACAATTTACACATAATCTACATGTAGATTAATCTACACAAATGTAGATTACGGGTTTGGGTCAGCTTGGGGTTCAGTTAGGTCAGTTTGAGGTTCGGTTGGGTCAGCTTGGGCTGAGTCATCTTGGGTTGGGTCAGCTTGAGGTGGATTCAGCTTACGTTTGAAGTCAAATTATTTACAAAAATGCCACCGCGCGTTTTTTAAGAGGCGACGTGTCACAATCTGATTGCCCAATATGACCTTCTCTTCTTAACACACCTTCTCAGTTGATCTCTCATATATATATATATATATATATATGGTTTTTCATATGGTTTGATTTATTATTTGATAAAATAACAATCCTAAGTAATTAGTCATTAGGTAATATTTATGGTATCGTCATATATCGGACGGGTATAATACATTTTATTATATATAACTATTCATTTTTTACTATAACATTATTTTTATTACATGTCATTCAAGATGAATTACTTAAAAAAAATAGACCGGTGCAACGCACGGGTTTCACCTAGTATATATATATATATATAGGGGACCCTTATTTTGAGAAATCCATTTTTTTATAAGAACCGTGAGAACTTTTAAATTTTATATTGGATCACATGGTTTTTTTTGTTCATTCACATGTAAAACGTTATATAAATATACGAGTCCTAATACCTGTACGATGTACGGTAGCTATATAGATTGTATAATAAAGAAATTCGAATATGCCTCATACATGATTCGTGAGTATAAAATAAATCCAGGTTAAAGTAAATCAATGATCAAAGCTAAATTATAAATAAACAGTAATGATAAATATAATATATGTTTAGTTAGAGTTTTGCATGTACCTTAATTTGTTAGAATCACATCAAAATCAAAACTTGTAAGCATAGTGGATGACGACAAATAGCTTTGTGATTTCGGATCGTGAACTCAAATTTTTACAGTCTTCATGTTAATAACTTATTATAAGTGATATAGGTAATAAAAGTTGAAAAATTGATAAAGAAAAAGAGACAATTTATTAGTGAGAAAACGATCAATCAAATAAGGTTATGACGTCTATTGTATTAATAAGTCAAGAGTTAGAGTTTATTTCTAAGTCTAATAAGGAAATTTGAATCTATATACAATTAAAAAAACTAATTTAATAAAATAAATAAATTAAATGGACACGTGTCGATCAAGGTTTACGCCACGTGTCGTTTCAAGAACATCTCAATCCATTTTTAGTTTATTGGTAGATGTTGCAGAATAAATTTGTTTTCAAAACCTTATATATAGTCGGTTGTCACATGTGAACTGAAAATATGAACAAATGCATTCACAAGTTCCTAAAATGTTACTTTGAAGGTTTCTTCAAAAAGTTTCTTGTATAACTTACATTTTTATATTATTTCACATATGAATGAACAAAAAAGAAACATGTAAACAAATATATAATTTAAGAGTTCTCATGGTTTTTACAAAAAAATGGTTCTCTAAATAAGGAAACTCTCTCTCTCTCTATATATATATATGTGTGAGAAGGTTCGTTTTTTGATTATGTTAGCATGTTTTTTTGAAATTTTTTTTTTTCACTTTTTCCATTCTCTCTTTAATTAACTAATTCCATATAAAAAAATTTTAAATTTTTAAAAAAATATAATTTTTTTTCAATGGACCTCCAGCCTTGCTGGCAAGAGCTTCAACCACTGATTCAACCCATTTGGTATAAAATAGAAGAAGAAAGGAGGAGAAAATATTTTGGAGGAATGATTACCTTAGTTTTAAATTTATCGAGTAATGCCCATTTACCCAATATTAAACATTGTTACCTTTCCTTTATACAACCAAACACATTTATTCATTCCTTTTACCATTCTTTACTCCCAATACCCCTAACCGCACCCCTGAAGGTACTTCATCTAAGTTTAAAAAAATTTGTAAGTGTTTACATTCTAACCAGTGCCGGTCCTGAGGAATCGGATGCTATGGGCAAAATTGCTATAATATGCCCGTATCGAAATTTTGTATGCAAACAACATAGGGCCAGGTTGTATCATGTCCGTTCAAATGACTTATTTATATGCCAACTATTGTATTAAATAAATAAATATTACAAATTTATAAGTTTAGGAAGTAAATGTGAATTAAAAGTTTCATATTAGAAAAACTGTTAGAAAAATTAAAAATAACTAAACTTGTTATTAGTTAATCTATAAACCCTTATAAAGGGTATTGAAATTAAGAAATTAAGCATAAATTCACTTCCCAAAATACCCCTCCCTATGCATAAAATCTATCTTTTCCATTCTGTCAATCTGTCTAATTACCCATCGCTCCACCGCCTCCCTCCATCACCCATCGACCTTCCATCAGATCTCCACTGCCGCCCTCCATCATCTCTGTTGCTGCCCTCCATCTCCACCGCCGCCCTTCATCACAATTCACAACCGCCACCATCTTTCTTCTAGGCGGTCGACCACCGCATATCGTTCCCTTTTTTCATCGGGGAAACTCCATCATCCATTTCTCATCGTCCGATTTGTTGATTAAAAATATGGGTTATAAACATGTTCTTCGATACACAAGTTTATATATATACATGATTACATCCATATATCCTATCAAATATTTGATTATTTTATGATTTTGCTATTTTTAAAATTTAAGAGTTTTATCCGATTCAAGTGTGGAATGAAATAAGGAGCGATCTTGAGCGGATATGGTGTAGCATCGACCAGACCCTACGGTAATTTATTTTTTACTAATTTTGGTGATTTTATATATTAAAAATTACATTACAAGATATATATACACTAATGTAGACGACTAGATGGATCATCACTTGTATAAAACAGGATTGGCTAATTAGGTTACAAATGAATTCAAGAAATCTAACATCAAAGGTCAATGTACTTACGGGTATAAAGTAAATATATAGGATACTACTCAGTATTTGATTTTTGCGGTCTTATTTTTATACTTTTTAAATGTTGATGGACAAGTACAAGATAGATGTATCAGGATGAGCGTTGGTGGATAAGTGAAAAAATGAAGGTACGTTGTATATCACCCCACGGTTCTACACTTTCTTCAGGGGAGGGCTGGCGTGGATCAAGCATATTTAGCATGTTCATGAGACAGACAAATGTAAATTACTTAATTTGCGGTGAAGTGGGGGAACAATCACACTTCCAACGAGCCGAAAAAGATCAATATGTGTGTATATGTATGCATGAAGTACTATTTGGTCACACTTCATATTATTGTTATTTGGATGCCACTTATCGTTCTTTTACATGTTGTTATGCAGTCAAGACTGGTCGACCTAAATGCTGAGTTATGAAGCAGTTCGATCTTGGATCCAGAGACGATGCAAAGGTATTTGCTATTTCAGTTATCTATGTTTCCAGTTTTGAAACATAATCTGTTTATACCTTTTAAAGTGATCTGTTTAGTGGGTATGCTATGATCACACATGATGGATGCTTATCTGAAACTAATAGAAACATATCCAAAGTAATGTTGGATGAGTGTGATTTGTGATAAACTGTTTGTTTAGTAAGGAATAGGAATTGTTACCTATTAGCTTTATTTCTTCGGTTGATTTTGTATACTATGTGAAGACCTACTTTTAAGTTTTTGTATGAAATGCTCTTTAGATAGAAACTGGTGAGAACACATGGTGCTGTTGTCGGGCTTCCCACCGAAGTTTTAATCAAGTCACCTAAACAAATTGGTTAAATAATGATGTTTAATAAAACTAAAAAAGCTTTTCGTAACATGAAGCGTGGCAATTTTATCTACCCGGTAGTTTACCTTGGATGTACTAAGAACTAATGGTATGTACATGTCTGCTTGGTAAGGAATAACTTTTTTAGTTATTGCCAAGATAAAGTTCAAGACCCTTAAGATACAAAGCTGTCTGACTATATTTTCTTTGATGTCTAGATACAATTATTGCAAGATAAAGTTCCAGGCCCTTAAGTTACAAAGCTGGCTGACTATATTTTCTTCCATGTCAAGATACAATATCCTTTAGCTCTATGGAATAACTATTTGTAACTGTTTGCAGCTTAAATCTTCATTGCTTTTTCACATTGTCGGAACTAGCCCCGTTTCCGAAAACATTGGACGACATGTACACCTATAGTTTATCTGGCTTCATGATCATGGACGGTTCTACAATGAGGGTAGTGGGGGCAACTGCCCCCATTCCATTTTTGATACAATGTAATTTTTTAGAGGTATATTTGAAATAAATAAATAAATATTACAACAAATGTCATCGTCGTTGTCATAAGTTTCTTCTTTGGAAGTACATTACTTATGTTAGAAACATCATTTTTGAGATAAATTCTCTATTGGTAGAAAAAAAATCTTGAGTTTTAATTTTTAATAAAGTTGAAAAAGGAGTTTGAAAAAGGGTGAAGATTCTCCTAAGTTAAAGGTTACTTGAGGGGTAAAGTTGGAAACTAAATTGTACATCATGGCTCCAAAATTGCAAAGACCAATATTCATGTAAAAGATAGATATTTTCATAGCTGGCGCTCACCTGTGCTAAACTCGGTCTTCTCAACTCCGATCATTAACGAAATTCTTTTAGGAGTCCATTTTTTTTAACCCCCCCCCCCCCGAAGATGGATCTTATATATAATAAACGACTTTTAAATTTGACCGCTTACAAAAAATATACTGGCTTCGTCCCTGTTCATGATAGTGAGGTATATTATCTTTTATTTTTTGGTTTTGTTACTAAATTCTTGCATGCACATCACTTGAAATTTAAGTTTACGTTCTGCAAGTTTTATTTACCAAATTTGTACCATGTTTTTATAAGTTTTCATACTTTTCTTAATCACCGAGTTAAGATGTATGGACCTATGGGACTGTAGGTTCATGTTTGTAGATTTCTCAAGCTTACAAATGCTCACAATTTAACTTCATGTTGTTATCTCCTTTAAAAAGATTAGTTAATAGATATATATTTATCTTTAACTTTTGATTTGTTAACGAATTGGAACTAGCGCAGTTGTCCGGCAATGCGGCAGTGGTAGTGGCGAAGGCGATATGGTGGTGGCCGTCGCGAGTGGTCTAGATAATTGATGTAAATGTAATTTTTATATATTTTAAAAATAAGGGGGTCATTAATTTTTATATGCGTTGAAGTAAAGATATACATAGATTTGTCTATCTATTTTTATGTTTCAGGATAGTAAAGATGCTCACCATGTAAAAACTTATGAGGTTCTTTGAATAATAAGGACTTTCTTGAAGGTGTCACCATGTAAGTTGTATGTCAAGGATTTGCAGATATGATTATGAGTGTAGCCAAGGCGTCAACTCAGTGGTTATATTAAGTCATATATCATATCATGGGTATAGTTATTGTGAGTATTTAAATAAAGTATGTTTCTTTACGGATTATTCCAATTAATAAACTTTTATGTTTATTTTGTTTGGTCTTGATATATAATGGTAATTTTTACGGTTTGGTTTGCAATTATTTTCGTCGTCTCATCTCGCATGCTTTGTATTGTAATCACCGTTTAGCCGCCGCAACGCGCGGGCACCATGCTAGTTTATTGTAACAAGAACGTATTATTCAAGTAGTGATATAGTTTATACTCCGTATTAGTTAAGAATAACAACTAATATTTCATACACATAATAATAGTTAAAAATATTTTGTAATATTATTTTGTGAATATAAATTAAAGTAATATTGAAAAACCATTATTCTTGCATCACGTTTAAAATGGACAAAAGTTATAAATTTTTGAAAGTCAAAGGATGTAAATGGAATACTAAAGTAAATAATGAAGTTGCTATATGTGAAGGGGTCTAAATTGAAAATGTAAAATAAAATATACTCGTAGCATCTTCCATGTCGTGCAATTTCTCTGCAACTTGCTGACTTTCACCATTAAAACCGAACTGAAGGTTTTTTTCTCAGATCTAGTTTCCATAACTAATATATAATAGCTTTAATGCGTAAATAAACCTCTTATAACATTATTTTGACGCCTAAATGAAACTAGTATATTATAACTTGAGCCGAAAATCTGTTACCCCTCTATTTTTTATGCTCCGTGCCATCGCCCGCTTCGCCCAGTGCCAAAGCCGGCTCTGATTCTAACGACTTTCATATATTGTTGTAGATAATATTAAAACCATAACACGTGAAAAATGGTATTAAGAATTAAAATCCTTACTAAACTAACTTTGACTCACAAAGCTCGATTGACTGACTGGGTAAACTAAGCTTAATTTTCACGTGTTGTCATCCAGTTTTTGATCTTGCAAATGAGTAATGCGTGCAAATTTGTTATATAATTAACTAAACAAACTTAAAAAACATAAACGAACTTCAAGGTCGTGCTAGAACAAAAATTACATATTCAAGTTCGAGCACGAACACGAACACAATTTCGTAAAATTATGCGAGCTCAGTCTAGATCTGAATAATTAATAGGGATAATGACATACGAATGTAACCACCTATGACAAAATGGTTATGTAATGTAGTGATCTACTCGGGTAGCTATGTAATGTATGCACCTATGTTTTTTTGACTTTGTTATGTAATATATGTACGGACCATACATAGTATAGGCAAAAAAAATACATAGGTACTTACATTGATTAACCCAAATAAAAAGATCCTTATATAGTATAGCCAAAAAAACATAGGTGCATACATTACATAGCCATCTAAGTAGGTTATTATATTACATAACCATTTTATCATAGGTGGTTACATTCGTATGCCATTATTCCTAATTAATAAATTAGACGAGTTTCTAACTACAATAACTTGAGTTGCTGACACTTTTAATATCACTTGGATATTTTCTAAGGAAAAACATTCAAAGCTGCAAAATTAAGAAAGAAAAATGATTAATAATGACAAGCACAAAGATAAGTGGTACATTGGTATAGCATTAGAGATTTAGAGCCAATCTCTCTACGATTTCAAAAAGAAAAGTAAAGCAAAAGAACAAGCTAGATTATATTGCACGTTGATGTTATGATGGAAAAAAAGAAAGATAATGATAAGCATAAGTTCTAGTGGAAAGAATGATTAAGATGTTCATATATAAAAAGCCTTTTGAGGACATTCTTACAGAAATTGCTAACTATCACAATGATTTGTAATTAAATGCTTGTAAGTAGATTGAAGTAAAGGGATTTTCATAAATTGACGTATCAATTGTACCGTATAATATAAATCAAGTTTAGTAATGATGAGGAATATAGGCTTTTATAATGTAACACCCTTAACAAGGTGGAATCATGAGGGTTACATAGCACAACACGATATAGAAATTAAGTAACCCTTAACAAGGTGGAATCATGAGGGTTACATACTAAGCACAACACGACCTAGAAATTAAGTAGAGACGATCTAAAATGCATTTAAAGGATTGGACAATCCATAAATCAATTAATTACAAGTACCGGAATCATACAAAAATGCATAAATAGCACGTCCATCAAACGTTTACAAAATATAGTTCAAAAGATGGTAAATGATCCTAAGCATAACCCATAATCGGGAACTATGAATCACGGATCAATGAAGTCCAAGTTCACGTCCAATCCTAGCACAATCAAGCAATAAATCATCCAATACGTCGTTCATTAACTTGTTCACCTGAAAAGTGTACTAAAACGTGTCAACATAAAGTTGGTGAGTTCGTAGGTTTAAGTAATAAAAATCAAGAGTCGGGATATCAACTGTTAACGATACACGAGGATTAGGATACCTAATCACGTTCACACAAATCAACACAAGTCATCGTTTACATTTAATAAAAGTTATAACGACACAACTTACACATTAAATAATGCGCGATAAACCGGCACGACTTACATGATGAACAATGCGCGAAATACGTTTCTGGCACGACTTACATAATAGATAATGCGCGATAAACCGGCATGACTTACATGATAACAATGCGCGATATACGTTTCTGGCACGACTTACATAATATATAATGCACAATCATAAACATATACAATCACGTTAACAAGTAAAACAATCAAGTATTCAACATCTCGTTCCATATCTTAACAAGCGAATCAATCGACAAGCGTTTAATAAATGAGTACACTTTTCACCCCAAATAAAGTAAACATAGGGGCTACGAAACTCACCTTTGCCTTGAATGTCGAGTTTATAATTAAATTATAAATGTTCAATGAAATATAGTTGTCCCGAATTCTTCAAAGTTCACGGCCTATCAATACGTTCATACAACATTCATATTAATATAAATTCGTTTATCTAAATACACTTGTATACATACATATGTATATGTGTGTGTGTGTGTGCGCGCGCGTTTATGTATGTGTACTTGCTTGACGTTAAAATTTAGGGTCTCATGACTTGTATATGTAAGTTTGTATATATATATATATATATACATACACGATTCCCTTTTCGTTTAATGACACAAGGCTTTGTTTGGCATACGACTTTGGACACACAAGAAAATTAGAATCGGCCCCACAGAAGCTGGGAGTCGACCCAAAAGGAAGCCCAAAAGTTGGGCCCAAGGCTAGAAAGAAAAGGGAATGGAGTATAAGCTAATATAGGCCAGCGTGTGAAACGTCCCATATGGCGTCTGGTACGGTCATCAGAAAAACAAGCAGCGTGCAGGACGGTTTGGGGAGGCGTGTGGGGCGGTCTGCCAACAACTGGCCGGCGTGTTAGACGGTGTATGCCACCGTCCCAGACGGTGGCTCGGAATGAAGGGTTTCAACGTTCAAGCTGGCGTAAAACAGGAAAGAAGACCGTCTGGTGACCGTAAGGCTTATTTGAAGGTTTTAGAGCATCGTCTCGGACGATCTCCTCACCGTAGAAGACGGTGTGGGGGGTCAGGTCAGTGTCCTAGACACCATGGATGGCGTATCGCACGGTGGTAAAGAAATCAGGGACGATCTGGACAAAGGCATGAAGAACACGAAGGTTTGACCAGAAAGTCAAACTTGACTTTTAAGCTCCAAAACCCTAATTCGTTCAGGAGGCATCGATTCGAAATGATCTGAGACTTGTTTTAGGTGTTGTTAAACGTATTGAATGTAAAAAAACGCATCCCATAACATTCCTTCGATTCAATTCATCAAATTTGAAATTTATTTGTTTTGACTAAATTTCTATTCATTTATAAACCCTAATTTCAATTTAAAATGTTTTTGACCCAAAATTTGACCAAGATCAGTTTACAAGAGTCTCACAACATGTTTATAGTCATAACCCACTCAATGATTCGACACGAAACATCCTACAAGTGAAAAGACTCGTTTTGACCCACTTTGTCCATAAAAACCCTAATTCGACCCATTTAATGTTTTGGCTTGATAATTGACTCAAGAATGATTCCAAATGATCAAAAACCTGATTATAAATATAAAATGATAATTTTGAGACGAATTTAACTTACCAAAACTTCCAGTAGAAGCTCAAACCCGAATTTAGGCTTAAATTATGATTTCTTGCACTGGAAGATGAAATCTTGTGATATGATGATCCAATGATGATAATGATGATGAATTTAATGTGATTCTAACATAAAACACAGTCAATGGTGTAAGAATTTAATGAGAGAGAGACATGATGATTGGTGAGGGCATTTAGTGATGAGTCATGGGTCGACCCATGGATCACCCGATTACATTTCTAGTCAATTTAAACGTCACATTACGTCATAAGACCGATAAACGTTCACGTAGCTTCGACTAGCATAAATACACGTTTCTAATTCATAAATAATTAAATGAATTTTTTTTACATTAAATAGAACAATTAAATAATTAACACGTTTGGGTCAACGGTCCACTAATCAAGTAAGCACGTTAAATTCACGTTTATTAAAAGTTAAATGAGTCAAAAATTCTCAAATGTTACATCATTCCTCCGTTAAAGGAATTTCGTCCCAAAATTCAAATCTAACTAGACTCGTCTAATAAATGGGGATACTTGGCTTTCATAGAATCTTCACGTTCCCAAGTAAATTCGGGTCCACGTCTAGCTCGCCATCTCACCTTAACGAGTGTATACCGAGTGTTCTTAAGCTTTCTAGTTTCCCGGTCTAGAATTTCTATTGGTTCTTCCACAAATGTTAACGTTTTATCGACCCGGATTTCTTCATGAGGCACGTGAAGTGTTGGATCGGCCAAACACTTCCTAAGATTATAAACATGGAACACATTATGAACTCCACTCAAGTTTTGAGGAAGTTCTAATCGATAAGCTACCGGCCCGATTCGTTCAAGGATTTTAAATGGGCCTATGTATCTCGGGGCCAACTTGCCACGCTTCATAAACCGAACTACGCCTTTCCGCGGGGACACTTTTAACAAGACAAAATCACCGACTTCAAATTCAAGGGGTCGTCATCTAACGTTTGCATACTTCATTTGTCTTTCACGGGCCATTCTCAATTTCTCTTTAATTTGTGAAATCACCTCGGTCGTCTCAATGACAATTTCGGGCCCAATGAGTTGGCTTTCACCAACTTCCGCCCAAGCTACCAGTGACCTACAATCTCTCCCATACAATGCTTTAAATGGCGCCATACCAATGCTAGCATGATAGCTATTATTTTGGGAGAATTCAACTAACGGTAAATGTGCATCCCAATTGCCACCAAAATTGATGGCACAAGCTCGTAACATATCTTCAAGTGTTTGAATGGTCCTTTCACTTTGACCATTGGTTTGAGGGTGGAACGTCGTACTCATGTTGAGTTGAGTACCCATTGCTTCTTGGAACGCCTTCCAGAACTTTGAAGTATATCGGGCATCCCAATCGGATATCATGAAAATCGACACTCCATGTTTGGATACCACCTCTTTGATGTACAAGCGTGTCATAGTGTCAAATTTATCATCTTCCCGGATGGCCAAGAAGTGAGCTGACTTAGTCAACCGGATATTATCACCTAAATAGCGTCTCGACCACGAATCGTTCTAGGTAACTTCGTGATGAAGTCCATGGCGATTTCTTCCCATTTCCACTTCGGTGTCACTGGTTGAACTAGCAAAGGCGGTTTCTTGTGGTCGGCTGATATGTCCATTTATATATACATTCTCATATCGTTTCTAAGTCATTTTAAGCTTAATTATGTGTAAGTTACGCATATATTCGATGCTTTGATGGTATTGTTAGTGATTTTAGGCTTAGAACAGGTACAATGGTTATAAATGACATTTTAAAGGATAATAGATGCATTAGGATGGTTCTTGGACGAGTGCGAGTGAAGACGGATTGAAAAATACAAGTTTTGCAAGTTCTGATAGCTTGTGCGGCGCATGGAATGGATGTGCGGCGCATGGAATTAAAGAGTTTTAGTCAGAAAAATTGGTAAAAATTCATATGCGGCGCATATCGGGCACAAGAATTATGGAAAGTAGCTTTTGTGCGGCGCACGACCTATATGTGCGGCGCACAAATTGAGTCGGCAGAAACCCTTTTGAGATTTTACTATAAATACAAGACCAAAACCCACCCATTCGATATACTTTCACTTCCAGTCGATTTTAGGGTCCTACAAGACCAAAACAACAATAGATAATATAATTCAAAGTGTTAACGGTTTGGTAAAATCGACAAACAAGATTGTTTACAATAACAATACCAATTCGTCAATTTAGTAGGTCTTGATAGGGAAGGTGGTCACCGGAACTTAGGGATCGAAAGATTGGTTAATGGGTCGGATAGGGTAATAAGCTAGGAACGCTACTATTGAGTTTTTTGTTCTACCTCGTTATAAAATCAACATAATTGAATTGGTTTTAATTTAAATGCAACCTAAATAAGTTGTGTCATGGAGTCAAAGTAGATGATCTTTTAATTCTTTTTGATAATAAAAAATTCTCTTTTCGTTTAAGTTCTACGGAATTTCTAACTTTTTTTCAATCAACTAACTTTTCAAAAATTCAAGTGACGGGAGTCCAAAAATCCAACCTTTTCTTAACTACTTAAAACTCACTTGCTCTTATTAGTCTATGTGGAACGATCCTGGACTTACTTTGAACTATATTGCATACGAACGGGTCCACTGTCCGATTGTGTGTAATAATCGGTACGAAGTATTTCTAGATTTTAATTTTAACTAGATTTTCACACATCATTGGCTTTCACTTGTAAGCAAGTGAGGCATTCACTAACATATCTAGCAATGTCTTTCTTCATTCCCGGCCACCAATACAAGTCTCTCAAGCCAAAGTACATCTTGTCAGAACCCGGATGAACTGAGTAGGCCGACTTATGAGTTTTATTCATAAATTTTAACCGCCACCCGCCAAGAACGGGTATCCTCAACTGTTCAACAAAGTATAACCTGTCATCATCTTTCCTATCAAATTGTTCTTCTAAGCCGTGTAATGCTTCATTGATGAAGTTTTCCAGTCTAGTTGCCAATCTTTGTGCTTCAATGATGGAGTCACGAACATTCCTTATCATGGTGAGGCTCATGGCTCTAATTCGTCTTGGCTTGATATGCTCCTTTCGGCTTAAGGCATCGGCTACAACATTTGCGTTACCCGGATGGTACCGGATGACACAATCATAGTCACTGAAAAGCTCAAGCCATCTTTTTTGCCTCATATTTAATTCACTTTGATCAAAAATATGTTGAAGGCTTTTGTGATCGGTATAGATCACACTTTTGGTGCCATACAAGTAATGCCTCTAACATTTCAAAGCAAACACCACCGCTCCTAACTCCAAATCATGGGTCGGGTAATTCTTCTCATGCACCTTCAAATTCGTAAATGCATAAGCAATCACCTTACCCCGTTGCATTAAGACACAACCCAATCCTTTTCCGGATGCATCACAATACACAACAAAGTCATCGGCTCCATCGGGCAAGCTTAATATGGGTGCACCACACAACTTGTCTTTCAAATTTTTAAGTGTTCTTGTTTTTTCTCTCAAATCAAACCGACTCCCTCCCATATTTTCGAATTTTCTTCTTGTTTTTCTTGTTTAATCATCATGGTTCGCACATGAAGGGTACGTTTTCTCTACTCTTATCTATTTCCTTGATTTCTTGCATTGGGGTGGTGATGTGAATCCGAAAATTTTAAGGTTTTTTCAAATTAATTTCAATTAAATCACAATTACTTGATTCTTTGTTATGGGTTAGGTTTTCAATGATGATTGCACTTGATTTTAACAAGTAATTTGTGTTTAATTTGAAATTTTCGGATCTAGAGTTCATAAGAAATTCGAAAAGGTTTGGGGCTTTTGATTGTTATTGTTTGGAGAAGGTTTTAATATGGTTTAATTGATTGTATCTAGTTTCAATTTGGATTAATTGCATGTTTTATGTCCGAATTCGAAATTAGGGTTCTTGAGTATGAATTAAGTTTGGGGGAAATTGATGTATGATATTATTTAAGGTTTGGGTATGCTTAATTTGTCATTAATTTGTGATAAACATTATTGCTTTGGTTTGTTTGATTTGAAATTGGTTTGGAATGGTCATGTTGACTTTTGTTGACCTGGGTATGTTCTTGAAGATGATTGAATAGTGTTTGAATTTAGGTGGGAAGTGATTTAATTGGATAAAAATGCAAAAGAAATAATTTTTTTTGGAAATCACTTCTGTACGCCGCACAAATTCAGTATACGCCGCATATCGGGCATAAAATGCTACATGAATTGTTTTGGGTTGGTTCTATGCGCCGCATGAAGCACCCGTGTGCCGCACAGACTGTTTGTTTGCGTATTTTTTTGATTTTTGACATTTGTTTTGGTTTGTTTGAGGTATGGTTGATGTTCTATTATGATCTTATGATTGTTTTGTGTGTTTTTGCAGAGAGGAAAGGAAGTGGCTTCTTTAAGTGCACCGGCTTTTGTTCCGGGAATCGTTGAGGAAAATGATTACACGAACCCAGAACCAAGCGATCCTTTCACTTATAAGGATATTCCGTTAGATGCTAATGCACAACATTTACCACCAGATACTCATCTATGGTTGACATTTCCGGGTTCTGAAGGGCGTGAAAGAATCCATTTTCTTAATAAGTTTCAAGAAATTCCATATCATGGGGTAATGCAACCGAAAATTGTTAATTGGAGAGAGTTTGGAAATTTGGGGATTGCTGATGAGCTGAAAGGGATGTTGGAATGTAAATATCAGAATTCCAACGGCCAGATTAAATCTTATAGGATGTGGATGCAAGCTTTTGATTGTGATTATCCACCTGTTCGAGAATGGTGCTTGGAGTTTTTGAGTACTATTCGAGTAGACACTAGGTTGACCGGGAATGAGTTTAATACAAAGAAGGTTATTCACTTTAGGGTTGGTGGGATTCAGAGGCACTGTTCTGTGCCTGAATTTGCTTCTTTGACGGGGATGCTGGGTGAGCGGTCTTTGTTGGATATTGATGGTTATGATTTTTTGTGTAATGGGGTGTTTGATAAAGGTGTTTCTGGGTTCGATGATGAGAAATCTGTTCATGAGTATTGGAGAGAGATTGGAGGTACATGTGATGTGAGGTCGTCTACCAGTCGGCATACTGAGGTTGCCGATCCATTAATGCGTGTCTTGCATAAGATAATCACACATTGTTTCTTAGCTCAGGGTAACCATGCTGATAAGGTCACACCTCAGGATGTATGGTTGATGCGATTGTTTAAGGAGGGGGTGCTTTCCGTTATGCATGTGCTCTTTATGTTTTGGCACGTTACATGGATACTCACTGAGATCCCGATCTTTTCTGTGGGAACTACATTTCTTTGATTTTTGGGATGTTGAATTTGGATAAGGTGAGGCTGAGTAAGGGACTTAATTGGACACCGTGTGTGCCATTTGGTTTGGAGGATCTGAGACGGGTTGGTTTGATTGTTATAGTTAATAACCGTGATACTTTTGTTGGTTCCCTTGAGGAGGAGCAGAGACCCGATAGAAGGAGGTGTCGGGATGACGGGACTAGTGAGCCTTGGTTCAGTGGTGGTGCTTCTTCATCATCTTTTTCTGCTTTTGATTTGTCTGCTATGCAGGGTTCTATATTTGGTTTGCAGGGGACTACTGATATATTGCTGGATCAGACGAGGACGATGTCTACTATGCTTCATCGTGTCTTAGACACTCAGGAGCATTATCGTCCATTATGGGAGAGACAGTTAGAGCAGCAGCACCAGCAGCAGTTTGGTCATCTACCCGAGCCTCAGTGTCCCGAGTTTGTTAGCTACACTCCTCTTGAGATCACACCTCCTAGTGAGCGTACTTTTGATTTCTTTTTCCCTCAGCAGGGATATCAGCAGGAGCTGTATAGTTACTAGCCTCCAACCTTTGATTCTACTACTCAGTCCACCGGTTATGGCATGTATACCGGTGCACCTCGTTATGGAGGTGATTTCTTTAGTTACTACACGCCACTGGGTGATGAGGCTGGTGGTAGGTCTACCATGGGTACGCCTAATATTGTTCAGGGGGTTGATGTGTTTTCTGAGCCACGTAACCCGGATGGTGCGGATGGTGTTGATTCGATCTTTCCTCCTCCGTGATTTTTAGAGTTTGTTGGTTGATGAGTTGTTGATGGTTAGATGGCGGTACCAGATTCCGTGGGCATTGAGTCATCATGATTATATTGGTTTTAGCTTGGAACTTTGGATGTGTTGGACTACACTTTTCATTTTTAGTTTTTATTTCTATTTGGTTTGTATTCGCCTTTGTTGGCGCTTAAACACTTTTCCTTTCATGTCTTTAGTTTAGTTTTTCTTTTGGTATGGTGAAAAATAAGTATGGGGGGTTTGGTGATTTCTTATTCTAATGTTCTAATGATAATGTTTAGTTTTCTTTTGGTTGTATTTTATGCATTTTAGAAAGGTAGCATTCATGTGCATATGTTGGCAGTAAGTTCAGCGCCCATTCATTTTTGACGATTCTACCGAGCATAAGAACATTACCAACATCCGGCAAGTTCTCATGATCTTTTCTCTTCTTTTATTTTTGCTTTTACCTATTTCCCATAGATTGTCTTTAGCTCATTGTACATTGAGGGCATTGTACATTTCAAGTATGAAGGGAAAGATAAATAGGAAAAAGCCGAGTGATTTTTGAGACTTTTTGAACTTTTGATTGCTTGTACTTGTAGTTTAATTGCTTTGTCATATAAGATTTAATCATATTAGTAATTAAACTATATGTTCCCTTTGGTTAAAACTTTTAAAAGTGTGAAATGTGTTTTTGATACATCCCATGGTGTATCAATATACCAAAGTATATTGTACACATGATAGTTGTAGGGGGGGGGGGGGGGGGTAAATACAACTTTTCTTGAACTTTACAAACTTTTAAATAAAAGTTTTAAAAACTCTGATTCAAATATAGTGAAAGTAAAAAACAAGAATTAATAAAACAGTAAACCAGAAAATAAACATTCTTGAATACAGATTGTTGCAAAGCAGAAATAATCTTTACAAAGAATTACAAGGTTGTTGCGGAATAAAGATAGCCTACATATATCTAAACAACCCTATGAAATGACAAACAACAATCAATAAGTTCTAGCTCAAGAGAATCAGCCGAACCTGATCTCGTACAGACTAAGCTGTGTGTAGGAGCAGAAAAACTTGTGTGAAGAATGATTCTCAAGAATTCCACCCCTATGCAAACAAGGAGTTTAGCTTTTATAAGCGAAAGCTCCAACTTCTATTGGTATCCAATTCAGCCACGTATTCTTCTATTGTTGGACGATCAAGGAATAATCAATCGTGCCTTCATCGTACTTGTGGTCCCCACGTATAGCTTCACATTCTTCATCGTCCAATTAGAGTATGGACACACATATGTATATGTAACCACCAACCTGGATCCTAAGATTCTTCCTAGTCACGTAATTAATCCTTATCTTCAATTCAGGTTGTTATCTTCACTTGATTGTCAGACACAGATTGGGCTGTATGTCAAAGCACCAATCTGCCTAAGTGTTCCAAGCTGACTGCTAGTCCCAAGTTGCCTTCCACTACCAGCTTGGTCCTCTATCTTCAATCCTCCTCTTCGACTTGGATTGAATGCTATGTACTTGTTGATGCAGCTTGAAAAACACTTGCTTCCATAACATATTATAATACAAAGTATAAGTCCCAACTATTACTAGATGAGTACTAAAGACACCTCCATGTCGATGGTGAGTTTACTTTGCAACACGTTCACTGTATTTGGACGTGACCAGTTGTAGTGAACAGTGTACCAAGTTAATTGGAAGTTACTTATTAAGGTGACATTACAAATAAGTAAATACGAAGCAATAAAGCAAAGTATATGTAAAGTAAATTGGTGAGACAATATGTAATTTTTCAAGTGTATTTTATTTATAGATTGTTAAATAAAATACAAGGTTGTTGCGGAACCAAGATAATACATGAATGTAAATATCCTAACAACCTATGAAATACAATTGATCTATACTTGGAAATTCTGTTATACAATCGAAACACTTAGAGTTGTGAAATGTTTCTTTTAGCGATTGAGAGAATATTGCACAAGTTCACCAACGATATTGCAGGTATATTTGTTTTTGCAAAGTTGTTTTAAATGCTTGTGCAAGAACCTCTATTTATAGTCGAAGATTGAGTATTGGGATCTCAACTTCGATGTACAAATATGGTTGACAGTACACAAAAGTATTAGTAAATAATTCTTTGTGTGTGTCCTAGATAAAGTAAGACAAAAGGTTACTTTATTCAACCACTCTACATCTTTGCACTTTTATCCACAGACAAGATTATTGTCCGGGTAAAAGGATGTAGTGTAAAAGGTCCTCCTCGTAATCAATGAAAAGCTTTGTAAGAGCATTTACACTGAAGGTCAACTGGGCTTCGCTGATTAGAAAGTCAACTGGGCTTCGCTGCCATTGCCTTTCTCTTTCTTCCACTTGTTGTCTTCGACTTCAACTGGAATGTCTTCAGATGTTATTCTTCAGATCTCAACTGGAGGAAGTCATCGGTTGCATAAACTGTACATTGCAACTGGACTTCAAATATTTCAGACAATTCTTCAATTGTTTGAGCATTAAAATGTGGAGCTCAATCACAAAGAGGGTTTAACCATGAAAATCATCAAGATCTCCTACTAAGTAGTGCAAACCTAATAAATTCTTGGCGAATCTAAGGTGTATGATGATTTTCCCATAGAGATGTATCGATCTATGGAGGATATGGATGTAATATGATCTTTTATATAATGATTGATTGATGATGAATATATATATTTGTATGATGTACTGCTACTGTATATTCTCTGTTATTACAGAGAATTTGTATAAAAATGTGTGTGTATTGAATTGATAGTGAATGATTGTATATTGTAAAATGAATGAATGAATTATGTGATGTGGAATGAATGATCTGACAGCCAATGATTAGGAGTATTTATAGGCTATCACCTTAGGGTTTTCCTCGTACAAGGGTCGTGTTGGGCTGCCGGCCCAAATTCCAAGGTACGAGTTATCAAACATTCCAGAATTATTTCTTGACAGTCAACATTCGTCATTTAATTTATAAGTTATCAATTTAAATATATTTATATTTAAATTGATGTTAATATAGAAAAAGTGTTAGAAGGCTTGTCTAGTCTTAGACTTTAGGATCAGATCCGAGTACATGTAAATATACTAAGATCCGATCTCCTAGGCTTCTAGGATTAGCTAGACCTCTTCCTAGGATCCGCCGGACCTCTTTCTTTCCAAGATCCGCTGGACTTCTAAGCCTTGGCATCCGATCTCCTAGGCTTCTAGGATCCGATTTCAAACCCTTACCTTGCTAGGCTTCGACCTCTTGTTCCTTTTTATAGCCCAGATCCGATCCTCCCTTTTCTGTAGGATCCGACTGCTAGTCAGTCTCTATGCTTTGAATCTTTTCTTTCTTTCCAAGCCTCGACTGAATTTATTATATATATACGTATATACATATATATAAATATATATATAAATATATATTAATTCTACGATCCCTTTTCTGTAGGATCCGATCTCTGTCTTTCCTTCTAGACAGAAATCTGGCTAGCTTTCTGTTTAAGATCCGATTAATGCTAAGCATCCAAAGATCCGATCTTCCAAAATTCGATCTCCTGCGGATCCTCTAGGCGACAAAGGTTTCCAAGATCTGATTGTCAGACTTAACCTTTCAAGCTTCGATTTAACCTTTAAGATTAAGGCTTCGATTATATATATATATATTATTTGATCAGGATCCGGCTCCTAGGTTCCGATTGGGGATCTTAGATATATCATCCCTAAATCGGCTCTTACCTCTGTCCTAACCTCCGATTGTCTATATATACAAATTAGGGTTTGTTTATGTGAGATCTCACATAACTCATCATCAATCTCTCCAGATGCAACTGGAGAGCTCCAGTTTTCAGCAAAACTAGACCTAACAAATTCCCGCTAAGTGTCCTGAAATATTGCCAAGTATTTTCAAACTTGTTTCTATACAAGTATAAGTTTGAAATACTTGAGTTTGATAAAACCTATTAATTTTTCAAGGCATTTTTATAAATCATTAAATGCCTTAGGTTCAATTTTAATTTGTTTGTAGATTTTATCAGTTATCTATCTTGTGGGTTACAATCTGGCAACTTGTATATACAATAATTTTACAACAGTTACAAGAAAGTGAATAAAATTACAAGTGTAGATAGATAAAAGGAAAACTTAAACAGATGGCCTTTCGCCAGTTTTCCTCCTCTTGGCAACAGATGAAATTGGCTACTTATCTTCCAGATCAAAGTTCAATCTTTCTTCAACATTTTCCTTGAACTTGATAAGGTTCTGCAATACATATTCCCAGCGTTTTTCAGCTTTGTTCTTGTGTTGCCTTTTCTCCAACAAGCTCAGCATCTCCACATGCTCTGAATGACCATACTGATAGACATCAGGGTTCTCAGTTGTTCTTTTGGGTCCACCAAAATATTGAATCTCAACCACAAAGTGTTTAGCACCAGGTTTGATCGAGACCTTCACATCAGTGATCTTACCTTTATTGTGCCTTCGACATTGTACATCAGATAAATATGTGCGAACCTCAGATTCATTGGTCAGTTTGATCTGGCTCGTGCTCAGTTTGTGAGTAGCAGCTCGAATGTCTTCATTTGTGGGTTCAGATGGTTCTACCTAGGTCCTCAGGTTTGCATCCCTTGGCAAAGCTATTTGTTTTCTTCCCTTGCACTTGGGTGGATTCAATACCTGTTTGACCACTTTCTTTACTTGCTCTGTTCGTTTGAGAATACCCTTAGTACGAATCTCCTTTGCCTTCTCCACTGATACATTTAAGCATCTGGCATCGTGAGCAGCTTCATCATCTTGATAATGCTTGTCCAGTTCAACCTCCAGCATTTCCTTCAGGGCACTGACAATTCTTGCATCATCTTTAACCTTCTTATATTCCATCAGTGTCATGCCCAGAAGTTGTGAGTCAGTGGCATCAACTAGAATGGGAGGAAGAGTTTTTCTTGATTCATCTTGATTTATTTTCATTTGTTTCATCTTTTCTTTAAGAATATTCCCAATCCTTGCCAGCTTTTAACTTTCCCTTTCTGTCACTGGAGGCAGCTGATCAATATTGCCAGTTTCCAACTTTGGAACATCAGTGGCCAACTTTGGATATTCATCAGTTGCCATTCCCTTTCCCTTATCAATATTCCCCCTTTCACCAACATCATCAAATTTTTTAATTACATGCTCACCAGCATTAGTACTGGTAGCAGCAACAACCTGACTAGCATTAGTACTAGTCTCAGTCCTAACCACAATTTCTTTACCTGATCTTGGAGTTTCAACAGACTGGGGTGCACGAACAGATCTTTCCCCCTTGGCAACATCTAGTCCTTTGCGAATGGCTTCAAAATCAGAATGACTAGATGGTAAGCGACCTAGAGGCTGCCATGACTCCATATTCTTGCACTCCTTGAACACTCCACAGACCATGCGAACTGTCCTCCACAGATGGTTGATTTCTTGAGACTGAACCAAAACATTGCCATTAGTTTCATTTTGGCTAGCCTGAATTGCTTTAAGTATGTTCAACTCTTCTGGAGATAGCCCAGTTGCAACACCTTCCTTCACAACCTCTTTTTCCACTTCCTTTTCTTTGCCAACTTCAGTGGTCAACTTGTCAATAGCAGTGGTGTGATCAGATACCTTGCTGGCTAATGTATCAAGACTGCACCTCAACCGATAATTACAGGGTTGTTGGGGAATAAAGATAGCCTACAGATATCTAAACAACCCTATGAAATGACAAACAACAATCAATAAGTTCTAGCTCAAGAGAATCAGCCCAAGCTAATCTCGTAAAGACTAAGTTGTGTGTAGGAGCAGAGAAACTTGTGTGAAGAATGATTCTCAGGAATGCCACCCCTATGCAAACAAGGAGTTTAGCTTTTATAGGCGAAAGCTCCAACTTCTCTTGGTATCCAATTCAGTTATAAATCGCAAGCTGTGTCAGCTTAGTCTGACCCAGATCAGATTACAAGAACCAAAAGATTTCTAAGTGTTTATAGATCAGATTTGTCATCATTAAATTTACATTTGTCGTTGGGACTCAACAGTTTTGAATGATTAATTAGGCAAATCCCTTCTGGATTGATAACATGACTAGCACACTTCTATCCCAAAACACCAAATATGTGATCTCTTGATTCATTTATAGATATGATAGGTGTTAAGATTTTGGTTTGATTGCGTTGTAAGATTGTCCCTCTCATAGGCCCTTGGATTTATTCAAGAGTAAGGGTTCTATTAGAACTTTGAACTATGATGTGCAAGTTTGAGGTTAATCTGTTCCATTTCCGATTATTTCTTCTTTGATATCAGTGTGCCGGTGATTGCGTTCATTCTAAAACTTGTCCTACTTGATCGTTCTGTGGTTTCTAGATGATAAAGAGGTAATTGTAGGATTAAACCCTTGTTCTTTGTTATATCACCCTTTGCTATGTTTTTCATTGTTTAACCATGTTCGTATGTATGTGTTTAGTAGCGAATCACATTGGTTAGTGATTATCCTTTGTTTAACCTTTGTTTGCACTCATTTTTATTGCAAGATACATTTAGAAAGCTTGTTGAGCCTCACCTTTTTGTTTGTGTTTAAATCCACTCAAATATGTAACATATCCTCACCATACCGATAGTCGAAATCCTTGGTTAGTCATTATTTGCCTATACTAGTTGGATGATTTGGGGTTGTCTTGGTTGTGTCAGGTTGGTATATTTCCGTTAATTGGGGGTAAATTGATTTCGTCATGATATTGGATAAAGTTTAGATTATTCTAATTAGTAAGACTTATGATTTGTCAACATGTTTCAAAGTTATTAAAAGGGGGTACGAATTAAGCAGGGTAAGAATAGCTTCTTGGAAAAATGAATGAAAAATAAAAATAAAAAATGAAAGTGAAAAAAAAAATGAAAAAAAATAAGCTTGGACTGTCAATTGGTATTTCCCTCATTTTTGTCAAATCAAGTTAAGTTGGTAAGTTAATTAAACCAACAAAATGTTCTTTGATTGTTTATATTCTTCATTTGAAGTTGGAATCGTTTAAGCAATATTGGTAAGATAAGGAGGTTAGAAGTCGTTTGAAGGTAATACACCACAATGGTGTTGGTATTTATCGGTCTATTGGGGGAGTAGAGTCGGGATAACGTTGTTGTGTTATTTCTTTTTAACACCAATTATATCCTAAATTTCCATACACAATTGTAAATGACCCTTGTTAGCCTCCAGAATTGTACATTATAGCCGTTAATTACCTCTTTTGATAGACGTTATTGGTGCATGCGCCATAACGATGAAGGAACGATTCTAGTACAAGCCTATGGTTCAAATATATGCATCACGACTAGGCTTCGAGTGATTGATACAATATTTCAACCCAATAGTTTGTTAGTTGGAGAAAGTTAGTTGAGATGTTCTTCTTTCATTTGATTAAAGTGCTTAGTCGTGTTTTTGAGGCTTGTGGATCATTCAAATATTGTCAAACATTTCAAATTTTCAGTTAAGATTAAAACTGCTTAACCATACTTATTTGTTTTCTTACTATCGTGGTTTAGCTTCATTTTGATTATTGTCATGTTTTGCAATCGAGAACCAAGGGAATGAATGCTTTGAAATCTGAATTTGCTTGAGGACAAACAAGGCTTAAGTATGGGGGAATTTGATATGTCCATTTATATATACATTCTCATATCGTTTCTAAGTCATTTTAAGCTTAATTATGTGTCACTTACATATATATTCGATGCTTTGATGGTATTGTTAGTGATTGCAGGCTTAGAACAGGTACAATGGTTATAAATGGCATTTGGAAGGATAATAGATGCATTAGGATGGTTCTTGGACGAGTGCGAGTGAAGACAGATTGAAAAATACAAGTTTTGCGAGTTCTGGTAGCTTGTGCGGCGCATGGAATGGATGTGCGGCGCATGGAATTAAAGAGTTTTGGTCAGAAAAATTGGTAAAAGTTCATATGCGGCGCACAGGGAGAGTATGCGGCGCATATCGGGCACAAAAATTATGGAAAGCAGCTTTTGTGCGGCGCACAGCCAATATGTGTGGCTTAAGTATGGGGGAATTTGATATGTCCATTTATATATACATTCTCATATCGTTTCTAAGTCATTTTAAGCTTAATTATGTGTCACTTACGTATATATTCGATGCTTTGATGGTATTGTTAGTGATTGCAGGCTTAGAACAGGTACAATGGTTATAAATGGCATTTGGAAGGATAATAGATGCATTAGGATGGTTCTTGGACGAGTGCGAGTGAAGACAGATTGAAAAATACAAGTTTTGCGAGTTCTGGTAGCTTGTGCGGCGCATGGAATGGATGTGCGGCGCATGGAATTAAAGAGTTTTGGTCAGAAAAATTGGTAAAAGTTCATATGCGGCGCACAGGGAGAGTATGCGGCGCATATCGGGCACAAAAATTATGGAAAGCAGCTTTTGTGCGGCGCACGGCCAATATGTGTGGCGCACAAATTGAGTCGGCAGAAACCCTTTTGAGATTTTATTATAAATACAAGACCAAAACCCTCCCATTCGATATACTTTCACTTCCAGTCGATTTTAAGGTTCTTTAAGGCATTATTCAGCAGCTTTTTCGTCCACTAAGATCTAAGGGTTGCTCAAGAGTTTCAAGGCATTCCAACATCGATTTATTTAGCTTTTCATTGTCTTTCACACTTTGGTACAAGATATTTACTCTTTCTTTTGCTATTTGTGATTTACTTATGATTATGTGTAGCTAAATAACTTCATCATCTACTGAGATTAAGTGACACAATGAATAATGGTTGCATAATCTTTTGAATTCAAGTTGATTGTTTAACGTTTTGTTGAGATCTTAATGTTTTGAGTTCTTGTGTTCTTATCTATTGATTTGTTGATAATGTATGAATGATTTAGAGGTATCTAAGTTTAGGAGTACATTGTTCTAGTTGATTGGATACAATTGATAGGTGTTAACTTGTGGTAACAAGATAATAAACAACAATAGATAATAGAATTCAAAGTGTTAACGGTTTGGTAAAATCGATAGACAAGATTGTTGACAATAACAATACCAATTCGTCAATTTAGTAGGTCTTGATAGAGATGGTGGTTACCGGAACTTAGGGATCGAAAGATTGGTTAATGGGTCGGATAGGGTAATAAGTTAGGAGCGCTACTAGTGAGTTCTTTGTTCTACCTCGTTATAAAATCAACATAATTGAATTGGTTTTAATTTAAATGCAACCTAAATAAGTTGTGTCATGGAGTCAAAGTAGATGATCTTTTAATTCTTATTGATAATACAAAATTCTCTTTTCGTTTAAATTCTACGGAATTTCTAACCTTTTTTCAATCAACTAACTTTTCAAAAATTCAAGTGATGGGAGTCCAAAAATCCAACCTTATCTTAACTACTTAAAACTCGCTTGCTCTTATTAGTCTCTATGGAACGATCCTGGACTTACTTTGAACTATATTGCATACGGACGGGTCCACTTCCCGATTGTGTGTAGTAATCGGTACGAAGTATTTCTAGATTTTAATTTAACTAGATTTTCACACATCATCGGCTTTCACTTGTAAGCAAGTGAGGCATTCACTAACATTCTAGCAATGTCTTTCTTCATTCCCGGCCACCAATACAAGTCTCTCAAGCCAAAATACATCTGTCGGAACCCGGATGAACCGAGTAGGCCGACTTATGAGCTTTATTCATAAATTTTAACCGCCACCCGCCAAGAACGGGTATCCTCAACCGTTCAACAAAGGATAACCTGTCATCATCTTTCCTATCAAATTGTTCTTCTAAGCCGTGTAATGCTTCATTGATGAAGTTTTCCAGTCTAGTTGCCAATCTTTGTGCTTCAATGATGGAGTCACGAACACTCCTTATCATGGTGAGGCTTATGGCTCTAGTTTGTCTTGGCTTGATATGCTCCTTTCGGTTTAAGGCATCGGCTACAACATTTGCGTTACCCGGATGGTACCAGATGACACAATCATAGTCACTGAAAAGCTCAAGCCATCTTTTTTGCCTCATATTTAATTCACTTTGATCAAAAATATGTTGAAGGCCACCGCTCCTAACTCCAAATCATGGGTCGGGTAATTCTTCTCATGCACCTTCAATTTCGTAAATGCATAAGCAATCACCTTACCCCTTTGCATTAAGACACAACCTAATCCTTGCCCGGATGCATCACAATACACAACAAAGTCATCGGCTCCATCGGGCAAGCTTAATATGGGTGCACCACACAACTTGTCTTTCAACAATTGGAATGCTTGTTCTTGTTTTTCAATCAAACCTTCTTTCTTGTTGAGTCAACAAGGTCAAAGGTTGGGCAATCTTAGAAATTGACGAATCTCGGTTGGCGTTTTGGGTCGTCTCCATTTTTTTTCACCGCTTCAACCATACTTGGGTCCACATGGATTCCTTCCTTGCTCACCACGTGACCAAGAAAGTGGACCTCTTCAAGCCAAAATTCACACTTGGAGGACTTGGCATACAATTTCTCCTTCTGGAGTATCTCCAAGACTTGCTTCAAATGTTCGGCATGTTCTTCTTTTATCTTGGAGTAGATAAGAATGTCATCAATGAAAACAATGAAAAATTGATCCAAGTAGGGCGAACACACCCGGTTCATCAAGTCCATGAACACCGTCGGTGCATTTGTCAACCCGAATGGCATAACCGTGAATTCAAAGTGCCCATAACGTGTACGGAAAGTCGTTTTGGGAATATCATCTTCATGAACACGTAGTTGGTGATAACCCGACCGCAAATCAATTTTTGAAATGAAACGAGCACCTTGGAGTCGGTCAAATATATCATCAATCCTTGGAAGAGGATAACGATTCTTCACCGTGAGTTTGTTTAGTTCCCGATAATCGATGCACATAAGTAAAGAACCGTCTTTCTTTTTGACAAATAAGACCAGTGCACCCCAGGTTGAATGACTTGGGCGGATGAAACCCTTTTCTTGGAGTTCTTTGAGTTGGGTGGCCAACTCTTGCATTTCGGCTATGGCTAAGCGGTAGTGTGCTTTGGCCACGGGAGAAGCATTTGGGACAAGATCAATATGGAAATCAAGTTCACGGTATGGAGGCAAGCCCAGTAAGTCACCCGGGAATACATCCATGAATCTATTAACCACGGGTACGGCTTTCAATTTGACCTTTGTGACATTAACATTATAGATCTTTCCTTCCCATGGTTCGGTCGTCTCGTCTTGAACTACTAACTCATCCCCATCGTCTAACGGAATTCTTACCAACCGACTACCACAATCTATAACCGCGTTCATTGCCGACATCCAATCCATTCCTACAATCACATCAAAGCTACCAATATCAAAAGGAACCAAGTATATCAAGAACGGGTGGTCACATAACTCTAAAGTGCAATCACGAACAACTTGATCAATTTTAGTTAACCCACCATTTACCATTTCAAGTTCAAAATAATATGACAAAGGACTAAGGCTAGCATCAATCAACGGGATGAAGTCATTGGAAACAAGACTAAAATCGGCACTCAAGTCAAATAATACGGTGGCATATTGATTGTTGAGAAGAAAAGTACCTGCCACGACGTTTAGGTCAACACGAGCCTTGGCCACATTCACGGCAAAAGCTCTACCATGGGGAGCAAGTTGTTGTGGAGCTTGATGTTGTGGGCCTTGATTTCCCCGGTAATTTGAATATGATTAGGGTGCACGGTCACTTGGACCGGCAATTTGAAGTTGATTAGGGTGCACGGTCACTTGGACTTGTTGGCCAATGAGGTTTGGGCACCGGTTACGGTAGTCGTCTTGGCTACCACATTCATAGCAAGTACCCGGGGCCATCGGGGGAAGCCTCACATTAAGAGGAACAACGTTCAATGGTGCATTTCGGCGGTTAGTTGGACAAAACCTTGAAGTGTGACCCGGTTGGTTGCATTGGAAGCAAACATCACATCTCACATTGGCCCAATGGTGACGGTTACACCTAGGGCATAAAGGGCTAGCCCCGGCATAACCACCTTTTGGAGGACGCGTCGCCGCCATAACCTCCGCAAAAACCTTCCCACCACGGCTAGGACATTTATGATCATGCGTCTCATCTTTCTTGGTGCCACTCGACCTGGCCACCTCCTTTCTCTTACCATCACCCTTACTCAACTTACCACCCCTAATAAGTTCCAACGTCACACTAGCGGTGCGGGTGGTTGCTTCTTTCTTGGTTGCTTCTCACTTCATGAGGCAACCCCGCAACATACTTCTCAATTTTCACTTCTTGGTGACTCACATAATGGGGAATGAGTCTCGAGAGTTGGCCAAATCGACGAGTGTAACTCTCATAGTCTCCTCCCTTCATAGCAAGTTTAGAAAACTCCACTTGCAAGTCTCTCATTTCATGTGCCGGGCAATATTTAGCGACTATCATATCTTTGAACTCTCCCCAAAGTACGTTATTAGCCCCGTCAATCCCCAATTTAACAACCTCCTCATTCCACAATTCAAGGGCATCACCCTTCAACATACCGGTGGCATAAGTAATTCTTTGGTGGAAGGCACAACCACTCCGAGCAATGATTGACTCAATTTCCTTCAACCATTCTAAGCAACCCGTGGCATCACTTTCTCTAATAAACTCCGGAGCTCCACAAAGTTTGAAGTCTTTAAATAAACATCCTTGTTGGTAAACATTGTAGCCTCTTTGTTGAACATACCCTTCTCCATTTCCTTCACCATTCGCGTTCACATCTTCATTTTCGTTTTCATTTTCATTCTCAACATTCTCCTCTTCAGCTTTCGGCTCTTCTTGAGGACCTCTAGCATCCATGGCCGTTTGAATTCGAGCCACTAGATCCGGCATGAGATCATTTGAGGCTTGAATGATAACCTCGGTTGTTACCCGAGGGTTTACACCACCCCGGCCACCTCGGCTACCATGACCTCCTTGACCTCCTCTACCACCACGTTCTCCCCTACCACCACGTCCACCTACTACCTCTTCTTCTTCTTGAGCACGAGGGCGGCAAATAACTCTCTTCGGTCTAACCATTCTTTCCTGACACACTTGTTAGATTAGCAAGTTAGTTCTCACAATTCACACACGAGTTAACCAAAGTATGGCAATAATCTAAGGCTTCATCGATCGTACCATTCGCAATAAACCATACAATCACGAATCATTCAACACAATATAAAACGGGCTAAGTCATGACAAGGCGGGTAAAGCATAGTCCGAATCTTAACTTCAACATTCAACACATTAAAAGTGTATGTATACAGGGAGTACCAGCGGCTAACCCTCCACACCGTTAATATATTGAATTGACGTCGGGATTCGGTTCCGTTATGCTCTCTAAGTATTGGTCGGGTATGTATACAGGGTGTACTAGCGGCTAACCCTCCACCTAACCAACACTCATTAAGCATACCAAGTTACCTATTATACTTCATCCACAATGCGCAATCCACGAGGCCACTAACTTTATATGACATAGGATAACCATAAATTTGTTGATCAGGTGCCTCTAGGGTTACGGAATGTCATACTCCGTTAATATCCTCATTTCACTTTGCTAGGGTTAAACAATAAACTACAAGAATATACGTTAACATTCGTTTGGTAAGTCACGGTGTATCCGGACACTAATATATACGTTCATCAAGTCATCACATAACAATCAAGTCACAAGCCATGGTAAACCTGCGAACTCCGTTCAAACAAGTTTTATGCATCATACAATTCACGTTGCACACAAAATTTCCTATCATGCATCCTAATATGAAAAATGTAAGGTACCCTATTGTTGCGTGGATCTAATAAGACGCGATTCGTTATGTCAAGAGTGCGGAATCCTCTTGAGATAACTAGATTGCTATTGCCTTCCGTCGATTAATGAGCAATTAATCAACCTAAGGATGTGCACGAGCTTGTAGTTCATGTTGGAGGTCACACGAGCTACAATTTGCCTTCATTCGTCAATTCGTGACTGTTATGTCTCAATTGATTCAACGATTTACCTAATTTTGTAGATTAGGTCTTGTATTTATACTAGTTGTGTATTGGATCATGTGGGCTTCGGCCTTAATTAGATAATTAGGCCCAAAATTAACAATAACCAATCTACCTCGTGCTGACATCAGTACGAGGGTAATCCCATGTGCTGATGACGTCAGCACGAGGGACATGCCTTTGGTCCTTTGTTTTACTTCATTTGGATCGTACATAATATCCAACCATCATTTAAGCATCCTACGACACTTATAAACCTTGGTTCTATGTTCTTGTACCTGCAAAACAATATACAACACACAAACACAATACGAAACTTAAACAGATATAATATTGAAGTTCAAACGTAATCATTAAATATCAACACAAGTTCTTATTTAAATGATTACAATCATAGTTCCTAAAACATAGACGATAATCAAATCTATGTTGCGATTGTCACAACGAATCTGCGTCTGCAAAAAATGTGGGTGCAATGGCTATAGGCTAGGTCAATCCACCTAATTCTCTACAACCACGGCTCTGATACCATTCTGTAACACCCCAACAAGGTGGAATCATGAGGGTTACATACTAAGCACAGCATGACATGGAAATTAAGTAGAGACGATCTAAAATGCATTTAAAGGAATGGACAAGCCATAAATCAATCAATTACAAATACCAGAATCATACAAAAATGCATAAGGAGCACCTCCATCAAACGTTTACAAAATATAGTTCAAAAGATGGTAAATGATCCTAAGCATAACCCATAATCGGGAACTATGAATCACGAATCCATGAAGTCCAAGTTCACGTCCAATCCTAGCACAATCAAGCAATAAATCATCCAATACGTCGTCCATTAACTTGCTCACCTAAAAAGTGTACTAAAACGTGTCAACATAAAGTTGGTGAGTTCGTAGGTTTAAGTAATAAAAATCAAGTGTCAGGATATCAACCGTTAACAATACACGAGGATTAGGATACCTAATCATGTTCACACGAATCAAGACAAGTCATCATTTACGTTTAATAATAGTTATAACGGCACGACTTACATATTAAATAATGCGCGATAAACCGGCACGACTTACATGATGAACAATGTGCGAAATACGTTTCTGGCACGACTTACATAATAGATAATGCGCGATAAACCAGCACGACTTACATGATAACAATGCACGATATACGTTTCTGGCACGATTTACATAATAAATAATGCGCAATCATAAACACATACAATCACGTTAACAAGTAAAACAATCAAGCATTCAACATCTTGTTCCATATCATAACAAGCGAATCAATCGACAAGCGTTTAATAAACGAGTACACTTTCCACCCCAAATAAAGTAAACGTAGGGGCTACGAAACTCACATTTGCCTTGAATGTCGAGTTTATAATTAAATTATAAATGTTCAATGAAATATAGTTGTCCTGAATTCTTCAAAGTTCACGGCCTATCAATACGTTCATACAACATTCATATTAATATATATTCCTTTATCTAAATACACTTGTATACATACTAATGTATATATATGTGTGTGTGTGCGCGCGCCCGCGTTTATGTATGTGTACTTGCTTGACGTTAAAATTTAGGGTTTCATGACTTGTATATGTAAGTGTGTGTTTGTGTGTGTATATATACATACACGATTCCCTTTTCGTTTAGTGACACAAGGCTTTGTTTGGCATACGACTTTAGACACACAAGACAATTAGAATCGGGCCCCACAGAAGTTGGGAGTCGACCCAAAAGGAAGCCCAAAACAAACCAATGAAGCTGGGCCCCCAAGGCTAGAAAGAAAAGGGAATGGAATATAAGCTAATATAGGCCAGCGTGTGAGACGTCCCATATGGCGTCTAGTACGGTCATCAGAAAAACAAGCAGCATGCATGACGGTATGGGGAGGCGTGTGGGGCGGTTTGCCAACAACTGGCCGGCGTGTCAGACAATGTATGCCACCATCCCAGACGATGGCTCGGAATGAATGGTTTCAGCGTTCAAGCCGGCATAAAACAGGAAAGAAGACCGTCTGGTGACCGTAAGGCTTATTTGAAGGTGTCAGAGTACCGTCTCGGACGGTCTCCTCACCGTAGCAGATGGTGATGGGGGTCAGGTCAGCATCCTAGACGCCATGGATGGCGTATCGCACGGTGGTACAGAAATCAGGGACGATCTAGGCAAAGGCATGATCAACATGAAGGTTTGACCAGAAAGTCAAACTTGACTTTTATGCTCCAAAACCGTAATTCATTTAGGAGGGATCGATTCAAAATGATCTGAGACTTGTTTTAGGTCTTGTTAAACGTATAGGATGTAAACAAACGCATCCCATAACATTCCTTCGATTCTATTTATCAAATTTGAAATTTATTTGTTTTGACTAAATTTTTATTCATTTATAAACCCTAATTTCAATTTAAAATGTTTTTGACCCAAAATTCGACCAAGATCAGTTTACAAGAGTCTCACAACATGTTTGTAGTCATAACCCACTCAATGATTCGACCCGAAACATCCTACAAGTGAAAAGACCTGCTTTTGACCCACTTTGTCCATAAAAACCATAATTCGACCCATCTAATGTTTTAGCTTGATAATTGACTCAAGAATGATTCCAAATGATCAAAAACCTGATTGTAAATATAAAATGATAATTTTAAGACGAATTTAACTTACCAAAACTTCTACTAGAAGCTCAAACCCGAATTTAAGCTTAAATTATGATTTCTTACACTTGAAGATGAAATCTTGTGATATGATGATCCAATGATGATAATGATGATGAATTTAATATGATTCTAACATAAAACACAATCAATGGTGTAAGTATTTAACGAGAGAGAGACATGATGATTGGTGAGGGCATTTAATGATGAATAAGAGAGTGAGAGGTGGATAGAATTGAATGGGTGGTAAAATGGAAGACTTGGGATTGGGGTGGATAAGGTTTGGTCAAATGGTAATGTTTCATGGGTCATTGGTCGACCCATGGATCACCCGATTACATTTCTAGTCAATTTAAACGTCACATTATGTCATAAGACTGATAAACGTTCACGTAGCTTCAACTAACATAAATACACGTTTCTAATTTATAAATAAATGAATGAATTTTTTTTTACATTAACTAGAACAATTAAATAATTAACACATTCGGGTCAACGGTCCACTAATCAAGTAAGCACGTTAAATTCAAGTTTATTAAAAGTTAAACGGGTCAAAAATTCTCAAATGTTACATATAAAATGTCCATCGTCAAGGAAAGGAGATCATATATCAGTCTTCTTTCAAACATTGTTCTTACACTCTTGGGGGCTAGGAGTGGTATGGTTGATTTTATCAACCCTTCCAAAGTTATCCAATAATATTTATCCACCTCACTTTACCTTTTCAACTATCCCACTCAACCGCCCCAACTTTTTTTTAGTGGCATTCCATAAAATTTTCAACCCTTCCAACTTTTTTTTTTAAAAAATAAATAAAAAAACATTACATTTTATTATTAAAACATAACATATTATAAATAAAAACACAATACTACATTTAAAAACAACTAAAAAAACACTAACATTATTTTTAATACTAAAACACACAACACACTAAAACATACTAAATTAAATCTTCAATTGGTGGTGGTTGAAAAGTCGGGTCATCGAGGTGTGCCAAATCTAGACTCGATACATGCTCTGTAAGATCATACCGAAGACGATGATGGACGTTTTCGTCATGTAACTCCGGTAAAATGCTAGGATCATACACTGTCGGTGTCGGTTGATCCGTTATATGAACCGGTGATATTGTCCTCCCGTCATCTTTTATGATCATGTTGTGCATAGGCGGGAGAATGATCTCGTTGGTTGAAGATGAACTAGACATTTTTTTAGGTTGTATGTGAAAGTGTGTGTGTGTGTGTGTTTAATGTGTTGTTGTGATGTTTGAAAAGGAAGATGAGTTGTTTAAATAAAGGTAAAAGAGAATAATTTTTTTTTATATTAAATGTTGAAAACGGCTAGATTGTTTGACCGAAGGACCAACCCCAACGTTCCAATTTTGCACGCTCCCCCTTATTTTCAATTTTATGCAAGCCGGCTTGTGAAATCTCCACCCAACCCTCCAGCCCAGCCCAGCCCAGCCCACTCCACTCCTTACCCCCTTATACATGCTAATATGCCATGGCAAGATTAAGACACAATAAAAGCAAAGGAGTGTGCGTAAGTATATGATATCGATCATTGTTTTCACAATAGTGAAGTAAATAAATAAATTATCAAGATCAAAACTCTTGTCACAAACTAAAGTAATTTATACTTATTGATTTATCAAAAGGTACAATGTTTAATCATTTCAAACATATACTTTGTGTTAAAGAAATTTTGCCTTCAAAAACAAATTAATTATAGATTCATTCACACACATTTATAAGTTGTGTACGTCTAATCATGGAACCAAAAACTATAATTCTTTTGTAGTTAGATGGATTATCACACACATCACATTAAAGCTGGAATGTTTCACCCCACCACATTTTTCTTTTATATATATATATATATATATATATATATATATATATATATATATATATATATATTATAATATATATATATATATATATGTGTGTGTGATTTATCTAAAAGGAATTTAGAACAGAATCTCGAAAGACAAAATCCTCTACTACCCATTAAAGCAGGAATGTCTATAAAATTTGATCTTATTTTTTATTTTTTTGTAATTTTCTTTTAAACAATCAATAATGTGTTTAGACGACAAATAAAATCATATGTACATTCCACCAATGTTTTGTCAAGGATATTAATTAATTGATTGATTAATTAAATAAGAGTACAATAATTGCTTTTGTCCATTAATTCATCATAGTTTTCCCTTTAGAAAGCTTGTGCATAGTTTCCTCCATACCTCCCTGTCGGGTTCATTCTCATCCAAGCTAGCTCTAGCTTTTACAGCATACCCCTCCTAATTCATGACATCGATCGATTAATATACGTTAATAATAATAATATACAATATTTGTTTCTTTCACTTAACATCTACAATATATGTCCCATTACAATGGCAAAGACCATTGTTGCATTTTCGAAGTTATCTTTAAGTCTTTTAAACGTGTACGTATGCACAATCGATATGTTGTCATCTTTTACAAACTTGATTGCTATAATAATGTCAACATGACATGTTTCTTTATAAAAAGTGGTTAGGCCGGTTAATGGTCATATAGTTATGTAAAGATGTTAATCATTGATAAAGTCCAAATAAATATTATATAGATGCACTTGAAAGTTGGTTAGATCGACCCGATCGACCAATTTTGACTTGCATCTAAATATATACTTTTTAATTTGTTACTCAACTTTTGCACATATTGTTAGCTAGCTAGCCAAGTGTGTCGAATTTTTATATATAATAGACATATATATAAGTAGCAATACCTCGATATAACTACGTTGTAGAAGGCGGTCGATAAGTTGCATCAGAATATCCTTTGTGTACTCCGGGTGGCCTTGAATACCCATTATGTGATTACCATATCTAAACATCTCGACCCCTGTCTTATCGGACGACGCCAACACTTCTACCTTGGGTGGAAGTTCGCACACCTATTTTATCATGACATGACTTGAGTACATTGTTATTGTAGACGAAACGAGGATGGGACTTATAAAGCATATATAGATTAATTTGCTAGAAATATATAAAATGTACCTCATCGCGATGGCATTCTATTAATGACAATCGGGTAGGCAGTTTCAAATTAGCCAATGTCTTTGTGGATGTCGATAGATTGATGTTCCGGATTCCAATATCCCATCCGGACGTTGCACGGGTTACCTTTCCTCCAAGTGCACGAGCAAGTACCTACGTTTTCACATCCGTCATTCGTTGTACTCTTTGTAAATTCTATATTTTGTAAGTATTACATTGCTAAAAAAACTAAGGCAAATCATACTCCGTCAAGTATATTTCTGTTAAGATGTCCTTATATATAAGTGATGTAAGTTTACACCTTGTACTAGAATGGTCTACAATTTTATTGTAATTCTAATATAACTAATTGATAAATTTATTTATTTTATCTAAGCAAACTAAATAATATTGTAAAGACTAAAGAGCATCAAGATTCAATAATTTTTTCGAGTACTTGAAATGTCAGTTAGTCATGATAAATTAGGCATGGAACATGCTTTTGTACCAAATATCAAAAAGAACAAAAAGTAAAAGTAGGAAAGGTTTTAGAAAGAGGGACAAGACACGTACTTTTGTAGCTTGTAGTGGTACCATTCAGTAGTGATCAACGTTATCTAATTAGACTTACAGACCATTAATCTTATACAACATTTTGAACCTTTATCATTAATAAATCATTAGTTTAAACTTATTATTATTATTTTTTGGGGGACGGTTTTAATACCTACTACTTACATGTTTTTTTTATATCAGTTTGTGACCACAGCCATGAACAGTCCACAGGACCATTGCAAGTACTTCGGAAACACTTTTGTATATTGTACATTTTGGTATGTATGTAGGTAAAAAAGAATAGTCTGCTTATTTTATTAATTTTTTTTTTAAAAAAACATCTTTGTAAAAAGAAAAAAAAACTCGTGACCTAAAAGTGGTTAAAATATGCAACTTTTTGTATGGTATTGAAGACCACTTATTTGTTTAAAGATTCATAAGGACCACAAGAATATTTGAGAGTTATATTTGCACTAAATGTTACGTGACAGGACCATTTCATGACTGCAAAGTTTTCTTTTTAATTATTTCAATTTCGAATACAAACGCATATATGTACATACCTATGTGTCAATATATATATATATATGCATAGTCATTATTATTTAATTTCCTTTAATGCATTATCTGTCTTTGCCAAAAAGATAATACTGATTAGTGATTATAACATTACACGGCATCAAAATCATTATAGCAAAAGACCTTAAATAGTGGCTTGTATAAAGGATGCACACATGACGTTTGTACATGACCTTAATTAAATTAATCTACCTCAAATCATGGCCATATTCATGGATTCCTTTCTTTGACCTTTTTTGTATCAATACTTTATTTTTCCTTACCTTTAAAAAATAATTTTGACTTGATTCCCCTATAGTTTGGTCAAGATAACACATACGCGTTTAGCGTATACAAAATAATTATACTTAATTGCATTAATAAAATTAGTTCATACAAGTTAAAGTCCATTTATTTGTTTTTTTTTTTTATCATCTCCTTTTTTCTTCTTTTAATAGAGTACTAGTCTTCCTTAACTAGACCTTTACTTATCATAGCAAAATACATTACATATCTTGTTTGATCAAGTTACGAGTAATAACTTACTCACATCTTGTTACAATGTGTTTTAGTATAAAAATAATGTATCTTTACCAAAAATGACAAGCTAATGTGTTAATACTAATAGCATAATACATTGTTCATTATTTACACAATATGTCGCAAAGAAGTAGACTAACTTTGTAATTTTCTAAAATGACCAAAACTAAACGTGGACATCAGGGTCGAGAAACATGTTAGATTAGTTTTAGTCTTTTAGAACTCTCGTGGTCAAACTAACTAGAACTCAAGTAAAAGGACTAACTTTGTAATTTTCTAAAATGACCAAAACTAAAGGTGTTATAGACAGCTGTAGTTATACACTTGTACATAGATCATATATTTGTTATGTCTACACTCTAAAAACACTAACTTAAAAAACAGAAATATGAACTTTTATAAACACTAGCTTAAAAAGGGAAGTAATTCTTATTTTTCCTATTTATAAGTTTGGTTGATCCTATCCGCTTTGCAACCATATATACTAATTTTGCAACCAGACTAATTTCAAAATGACTCGTTGTACAAGTCCAGAGTGATAAGTCATCAGGAATTTAATTATGCCGAAAATATAACCTTATGACATTAATGGACAACCATCCTAGTTGTTGAGATCGAAGTGATTTATTTATACTAAAAAATATACCATAGTGTTACTAAATACGAGTAGAATAGTTACGTATATATAAAATATAATGAGAATATATATTTAATTACCTGATGACCAAAGCAAATGCCAAGCACTTTTTTATTCAACAAATCCAACTTGTTCAACAAAACAAGAAGTTTACAAATCCAAACATCATTTCCATGAGCATCACTACAACTTCCAGAGATCACAAAACCATCATAAACACCGATTTCATCGTCCGATGGAAAATGACCATTACACACACGAAAAACATCCCAAATCTCTCCTTCTTCTGCCAACATTTTCACAAACACACCAAAATATCCACCATATATTTTTTTCACATATTCCGAGTCTTCCGCACATAAAAGTACAGCATACCTTTTCATTTGTGCTATGTCACCCATATCACCAATTCAATCACTCTCACAATGATATATAATATATTAACAATATTGTTATGTGAGTGTTTTGTGTTTGTAAAATGCGATTCTCACTATAGAATTGAGGTGGATTCTAGGGTGAGAAAAGGAGAAAATAAGAATGTGGGATAGATTTATTGGTTACGATACATACATGTGTGTATATTTATAAGTAGGAAGTAAGATAGGATATATTTATTCATATTTTTTTGTATATATTAGTTAGTGTAGAATGGAAAGTTACGGTTATGACCCTGGTTGTTTGATGTTTTACTTACAGGCCTCTGATTTATATACTCGTATTTGTTTCCAATAAATGTTTTTAATTTCCCACGATGTCATTGGTACTTTGATCAACATTTTAGGTCGTCCAGTTAATATATGAAAAAGTAAAAGAGAATATTTTTTACTTTTCTATAAACCAAACTATAATCTAATCTGATTTTCTGTTTCATATGTTTCCTTATAAAACAAAAATGAAAAACAACCAAATGTTTCCCAACTAAACGTCTATTTACGTCTTTTGTGAGTAACGTCAGTTCTATTTAGAGCACGTTTGGTAGGGAGAAATTCAATTAAATGAAATGAAGTGAAGACATGAAATGTAGAAAATGAAATTGGTGAAGAATTTAAATAATTTTCCTTGTTTGATAATAACAAAGAATTACCCTGAGAAATTTGAAAGAAAGAAATCAAACGTTTGGTAGAACAAGTTAGAGAAATGAAATTGAGGTTTATTTACAAAATTTTATAAAGTTATTTCCCTTATTTATTGATTTTAAATACTCAGAAAGCTCTATAACCAAATTGCAGCCACATATTAGATCGGGAACAACATCCAGTCACCATCAGCTTCATTAGAACATATTGTTTGCAAGATATATAATTGAACTTCAAGACTAGAAAATTGAATTTTATGGCGCGTTTAATCATAAAAAATGTTTTTTAGTTTCTATTTCTAATTTTTTTAAAAATGAAAGTAGTTTTCTATCTTTAAAAACAAATGAAAATTTTGAAAAGGTTTTTAAAATTAAAAAATGAAAAATAATTTGAGGTTATGAAAAATTAGAAAATGGAAAACAATAAAAATGTGTTTTCTAATATTTCATAGAAAAGTGGAAAATACCGTTTTCTGTTTTCATAAAAAAAAATTCTAAAAAAATATAATTTGAACGCGATTCCTGTTTTTCATGTTTTTTTTGGAAAAGAAAAAAATAAAAAATATGAAAATTTTTTTGAACTAAACGCACCTTTAGTTTTTGAAATTTAACTATCAGAACTATTTTGTTAAGACATACCTTTTTTTCCTTTTAATGGATAACAAAACTGTTTATATCTTATATTTTTCATATCTAGTAGTATACAAAATTTATGTTATTGTTGATAAAATTGTTTATATTTTACCTTTTTATATCTTATAAAAGACGATTGAATAACTTCTGATTTTATTCGTACCTTTTAGAAACTTGAATCTATGACTAGCTTGATTTAACTTGAAGAGAGTCAAGAGACTTTAGTTTTTGACTCTTTTTTATTTATTTTTTTATTTTTAAATGACAAGTTCTTGACTTCTTGGGAAAAATATCTTTGATACCTTCTCCACGGTTACAGATTTACAGTCTTGATGAGAAACCTACTAGTGAATGGTTGAGATTCAATGAATCTGGACGTTTATGTAATGTGACTGTTGAATATAAAATAAACTTTTTCCTTGTTTAAAGTTTCATGTGTTTTTTGTTTTCTTTAGAACCCGGTATATAGTTCCGCAACACATATTTGGTTGTTAGTCAATTTAGCCTTTTTTGTATATTTATATGTGTTGGTGGTATATTTATATAAAAATATGTCACCTCATGTTTTATATGAATTAATGCATAAAATTAATAAAAATGGTATATATGACTAAAACTAAGATTAAACATGCATAATAATAAAAAGATAATGAAGATATTAGAAGGTGAAAGAAAAAAGAAATAATGGAATTTATGTCTTAATAGTCTTGTTATTTAGATTTTAGACATGTTTAAATATATGATATAATGACTTTAAAATATGTGTATAATTACTCGATATACGGTTAAATTTGTCTCATGTCTCAAAGTATTGATATCGCTACTCTGCACTCACTAACTAGCTACCCACTGTTATTTTACCATGTACGTATTTTCGAAGAAAATTCACAAGTACGGCGTAAACATTCTTAAAATGTTAATAGCCATTGTATTTAATATACTTTTAGATGGTACAATAATACT
Source organism: Erigeron canadensis (assembly GCF_010389155.1). Lineage (NCBI taxonomy): Eukaryota > Viridiplantae > Streptophyta > Magnoliopsida > Asterales > Asteraceae > Erigeron > Erigeron canadensis. Next base: position 25,059,942 of record NC_057765.1, read on the forward strand.
AGTATTAAAAAAGCAATTAACACATTGAGTTATTGACATTTAATTAAAGTATTGCTCGGCAAGTTAAGTCAAAGCCAATATTGAATGTGCGATCGATCAGTTTGTGTTTCATACGTGTACCAAATTACCAATTTCTTTCTATGTGCTCTTAATGTCTTCGAAAGGGTTTTTTTAGACTTTTAGTAACATAAATTTTAAATTAATTTTATTTTATTTGAGGTTTTTTTAAACACATCTTAAAGGATTATTTAAGGTGTATTAAATAACCGTATACTTATCATAAAATTTAAGGGCTAACTTCTTATATAAAGGATATAAGTTTTTTATACACGTTAATTGTAGCCCCAAATGCTGTATTAAAAATAATAATAATTTCATTTATAGAACTTCATAAAGAAGAAATTACATTTGATAATGATTTGTTTTTTACACTAATTTTGTCATGTCGACTTGAATTCAGAAACCATAGTTGTCGAATTGTAACTTTTTACTGAACTCGAAATCATGTTTTATTGACCCACGACTCGAAACGTGACTCGACTTGTAAAATTCATGACATTTTGTATAATACATAATATTTTATAATTATATATGTGTGACATCTTTAGAACAATATATAGGTTGAATATCTTAATTTACATTTACCAAAATATTACAGATTCGATACGTTTATGTCATAAACTTGCAGTTTATCTTCAAATTGTTACTAAAAGGATCAAAAATACATATATAATATACAAAATAATGTAACCATAAATATAATATATAATATATAACCATAGTTGCATAGTGTCGAACTATAAAAATTACAAGTTTGTGATTGTATTGACTCGATCCAAGTTCATATAGCGATTTGTAAAAGTCATGGAAAAAAAAATTTACTTAGCGAGTCGCCTCATTTTTTTTATGTAAATTGATTCAATTTGTAAAAGTCTGTTAATCGTAATTCGTAAGAGTTCTAACAACTATGTGAGGAACCAAGGTAAATAGTAAAACAAATGATATCTTTTCACGGTGGAAGTTATGGGGGAAAGGTTGTTTGACATATTATATTTAAAATCTATGCATATACACGAGTCTAACATTTCAAGTTTTTACATTGTCTATTCAAGTATCTCATTTTGTACCTGTTCCTCTAATAATAAAGACTAGAGAAAATAGTCTAGATACCTAAAAACTATCTTCAATATACGAAAATACTCAATTTTTTTCGAATTCACCAAAAATACTCATAAAATCACAAGACCGCAAGGAGGAGTTGCGGATCGCAAGCCTTGCTTGCGGATCATTGCGGATCGCAAGGAATCCTTGCGATTCGCAAGCAAGGCTTGCGATTTTGACTTTTTTTGACTTATGGATAAAAAATTTTGTGAGATTTTATTACACTTGTTAAGATAGCAATAAAATTTTATGTACTTTTTTTTTACTTATGAATTTACCAACAACTTTTCACCATAAACAACACCATAATTTTTTGTTTTTTTTAATTTGCAAAGTAAAAGGTATGTTTTTCTTAGCTAATAAGTATTTAGTATTTAATTTAGTTTTCGTTTGAAATGTAGAGTTAGGATGAAAGTTTGAGGCTGAACTCTGAGTCTTTTTAGGTACTAGTGTGTTACTTAGAACTCAGACGATTTCTATGTTTTCATGATGGAAAATTGTTACTCCCTCCGTCCCATTTTAGTTGTCATGTTGACTAACTTTGACCGTAAATAACTTTGTTTGTGTCATGTAACACTTGATATAAAATATATGAATGGATTGGGTTTTAAATGTACTTTTCGTTCATATAAGTTTCATCAACTACTATATAGTACAAACACAGTTATTTACAGTCAAAGTTAGTCAACATGACAACTAAAATGGGACGGAAGGAGTATTTAACAAGTGAAATTTGCTATTGTTTGTGTTTCTTTGATCATGGTAATCTTGAAAGACATAAATCTAGTAACAAAGCTAAGATTAAAATTCACTAAATAGTAATTTCAACAGAATTTATCAAGAAAGAGGACCACGTTATTACTGCACTTGAGTCAGAGGTGCAAACTGGTCAATATTTTGTTGCTCTGTGCTTGAAACTTACAGGAACTCGATGATAAATATTTTTGAGCAAACAGGTTTTTTAGTTGACTAGAGATAAAAGAAAGTTTCAACTTTGTACATGTCCTTACTTGGCTGGATTTTTGGTAGTTGGTACTGTTCTTTCAAAACCCTTGTATCTTTTCAGTAGTTGTTTCTCAACATTGTAAATACAAGATTGAAAGAAACAAAAAATTATGGTGTTATACTGTTGTTTATGGTGAAAGGTTGTTGGTAAATTCATAAGTAAAAAAAGTACATAATAATCTTATTGCTATCTTAATAAGTACAAGAAAATCTCACAAAAAATCTTATCCATAAGTCAAAAAAAGTCAAAATCACAAGCCTTGCTTGCGGATCGCAAGCACTCCTTGCGGATCGCAAGACTTGCTTGCGAATCGCAAGGATTCCTTGCGATCCGCAAGCAAGGCTTGCGATCCGCAACTCCTCCTAACGGTCTTGCGATTTTATGGGTATTTTTGGTGAATTCGAAGAAAGTTGGCTATTTTCGTATATTGAAGATGATTTTTGGGTATCTAGGCTATTTTCTCAAAAGACTACCACATGTGTCTAAAGATCATCTTAAACTACAAGTCTACAAGTATGGTCCCTCATAAAATCTTGGTTTATAACTGTGAAAAAACTTAAAGGTCTCAAATCTTAAGAGTAAAAAAGAATATAACCCTTGAGGACATGGACGTACACCAACAACGAACCCTGAATACTGAAAAGAGAGTTATCGATTTAAAAATAGTAGGCTAGCAAAACGAGTCGGATAATTATGTAAAAAAAATGTTTTAACATCACATATAGTTTATGAAGTCTAACCTTTTAACACGTTGCGAATGTCCATAAGTTAATCACATGTAAATTACTATATACGATTCGAGTATGATATCTTATTGAAACTATGTTTCGACTTAACAAAAAGTTTTTTCCTTCTGATATCCAACGGTTGCCCTTTGCTTTACTCATCTAATGAATATCGATATAGATGACAAAATTAAGCTTAAATGGATATAATCATATAAATACGAATATAAATATCACAATCGATCCATTGGGAACCAAGAAATATGAACAATAATTGTTCTAGTTGCAGCCAAACCATTAATATACAGTATTACAATATTACGATATGTGTGGCAAGATAAACATGGTATTCTATCTCATGGAAAATAGATAATGTTCAATATGTAAGTTCATTTTAATAGAATATAAGTTCGGAATTATTTAGGAGCAAAAAAGTCTAGGCCGCATAACAAATAATGAAATAAATTTGCGGGGCAATTTGAAAAGAGGACTAAAATGCCAAAAGTTTGAAATAATGTTAAACTTTACAACAAGTTATTATCTATATTATATTATAAAAGAAATAGCCCATTTTATTTATGAAAGTGTTGAAAATATGTAATATTTTCACTTAGCACCGCTTAAAATATTTTAACATACACTACCCCATAACATTAATGATTAATTTACACTACCAATCTTTTATTCTTTAATATATTTTCATTAACCATTTACATCAATTATCCACACCACTCGACGCCGTCTCCACCACCAACACTTGGCCCCCCACTACAACGGCATTGTCACGACCACCGCCGCATTGCGCGGGTAACGTGCTAGTTATATAAAAACTAAAACAATACCGTATATTACGGCCCATTTTAATCTAATAATTATATGTAGATTTGATAAAAAAAAAAAGTATGAAAAAAAGTCTAAATATAATATGTGAAAGGCTTAAATGCTTCTCTTATAGAGAAATTATTCACGTGATTAAATATATAAAAAACTAGATTAGACCCGTACGTTGTGCGGGATAACCGAGGACATAAATAATACAATAACCGATAGTTACATTATTATTCATAATTTATGATATTGTAAAAAATTGTCACTCATAAAATTACGATTGATACAAAAAATAAAATTATAATTCATGAATATATAACATACGTCAAATACGTAAAAAAAATGACAAATAAGCAAACTTAGTTGACATCTAAAGACTTAACTCACATTAGTCTTATTTTATCCTCTTAGTTATAATAATAATAATAATAATAATAATAATAATAATAATAATAATATATTTATGAGGTGAAAAAAATCAAATATGATTATAAAAAATATTACTTTATAAACTCAACAATAATATATATATATATATATAATAGTAATTTAAGCAATGGTAATAAAATGTTATGTAATTATAATAATATATAAGTTATAAAATATTAATACTATTGTACATTTTAGAAAACAAATAGAAAAAAAACTATTAAAAATATGGAAATAGATATGTCAATCCAATTTGGATGATCATGCAATCGAATTATTATCATCTATGGTTTTTTATTACTTTTTAATTTTTTTTTATTATTAATTAATGATAATTTGGATAAGGAATAATCTTTAAAAGAATGTTTAAAGTTAGAAAATTAATGTAAGTATGACAAATAATGAAAAATTCTACATGACATTCTTTAATAATTGTCAACTAATCAAAAAACTATACTCTCTTAGTTATATAGAGAGATAATGATTAAAGACTGGTCTGATCTTTTTTTTTTCTTAATAAATTTAATAATTAATAACTTAATGTATTCAGTTAAATTTTATGTTCTTTTTTTGACTTAATAAACAAAAATAACCGTCAATTACCTATTTTTTACTTAATACATTCAGATACTATTTATACATTCAACCAATTAATACATTCAACACTTAATGATTAGAAAAAAGAATAGGCCATGAGTAAAACAACAACTAATTAAGTGTAAATTTTAAAAGATCTTTTAAATAAGTTAACATAAGTTTTTTTTTTTTTTTGTCAAGATCAATATTTCTTTCTTTCCGAGCACTCTATGGCCAAAATCTTTGTAAAGATGTCCTTTGTTTAATCTCGGATCTACATGAATTAGCTAGTACTTATCTGCTTCACTACAACAATTATCACCTATATATATATATATAAATATAATAGGTCTTTTGCAAGGACATTTCCTCACAACACAATAGGATCATTGCAAAAACTTATGCATAGTGTATATTAAACATGTGGGAACTTCTCCTATATATATATATATAATAAGTCTTTTATAAACGTCAATAATTATTAATAAATCGTGGTTGTTTCAATCTTTAAAACCTAAAGTGCCATTAATAATGATTAAAATTATAATGAGCAACATATATAAACTTAATTAAACATATTTCAAGTTCTAATAATCAAATTTTGTCATATAGTTACTTAATACAAACACATGTAAATATAAATAAATCCTTGTAACAAATTAAGTAAAACAAATTTTGTAAAAATATAAGAAGATTTGCCAATTTTATAAAAATAAACAACTTGAACTAATAAAAAAATGTAGAAAACATAAGAAACAGATTGTAACTCAAGATCAAAAGAAACAAATTGCATATTATCCGATCTTAATTTTGCAAAACACAATATACAATGAAGTAAGAAAACAAAAATAATACAAATTATTACTATGAAAATTTGACATTCATTTTATTAGCATTACATCCATTTGTAATTGATGAAACCCAAGTCTAAAGTAACAAAAAGTTAAGCAGATATTAATTTTGAAAAAGAAAATATATGATGAAGTAAAAAAATAACAATTATTACCATAAAGATCTGTCATTCATTATATTCAACATTGTATCCATACGAAATTGATGAAACTCAAACATAAAGTTAACTGATCTTAATTTTGAACAAAATGAAGTAAGGAAAAAAATACATATTATTACTGTGAAGATTCGTCATTTAGTTTATTTAACATTGCGTCTATATGTGAGTGATAAAACATAAGATTAAATACGTTAGTTATAAAGTATGAAAAAAATCGAACTAAAAGTCGAAAAGAATGACGAAATATTATTAAAGGTTGATCCGATGATTTATCAAGTTTATGCAGGTAAAAAGAAGTGCACATTTAGATAGATTGATGATAAAAATTTGACAAAGTGACATCGACATCATTGATGGTAAAATTAAGGATACTTTATACGTATAGAACAAACAAATTATTCACACATCTATGTATGTTGTATTTCCCATCTTGTCACAGCTAAAAAAAAAGTATGAATAATAATAAATATTTGCATCAAAAAGCAATTCATAAAAACTTACGGATTTAATTATAATGTATTGTAAATGAAAAGATTGAACATTCATGTGTGTTTTTGAGTAAATGAATATACGGGATGTATATATGAATATATCTATATCTATTTTATATGATTAATATTAATATTAATATTGACATAATTAGATAAACATGTAAACAAAATATTTTGCCAAAGAAAAAGAATATCCCACGTTAATTAATATCTTGAGTTTTTAATTTTATTTAAAAATTTTTCTATATATATTTATATCTATGAAAAGAACATAATTAAATTATAGGTAAAAAATTATAAAAACGCCACACATGATTAAAGCTTATGTGGCAATATCATAAGATAGTTTGAATTTTTAGAGGCTCTAGAATCGTTCGGATTCCTACTGTTTTAATAATTATATATATTCAACCCTTTCCGTTCTATACATTCAAACCGTGTCAAAGATACGTGCAACAAGAAATGAGCGAGCTAGGGAGGGTAAAGTCTTCTCTTCTACATGACATGATACGAGCTGAGTATAAATGAAAATTAGTTGAGGTAACTAGTTATGGCATTCTGCTTTTACTTCACTTTCATTACTTACTAAGTTACTATACCAAATATCCAAACTTATTCTCAATGATAACTTCCTGCGCCCACTTTAACGTGAATTATTTCTTATATCTTAGTTTGCAGGTCACCACTACATCTTATATCCCTGTCACGATGATCCCATCTGTGTCCAGACCAGAGGTTAGGAAATTAATGTACAAACAGTTAAATTTTGTGGTTGTAATTTGCAGAAAAACCTGAAGGATTGGTCGATACTTGTTAACTTTGGTACTTGAAAAACAAGAGCCAAAGAATTTGTATCAAATAGGGATCAAAGTAGATTCAATTCAAACTAGATATAGGTAGACCAAAGCTTATGGGCATACATGTCTTTTAGCATTCAGGTCAAAATGCTATAGGTTTTTCTAGATTCCAAAGTTTGAAATAACTCAAAATTGTAAGCCAAATTTGATGATATATTTCAAGTCTTCACCAATAAATAATGTATTGGCTCTTGTGCATGTGCAGTTTTGTTATTTGTTTTTTCCATTTTTGTAAACTTCCATTTTCAATGCCCATTTTCAAACTTTTTTCACCCACACTTTACATACACAGGATAAAATGTAACCAATATAAATGGTGAAATGGTTAATTAGTCAACCAATAATTCATTCAAGAGAATTGGATAACTAAGCTTGTCAGGACACATTGTTACTTGTTACTGCTAGGAGCATTACTGATATGTCGTATTTTATGTCTATTTCCCATAGCTTAAAGTGGTTGTTTAGTGAGGTTTACGAGTCGTCTTCGTATACAGTTGGTGCGTTTATGGTATTTGTCAGTGTTTCAGGTGGAAAACAGGTACCTAAGCAATAACTTGAAGAAAACGAAGTTTCTTGAGCAAAACGAGTGCTTACAGACGTTTTACGGGGCACATAATTGAAGATTAGAAGGAAGTCAAAGCTGGTCAAGATGGTCAAACCAAGTCAACAAGAAACTGCGACGCCGTATGGGTATGCGTCGCAGTAATTAAAGTCGAGGTTGAAACTGCTTCGCAGTATAGGGAAACTGCGACGCATTTTGGCTATATACGACAGAAGGCCAGTCAATGAAAGTCAAAGTCAAAGAAGGAACTGCGACGCAGTTTAATGCCGAATCTGCTAAATTTAGTCAGCATATAAATAGCTGCAAAAACATTCCAAAAACCTATCTTTCACATTCCAGACGATTTCAAGAGCCTTTTCTAGGGTTTTTCTTATTTTTAATCAATTTGGAGGATCAAAGACTCATTCGGAATCATTTCGTTATTCGTTTTTCAATCCTTTGTATTCGGTAACAATGAATTCTTTCGTTTTGATTTGTTATTTCATATTTAATATGAGTGGCTAATCACCCTTTTCATCCATCTTAATGGAGTGAGACATTATGTAGGGATTGCACAATATTTATTAATTCAAGTGATTTGATTTAACGTTTTGACATAATCTCAATCTATTAATTCTTTGCTATTCGATTATTGATTGCGGATAATTTGTCCTCATTGCTTAGTGACGACTAAGATTTGGGTATAAGTTATTTTAATTGCTTGGTTAGAAGCAATTGGTTCTATAACGGGTACGGTAGAGGGTAATCGATATTTGATAAGAATTAACGGGTTGACGGTTGGGTACAGTCGATAGGCAAAATTGTTATCTGAAATGACCAAAACCATTGTTAAACTAGGGAAGTTATAAAAAGGCGTCTCGGGGTACCGGTCTTAATAATGAAACTAGTTTATACAAGAGAGTCGAACAAATTGTTAACTTGACGGGTACGGGGTTGGCGATTAATTTGAATCTCGGTTATTTAATCACTAAATTGAATTTAAACTTCATCCAATGTGCAATCCTAGCATTCTGTCGAGCGAAATCAAGATGGGTGACCTTTAAATTATTGTTTTCAACAACAAACTTCTCTTTCGATTAACCTTTTGGGATTACTGACTTTTCAAACTAACTACTTGCAACGTGGCAACTCGGCCACAAAACCCCCATTTTTACTTGAATCATTTAACGTTTCACAAATGCTTGTTTAAGTCCTTGCGAACAATCTTGGCTTACCAGTTTTTATTATACTAGGGTAGTCATGTGATTCATCTACTAGGGTAGTCATGTGATTCATTATCTGCCTATAAAAGGAATCACTTGACCAAGCCACTAAACTGGTTGGTGTGTTCCACAGTTTACCTTATTTTCTCTAAGTAATTTGTTAAGTTTTTGTGTGTTCAAAAACTTAACATATTTTTCTGTTTATTGTTTATTGTTGTTGTTATCAAACAACCATCCATGTTTTCATCGTTTAGTTGAAATACATATAACTAAACAAAGCTCTTTACATCTCATCTCTGTTATTGTTATCTTGTATTTACATTATAAGTTAGTCAATTAAAACACAAGCAGTGCATTAGAGGACCATCAAGTGGTATCAAAGCCAAGTTCAAGGCAAAGACTAAGGCTTCAACCTCTTCTGACCCAAAAATTGTTGAACTTGCTCAACAAGTTAATGACTTGTCTTCTCAACTTAAAGAATTCCTTCTTAGCAATCAACAAAGCAACTCCTTTAACAGGAAATGCTATATTTGTGGCATGAGAGGACACATTGCTACAGATTGCTGTAACTCAAGAGATGCCCCTAAAGTTGTTGTGCAATCAAATGATCACACTTCAGCCTGTGCCTCTCTAACCAACCCTGCCTCATCTTCCATGATTAGTGAGAGTCCTCCAAATGAATCTCTCTTCATTGACACTGGGTCTGTGGGGACTCATCAATCTAATCTTGCCAACTATATTGCCTCTCAACGCATTGAGATTCCTCATTCTCAGAATGTCATCTCCAATTCGTGGGGACGACCTGCAATGCTGGTTGAGTTCAGTGCTCCCAACGTTGTTAGCAACTCAGTGGTACTTCAAGAATATGAGAATAACATGATGCCCACTGATGAGAATGACAAAACTCATATGCTTCCTGACTTAGGAAACCACCTCACCCTTGAGAAAACTTTCTCCGCTGAGTCTTCCTCCTCCACTGATGCACCCATCATTACTTCTACTGACACTCCTGTCAGTGAGTCTGAAAGTGGACCAAACTAAAACCTTCTATCTTATCCTTGCAGGGTTCACTGGGAAAAGGTGTGTGGTATTTGGACAGTGGATGTTCAAAACACATGACTGGCTCAAAGACCTTGCTGGATAACTATGTAGAGGCTGCTGGCCCTACTGTAGTGTTTGGTGATAATTCTACCGGACAAACTAAAGGTTATGGTCTCCTCTCAAATGGGTTAATCAAGTTCTCCAAAGTTGCTTATGTGAATGGATTAAAACACAATCTCATAAGCATAAGTTAACTTTGTGACGCTGACTACAAAGTCATTCTTGATAAACATCAAGGGACTGTTGTAAATATCAACAAGGAAGTCGGATTGGTCGCTCCAAGAAAACGAGATGTATATCTCGTTGACTTCACTCCTATCAAAAATGATAGTGAGACTTGTTTCTTTGCCAAGTTAGCTGCTGAACTAAATTGATTATGGCACAAACGTATGTCGCATGTGAATTTCAAAACCATAAACTCACTGGCCAAAAAGAACCTTGTTCGTGGCCTTCCTCCTCTCTCTTTCGAAAAGGATAGGCTCTGTGGTGCTTGTGAAAAAGGCAAATGTCATAGAGCTACTTTTAAAACTAAAGAAGCTAACTCTATTAAGGGTTGTTTTCACCTTCTTCACATGGACCTTTTTGGTTCAGTGAATGTCCAAAGTCTAAAGGGTAGCAGATACACTTTAGTGATTGTGGATGAATATTCACGATATACTTGGACAATTTTCCTTAATTCTAAGAGTGATGCTACTGATGAAATCATCAAATTCATTAATAAAATGGAAAATCTCAACAGCATAAGGGTCAAAGAACTCAGAAGTGATCATGGCACTGAGTTTAAAAACCACACTCTTGAAACTTTTTGTGCTAATCAAGGGATCTCACAAAACTTCTCTTCCACTAGAACTCCTGAGCAAAATGGTGTTGCTGAAAGGAGAAACAGAACTCTTATAGAGGCAGCACGCACTATGCTCAGTGAGTCCTCTCTTCCCAGTAGGTTTTGGGCTGAAGCAGTCTACACTGCTTGTCACACTCAAAATAGATGTCTTATTGTCAAAAGACATGACAAAACTGTTTATGAAGTTTTAAGAGGAAAGAAACCTCAAATCAAATACTTTCATGTATTTGGATGTCTTGTCTTTATTCTTAATAATAAGGATCATTTAGGGAAATTTGATCCTAAAGCTGATGATGGTTACTTTGTTGGATACTCTTCTATTAGCAAAGCTTTTAGAGTATTCAATACTCGTCTTCAAAAAGTGGATGAATCAATTCATGTCACTTTTGATGAAAGCTCTTCTGCTCTTAGAGATATCCAGCCATCTTCTACTGAAGAAATCTTCAATGAGTTCATAAACCCTCCTATGGAGGATGCTGACTCATATGTCGATGCTTCTTGCTCGCCTCCTCTTGATCAGCAACTCACTGAGGATAGTTCAGCAGACCCTGAGCTGGAGCAAGTTGCTGCTCATATCTATACGATTGAGCCAGTTGAGCTTATCTTAAGGTCAATCCATGCAGCATCAGCCAAACCTAGATCACTGGCTGATGATGTGCAAGTTGATGACTCTGCTGATGAAGAGTTTCATGATGCTTCAGCTAACACTGAGGATATGGAGTCTGCTGACGACTCCAACATCAATGATAACTCAACTCAGTCAAATAACTCAACTGATCATCCTGACACTGAACCCACTGTCACTGTTGACCTTTCTTCATATAATCCTCTTCCTTCTGTTCACATCTCCCCATCTTCTGCTGATACTCAACTAGGTTCTTCATATGTTCCTTCACTTAGGTGGACAGCCAGTCATCCTGCTCACCAAATTATTGGTGATCCTCAGCAGGGCATTGTGACTAGATCAGCGACTAGAAACACATGTCTATATGTTAACTTCTTGTCAATGATCACTCCCAAAAATATTGGTGAGGCAAAGGCTGATCCCTCTTGGGTTGCTGCCATGCAGGAAGAACTCACTCAATTTCAACGACAGCACGTCTGGTTTTTAGTTCCTTTACCACATGGTAAGGAACCTATTGGTACCAAATGGGTCTATAGAAATAAAATGGACGAAGACGGTGTTGTTGTACGCAACAAGGCTAGGCTGGTTGCACAAGGTTATCTTCAAGAAGAAGGAGTCGACTTTGATGAAACCTTTGCTCCAGTGGCCAGATTAGAAGCTATACGCTTATTTTTGGCACATGCTGCTTATCGAGACTTCAAGGTCTATCAAATGGATGTTAAGAGTGCCTTCCTAAATGGAAAACTCGATGAAGAAGTCTATGTCGAGCAGCCACCTGGTTTTGAAGATCCAGCCAAGCCACATCATGTCTATCGTCTCTATAAGGCCTTATATGGTCTTAAACAAACCCCAGGGCTTGGTACGACACTCTCTCAGAATTTCTTCTCTCTAACAACTTTCAGCGAGGATCCATTGATAGCACTGTTTTCATCTTTCGAAAAGGTGCTCATATACTATATGTCCAAATTTATGTTGATGACATTATCTTTGGATCCTCAAGCACTAAACTATGCAAAAAGTTTAGCTCTCTAGTGTCATCTCATTTTGAAATGAGTATGATGGGAGAATTAACCTTCTTTCTCGGTTTGCAAATACGTCAGCTCACTGATGGTATTTTTATCAACTAGGAAAAGTATATCCGAGACATGTTGGCTAAGTTTGATATGTCTGACATTTCTCCAAAGCCAACCCCCATGTCTCCTCCTAATAATCTCCATGCTGATCTTGATGGTAAGCATGTGAACCCCACTCACTATCGTGGGATGATTGGCTCGCTAATGTATCTTACAGCGAGTCGTCCTGATATCATGTTTGCTACTTGCTTATGTGCAAGATATCAAGCATCTCCTAGAGAGTCTCATCTTCTTGCTGTCAAACGCATCTTTAAATACTTGAAGGGCACTATGACCTTATGTCTTTGGTATCCCAGGGAGGCAAATTTTGATCTAGTTGCTTACTCTGATTCTGACTATGCTGGTTGCATGTTAGATCGTAAGAGTACCAGTGGAGGATGTCAACTGTTAGGGGGGAGATTAACTAGTTGGTCTAGTAAGAAACAACATACAGTGTCCATCTCCACTGCTGAAGCTGAATATGTGTCGGCAGCGAGTTGCTGTGCACAAGTCCTCTGGATGAAACACCAACTCGCTGACTATGACTTAGATTACACTAAGATTCCCATTATGTGTGACAACACAAGTGCGATTGCTATCACACATAATCCTGTTCAACATTCCAAAACCAAACACATAGACATTAGGTACCATTTCATACGTGACCACGTCATGAAAGGGGATGTTGAAATTTATTTCTTCCCCACTGATGATCAACTCGCTGACATCTTCACAAAACCCTTAGATGAGAAGAGATTTAAAGATCTTGTTAGCAGGTTGGGAATGTTGAATGGTGACTCAACTATCTAACTTACATGTCATGTGTAAGCTTAATTGGAGTCAGCAAGTTTAAGTTTGTCTTACATGCGTAAAAACAAAATAAAGGCAATGGAAAGCCAAAAGTTTCCATCTAGTCCAATAGCAAACGGTTATTGGTAAAGACTCATAAAATCCGTTGATCCCTGTTGCTTTGGGAAAAAGCAAAATAAAGGCAATGGAAAGCCAAAAGTTTCCATCTAGTCCAATAGCAAACGGTTATTGGTAAAGACTCATAAAATCCGTTGATCCCTGTTGCTTTGGGAAAAAGCAAAAGAAAGGCAATGGAAAGCCAAAAGTTTCCCTCTAGTCCAATAGCAAACGGTTATTGGTAAAGACTCCTAAAATCCGTTGATGGCTGAAAATTTGCCAAAAATTGTATCTCAGCGAGCATATGACCATCTTATTTAAAATGTGTTCTTATCGATACGTTCGCTGAGACATGTTCTATTAAATAAAATTAAACATATTAAATAAAACATAGGACTTGATCTGAAACTCACTATTTCGGATGTAACCATGTTGGCAACGTGGCAGTCTTGTGCGCCGCATATTATTCACCTTTACAAAAAAAGTTACCCACTTGTTTTACTCAAGTACGTCATCTGTCCACTTGAGACCATGACTATGCCTCTGTTGGTCTGTATCTGTCAGACGCATACGGCGCATACTCCAGTATTTTGAAAATATCTTTTTTCCTTTTTTTTCAAAACGTTACTCACAAAGGGTTTTATAAATATAAATTTATATAGGGTTACAGTTGTTAAACGACTGTAGATGTTGAAAATGAGGAAAGAGAAAAACTCTCTTTTGTCCTTTCATTTTTGACCAATCACATTCCTTCACCACACCTTATATATATACAACTTCATACCCATACTTCCTTTTTCATGCTTTCTTTCAACTATTCATTCACTTCAAAATCTCTCAAAAAATTCTTCATCTTCTCAAAATCGTCATCTCTGCTTTCTCCGTTCTTTGCATCTTCATATCTTTTCTCTAAACTTTAAAATGGCTTCATCTTCTCAAACTCCATCTGCTTCTGCCGCCACTCAAAAGTCTTATCTAAATTCTTCTTCCTTTTCTCCATCTGCTAATATTGTAAAATCTTCAAAGATCTCTTTCAATGCTTCTGAGATGGTTGTTAAACCTAATAACCATCTCGGCTCGTCTGAAGTACCGAAAGGTACAAAAGGATATAAGCCAATACTTGATTTCATTCATGCTACCCCTGCCAGTCACTGTATAATGGCAGATCCGGAGAAGATTTATGTTCATCTTCTTCGTGAATTCTGGTGGACGTGTAACTATGACGAGTCCACCCAATCTATAGTGGGTACTGTTCGAGAAGGAACAAAGTCCATCTCTATCACTCCAGCGTCATTACGCCGTACTCTACGCTTCCCACAAGAAGATGAGGACAATGTGTTTGTGGAAGCTGCTGGAGATGACGAGTGGAAGGCATGGTTGCCTTCCATTAGGTACAATCACAACTTGAGGAACCCTCCGGCTATCCCTAGCAATCCACTTAAACAAAATCTCCCAGGGATATGGAGGGTTCTACTCACCATGTGATTCAGTGCATGGGTGGTAACTCTGGGTCATATAATCAGGCGTCTTCTACTTCGATGCCTATTATTCATGCCTTAGCGGAAGGAAGGTTTGTAGATTTTGCCTTTTTGATCTTGAACGATATGAAGAACAAGGTCTCGCTGAACAACAGATCTCACACAGTGCCCTTTGTGAGAATTTTGTCCCTCATCTTCAGAGAGGCGCTGGGTGACGAGTATGATCTACCAAATGCTGCCACGATACAAGTTGCACGGGTCGGTAGCACCATCTATAAGCAACCTGCTGAACACTTGGTTACTCGCCTCACTCCACACATAAAAGAGGTACTTTTCTCCCTAAACTCTTCTTTATACCCCAAAAGCAGCGACTGGGAGGTAGCACTTCTTTATGATGAAGTGGCTGATACGGTCGCTGCGGACGCTGGAATGCCTTCTGAGGCTGGTTCGCTAATAAACCCCCCAGCGACCTCCAAAGCCTCTAAAAAGACCAAAAATATTCTTAAGGCGGCGTCCCCAACTAAAAATCTACAATCTTCACCCTCCGCCGTCGTTCCAAAACGAAAGGGGAGTGATTCAAAGGGCAAACCAAAGGTTAGGAAGTCCTCTACGCCCAAGGACGATAGTACCCAAGCCACCCCATCAGCAGCCTCCCAACAGGCTGTTGACGAGTTAAACGGGAGCAGCAAGCAGCCACCTCAAATTTCTGTAGGAGAGGTTGGTGTAGATATTGGGTCACCCCAACCCACTAGAGGTCTTAGTCCAAATCCACCCCAAATAAATATTCCCTCTTCTCTTCAAATACCCTCTGAGTCGTTGACAGCAGCCAGATCACAGGTAATGCTAGAGTCAACACCCTCTACGGCCGATGATACCTTGGTGGAACAACACACTGAGGTTGAGGCACCAGGTTCCCTTTCCCCAAATTCTATCAATGTCTCGGAAACTGTTTGTGCAGGGACCGAGACTAACATTTTTGCAGACTTTGATATGGAAGATGAATACGGCAACGAGTTTGATCCACAAGATTCTCATGCCGAAGTTACACTCGCTGCCGCTGAAGAGAGTGAAGAAGAAGTTGTTGTGGGTGAGGTTTTTGAAGGTGATATGGGCTTTATAATGATTGGGGAGCATCAAAGAAATGAAGAGATGCCCGAGATGCTTGCTGACATGCCTCCTCCTCCTTCTTACTCCCTAAGGCCCACAGAAATTTTTGAACCTATGGGACACTATGGAGAGTTTCAGACTGAGCTCAACAATGAAGAATTGCAAAGAAGGAAGAAGCTGTGCAAGAATCAACGTATTAAACCAGGAGTGTATGTTGAAGTTGAAGAACTGGATGATGAAGTAATAATGGAAGTGCCTCCTATGCATCATCTAGATTTCTTTGGCACTCCTTGCTCCAAGTACCCAGTCTCTCTAAGAACACTAAGGATGCCAGAGCTTGACGATGAAAGAATATACACCGCAGTTGATTTACCTGGACTTGACTATGTTGAAACATATCAATTGCAAGAGCTGCTGAGAAGAATTCAGGTGTACCAAAGTCAAGGGAATAGGCATGGGTACCTGTATGCGTGGTTGGTTGATCAGGTTGCCCAAGTACATTTAGAAGCGCATACAAATTTTCAATACTTGGTGCATAGCAGTGATAATCTCAACGATGGTCTGGCTGAGCAGAAAGATGTAATTATTAGAATGATTAAGGCCCAGCAGCAACACACTGCATCAAATGAGAGGCTCTTCAAGCAGAATCAAACCCTTCTATATGCAAGTATGAATCGGGTTAGTGTCTCCAACTCCTCTATCTCTGCCTCGCTGAATAAGCTTAAAGAACAAATTGCTAAGTCAGCGACGGCCACTGAAAACACTGCCCTTCTCTCTTCTCTCCAACAACTCTCCCAATCAAATATTCTTTTAACCGCTCAACTCAATCACCTTCAAAACTCCATCAACTCCTTCTCTCGAAATCAAAGAAATTTTCTCTCAGCTCTCACCAATGAAATAGCCTCTCTCAAATCTTCCTTAAATTTCTCTTCATCGGCTGCTGATAAACTTAGGATAGAGGAATCCATCAGCAGCCAACGCAAACTTGAAAGGGAGGTCTCTGACCTTAAACAGATGATGAAGGAAATGATGGGTCTCCTCAAGAATAAAGTGGAAGTAGCAAATACTCCAGCTACTTCCAAGGGGGAGAAAACTGCAGTTAACGAGGAGACCCCAACTGCTGAAAGTGTCCCCCTCGCTGCCAAAGATAGTGTACAGGCAACAAGTGTTGAGGGGGAGCACGCTGAAGAAAGAAGTGCAAAGCCCGCTGAAGTTGTGACAGCGAGGCCAATTAATGTGTCAGCTTTCAAACCAACTGATGAGTTTCATGCTGCCCTTGTAAAGAAGTATACTGATAAGGGAAAAGCAGCGGCAGTAACTCAAGGCAACCCACTGAGATAGTCATCCAAGAAGAGCTGAAGAAAAAGAGAATTCAAGAAGAACTATCTCAGAAATTGATAAGTGAGCTGATTGTCAATGAAGAACTTGAAGGTGCTGATGATGAAACCAAAAGGTTAGCCGAGCAGTCTGGTGGTTTGGAAGCTCTCAAGAGGAAAGAGCTTGAATTCTTTGCAAGTAAGGAGAAGAAGCTTGAAGAAGCACGCCAAGCCTATCTTACTTCAAGAGAGGTAAGGCAAAGAAAAGAAGAGATCATATGGATCAAGCCTACTCTTACTCAGCAAGGAATGAATCTTCAAGTTCAGAGGAAAGGTGTGCCCAGGGTGTTCACTCTTAAAAATGTCAAATCTGACACCCTTGGGCCCACCGAGTGGATCGAGATCTATAAGCTCATCAAAGACAACAAAACACCGGTCTTTGATCCACTCCTAAAGATGGCTGGTGATCAAATCAAGCAGACAAGGAGGATGGAAAAGAAGTACAAAGTTGAAGATTCCTTGCTCAGTGCTGCCAGACATCCATACTCTCCTCCCTCTCAGCAACCCAGAAGCGGTGTCAAGAGGACAACTTCTGGTCAGGTTACATCCTCACTCCCCACCATGCTCAGAACTTTGCCAAAATATGATATTGGGGAGGAATCATCACTCAACCTTCGCATGCCTTCAAGACTGCTTTTCGTGGAAGGGTTGTACAGTGACGATTTGGGAGGATTTTGCTTCACTAATGTTCATGGTCATGAGCTCTTTTTTAGGACCAGTGAAATCTCCGTTGCTCCCTCTGGATTTCTTGTAAAGTTAAGGAAAGACTGCTCAAGGACTTCAAACAATCCAAGATTCATTCAGCTGATTGATGAAGAGCTAATGAAGACCGAGAGACAAAAAGACAAGGCGTTCATAGAAGCAAAACAAGAATCTGTGTGGGAGTAGTTTTATACTTGTAACTTGTTTACTTTGCTGTTCTTGTAACTTGTTTCTCATATATATAAAATCAGCATTGTATCAAAAATCCCTTGTCAAATGTTTGTTAGTGCAAGCCTTCTATTCAGCTAAGTCTCCTCAGCGAATAGGGGGAGATTGTTGGATCAGGGATTCGCTGAGGGACTCAGCGAGTGGCTCATTCAGCGAGCTGTCAGCGAGCTCATACATCTCTAAGCATAATCTATCTTCAAAGTCTAAAGGATATGTTCAATGACTCACCGTCCAGTATTTGTTAGTCAAATATGAGCGGGAATTTGAAGATTAGAAGAATGGTCCCAAGGACACGTGGTGAAAGATCAAGATGAAGACATGTGACCTTGTACTACTTCGGTGCAGTGAAGTTTCTCTTTCATACCGTTTTTGGAAACAAACAAGATGAAGGGAAGAGGCTTCTGCAGATCTGACTGATCCACCAATAGATAGTTGACAACCTTCATGTGTCAACATCTACTAGGGTAGTCATGTGATTCATTATCTGCCTATAAAAGGAATCACTTGACCAAGCCACTAAACTGGTTGGTGTGTTCCACAGTTTACCTTATTTTCTCTAAGTAATTTGTTAAGTTTTTGTGTGTTCAAAAACTTAACATATTTTTCTGTTTATTGTTTATTGTTGTTGTTATCAAACAACCATCCATGTTTTTATCGTTTAGTTGAAATACATATAACTAAACAAAGTTCTTTACATCTCATCTCTGTTATTGTTATCTTGTATTTACATTATAAGTTAGTCAATTAAAACAGAAGCAGTGCATTAGAGGACCATCAGAAATTATAGCCAGTAGTCCAGCACTAACACAGTTAAACTATAACTTCACTGAAATTGGAAAAAATGGATAGAAAATGATGCATAACTTTGACTACGAAAATCCCTTAAACCATCTTCGGACAATTTTACTAAACCTTGTCACCAGAAGAAAGAAGAAGCTGAAGATATTTATTATAACAAGTCCTGACCGTTGTGTCAAAGAAGTGAAGTACCACATTTATGATGGCATATACACTAAACCATTATTGATCTTTTACTAAGATGTAAAACATTATGCTATGATGGATAATAATAAAAAAGACCAAATTGATAAGAAACAAAAAATCATTTCAACCATGACACTTCACTACCTCTAGCTCTTGCAAAATATCCAACTCCTCAAACTCCATATTGGGCTGCTAAGATCTAAAATTAGGCTGCTCCTGTTTCGGCTCCCATTTCTTCACAACAATGTAATAAATAATGCCTTAAGATGGTAGGAAAACCAAACGGAAAAGAGACATATAACTATGACGGCATAAACGAAACTTGTGTTGATGTATTAACTGAGTTCATGGGAAAAAAAGCATCGAAGAACCAAACTTTAAAGATTGTGTAGGTATTTGATAAAGAAGTAGTTGGTGTGGATCATTTTGTATAGGTAAATGAAAGTAAGTAGTAATGTAACGTTTACGAAATTTCCCGTTAATTTTATGTACTTTTGACTTAATTGGTATTAACTAAATGTTATATGATCAAGTTTCTTGTAATATGATCGTGTTCAAGGTGTTTATGTGAATTGATGATCGTGTGAGTAAATTATGTTCGTTGACTAGTCAAGGTCGTTTAGTCATTTTATTTGGTTGTTCAATGAAATAAGGTTATTTATGGGGAAATTTAGTTAGTTATGTGTAAGGACTATCCATGGGTCAACCCATATCCATATTTTAAACCCAAACCCAACCTTATCCCTTACACCCTACCCATCCTCCCATTCACTCATTTCCCTTATCTCTCTCTCTCTCTTCTTAAATGCAAGAATTGTTACATTTTCCTTCAACTCTCTCTCACTAAATCTAATACACCTTATTGAATGTTTCAAGCTAGATTGTGTTAGGGTTTTTCATCTTTACCATCATCTTAACGACATATCAAAAGTAGGGTTGTCAAAGTGCAAGGAAACTCCTCATTCGGGTCATTTTCGGGTTTGACACTTTGGTGGAAGATTTGGTAAGTTAAAACTATCTCATGCATATTCACCATTTCATGTTTATGATCATTTTTCTAGTCATATTCAAGTGTTCTTGGGTTTAATTTAGAGTCAAAACCGGATTTGGGTCTATCTAGGGTTCGATTTGGTTTTGTTTGATTTCATGGGTTTTGAGTTATAGTTTTGATGTTTGAATCGAATCTATGATATGGGTTATGTTTATTTATGTCAAATTATACTTGTTTATGCTTCAAAAGGTGTCTTGAACCTTCTTAAATCGATTTCCAAGTCAAAAATGTTGTTTGGGGTGTGTTTGGGTCGTGTTTGGCTAGTTGGTTGGCTGATCTGATGTCGTGACCATGGATGGTCATGTCGCATCCGTAAGTCAGAGCTACTAGGTCGCATGTCTCATCCGTAAGTCAGACCCATTGGTTGCCAGTTGGTCATGTCGCATCCGAAGGGCAGAACTTACTAAGTTTTGAAACGATCGTAACTTTTAAACCGTAAGTCCGCTTTTAACGTATAACCTAATGTTGGAATTGTATGAGAGTCAACTTTCTCATTGTATCATTCATATGGGGTGAATCTATCTCCATTTCTCAAGTTTCTTTGTTTTCCATTCGTTTGTTCGTTTATTCGATCGTGGGTGTCTTGGTTTGGCCTAGGATGACTTGTGATGTAACGTAGGTTATAATGTGATGATTTAATGTTGATGTAATAGGTTTGTGATCGTGTGCTCCCTGATCATACACTTAATCTTCTTCTAATGACTTCTAAGGATAAGGTGAGTTCGTAGCCCCTTTTCTTTACATGATTTTGGGGTGAAAAGTGTACAAATTGTTTCATTGGTTCGTTTGATTGTTATGTGTTCGTTTATGTAAGTAATCAAGGTTATATGATCGTTTGGCTAGTTTAACAAGGTTATGTGCTCGTTTGAATTACGAATCAAGGTTGTATGATTGTTTTGCTAGTTTAACAAAGTTATGTGCTCGTTTGAATTGCAAATCAAGGTTATATGATTGTTTTGCTAGTTTATCAAGGTTATGTGCTCGTTTTAATTGTGAATCAAGGGTGTATGATTGTTTGGCTAGTTTATCAAGGTTATGTGCTCGTTTGAATTGTGAATCAAGGTTGTATGATTGTTATATGTTCATATCAAGGTTATGAGGTTCATTAAATGATCCAATCAAGGTTTCAAGGGTTGGTGATCGTTTAACGGTCCCAATCATGAGATCATTTAATGACTCAATCAAGGTTTCAAGGTTGTGTGATCGTTTATAATCAAGGTTTCAAGGTTATATGATCATTTAATGATCTAATTATGTTCGTATCAAGGTTAAACGGTTGTTATCCCGGCACTTGTTTCTTATAGTCAAAACCTACGAATTCACCAACTTTATGTTGATGCATTTTAGTACACTTTTCAGGTAATCAAGTGAATCAAAGATGTGATGGATGAATGCATTGCATGTGATAAGATTGAGCTTGGACTTTTGTGGATTCGTGATTTATTACACCCGTTTATGGGTTCTGCCTAGGATCGTTAGCCATCATTTAATCTATTTTTGTAAACTATTGATGGTGTTGTGCTCCTTGTACATCATTTGATCCAAAACTTGTAATCGTATTTGAGTTATGTATGGATTGCTCTAATCCTTGAATGCATGTAGATAACTCTAACTAGTTTCCATGTCACGCTGAACTTTTCTATTAATGCCCCATATTTCCGTTTTGTTGGGGTGTTACAAGTAACTAAGAAGTCAAACTTTGAAGAGCGTTAGAGAGAACTTACACTAATTCGACATCCCTGGAAAAAACGGTTGGCAATTGCTTTTGCTTTATTGCATTCCTCTTTTGAAAAGAAACTAATTACAACACTTCTGCACAACAAACAAATTAAGTTTAATTATAACAATAATGCACAGAATAGATTTACCTCGTCCTGAATTATATGTGCGCCTTTCTTTTCTGTTTTATCCCAAATAGTAGAGATAGTATTTGGAATTTTTTAAGTTTATCATAATCAACACTTTTATTTGCAAGCCTTTCCAAAAAAAATAAAAAAATAAAATAACTTTCATTTGCAAAACTAAACGAAAGCATTAAATAGTTGTTAAACGGTAAAACATCCTTTTGTGCCTTTTGCAAAAAACAAATCTGCAACAAACTCAAAATTCTTAGATTGTGTGTTTTTAGAGGTCGACAGTAATTTTGGGACGAAGGAAGCAAAATACTTAGAGCTTAGAATACCCCTTGAATGAAAAAGGATCCTTCTCATCAGAATACCAATTCCTTAATACTTCATTTCCATCTACTTCATCTCCTTCACCTTCTTCTTTTTCATCAACCACATAAGTTCATAGACGGATTCTGCAATTCATCCCGTCAAAATGGTCTTCCAAAAGCCTAATGACCTATATCATAAGTGTTATGCTTAGCAATTTTGAAAAAAGTAAACCAAATATAAATGAAGAACTTTATTTTTGTCTAAACTTACATGGGATTCACTTCTCATATTCGTGAAAGATTGAAGTAAAAAATGGTATTTAAAATCATTCCCATTCAATTCCTTCATGTGATGTAATTCCCCGTAAACAGAGACACACACACACATTAAGAAACATACATTTTGGGAAAATATTTATATCAAATTATTATACTCCTAAAATATACAGTAACTTATTAGCTTACCCTTTATATTCTTTAACTGACACCTTCAAACCATCAATGACGTGATGATGGCACAGAAGCTGATCGTATTATACAAAACCAGTAAAGTCGAACTATAACCAAAATTCAACAGGACATAATTTAAACATATAAGAAACAAGTAGGGGAAACAACCCCGCATACGATACCTTCATGTCATTAGTGAGTTTCATTTTCACAACATAAGCCCGTGCAAAGGTGAGCATTGAGTGGTTGTTTGTAAGGGTAAATGGATGCACATTAAGGTATTTCCCATTCGTTACTTTGCCGTAACAACTAAAGTACGAATAACTGTAGATATTCAAAACATATATATTATATATATATATATCAGCTGGTTGAAAAAAAATTAATATGAAATTTGATGTTATAGGGTAGAGTTAACTCACAAAGCAGCGCTTAACGTAGAAGAACGTATGTTTGAAACCAAAAATTCACACTGCAATCACAAGATTGTTAATTAATTTGTGTATAAACTATAGGTTTTAATTTAATTTTAGGACAAAAGAGTTACCTCAACTTCATCGTTAGGAGATTCGGCGGGCGACTTATTACATCTTTGAAAACCTAACAAAAAGTAGACCCACAAATTATATACTTACAAATAAATCTAGAAAACTTTTGCTAAAAATAATACATAATATACATCCTACAAACTCACACATTATATTTGAACATAGAAAAATATAATAGGGTCAAACATTACTAATAATATTTAATTTACCAAAAAAATATATACGTATATATAATTGATACCTTACTCGCTCTTATCAAAGACCAAATTTATTTATTGATTGCTCATCAAACCCTAAGAAAAATATAAAAATAAATTAACTTAAACCCTAACTTTAAAAAAATATATATTCAATTTTAAATATCAAAGGGCCAAATCACAATAGAAGAAAAATAAAATACAGTGTAGTGTATGTGTGACTCTGTTAGGAAGGAGGAATTTTTCGGGATGGAACTGGCGGGAAATATATCTATCTTTCGCGGGAAGTAGATGCTACCTCATGGGCTTGGACGAGCCAGGCCAAATCAATGGACTTGACTTTTTCTAAGAAAAAGAAAAGAAAAAGAATACTATAGTTGAAAATGATTTTACAAATAAAAAATAAATGACGAGTTAAATTAATTTTAGATTACAACATGCATTTAATAAAATTTATGTTTGAAATATGTCTTAAAGATGTCTCCAGTATTAACGTGGGACATAATCTACTAATCTAGTATCACGAGTATAAAAAAGAATCAGGTGAGGTGACTAATTACGGTATTTTACCTTGAACTCCACTTTTAATACAAAGTTATTCTCATTCCGAAGGTGGTTTGCAATGATAAATTCCTGCGCCCACTTTAACATGATTTTTTCTTACTGGTGTTCAGATTAGAGTTTAGGAAATTGTACATAAGTTTTGTGCTTGTAAATTACAGAAGAACGTTAACAATTAGATGATGCTGATTAAATTTGTTATTTGATAAACAAGAGCCAAAGAATGTGTCAAATAGGGATCAAAGCCCAAATTAGATATAGATAGAGCAGGCTTGTGGGCATACAAGTCTTTTAGCATATTCATTAAAATGCTACAGATTTTGCTAGATTATTATGATTCCTAAGTTTGAAATATCTCAATACATTAGGTCAAAATCTGATTATATATTCTAGTCTTCACACTTCACCAATAAATAATGTATTGGCACCTGGAAATTTACAGTTGCTTTTTTGGTATCTGCTTTCTTCATTTTTGTAAACTTCCATCTTCAATGCCATTCTCAATAAACATTTTGACCAAAACTTTGCATATACAGGATACATTATTACCAATATAAATGTAGAAAAAGTTAACTAGTCATTAGTCAACTAATAACTCGTTCAAGAGAATTGAATAACTTGCTAGTTAGGACACATTGTTACTGTTAGGACCATTAGTTAAACGCACAATTAAATACACAGTTAATGATTTTAACTCTTCACACATACCAAAAGAAGCATCCTAAACATCATATTTAATTATATAATACCAAGATTTCAAAAGCTAATCTTTAAGCTCCTTCCCACACATCAGCTCAAATTTCCCCGACGCCTCACCATCTTACACTGAAAACAATTGGGAAAAATTAAGTTATAATCCATAAACAAGATAAAATCATAATGCGAGAAAAAAATGATGGAACTTCTTATAGCTGACTGCATACTATGAGCATCCTACTTACAATGAGGGTACAAAAAGTGAATTGATTGGGAGACAAAATTGGTTTGTCAATGACTAACATGAAAATATATCCAAGTACTACGCTACTAATGAAAATACAATCAAGTATCTTTGGCACTTTTTCGGTATTGGTTGTACTTATAATTCATGCTAATACGGTTTTCGGTGGAGATAATTCTCATCAGCACAAACGACATAGGCTCTTCAAGTGTGATGAAACAGATCTAACATGCTTACGGTGAGACCAAATTAATCTAAAACTAAGAAACTAATCATCAATATAGTCGATTCAGCAGCATCAAGCCATCAACAATTAAACAGTCCAATCATACCGGGAAGCAAACGAAATTATAGCCAACACTAACACATTTAAGCTATGTCTACACTGAAAGGGGGGAAAATGGATAGTAAATGATGCACGACTTTGACTATGAAAGACCTTATACCATCTTTGGAGAATTTTACTTGACCCTTTTCACCAGAAGAATAATAGAGCTAAGAATATTTATGAAACCAAGCCCTCGACCGTTGTGGTAAATAATTGAAGTACCTCATTTATCATGGCATATCGCTCTAAGCCATTCTTTACTTTTTACCAAGAGGGAAAATATTATGCTATGATAAGTCAGTATTAAAAGTGATCAAGTTGATATGAAACATAAAATGATTTCAACCATAACAATGATTTCAAACATAAAATGAATGTTTCAATTCTATTTTTGAACAGAGGAGTTACCTCAACTTCATCGTTAGGAGATCCGGCTAGAGACTCATTTGACATTTTGATAACCTAACAAAAAGTGTTTCGCGGGAAGGGACATTCGGTAATCGTCAAGGCTAACCCTGAACTTTTGAAGTCAACTTTCTCATAGGCTTAGTATTCTCATGGGCTTAATTAAAGTTGGGCCGGGCCAAAATAATGAGCTAGTAACATTTTCAAAGAAAACAAAGAAGAAAAAGAATAGTGTCCAGAATGTTTCACAAATCAATAAATATGAGTTAAACAGTTAAAACTATGCCTATATCAATTTATTGTTTAGATCAATCTATCTATCAATAAACTAAAAAAACTAAAACAGGATTGTGATAATTATGAAAAGACACGTGACATCTTTTTAATTTATTCATTTTAGTAAATTAGTTTTTTTAATTGTATATGGATTCAATATTTTTATTAGACTTATAGTTAAACTCTAACTACTCTTGACTTATAGATACAACTCATTAGTAAGATTGCTTCTTTTTCATTCTCAATTCTTCATCTCATATTACTAATATTACTTATAATAAGTTATTAACATTACTTATAAAATTTGAGTTTACGATCAGAAATGACAAGGCTATTTGTTGTCATTCACTATGCTTACAAGTTTTGATTTTGATGTGATTGTAAAAATTTAATATAAATCCAAAACTTTAACCGAACATATATTATATTTATTTATTATAACTTAGTTTCAATCATCGGTGTACTTTAATAAAAAATAATTTCATACCCACGAATCAAGGCATATTCAAATTCTATATATACCGTAGATTGTACGAGTATTAAGACTATTATATTCATTAAATTGGATTAGATACAACCGAGATCATCTAGTTTTTATTTTCTCTTTTACTTATTGTTAAGACCACCCAGATCATATGAAATTGGTCTATATCACTTTTAATTTATAATGTTATCATTTAATCTAAAGCCATGATAATGAAACAATGATGCCTAACGTGGAGTCATGATGGTGCCGTTACTTATTTTTGTTACCCACGTTTGGTTAGGTTGATAAATAGATAAATAATTAGATTACTAGAAGTGTATCTATATATGATGATGGATGAGTTATTAGAAAACTTTAACCATTCCAAACTTTATTTGATACATGAAGTAAGTGGTGTGACATGCGGACAATTGTTTAAAGTGAAAATAGAACACTCCTGAAGAAAGTGAAATAAAACATTCCTGAAGAAATTAGAGCAAAATGAACAAAGGAAAACTATAAAGATTTGAGCATTCGGGCTTCTTTCTCTCTCTCTTTTTTTTTTTTTCTTTTAAGAAATGCTTCTTTATAATTCTAAGGTGATGTCTTAGGGCAAGTGAGGATGAACTGCTTGCTTTATCGTACAGGTCTTCTTTGCAAACTGTAACTGTTGCTAAGAATGCAACTAAGGAAGCCCCTTTTTTGGTAGACCTGGGGCATGTTCCATGGCGCGAAGTCTCTTCTCATCTAATAGCTCTCCACTGTGGACCAAGACTACGCAAAGGTAGAACATCGATCTATATTGCTTACCACAGCTCTATTCCCGACTTGAAATCCATAACGGACTTTAAGAGCGCTAAGAAAAATTTGACTTAACAAAAAAAAATTTAAAAAATAGATCACCCAATAGGTTGGAAACTGATTGGTACTTGAGGTGGTTTTTTTTGGGAGAGAGGAGGGAGGGGGGGGGGGGAATCCGAGAGTCATGTATTTTATTTAAGTCATGCATAGTTCGACCCCCATATACTGGCCAATAGATTATTAACTATTAACAACTAACTCGTTAGGTAAAAAAATAAGAAATAGTTCATTTGGTCATCTAAGATAAAAAGGAAAACGATTTCAAATATATTTTTTTAATTAACTCTAAAATAGTGTGGAAGATTACTTATGAGAGTTGTAACATTGTTTTTTCTAGAAATAGGTTAAAAAACTTTAGGGAAAGATATTAAAATTAACCAAAACTATACCTCAATGTAATTAGTTCTTTAGTTTTTTCGGAACATTAAGTCGGTATACGATATTAGAAAAACCTCAGCGTATAATGGTGAAGCCTTGTACGTATCCTAGACAATGAGATGTTGACCATGAGCCGTTATAAGTATTCGGAGGAAAAAACCCCAATACTTGACATCTTTAAGGATCAAACTCAACACTTTGGGTAAAACCTGAGATGCCTCTGACCAGTTGGATTAGTCATCATTGAATAGTTCTTTAGTTTAATATATTAAATAAATAGAAATATGAAACTATGAATGAGAATAGAAAATGACTAAAATTGATTTTGATTAGAAGATTAATAAAAAAGAATATTATCATTTTACATAATTATTAAGGAAATTCATCACCTCCATGCTTGAATTTAAGATTCTCTTTTTATTATTGAGGAAATCCACAACTAGCTAAGAAGGTTTCTTGATTGTTTAACGACCAACATATAATGATTGGTTTGAAGAATCTCTATTAGAGGCCATATTTGATGGTGTATGTTGGGGGATGGAAGGGATCCAGTATGACGAAATAGGCATCTTCGAGGGGAGTATAGGCAATGTAGCTTCAGACTTCAGCACTTGAATCACTTGTCTCATTGATGGGCGAAGTTCTGAAACAGGATGTACACACCATAACCCCACAATCATCAAAGTCTTAAGTTCATCTTCCTTAAAATCTGACATTAGAAGTGGATCGACTGCTTCTAAAAGAGTCCCAGACCAGTAGAGCTCCCAAACCCATTCTAGTAGCCATATTTTTTTTTCTTCAGCCTTGTACTCGAGGGGTTTCCTTCCACAAGCTATTTCCAAAGCAACAACTCCAAAACTAAAAACATCTGATTCTTTGCTTGATTTTCCGGTCCTCGCACATTCAGGAGCCATGTAACCCAAGGTGCCAGCCAATACCGTGGTATGCAAGCCTTTCTCGTGGTCAACCAACTTAGCTAACCCGAAATCACCAAGCTTTGCATTGAAGTTGGAGTCCAACATCACATTACTGGATTTAATATCTCTGTGCAAAACACATTTCTCCCATTCCTCGTGTAAATACAACACAGCAGATGCCAAACAATTGGCGATTCTGTATCTTGTGTCCCATTTCAACAAACTCTTGGCCCTGAAAAGATGTGAATCTAAACTTCCGTTTTCCATATATTCATAGACTAGCAAGAGTTCACCTTTCTCATGACACCAACCAGTGAGTTGTACTAGGTTTCGATGTCTTAATTGGCTAATGATATTAACTTCCGATGCATACTCCTTAATCCCTTGTTTGGAACTCTTTGATAGCCTCTTGATCGCAACATATGTGTTTGAATCCTTCAAAAATCCTTTGTAAACCCCACCAAAACCTCCCTCCCCCAACCTTGTGCTTTCTGTAAAATTACTAGTGGATTGAGCTAATTCATCATAAGAGAATTCTTTAGGTCCCATGTCCGTGACAAATTTGGCCTTCTTGTTAGTATCAACTAATGTTTTTTCTGTTTCATTGTGTCTTCTCTTATTCTTCTTCCTCTTCCACAAAAGAAATATTGTAAGCACAACAATAAAAGCTATTGCAACTGATACTCCAACAATTAACCCCACCTTGCTGTTTTTTCCATTTACAGAACCAGGTTTCGGGTTAAGAAATTCAGGGCTTGGAGGCGGTGGCATCTGGTTGTTTACATCAACCTTTAATGCAGAACTAGAAAATGTCCATGATCTCACTGTATTACTCTGGAAAAAATTTCCAGTCGCTGCTGAAAACCCAAAAATAACCCATTCAGGCAACTCCTCCCTGAGATCAACGGTGTGAAAAAGTCCATCTTGACGTATGACTGTATTGTTTTGATAGCCAGTGAAGGAAACACTAAGATTTTTCGAAACAGAATCATATGTAATCCAGGCTTGACAAACTCCCCCACCAGTTACATCACTTAACCATTTTTTAGACTTGGCAGAAGAAAGAGAGCTAACGTCAATACCCACATGATCACCCATGATAGTGTCGTTTCCTATAACTGGGTCCCATTCAGGGTTCCAAAACGTATCAAACTCCACAGCAACAAATTGGCTGGCTGCGGAGTTTGGTTCTCCATGTAACGGAAGTCCCATTGATGCACCTATACGCACCAGGGAATTATTCTGAGCAAGAAAGAATGTGAGGCCATCACCGTAAGATGTACTATAATTTGAATCAATAACAAAGGTGAAATTGGTAGAAAAGCTTGCAAGTTCACCAGATCTGATATCCCAAAGATGAAGTGGCTTGGCATATATTGCTCGTCCAGCATACCGAGTCAGATCTGAATTAACTAAATCCGGAGTCAACTGGATTTCACTATTGGAGATGTTAGCTCCCTCACCTTGGATTAGTATGTCTAGATTCTGATTCCTTGGAGTGATATTTATCAAATTGAAGGTAAGTGAGGCAGCATAAGGGATTAAAACAAATAGAAAGGAAATGATCTTATGGGTCATGGAAAAGAAGGCCATAATTAATTCTGGAAATTGCTACTAAAGCTAGCTAGCTTAAAGTTTTTTATAGACATTTATGATAGTGACTAATGCAAAATTTTCATTCGAAATTTTAAAAGCTTAGCTGATTCTTTCCCAGAAGGTTCAGATAGGGTGTTTTAAGACCATTCAAAGAGCATCCATAATGCTATGAAGTTAATGAAGTCTATAGTGATGACACACGTCATGCAACATCGCCGTCCACTATATAACTTAGTGCGCACTTTACTCATAAAATCCATCAAAGTCAATAACTAGATCCATTTATATTCTTATCACTATAGCAGCTAACATTGATGCAACAACAATCAATGGATCTTCCACAACGTAACTGAACATCACATATTTATAAAGTATATGCTGTCACGTTTATACATTGTGGTACATTTATCATTTTGTGTGGTACCTCCATCATTTCTCATATATAATCTAATAGAAGTGGTTAAATTAAGCGGCAGGCCTAGTTAAATTCACTTTCTGCATTTTTATACATGCCACTGATCGCCCTCCAACTAGCTAGCTATGGACTTCTTATCAACTTAGCATTATTGATGGTCTAACACTTCAAAGACAAGAGCAATCTTCTTTTTAATAAGAGACTCATACTAAATACTCATATATAAGATTATAGTGGAAATACCATTATATTTGTTTGAACCAGTCCAGTGTAAATTTTGTATTTATTTGTTTGAATCAGTCGTGTGTTATTTTATATATGCTGCAACTAGAAACTCAATAGTCTCATTCATTCATAAAGTATATATGTAGCACGCCATTTAATTCAGGGAGCATTTGAGTCAACAGCCGGCCAACCTAGAAAGGGTGTCACATCATATCACATATTTTAAAAAAATTTAGAGGATAATTACACTAAACTCTTGAGATAAATTTCGAATGTTTTATAAAGCATAATATAATAGATTTGTTATTCTTTTTGTTCGTACAACAAAGCTATTAGTAATTATAAGGCCTGTTACTATCACCTTTTCATGTCTTGTTCGTCAATGATAGTCACACCTATCATGGGTTGGTCGTCATCATCTTCCCATGGCATAATTTGGAAATGGCTAGACTAGATGGTGTAGACCATGTACAGTGTATGTGTGTGTATGGTTTTAGTATTTTTATCTGGGGATGAGTAGAGGATATGTATGTGTGTGTATGGATTTATAATTTAATTATTGGGGGGGGGGGGGGGGGGGGGGGGAGGGAAGTGAGGATGAGATCATTAAGATAGGGAGCGCATAGTTATTGGGGGTGTCCTGGAGAGAGAAAACTGATGTGTCAGTCAACACGAGGTGATGACGGCATCAGGATATGGAACGGCCTAAGACTATAAGAGGATTTTCACGACCAATCAAGTTTTTCTCACAATACCACTGGATTAAAGCACAACTAATCAGGATTTCATCGCTATATATGCACATCATTGATTGTAAAAAAAAAAAAAACACAATGGTTCCACACTCATCTTTCTTTAACTTAGAGACAATATCTGTCAAATCATCAGTAACCATGTACCATTCTCAAAGAAAATTATGTCAGATTATAAGTGATCACCATGTTCACTTCAAGAGATGTTAATTTTGTGACTGCCATTCTGCCAATTTGGTCATGTCTTGCATTTGTTTACTTTTAATTTTCATTAATTTTGTGAAAAGTTCTTAAGACAGAAAGGAGTTGTCACAAACACATTGATCCTGAATTTACTAATGATTATTTTCATTGATTTTGTGAAAAGTTCTAATGACAGAAAGAGGGAGTTGTCTCTTGGTGATGCAATATTCCTTAGAATATATGGTGCATATATTGATAAGAACCAAACTATGTTTAAACCGGTTATCATCATAAACTAATTTGAGCCCAATTCCTATTGACGCAAACGGAATATGGGATAGTTAATTGGTTCCGTTGATTCTAAGAATACTCAGAAACAATTTTTCTAAATTTTCGTTGATTCAAACTGAATACCGAAATTTAGGGATTTCACACTAAAACACACACATGTGATTAGGGAAAAATGATTTTTTGAAAATCTGAAAACTGATCATTTCTCATAGTACATACACATATAAATGGAGTTGCAAAATTCGAATGAGCCTAAAAATATAAGTGGGCTGAAAGTTTTTATGAAAAGAAAATCCAAAAAACCCGAAAAAACATATAAAAAGGTCCATAACTCATAGAAAACGGCGTTATTGGGCTCGAAGACTGACCAAATCACCTTAGGCATTTGCAGCTTGAAGCTCCTCTTTCCAACGGTCGTTTCCACTGGTCATACGTCGAAATCAGAGCTCTGTAGCAAAAGTTTTGGCCATTTTAGCGAAGGCCTCTTTTTGTCTTGATCTTCTAAGTACAAAAGGCTGCTAAACTAGTTACAACTAACAAAAATAGTCAAAATGTACATCAAAATAGTAAGTAAATATTTTATTGCAAATATAAGTTTTAAAATTTATAAACTACAAAAAAAGCTCAAATTATATACAAATTCATGAATATATTTAATTTTTTATTTTTATGTGTAAACCGGTTAAACACAAATAACTGGCCGGTTTAAACACATTATAATGAATAAAAATCCAGGCCTAAAAAACTAGGCAACCCTCTAGAACCGGTCGAGTAGTCCCGTCCACTGGTTTGAAATGGTTTTTTAACCATTGATGTCAATGCCGTCCAATTCCATATGCAAATCAATTGTTGGTGTTAAATACACTACTTGATGATTGGTAGTGGATAACAGAAGCAATACCAAATAATGACAAAATGCGAGAAGCTAAATATGACGCCCCTGGCATTGTTGAAGGGAGCATAGGCAGGGATGTCTCAGAGTTCAGTACTTGAATCACTTGTCTCATCGATGGGCGAAGTTTAGCGTCAGAGTGCACGCACCATAATCCGATGATCATCAAACGCTGGATTTCTTCTTCCACGAAATCTAACCCTAAATGAGGATCAACTGCTTCTAAAAGGGTCCCGGTCCCATATAGCTCCCAAACCCATTCTAGTAACTGAATTTGCTTTTCTTGAGCCTTGTACTCGATGGCTTTTCGCCCACATGCTATTTCAAGAGCAACAACTCCAAAGCTAAACACATCTGATTCTTTGGTTGCTTTGCCGGTCACTACATATTCAGGAGCCATGTAACCCAAGGTGCCGGCCAACATTGTAGTTTGCAAGCCTTTCTCGTGGTCAACCAACTTAGCTAACCCGAAATCACCAAGTTTTGCATTGAAGTTGGAGTCCAACATCACATTACTAGATTTAATATCTCTATGCAAAACACATTTCTCCCATTCCTCGTGTAGATACAACACGGCAGATGCCAAACAATTGGCGATTTTGTACCTTGTGTCCCATTTCAACAAACTCTTAGCCCCGAAAAGATGTGAATCTAAACTTCCGTTTTCCATATACTCGTAAACAAGCAAGAGTTCACCTTTCTCATGACACCAACCAGTGAGTTGCACTAGGTTTCTATGTCTTAACTGGCTAATGATATTAACTTCTGATGCATACTCCTTAATCCCCTGTTTGGAACTCTTTGATAGCCTCTTGACCGCAATGTATGTGTTTGAATCGGCCAAAAATCCTTTGTAAACTCCACCAAGACCTCCCTCCCCTAGCTTTTTGTTTTCAGCAAAATTGCTAGTGGACTGGGCTAATTCATCATAAGAGAATTCTTTAGGCCCGATGCCCATTTCAAACTCGTTGTTCATTACAGTATCAAATGAGATTTCTTCTGTTTCATTGTTTCCTCTCTTATTCTTCTTCATCTTCCACAAAAGAAATGCAAGCACAACAACAAAAGCTATTGCAACTGATACTCCAACGATTAAGCCCCCTTTGCTGCTTTTTCCATTTTCTGAACCAGGTTTCGGGTTAAGAAATTCAGGGCTTGGAGGTGGTGGCATCTGGTTGTTTACATCAACCTTTAATTCGGAACTAGAAAATGTCCATGATGTTATGGCATTTCTTTGGAACATACTTCCAGTCGCTGCTGAAAACCCAAAAATAACCCATTCAGGCAACTCCCGCCTGAGATCAACCGTGTGAAAAAGTCCATCTTGACGCACGATTGTATTGTTTTGATAACCAGTGAAGGAAACACTAAGATTTTTCGAAACAGAATCATATGTAATCCAGGCTTGACAAACTCCTCCACCAGTTACATTGCTTAACCATTTTTCGGACTTTGCAGAGGAAAGAGAGCTAACGTCGATACCCACATGATCACCCATGGTAATATTCCTTCCTATATATGGATCCCAATCAAAATTCCAAAACGTATCAAACTCGACAGCAACAAACGGGCTGGCTGCCATGTTGGGTTCTTCATTTATTGGAAGCCCCATTGACCCACCTTGACGAATCAGAGAATTATTCTGAGCAAGAAAGAATGTGAGGCCATCACCGTAAGATGCATTTTGGTTTGAATCAATCACAAAGGTGAAATTAGAAGAAAAGCTTGCTAGTTCATCAGATCGGGAATCCCAAAGATGAAGTGGCCTGACATATATTGCTCGTCCAGAATTATTCCTGGGGAGATCTGAATTAATCAAATCTGGAGTCAATTGGATTTCACCAATGGAGATATTTGCTCCCTCACCTTGGATTATTATGTCTAGATTCTGATTTCTTGCAGTGATATTTATCAAGTTGAAGGTAAGTGAGGTAGCATAAGGGATCAAAACAAATAGAAAGGAAATGATCTTATGGGTCATGGAAAAGAAGGCCATAATTATTGCTGGAAATTGCTACTGAAGCTAGCTAGCTTAGAGTGTTCTATAACTCCTACTAATGGAAATTTTCTTTTCGAATAAGATAGACTTTTATGACAGTGACAATTTTAAGATTTTCATAATAAATTTTCCAAGTTTAGTTGATACTTTCCTGGAAGTTGACTCAAGACCTGGCTAATAGTATCCTTAGTAATATGGATCACATTTCTATAAACCACAATATAAACTTAGCACGTACTTATAAAATCCATCAAAGTCAATAGCTAATATTGGTAACACAACAATGAATGAATCTACCGCAATTGGGTATCATACATATTCATAGTATATATGCTGTAAAGTTTGTATACTGTGGTACATTATGATCGTATTATGTGGTTCCTTCATCATCTCTCTTATAAAATCTCTTGTTAGATTCCTCTAATAAAATAAATGGCAGGCCTAGTCAAATTTACTCTCTCTTTCCGTTCATATGCATGCCACTTCACCCTCCAAGTCACTAGGGACTTCTACTTATAAACTTAGCATATTATTGATACTGATCTAACACTTCAAAGACATAAGCAATCTTCATTTTTATAAGACCCATAATAAATATATAAGTTAGCATCAAATACGGAAATAAGATTATATTTGTTTGAATCAGTCCAGTGTAAATTTTGTATTTATTTGTTAGAATCAGTCGTGTGTAATTTATATATGCAGCTAGAAGCTTAATTAATAGTCTCATTCATTCATAAAGTATGTAGCAAGCCGTTTCATTCAGGGAGCATTTGAGTCAACAGCCGGCCAAGCTAGAAAGGGTGTCTCATCACAAATCTTTTTAATTTTTAAAGGATAATTACACTAAACTCCTGAGATAAAAATCCTTAAGTTTAATAAAACATAATAATAATAATAGATCTTTTTTTCGTTTTACTTGTATATTCAACTATATGTTATAAGAGGATCTTCATCACCAATCAAGATTTTTTTACAAAACCACTGGATTAAAGCTTGATTTATATTATCGCTAAATTTGCACATCTATTTTCTACAATTGTCACGAGTATTGCAGACCACCATTTTTATCCTCAAAAAAAAAAAAAAATGAATCATTGAACATCCTTCTTCAAGTTTGAGACAATCTCTTGGTCAATAGAACGTCAGATCATCAATATAATGACCACCATTTTCAGAGAAAATTATGTCAGACTACAAGTGATAGATCACCATGTTCACCACATGGGACGTTAATTTTGTGACTGCCAATTTTGTCATGTAGCAGTGGAACTCGAATGTAGGTGAAACGCCTTTCCAGTGAGCCCCAACCCATTGGCATAAACATAAACATATATCTCTAAGGGATACATTCATGTATGCAAGCCAAATTAAATGATGCAAAATTGCAAATACTTAAGCCCAATACGTAGCTAGATAGTCCTATACCCTCATATATGTAAGAAAGTCTCGTTTGAGTTGTTTAGGATTTCAAGCATTATTGTTCATGTAGGTATTATTAGCTAAATTAATACATGTAGAGATTAGGTAATCTATAGAATACTGTGTAAATCGAGTTTTACTTTGATTTAAAAGTCGATTAGTCCTGTAATGCAAGGCAAATTAACTGATTCAAATATCCCCTCCCATTACAAGTTACATATAAGAAAGTCTCTTAAGGATTTTAAACATTATTGTTCCACAGATTGATAGCTAGCTAAGAAGGTTTCTTCATTTTTTAACGACCAACATATAGTGACTGGTTTGAAGAATCTCTATTAGAGACCATACTTGATGGTGTGTTTTGAGGGATGGAAGGTGTCCAATAGGACGAAATAGGGATCTTTGAGGGGAGTATAGGCAATGAAGCTTCAGAGTTCAGTACTTGAATCGCTTGTCTCATTGATGGGCGATGTTCTGGATCAGGATGCACACACCATAATCCCACGATCATCAAAGTCTTGAGTTCATCTTCTTCGAAATCTGACCCTAGAAGTGGATCAACCGCTTCTAAAAGGGTCCCAGTCCCATAGAGCTCCCAAACCCATTCTAGTAACCATACTTTTTTTTCCTCAGCCTTGTAATCGATTGGTTTTCTTCCAGAAGCTATTTCCAGTGCAACAACTCCGAAACTAAAAACATCTGATTCTTTGCTTGCCTTTCCGGTCATTGCACATTCTGGGGCCATGTAACCCATCGTTCCAGCCATCTTTGTAGTTCGCAAGCCTTTCTCGTGGTCAACCAGCTTAGCTAGCCCAAAATCACCAAGCTTTGCATTGAAATCCGAATCCAGCATCACGTTACTGGATTTAATATCTCTATGCAAAATACATTGCTCCCATTCCTCATGTAGATACAACAAAGCAGAAGCCAGGCCATGGGCAATTTTGAATCTGGTAGCCCATGTCATCAGGGTCTTTGCCTTGAAAAGATGTGAGTCTAAACTTCCATTTTTCATATACTCATAAACAAGTAGAAGGTTGCCTTTCTCGTGACACCAACCTGTGAGTTGCACCAGGTTTTTGTGCCTCAATCGGCTAATGATACGGACTTCAGATGCATATTCTTTGATCCCCTGCTTTGAACTCTTTGACACCCTTTTTACTGCAACATATGTGTTTGAATCCTGTAAAAAACCTCGGTAAACCCCACCAAAACCTCCCTCCCCAAGCTTTTCAGTCTCAGCAAAATTATCAGTGGCACGAACTAATTCCTGGTAAGAGAATTGTTTCGGCCCAGTGCCAATTTTAAGTTCCTTGTTCATCTCCATAGCAAATCCACTTTCTTCTGTTTCGTCAACCCTCCTTTTGTTCCTTCTCCACAAAATGAATGCAAGCACTCCAAGAAAAGCCATAGTAATTGGTACTCCAACTATTATACCCACCATTAAAACAACCCTCCTATTGCTATTTTTCCTATTTACTGGATCAGGGCTCGGGACTGGTGGCAGCTCGTTGTTTTCATCACCTGGTAGATTTGAACTATTGAAAGTCCAAGATTTAACCGTATTTTTCTGGACCAGAGCTCCATTCGCTGCTGAAAACCCAAAAATAACCCATTCGGGTAACACACTCCTGAGATCAACTGTGAAAACAAGTCCATCTTGACGTACAACTGTATTGTTTTGATAACCAGTGAAGGAAACACTAAGATTTTTTGAAACAGAATCATATGTAATCCAACTTTGACACTCTCCGCCACCACTTACATTGCTTAACCATTTTTGAGACCTAACAGATATAAGAGAGCTGATGCTGATACCAACATGATCACCAACAGAAGTATTGCTAGAGTCTGTTGGATCCCAGTTACGGTTCCAAAAAGTATCAAACTCCACTGCAACAAATTGATTTGTTGGCCGATTAGTTGATACATTAATTGGAAGCCCCATGGCACTACCAGGTGTAATCACAGAATTATTTTGTGCAATAAAGAAAGTCAGGCCATCCCCATAATATGAACGCCCTTCGGAGTCAATTGCAAAGGTGAAATTGGTAGAGAAGCTTGCTAGCTCATTTGATCTGCTGTCCCAAAGGTGAAGTCGTTGTCTATAAATCGCCCGCCCAGTTTTTCTGCTCTGATTGGAGTTAATTATATCATCTGGGGTCAAGCGAATTTCATCGTTGGAAATATTAGTTCCATTACCTTCCATTACTATGTCCTGCTGATTCTGAGGACCAATATTAGTCAAGTTGAATGTAATTGAGGTTGCATAAGGGACAAAGAGAAGAAGATAAGTGATTAAATAGGTTCTGGAGAACCCCATGATTGAATGCAAGTGAAATGGGCAGGTTATTGAATTTGTTGTAGAGGTAACATGTTCATGAGTGTCCTTTTGTAGGATATGAACAGAGTTTTAAAATAGTGACAAGTAACATAAAAAAACATGAAAGAAAAGTTAAGCCGGCAATGACCTAGGTCACCTTCCTACTATTTTCTTTCAATCCATATGAAACCAGGTCAATTGGTCAAGTCTTTCCGCAATATTAATCTTATCTTAATCTATATATACTCCAAGACTTACTGACTCAAACTCACCCATCTCTGCTTTGCTGATGACCTATTGGTTTTATGTCATGGGAGTGTTGGTTCGGTGAAAGTAATAAAGAAGACATTGGAAGAGTTTAGTCAATTTTCTGGGTTAATTCCTAACATGAATAAAAGTACAATTTTCTTTGGAAATATTGACATGGGAGAGCAATTGAGAATTAGAGATGTTGGAAATGTGATGGGAAATACTTAAAACTTAATGAAACTTGATCAAACAAAATTTGGAAGGCTAAAATTTGGATAGAGAAAAGGTAGTATTACAAATGAAAATAATACTCCATAAAATATGAAAGTTGATAGCTTTTGTTTATGTAAAATGTGATATGCTCTTTTTGAGTATTGATGGAGTTCTTGTATGATTTGCCATGCATTATATAGGCAAAGTCTACACCATCCAAAGTTGACAAACATTGTCTGAACAAAAACTATAGCCTACCATAAATAAAGGAAATATTTATCACATTTTTGTTGGCTAAAAGTTGTAGTAGCTAACTCTTGTAGGCTCCTGTGTTGCATAGTAGCTAGTAGCAAAAAATCTTGTAGAAATATTTTGTTTGACAAAAAACACATTGGTTTACATTCTCCCCGTAATGTGTTTTGGTTGAACTCCTAGTTGTTTTCTGAACTCCTGAAACTTTTCTCGTAGAAGTGCTTTTGTAAAAATGTCTGCTAACTGCTCATTTGTTCCACAAAATTTGAGATTCAGTTCTTCGTCTTCAATTGCTTCTCTGATAAAATGATGTTTCAAAGCAATATGCTTTGTGCGACTGTGATGTACAGGATTCTTTGCGATTGCTATCGCTGACATACTATCACAAAAAATTGTTGTTGGCTCAATTTCCTTTTCACCAATATCTTCAAAAATTCTTTTTGTCCAAATTGCTTGTGATGTGGCTAAAGCTGCTGCTACGTACTCTGCCTCTGCGGATGATTGTGCAACTGTTTGTTGCTTCTTTGAACACCAGCTGAATACACCTGAACCAAGTGAGAAAATATATCCTGATGTACTTTTCATGTCATCAGGACATCCACCCCAATCACTATCACAAAAACCATGTAAATTTAAAACTTTGTTTTTCTCGTACTTGATTCCAAAATCTTTTGTTCCTTGCAAATATCTTAAAATTCTTTTACCAACTCCCATGTGAATATGACTTGGATTGTGCATAAACCTTGAGAGTAAACTTGCTACAAACATGATGTCAGGTCTCGTTGTTGTGAGATACAACAATTTCCCGACCAAGCTTCGATAAAGTGTGGCGTCCACATTATTTTAACCGTCTTCTTTCATCAGCTTTTCATTCACAACCAAAGGAGTGTTTTTCGGTTTGCATTCTGACATATCAAAAACTTTTAAAATCTTCTCAGCATATTTTTCTTGACAAATAAAAACTCCGCTATCATCTTGATAGATTTCCATTCCAAGAAAATGATTTAGAAGGCCTAAATCACTCATCTCGTATTTTTTTCATCATTTCATTCTTGAAATCTTCAATCATTTTAGCATTGTTTCCTGTGAAAACAAGATCATCAACATAGAGTGCCACAATAAGAATGTCGTTTTTACCTTGATTCTTGACATACAAGGTTGGCTCACTCTTGCTTTGATCAAAACCTTTTTCTTTGAAATAACCATCAATTTGGCTATACCATGCTCGCGGTGCTTGTTTAAGCCCATAAAGAGCTTTCTGCAACTTGAAAACTTTTTCTTCTTTTCCTTTAACCTCGAATCCTTGAGGTTGTTGCACATAAACTTCTTTTTTGAGTTCTTCATTCAAAAATGCTGATTTGACATCAAGTTGGTATAAAGACCAACCTTTCTGAGCCGCTAATGCAATGACTGCTCGGATTATATCCATTCGAGCAACTGGAGCGAAGGTTTCGTCATAGTCAACTCCAGGCTGTTGTGAGTAGCCTTTTGCAACTATTCTTGCCTTGTTTCTTTGCACCGTACCGTCTGCATTGAATTTGACCTTGTAGATCCATTTGACACCAATGACATCTTTGTCTATCGGTTTGTTTGCGAGCTCCCATGTCTTGTTCTTTTCAATGACTCTAATTTCTTCCTCCATTGCATTCCTCCATGATTCATTTTGAATCGCTTCTTCAAAACTTTCTGGTTCTACCTGACAAAAATGACAAATAATCTCTTGAGTGTTTCATATAAATCTGTTAGCCCACGAAATTTTGGTGGTGTACTTGAAGATGGTGAGGATGCTTGAGAACTTTGGTTTGTTGGTGTTGATGGAGGTGAACTTGGGGATAGTTCATTTGGTACTTCATCATTTGCTTGATGATCTTCTTCAGATTCTGAAACAACTCCATCCTGCATATTTTTCATAGAAACACTTGTTCCCTCTTTCTTTTCTTCTTCCCAATTCTAGGAAGAATTTTCATCAAAAACTACATCTCTACTAATAATGACATTTTTCTTATTTAGGCTATACAATCTATAAGCTTTTGATTTGCTACTATAGCCTACAAAAATACAAGTTTCACTTGTTTCATCTAACTTGTGCCTCTTTTGTTTTGGTATTTGAGAATAACAAACACATCCAAAAATTTTAAGATGCCTTACCGAGGGTTTTCTTCCATTCCACGCTTCAAGTGGAGTCTTGTCGTTTAGAGCTTTTGTGGGACTTCTGTTTAACAAGTAAACTGCCGTGTAAACTGCTTCTGCCCAAAAACTTTTTGGTAAACCTTTTTCATGCAACATTGATTTCGCCATCTCTACAACGGTTTGATTTTTTCTTTCGACTACACCATTTTGTTGAGGTGTATATCGTGTGGTAACCTGTCTTTCCATGCCTTCATCTTCACAAAACTTATCAAACTCTTTTGATTTATATTCTTTGCCTTGGTCGCTTCTTAACACTTTGATAAAACGACCAGTTTGTTTTTCAACAAAACTTTTAAACTTTTTAAAAATTTCAAAAACTTGTGATTTTTCTTTCATGAAATAAACCCATGTCATTCTACTAAAATCATCAATAAATAGAATGAAATAGATATTATTACCATAAGAAGGATTCCTCATTGGACCACAAAGATCGGTGTGTACTAGCTCAAGTATTCCTTTGGCTCTTAAAGCAACTCCTTTCGGAAATGGTTTCCGATGATGCTTTCCGAGTGCACACCCTTCACAAACTCCTTCAACTTCTTGAATTTGTGGCAAACCTCCAACCATATTTTTCTGGTGAAGTAAATTTACACTCTGAAAATTCAGATGTCCAAGTCTCTTGTGCCATAACAAAGACTCATCTGCAACTGTTGCTTTTAAAGCAATGTGATTCCCATATTTGAGTGTGACTGGAAAACTTCTGTTCTTTTCCATTGTTATCTTCTGCATTAAGCTTTTGTTCTTTCCTTTGTCATAAATATTGCAACCTTTTCCTTCAAAAATAATAGAGCATCCATGCTCTACAAGTTGTCCAACACTAAGCAAATTTTGGTCAAGATCAGGAACTAACAAAACATCATTAATGTATTTGGTACCTCTTTTGGTTTCCACCGGGATCTTGCCTTTGCCTTTCACTTGCACCACAGCTCCATTTCCCATTTTCACATGAGATTTAATTGTAGTATCAATATTGACCAAAATACTTTCATCACCGGTCATATGATTACTACAACCGCTGTCAAGAAACCAAATGTCAGTTTTGTTGATGGTGGCTGAGTGACAAAAAAAGACATTTCCATTTTCTTGCTTTTCTTCGGAGTAGTTGGCTTGTTGTTGTTGTTGTTGGTTCTTTTGTTGACAAAATTTTTCAAGATGTCCAAATCGATTACAATAAGAACATTGAAACTTTCCTTTGTTCCAACAATTTTTTTCTTCATGATTATCTTTCTTGCAAATCGAACACTTGTAAGAATTTGCTTCGGCGGGTGATTTTCTTTCAAAGTTGAATCGAGGTCTTGAAGCTCCATAGCTTTGGCCACGTCCTCAACCTCTAAAATTTCTCCCTCTTCTTCCACCATGGGATGAGCTCCCTCTTTCGTAACTTTGTGGTGGCTTTTTATCACTTTGTAAACTGGACTGAAATGCACTTTCAATCGCCCTGCCAGTGTGACGTGTCATGCGTTGCTCGTAAGACTTCAACGAACTTAACAGTTCTTGAATACCCAAAGTTTTGAGATCTTTGGTGTTTTCAATGACTGCTATAATTGGATCAAATTTTTCCGGAATGGTAATGAGAATTTTCTCGACGATTCTTTGGTCATCAATTTCATCACCATAGCTTTTCATCTGGTTAACCAAATCAGTTAATCTAGACGAATAGTCATTAAGTGACTCATTTTCTTTCATCTTCATATTCTCGTAATCCCGTCTGAGAGACTGCAATTTGATAGCTCTTACTTTTACATCGCCTTGGAATTCTTGTTTGAGAACTTCCCAAGCTTCTTTAGCATTCTAGATCCGCATGATCTTTGGAAAAATTGATGGTATGACTCCCCACTGAATCATACTTAAAACAGCTGCATTTCTGCTTCTTTTCTTTTTTAATTCAGCCATTTGTTCAACCGTTTGTTTTTCAGTTGTTGAGGGCTCTTCAAATGTGTTATGGACATCATCTAACACATCTAAAGATTGAAATAATGTCTCCATTTTGACACAGCAATAATCGTAGTTTTCACCATCGAAGATTGGGACAACAACATGACTAAGATTAAATCCTTGTCTTGCCATAAGTGTTAAAAATATTGTAACTCGTTTAACCCAATATAGATTGAACAAGCTCTGATGCCAATTTATGTTGGAAATGTGATGGCAAATACTTAAAAACTTAATGAAACTTGATCAAATAAAATTTAGAAGGCTAAAATTTGGATATAGAAAAGGTAGTATTACAAATGAAAATAATACTCCATAAAAATGAAAGTTGATAGCTTTTGTTTACGTAAAATGTGATATGCTCTTTTTGAGTATTGATGGAGTTCTTGTATGATTTGCCATGCATTATATAAGCAAAGTCTACACCATCCAAAGTTGACAAACATTGTCTGAACAAAAACTATAGCCTACCATAAATAAAGGAAATATTTATCACATTTTTGTTGGCTAAAAGTTGTAGTAGCTAACTCTTGTAGGCTCCCGTGTTGCATAGTAGCTAGTAGCAAAAAATTTTGTTGAAATATTTTGTTTGACAAAAAACACATTGGTTTACAAGAGAAGTTCTTCCTTTTCAAATTGGAAAATTGCCTGTTAAATATTTGGTGGATGGGGTCATGGCTAATGTTGGGGACTGGAACAACTTTTTATCTCATGCAGGCAGAATGCAGTTAGTTGCAGCTGTACTTTCTTCCATGCAGGTCTACTGGGTTCCGTGTTTTTTGATCCCTAAATAGGTAGTAAAAGATA
Organism: Erigeron canadensis; assembly: GCF_010389155.1. NCBI lineage: Eukaryota > Viridiplantae > Streptophyta > Magnoliopsida > Asterales > Asteraceae > Erigeron > Erigeron canadensis. Next base: position 25,104,528 of record NC_057765.1, read on the forward strand.
TCGAAAAAGTTTTCAAAGGATTTTTATGGTGTCAAGGGGAACTTACAAGAGGGAAGGAAAAAATTTCTTGGAAGACAGTTTGCAAAACAAAAGATAAAGGTGGATAGGTTTGAAAAGCTTAGAACGAAACACTCCTGCCCAAACATATTTGGAATATTTGATATCGCCTATTTTATATATATTTATTTTACGCGATATCGTTTCTTTAACTTATTTTATGTTTGCATTATTGTCATTTTTATAGACTTTTATAATTAATATATGTGACTTTATATGATTATAGGTCTATATGATAAAAGTTGACAAAAGTGTGTTAAATAAAGATTAATTATAAAGAAATGAAGATTGGAGAAAAAAGAAGGATAATATGAAGCATATATTTTATATGTTGCATAACTTGGCCAAGAGAATTATTCATGGACTACATTGATATTCAAGAATTGGAAATAAATAAATACTATCTCAAATTATTCTTGGTGGTGTTCGTGAATATTGACAGCCGAAAACAACATATGTCGAGTTGGTCTACTTGTCTTTTGGATCACGGCTAGTTAAAAGAAAGAATGAAAGCCCAAAGTTTCATAGATTGGGCTCGGCTGGACTTAAAAGCAATTAAGGAGACAATTGTATCTATCTATTTCACGTGGCCTATCCAAGTTAAGTCGGTTGGCAGCAATCATAAAATTCACAATTGGAGATTGAGACTACATATATGGCATAATACGTAAGGGGTGTCGGGACGTGAGGTCGGTTGGAGACTTGGAGGGGATTTTCGTTCGAGGTTGGCAGACGCAAAGGACCTCACTTTTGTGAGGTGCTCGTGACGGAAAAAGACAGAAGAGACAAAGCCTTCGACTTTTGTTTTCGTAAATTGCAGCCGACTCCCTTGAAAGTTTTAATTTAGCTGCCATTAATTGTTCAAAAGACTATAATATTTGGTAAGATTAATTCTTGCTTCTTGCATTCATTCGTACGGTACAATGTATTTTCTTTGAACAATGGTTTGTATGTTTTTAGAGATCATGAGTTGCTAATTTTCTTTACACCCACTTGGATAATATGAGCATGTCATGAAGTTGTCACTTTGTTATTATAATTGTTGAACACGGTTTTTACGTTTAGTCGAATATCCATGTTTATCTAAGTTTATATATTGTTTTGGTTTCTTATATAAATTAGTTGGTAATTAATTCTAGAAGTTCGAGAGAAATCTATAGGATTGCTAATTGGTTTATGAAAAAATTAATCGGTCTATAGTTAATTCAAAGTCATTGGAGTTCGAGAGAAACTAGTGATAGAGATTAAAACAATTGAATTTAGATGAATGTGTTAGTACGTCGTTTATGATAGAGATCTAATTAGACGATTAAGAAGCAGTTTGAGAAAAAGCTTTATTAGGTTGAATCGTAAAACCAACTTAGGACTTAATACTTGATTGTTAGGGTAGAAATTATTCATGAGAGCGATAACTATACTTTTGACAATTAAAGATTTGAGTATAATGACAGTTCATCTTAATTACATATTAAGTTGTTCAACATAAAAAGTGACATTGTGATAATTTGACATGTGAGCTATTCCAAGTGGGCGTGCTTTTTAATATTATTGTTTCACAAAATCTCTTTTCAATTAATTCTACGAAATTACTAACTTTTTCAAATTAACTAACTGCTTTCAAAAACCAAGGTGACGATAGTCCTTAAATCTAAAACCCTTTTGAACTACATTAAACTCGTTTTCTCTTAATTAGTCTCTATGGTTCGACCTGATCTTACTTTTATTCTATACTATATACGGTTGGGTCCACTGCCCATAAGTGTGTAGTAGTCGATAATTAGGTATTTCTAGTTTATATATTTTATAACTCGATTTTACACATCAATATTGCAAGTGGCAAAGAGAGTTTATGGGTGAAATGGGTAAATATTCTGAAGCTGAAAGGAAGAAGCTTTTGGGAATTGATCAAGATTATTCTGATAGTTGGACCTAGAGAAAATTACTAGACTTGAGAGATAAAGTAAGACCTCACATTAGACATAAGATTGGTAATGGGAGTAACACCTCTGTTTGGTATGATTGGTGGAACCATGAAGGAACACTTTGCACAATGTTTAGTAGAAGAAAAAGTTATGAAGCAGGGCTTAATCCTGGTATGACCGTTGATAAAATAGTGCTTAATGGGAAGTGGAATTGGCCTGATAATTGGGTAAGACAATACCCAAATTTAAATAAGTTGTCTCTTCCCATAGGTTTTGCAAATGATAAAGTGGTTTGGAGAATGCATAATGAGAAAGAAGGTGATTTCACAATTAAAAGAGCTTGGGAGGATTTTAGGGTGAATGCCAATGATGTAGTTTGGAGCAAATTAATATGGTCCTCTCAGGGAATTCTCAGCCATATGTTCATTTTATGGATGGCTGCCCATGAGAGACTACAAACTCAAGATAGGGTCATGATGTGGAACAATGACACAAGCATGAAATGTCCTCTTTGTAACGAATGTAGTGATACACTATACACACAACCATTTGTTCTTTCAATGTAATTTTTCTAGAGAAGTTTGGAACGAAATGAAGATGTGCTGTCTAGATGATATTCAAGGGGACTGGAAAGAAATTCTGGTAATGTTGTCCAACAAATGTATCGATAATAATGTAAACAGTGTGGTGGGAAGACTTTGTTTAGGTGCCTTTGTTTATCATATATGGAAGGAATGAAAAAACCATAATTAATTGTATTAGTAAATCCATTAAGCTTAGACTATTGGGATTGAATGTGAGAAGAACTGAGCAGGTGATAAAGGTGTATAAGAAGTGGGAAATCAAGCCAAATTTTGTTAGTGAAGCCGTGAGATTGTGATGTTTTGTACTTGGGTGCTTGCGAATAGGAATAGAGCGTCGTAAAAGATGAGACGTCTTGGTCCTATTTTAGTACACTTGACTGATTTTGTGGTTCGTGTTGATGTGTTGCTTTGAAAGTATTCAAGTTGTTGTGTGGGGAGATTGGTATTCAGCAAGGAATGTTTTGTTTTCCATTTGAATTGGTACATGTATGTTATTTTTATTTGTTTATGTAACATTCGTGACTTTTGACCTTAATTCACTTGTAACTAAACGTAATTAAGTGAGGACGATTTCATGAATGTATAAGATTTATTGAACGTTTTGACATGTTTTAACGTAATGTTGAACTTAAATGTGTTTACGGTTTCGTTTTGGCGTTTAAATGAATAACGAATAGCTATTGGTCGGAATTAGCGGAACGGGAACCCCCACTTGGGAACCCTAGGCCAGCCCAAACCCATCCCACACCCACACCACTCACTTATTCTCTTCCTTATCTCATCCACACATCTCTCTCTTTTCCTCTCATTCACTTCTCCATCTCTTCTTCATCTTCTAGCACCTTAAATTCATCTATTCAAAACACAAAATCTTGTGTTCTTAACATTCAATTGTCACCAATTAATAACCCTAATAATAATGTTCATCAAAATCCAAGAATTTCAAGTATTCAAAGTGTTCATCCTCCTCTTAGCTCCAAATTCGGATTTTATACTTGTAGGACGAATTGGTAAGTGATTTCACTCTTTGAGTATTCAAAATGTTTAATTTACGTTGTTAAAGGTAACCCATAGCTAGATCTTGTTGATTAATGGCTAAATCTTTGAGTTTTGTTAATAACTAGTTAACTTAGGGTTTCAAAAGAGGGTTTTTGATTTAGGGAGTGGGTTTTGGTTTTGAGTCGTTATTTATGTTTGTTTATGCTTGTAATAAGTTGTGTTAAAAGATTGAGCTTTGATTTCACTTTCTAAATGAGCAAATTTTGTGTCAAAATCCGTTCAGGTCGAGCACCGGCCGCTCAGACAGTCGCTCCGTGCTTGTGGCCGTGCTATTATTAAGAACATGCCCAGTTATCCTGTACTGTAGACGCTCACACGGTCGACCGTGCGAGCGGCCGTAGTTTTTCTGTCCTTTCCTCAAGTTTTTCGTTCGGTTATCGGTCGACTTTTAATGATCCAAAACTTGTTTATTAGTCTTATATCATCATTTTAAGGTCAACAAAATTGATTAAACACATTCCTAAACACTTTGATTTTTACGTCAAATTTTGGTACTAATTAAGTCATTAAAGGTATTTAACTAAAACTCTTCAATATGGTTTAAGCATTCTTGGATCACTTTTAGATCACCCTTGGAAATTGTGGCGTAGTTTAACTAGTTAGACCTTACCGTTGGGATGCCTTTGTGATATTTTAATATTGTAAAGTAGGTTGTGATCGTTGTTGAAGTTTGATTGTGGACCCTTGATGACCGTTGGACATTCTTAGCGTGATGTTAACTTGTTGTAGCCGCTTAAGGTGAGTTTCGTAAACCCTCCCTACTCAATTGAGATTCGAGCTGAAAAGTGTACATGCTTGTTGATTGTTGCTAAATCGCTTGATTGATTGTTTAATTGACGTGATGACTTGTTGCTCGATTAACTAGGCTTTTGTTTATGATTATATGTTGTGGTTTGAATAGCTGTACATACATGGAAGACAATTATACCTTCAATGAGTAGGAGATGTGGTGGGAAGGCTGCGGGTGACCCTATATATAAGTATCAATGACTCCTTGAAAGTATAATCGTATGAAGTGTATGTGCATCGTGTGGTCGTTAACTAGATACATTATGATATGATTCGAGACGTTATGTTGTGGTGCCTGTTAATGGACGTTATATGTGGTGTAGGATGTTATGTTGTGATACGTGTTAATGGACGCTATATGTAATGTAGGATGATATGTTGTGATATGTGTTAATGGACGTGTATATGTGATGAAAGTCGTTATTGCATACTATTGGACGTTATATTATATACATTGATATATATATATGGACGTGGACGTGGACGGTGGATTGACGAATCCACACCCGGTATGATCATTGCCACATTATAACAATATTTTGTTAAAAAGTTTATTCTATATATATATATGGACGTGGACGTGGACGGTGGATTGACGAATCCACACCCGGCATGATCATAACCGTGGATTCGGGTTGTATAACCTGCATATGGATGATTATTGGACGATATTATATATGTGGACGATTATTGGTCGATATTATATGTATGGACGATAATATATATGTATGGACGATTGATGAACGTTGACGTTGACTTGTATTGATTTGTGATGACGTGAAACCCTTTTAGGGTTTTCCTTGAACGTGATTAGGTATTCTAATCCTCGTATATCGTTAACGGTTGTTATCCTGACACACTTGTTTCCTATTACTTGCCCCTACGAACTCACCAACTTTATGTTGACGCGTGTTAGTACACTTTTCAGGTGAATAGGTTAGCTCATAGACGTATTGGATGGTTGATTGTTTGATCATGCTAGACTTGGACTTGGACTTCTTGGATCCGTGATTCATTTCCCGAATTAGGGGTTATGCTTATGTGTGATCCGGATACTTGCATTATTGAATGGTTTGTATGGATTATTTGATCCTTTTTATGCATTTAAACTTGCTCTACATAATTTTCATGTCGTGTTGTGCTTTTCTTGTGATACCCCATGATTCCGCCTTGGTGGGGTATTACATCTTAGTAGCTTAGTAGATTGGGAAGTGTCCAATGCTACTATTCTGACTTGTACATATATAGTTACATCTAATATATATTTCACATTTGGAAAAAAAAAAAAAAAACTTACTCACTAATAATAGAAATTTATTTCTCTAAATTGGTTTTGCTTATGTCATGATGTTATTTCAAAAATCCCAACAAAATCTATTACTCGTAATTAAAATAAAAAACCAAATGGGTGGCAAATCATAAACCACAACATTAACCTCCACCACCTTCTCCAATGGAAAATAGACAACCGCCAAAATGGTTCCTTTTGGGATAGTGTGGTCATCCGTCTGGTGTAGTCTTATATCTGTGAAATAGAATGCAGTTGGAGCTGAATGTGGTATAATTAAGACAAGAAAGAAGCATCTTATGATAATCATTACTCTGCAAAACTTAATTGCACAAATAATGAAACAAAAAGGTGGTTATTCTTGTTGATTTGACTGAATGTGTATATACTGAGCATATTATCAGCATCAGGATGGCTAGCCTAGGTTTTTTTAAGTCGGCATCAATGATGATTTAAAGACGATTATCTAGTGGCCCAAGATCACAAGGCATGTGCTTTGCAGTGGGTTGTTATGATGTAGTAAACTTTAAATGGATGGCCAAATTCATAATAGTTCACAGACTTAAAACAAGATATGCAATCCTGTCATTGACTAATAGCATTGAAATTAGTAGGTACAAGTTTAAAAACACATACATAACATAGATCAAACGAAACGGGCATGCGACATATTTGGGCCAACAAAAGCATTTAACGACCAAATAGGTATGAATGTGTTGAAGAAGACGCCTGTTTCGACAAATCTCTCGGTATGGCATCAGGGATATTGTAAGAGGCAACTGGCATCTCTGAGGGGAGTACAGGCAAAGAAGCTTCAAAGTTCAGTACCTGAATCGCTTGTCTTATCGATGGGCGGTGTTTTGAGTCAGGGTGTGCACACCATAGGCCCACGATCATCAAACGCTTGATTTCTTCATCAAAATCTGACCTGAGATGTGGATCGGTTGCTTTTAAAAGTCCACCAGCACTATACAGTTCCCACACCCATTCCACTAAGTATATTTGATTTTCTTTTCTTGCCTTGTAATCGATAGGCTTTCTCCCGCTTGCTATTTCTAGTGCCACAATTCCAAAGCTATAGGCATCTGATTCTTTGCTTGCCTTTCCGGTGGCTACACATTCCGGAGCCATGTAACCCATTGTTCCAGCCGCAACCGTTGTCTTATGGCCTTTCTCATGGTCAACCAACTTAGCTAGACCAAAATCACCAAGCTTTGCATTGAGATTTGAATCCAACATCAAATCACTGGATTTGATATCTCTAGGCAAAACACATTGAGTCCATTTCTCATGTAAATAAAGCAAATCCGAAGCCAGTCCATGGGCAATCTTGTACCTTGTGCCCCATGTGAGCAAGCTCTTACCATTGAATAGATGTAAATCTAAGCTTCCATTTTTCATGAACTCGTAAACAAGCAGTAGTTCTCCTCTCTGGTGGCACCATCCAGTAAGTTGCACCAAATTTATGTGCCTTAACCGACTAATGATTCTAACTTCAGATGCAAACTCCTTCATCCCCTTTCTGGAGGACTTCGAAATCCTTTTGACTGCGACATATGTACTCGAGTCTTTGAGAAAGCCTTTGTAAACTCCACCAAAACCTCCCTCTCCAAGCATTTCATTCTCTAAAAAACCAGCCGTTGACTGAGCTAATTCAGCGTATGAAAATCTTCTAGGCCCAGTTTCAAATTCATTGTTCATTTCTACAGTAAATTGAAGTTCTTCCACTTTGTGTTTATGCGTTTTGATTTTCCGCCATAAAACAAATGCCAGTGTAGCCAAAAAGGTAAATAGAACCGCTACTCCAGCTATCAATCCCACTACATGTGGGCGAATCTTGCTTTTACCATTCCCTGGGTTCAGGTTAGGGGTTGGTGTTAACACTTTGGTTTTATCGACTTTCAAATCAGAACTATTAAAATCCCAAGATTTTACAATGTTTTTCTGAAACCTATCAGCACCGGTGGCAGCAGAAAACCCGAAAATAACCCATTCAGGTAACACATCCCTCAAATCAATGTTGTAATAAAGTCCATCCTTCCTTACAACATTATTGTCTTCAATATTAGTAAAGGAAATACTTAGATTTTTTGAATCGGAATCATACTCGATCCAAGCTTGACATTGTCTCCCATTAGGCATGTCCGTTAACCATTTTGAACTCCTTACAGATGAAAGAGTGTTAATGTCAATACCTACATGACCATTGATGGAATGATTATCGTATCTATTCAAACTGAATATCGAACTCCACTGCAACAAATGGATTTATAACACCCTATGTAGCACCGAAACGGGTACGACAAAGGGGTATGGGAACGATACGGGAACGGGAAACAGTAAACCTAAAAAATGCAAGATACAGATTCGGCAATAAAGAAATATACAAATGTAAAATACATCAATTTTTTATAGAGAGACTTGAGACTTCAGAGATTATGTATAACTGTATATGTATAGTTGTATAATATATGCTTGATCAGTGATCACTCATTGAATGTTTAGTATTTAATAATTGGTGTTGAAATAAAAAAAATCGAATGTTGATCAAATTGTATGTAATATAGTCTGTTTGGATTTGAGGATATGTACAATTGCAAGATGACAGTCGGTTTTGAAATAGGAAAAGTCCATTAAAACTCTAATATTAATTAGACTCAGTATGAAAACTTCAAAAAAACGTTCACTATCTATGGAAAATTTAAGGAAAAGTTTCACACGTGTTTCGTACATGGAAACGTTTCCATGAAGTTTTTGAAACGGGTATGGCTACCTGTTTGGAGTTTCGGTGCATCATAGGTGACACCGTATGCACTATCGTATGGTAGACCCATGGCTCCAGCATAGAGAGATACCCCATTATTCTCCGCAAGGAAGAATGTGAGACCATCAGAATAATTGCGTTGTGTGTATGAATCAATCACAAATGAAAAATTGGTAGAGAAGCTTGCAAGTTCACTCGAGAACTTGTCCCAGAGATGAGAACTTGTCCCAGAGATGAAGTTGATTAATATATGTCGCCCGACCACTATACCAGGCCCGATCTGGACGTTTCCTTTCTGGGGTCAACTGGATCCCATCAGCAGAGATATTAGCATCACAAGTGAAAATGATGTTTGGAAGTAATTGAAAATGCATTACCGGCTAATAAGAAGATTAGAAGGAAGCATTTTAAGATGGCCATGATTCTTGGTGATTGGAATACAGTGTGTTTTTATCTGCAAGACTTAGGCAGCTGCCGGCCATATCAAGTCTTTTGTATTGTTATTAAACTGATTAAACTAAAACAATATTGACTAACTAAACCAAATTTGAAAGTAGTTTAATTTTTTTTATCTGCAAGACTGGACCAACTGCCGGCCATATATATCAAGTAAGTTGGGACTTTTGGGCGTGGAGACGGTGTATGGAAAGAGCACTGGACACGGGTCATAGACGCAATTCATGGGGATAACAAATCAGTGGTGAGAATTCCTCTCATTAAATTGGAAAATGGTGTTTGGAAAAGTATTCGAAGTATTAAGAAAGAGTATTATCGGGTATTATTATGATCTCAAAGAGTATTCTCGGGTATTCTCCCCAACTTTGGCGTTCGTCTTAACAGGGGTGGTCATTTCCCCAAACGGAACAGGCACAAGATACAACGAAATTTTCAACAGTGAACAGCAGAACAGATTCGAACAGCAGCAGCAACAATCGAATTAAATAAGGCAGATCACAGCTCTAAAAGCAGCAGCAGCAATCGAATTTAAAGAAAAAACTGATCACTGAAACCCTAGCCTAGCTATGATGCCACTTGTTAGGAACGGTAGGGTTGCACAGCGGAAACAAAACAGAAAATAAATAAGAAGAACACGAGAATATAACGTGGTATCTCACACAAAGTGTGTGAACTAATCCACGACTGCAACTAGGGATTTTATTAAGCTCAATGACACATAATTACAATACAATAGACAGGTATATATAGGAGACAACTAGGGTTTACAAACTTGGTCCCCAAGAAACCTAATTAGAACCAGCCTTATTAAGGCCTAATTAAAAGCCAGCCAGCCCGAATTAAAAAACAGGCCCAAACAAGGACTTCACACCCAACAATGAGCATATTCACAGGCTATGCAATTTAGAGAGGACATCTTAAATCAAGATATGGCAGTTGTGATGTGAAAGACACTCTAAATGAATGGCCTAAGACAAGATAGTTCACAGACATAAATCAAGACATACAATCCGTATTTTATTATTAGTTTTGAAATTGATGGGTACAAGGGCAACTAAATTTAGATACATATACATAAACCAAATGGGCATGTGATACAATTAGGCCAGCATACTATATCTATAGTAAAAGTGTTTAACGACCAAATTGGTAAGATGAAGGTGTTGAAGATACCGCTGGTTTTGACAAATCCCCTGCCATGGCATCAGGAATAATGTACGAGGCAACGGGCATTTGTGAGGGGAGTACAGGCAAAGATGCTTCAAAGTTCAGTAGCTGAATTGCTTGTCTTATAGAGGGGCGATGCTTCGAGTCAGGGTGCGCACACCATAAGCCAACAATCATCAAACGCTTGATTTCTTCTTCCTCAAAATCTGACCCGAGATGTGGATCGGTGGCTTCTAAAAGTTCACCAGCGCCATAAAGTTCCCATACCCATTCCACCAAGTATATTTGATTTTCTTTTTTTGCTAAGTCAATAGACTTTCGCCCACTTGCTATTTCCAGTGCAACAATTCCAAAGCTAAAGACATCTGATTCTTTGCTTGCCTTTCCGGTACCTACACATTCCGGAGCAATGTAACCCATTGTTCCAGCCGCAACCGTTGTCTTATGGCCTTTCTCATGGTCAACCAACTTAGCTAACCCAAAATCACCAAGCTTTGCATTGAAATTCGAATCCAACATCAGATTACTCGATTTGATATCTCTATGCAAAACACATTGAGTCCATTCCTCATGTAAATATAGCAAAGCAGAAGCTAGTCCATGGGCAATCTTGTACCTTGTGGCCCATGTCAGCAAGCTTTTACCCTGGAAGAGATGTAAATCTAAGCTTCCATTTTCCATGAACTCATAAACAAGCAGTAGTCTTCCTCTCTCGTGGCACCATCCAATAAGTTGTACCATGTTCCTGTGCCTCAATTGGCTAATGATTCTTACTTCTGCTGCAAACTCCTTCATCCCCTGCTTGGAATACTCGGCAATTCTTTTGACTGCCACATATGTACTTGAGTCTTTTAGAAAGCCTTTGTAAACTTCACCAAAACCTCCTTTTCCAAGCATTTCATTCTCCGCAAATCCAGCCGTTGATCGGGCTAATTCAGCATGTGAAAATCTTCTAGGGCCAGTTGGTTGCATTTCAAATTCATTGTTCATTTCTGCATTTAATCGAAGTTCCTCCACTTCGTCTTCATATTTTTTGTTTTTCCGCCATAAAACAAATGCCAATGTAGCCAAAAAAGTAACTAGAACCGCTATTGCTACTATTAATCCCAATATCTTTGCGCCAATCTTTTTTTTACCATTCCCTAGATTGAGGTTAGGGGTTGGCGGTAACACTTTGTTTCTATCAACTTTCAAATCAGAACTATTAAAATCCCAAGATTTTGCAATGTTTTTCTGAAACCTATATGCACTGGTGGAAGCAGAAAACCCGAAAATAACCCATTCAGGTAACACATCCCTCAAATCAATGTTGTAATAAAGTCCATCCTTCCTTACAACATTATTGTCTTCAATATTAGTAAAGGAAACACTTAGATTTTTTGAATCCGAATCATACTCTAACCAAGCTTGACACTGTCTCCCATTAGGTATGTCGGTCAACCATTCTGAACTCCTTACAGATATAAGATTGTCAACGTCAATACCTACATGATCATGCATGGAATTGTTATCGTAAGTATTAAAACCATATGTGTCGAACTCAACTGCAACAAACGGATTTAGAGTGACATTGACAGAGGTATCGTACGGTAGACCCATGGTACTTGCATAAAGAGATACCCCATTATTCTCCGCCAAGAAGAATGTGAGACCATCAGCATGATCGGTTAGTGGGTATGAATCAATCACGAATGAAAAACTAGTAGAGAAGCTGGCTAGTTCACTTGAGGACTTGTCCCAGAGATGAAGCTGATTAATATATGTCGCCCGGCCGCTATATAATGTCTGATCTGGACGTTTCCTTTCGGGGGTCAATTGGATCCCATCATTCTATATTAGCGTCGCTGAGGAAAATGAACATGTCTTTATGCAGACTAATATCAGTGAAATTGAAAGCTATACAAGATGCATTACAGACTAATAATAAGACTAGAAGGAAACATGTTAAGATGATCATGATTCTTGATGATTGGATTGAAGGTGTGTTTAACTGAGCTTATTACTATCCACAGGACAATATATAAGAAGGGTATGGTTTACGTTTTAGCCAACTGCCGGCCATATCAAATCTTTTGTTAAGTCAATTTGTAATATACACACTTAAATTAGATGTTAACGAACTTCTGTTAATAGACTAACATTATACAATGTTGACTAATTAAACAGTATATTTTAACTATAGTAACTTGATTTTTGTTTTAGTCAGCTGCTGACCATATCAAATCTTAAGTTAAGTCAATTTGTAATATATTCACTTAAATTATTAACAAACTTCTTTTAATCAAACGGTATTTGAAGTTTAGTAATTTGATATCAGTTAAAGACTTGGCCAATTGCCGGCCATATCAAGTCTTTTGTAAAGTCAATTAGTTATTTATTCAGTTGAAATATTAACGGCTTTCTTTAAACAGATAGACGTTAAACAATATTGACTACTTAATGCACCCTTGGCTTCTTTTTTTAGTACTAACATCGACCACTTCATCCTCAACTACAAGTGACAAAGATTAATACTTACTGGACAAGAATGTGACAAAGATTCCCTCTAATGCAACACCACAAAAAACAAAACAAAAGAAGATTACAGAAGCTGGCTAGTTCGCTAGAGGGGTCGATGCAAAGATGAAGCTAACTGGTGAATGTAGCCCGGCCACTATACTAAATACTGATCTGGACTTGTTTATGGGTCAACTAGATTCCGTCATCAGGGATATTAGGTCACCAATGCCTTTTCTAGTACATGTTAGGAAACCTATGTTGAAACATTTTAAAAATTGTGAGGTGGCACTTTAGTGTGCTATTATTAAATCAGTTCATTGTTCTCAAAACGGAAAGTACATAAGAGGACCTCTCAGGCCAATACATGTCTCAAACTCTCAGTCAGCGTCATATCAACAAAATTCTTTTTCACACATCCAATACGAATGTCTAATAATGTGGTTAAAGGTAACAAAACTACAGTAGTCTCATTCCACAAAAAATTGCATCAATAAGATTGTCAAATGAAAAGTACAAAGAATTAGAATGATCTGTAGAGAAAACTCACCTGGACATTTAATCAAACGGTTCACGTGCATGTTAAAAACACAATTCTGATAAAACCCCATGGAACAATGAGTCACCCCATAACATATACGGAGTACAACTTTTTATCAATCACAACTTTTTGATGAAATAATATTTTATGATGATTGAAGTAAGTTACAAAAACAAAACAAAACAAAGTTAAGGAATTACCTGGTAATGGTAATTTATTGTGTCACGGAAAGATTTACAAGTTGAATGTGACATTTAATTGACCTCAGTAAGAGAGTGGTAGTGAATGTGAAGATGAGACCGCATTATTAGACTTGTCAGAGGATGAGGATGAAGGCTCAATGAACCGTTTTTGGCTAATGTATGTGAATGCTAAGTTGGAATGAAGACAAGAATAAAGGCGTTGAGAATTTGGGGTTTTCATGTGTTCGGTTTTCGGTTATTCCTTCTATTTGGTTTGAGTTTTTTGGTTTTTTATTTTTATTTTTCAAAACTAAAACCGAACCAAAACTTAATTCAAAATAAAAAAATCAAACCGAAAACCAAATTAAAATTCGATTCAGTTTTGGTTTAAACCCAAAAAACCAAATATGAAAAACACAAATTCACCATTTTTTTTCTGTCTAAATTGTATTCAACCAAAATAAGTTCTAAATTTCAGATTTTTACCAAAGTGGTGAATTTAAACTTCAAACACAAAATAGATAAATAAATAATATAATAATCACCAAAGAAAGTAATCTTAGAAAATACTATAATACATCATTATTAAAAATTCTTCATCAAATTATTCATTGTTTGTCAATTCAATTTATTTTAATCTTTGAAAAAAATGAATATAATATATAAATAGACATCAAAGGTAAATAGTATATTCATAATAATTCATAATTCCATATAAAGAAAGATAAGTGCTAAATATTTTTAAAAATACATAATTATAATATATGTTATTCAGTTTTTTCAGTTTAACCAAATTCGTTATCATATACCCAAAATTAAACCAAAAATCAAATATATAATTCTGTTTCGGGTACAAACCAAATCCAAAACCAAATTTAAAAACGGTTTCATTTTTTTCGACTTTTTAAAAGGTTCGGTTTACAATTTAACCGGGTAAAACCAAACCACGAACACCCCTACTAAGAATTGGCCGATTCATAATAAAAGAAATTGTTGGTAGCGGTTTTGAGTTCCAAATACTTCGATGATAAGGGGAAGGTTAACATATGGACAGATATTAGCTCTCCTTAAGCAGAGAAGCGGCTTCCATTTTCTACATAAGTGTTATAAAAGGTCTTTCAACCTTTGCATGAGATGAATATCGAACTCATAACTTCTGTCTCCAGATGTCATGTGATACCATACTGCTTAATTGGCCGATTCATAATCCAAATACTAAATGGAAAGTTAATGTTGCCAATTCGTAATAAGTCGTCCTGAATGTAAACCCTAATGGTGTCGGTTTTATATCGGCCTATTTATTTGTATTATCGGTATAACGTCTTTTGGGCTCGGTGGTAAGATGGCAACCGATGACATGTGTACCATTGACTAGACTATTTTGTAAAACTGTTTATTGTTGTGTTATTTTTTTTTAAACACCAATTGTTATCTCAAATTTTCACACTTTTGTTAAATACCCTGTTTAGCCTTTAGAATATATTACAACCCTTTAAAGTTCTCTTTTGATAATTGTATCTGGTGTTTACATCACGTTGAGAAATTATTTTGGAAAAAGCCTATTTTTAAATGGACAAGGGAATAAAATTAATTAAAAAATTCTCTAACTAAGAGTATCATGTAAAATTCAATGGAATGAGTGTACATAAAAATGACGCATTAAATAACACTTAAATAAAAATTATATATCAAACAATGAGCAAATAGACAAAAATCATACTCGTAAGCTAATTGAAGATGTCAAATATGCTTTTTCATATATTTTCTTATTAGAAATTACAAGACTAGAAATTACACATCAGTCAACGACCTTTAAAAAAAAATAATTTATATTTAAAGGTGCACAGTGATTAACCTTTTAAACTAACACCATAACCACATATTACACAATTTTGCGTCACTTTAAGAGCTCATTGGTTAACAGAAATGGAGAGGCGAAGAGAGAAAATATGAGGTTTGTTGCCATCGGTAAATATTTATATTTGTTCAATCTAACAAATTATTAGATAATAATAAAAGAATATATTTAAATCTATATTATCTTATAAAGCATTTTGTCTTTTTTTAAAATCTTAAAAGATGATTTGAACTACCTAAATTACCTCCTTCTTTATTCACTAATTTAAGGGAAGTGATGTTGCTACAACAAATTTTAGCAATATACAACAAATCCTGCATAATACAGTTGTACACTGCGTCATACAATTTGTACCTTTGTTGTAGATGGCTAAATTTTGTTGTAAAAATATCACTCCCCCTAAGATAAACATCTCTACCTAATATAGCTAGAATATCCCTAAATCTTAACCACTAATTTTATTCTCTCTCCTCAAATCTCAACCACTCATTTTTTTTTTCTCCTCTGTAAATCATTTTATTCCTCTAGTTATTCAAAATCTTTTATATCAAAAACCGTATATCGATAAATTATAAAAATTGTATGAGTGTTTTTAAAATTTTATGCTCTTTCATTGAAGATTTCATTCGATATACTTTCGATGAATTTTTAAATTTGAGTACGGAGCCCGTATGACTAAGACATTTAGTTATCATACTCTATGACTTATCACCTCATATGACCTATCATGTCACCATCTTACCGCCGTATTGCGTGGGTATTATGTTCGTGATAATAAATAAGTAAAGAGGAAGTAAACAAATAGTATTGATAGCGGTATGTGAATTTTAAATCGGATTTAGTAACGACGAGATAAAATTTAATATGATAAAACAACTATATCTACATCATGTTGACTGAATTTTTGAGACCGTCAAAATTCTATTTCTCAAATTTCATATTGCCCAAATGGCAGTAAGACAAAACCATGGGACCTGCTTGTTACTCTTTGTTGACAGGTATGTTTCAAAATGTTAAAGAAATTTAATATGAAAATTATTATCATTATTATTTCTTTTTGTATAATTAAGTAATGGTATTTTTTGTTTCTTTCTTTTAACGTGACATAATACTAATCATATAGATGTATTTCAATAACACTAACAAAAATGAGTTATCTTTACAAAGATTAATTAATTCGATCCAGAAAAGTATTTTTTTCATGGATGTCTTCCACAATCAGTTACATCCTATATAGCGCAAATCAAACCACCAAATTACATGTAAATTATATGAAGTTCTAGATATAGTGTGATTTGTTCTCGAATAAAGTCAAATTTGAAAATCTGTGAAAAGTTGAATATGACCTTTTGGTATCAAAGTTTAACTTATCGGAGGGGATTCCCTTATTCAAGTTGTGAAAATCTTGACCGTTAGATTGAGAATCAAAGACCAAGATTTTTGGCCCTTAATTTTTATCTAAAGGTCAAGATTACTATAATCATGTTAGGGTAACTTGAGAAAATCTCATCCCTTAATTTATAGACTACCTATATTTTTTATTTTTTCTCAATATAGGTAATGATTAAATCTCAAAAATTGTTATTATAGTTGACGTACTTTCAAGTTTTGTTCTAATGTAGATAATAAACCCAAGTATAATATTACCAATATAGTTAACATACTTTCAAATTTTGTTCCAATATCATTATCATCAAAAGTTTTTGTTTAGAAAACAAATATTGCATGTTGACATTATAACAAAATTTAAAAATATTTTACTTATATTGATAATTATTTGTATATTTTATTGGGTTTTGATCATTTGAAAACTAAATTTTTCGTGAAAACTAGAAAACTGTCAAAACACATTGTGTTCTGAATTTAATACAATGTGTTTTTAATATGTTTTTCGAAAACACATTGTGTTAAGTTCATATCACAGTGTGTTTGAACAATTTTCTGATTTACAACGCTATCAAAAACACACCGTGATTTAAAACTTAACACAAAGTATTTTTGATTATACAATAAAAACACATTGTGTTTTATAGAAACACAATTAAAACACATTGTGTTAAATTCAGATCACAATGTTTTTTAACAGATTTTTTAGTTTTTACAAGAAAATTTAGTTTTCAAATGAATATTTCACATACTTTATTATCCACATTGAAATAGAAAATAAATTATTTAACCGCAATTTGTCAAAATTGTCAAGCAACTACGTACGTACACACATATGTTTTGGAGTTTGGAGTTTGGACCTTTTCCATTTACCAACTAGTCATATGGTCCTTGGACGTGTATCGTTTACTAGACATACATTGTTCTAATTAGGTACTATATTAAATTATTAATTATTAATGAGTAAAAAAACAATTAAATTTGGACTTTTGATATATATATGACTGAAAGTTGAGTCAGTCATCATAAGAAAAGTCTAACTTCAAATACTGTCCTCATAAGTCATAAACAAAGATAATTAAGCTGATCAAGATAAAATTGATTTGCTTAAATAGCTAGCTTTAAATATTCCTAGTTTATATTACTACTTTTTAGCATTTTTGGTGAATCATAGATATCTTAACATGCTTCTTATTCCTTATAATCGTCCCTTATACAGATTCTCTTACATTCAACTTCACAAAAATAAATCCATATTCGCAAGACATGTTCATTTTAGGTGGTGGAGCCTATATCTCTAATGATGGAATTCATGTAACCCCAGAAAAAAATTCCCTAAATTCCAGCGTATTTACTGGCCGAGCAACTTACATCGAACCGTTTCATTTGTGGGACAACGCCTCAAATGAGCTAGCTAGCTTCTCTACTAGTTTCTCATTCATGATTGAATCAGACCCGAATAATGATCGTTCCCATCCTGCTGATGGCCTAACGTTCTTCCTTGCTCAGAATGATTCTGTAATACCTGGCTCGGGATTCATGGGTCTTCCGTTTAATATGACAACAAATGTTAGTACAGTTCCATTTGTAGCGGTGGAATTTGATACGTATTGCAGTGATTGGGATCACACTTCTAGCTGTGATCATGTAGGTCTCAACATTAATTCCATTGCTTCTGTTTTGCATCAGGAATGGTTTATATCACATGGAAGAGAGTGTCATGCTTGGATTGAGTATGATTCGGCTTCCAAAACTATTAATGTTTCATTCACTGGCTATGTAAACAGTACAATGGTACGTCAAGAAGAACTTGTTTACACTGTTGATCTAAGGAAGGAGTTGCCAGAATGGGTTATTTTCGGGTTTACTGCTGCGACTGGTGTGCTGTTTGAGAAAAATAATGTTAAATCTTGGATGTTTAGTAGTTCTAGCTTAGAAGTTGATCAAAATAATGGGTCATCGCCAAACAAGACCGGACATATAGTAGGAATAATAGCTGGTGTATTGGTTGTAGTTACTATTTTAGTTTTAATTGCATTTGTTTTATGGAAGAAGATGAAAAAAAACAAAGGAAACAAAGAGGAGGAACTCGGGTATTCTGAGGAGCTTAGCAATGAACTTGAAATGGGGGCCACTGGGCCTCGCAGATTCTCTTACGATGAATTAGCTCGATCAACTACAGGCTTTGCAGAGAA
The DNA here is from genome assembly GCF_010389155.1 of Erigeron canadensis. NCBI lineage: Eukaryota > Viridiplantae > Streptophyta > Magnoliopsida > Asterales > Asteraceae > Erigeron > Erigeron canadensis. The sequence continues at coordinate 25,123,272 of NC_057765.1, forward strand.
TAAAAAACTTGGAGTGGGAGGTTTCGGTGGAGTCTACAAAGGTCTTTTGAATGATTTGAGCACATATGTTGCCGTCAAAAGGGTGTCGAAGACTTCAAAGCAAGGGATCAAGCAGTATGCAGCGGAAGTAAGGATCATTAGCCGATTGAGGCATCGCAATCTTGTGCAACTCACTGGTTGGTGCCACGAGAAAGGAGAACTCCTTTTAGTTTATGAGTTTATGGAAAAGGGAAGCCTTGATTTACATCTTTTCAAGCAAAAGAGCTTGTTGACATGGGACACTAGGTACAAAATTGCCAATGGTCTCGCGTCTGCTCTGCTTTATTTACATGAAGGAGGTAAGCAATGTGTTTTGCATAGAGATATCAAATCAAGTAATGTGATGTTGGACTCAAATTTCAACGCAAAACTTGGTGATTTTGGGTTAGCTAAGTTAATTGACCATGAGAACGTCTCTCAGTCATCAATATTGGCCGGAACCTTGGGATATATGGCTCCTGAATGTGCAGTGACGGGCAAGTCAAGCAAAGAATCGGATGTGTTCAGCTTCGGAGTTGTTGCATTGGAAATAGCGTGTGGGAGGAAACCGATTGACCATCAAGCACCAGAAAACAAAATATGGTTATTAGAATGGGTTTGGGAGCTCTATGGGACTAACAGTCTTTTAGAAGCAGTTGATCCACGACTAGGTTTAGACTTTAAGGAAGAAGAAATAACACGGTTGATGATCCTTGCCTTGTGGTGTGTGCACCCTGACTCTGAATCTCGACCATCATTGAGACAAGTGATTCGGGTACTGAACTTTGAAGCTACCTTGCCTATACTTCCCTCAAAGATGCCGGTGGCGTCTTACTTGCCATCTTTATCTGAGGTCACTTCCATCTCACAAAATCGATCATCAACTACTGGATCGAATTTGAATTTTTCAATGTAAATGATATGGTCGATCATAGCTAGCATTATCTTACTGTCGTGGTCGCTGAAATTCAATTAGGGACGACGAAGTTTTGGTATTATAACCCAGGGTTTCAAATTCTTTGTCTTTTACGGTACAAAAATTGAACAGTTTCATATTATTGTATATTCCTTCATGATCTTTCATCATTTTATTTTTCTTTCTAGATATTAGTTCATCTTGACGGTGTGTACATCTTCCTGATTAATGGAATGGGGAAGAAAATATAATTGCTAAAGGACATTTCTAATTCTATTAATCTTTAGTCGCTAATAAGATTTCAATATTTGGAAAAAAACAACTCCCTTTTTCTTGTTTATTAAACCAGTTCATGGTTTGCAAGACTAAAGTACTAAAAGTACATAAGTAGACCCCTCAGGTGAATACATGTAAGGGGAAAAAGGCGCTATCATCTATCTCAACCAGTTCCCGAAGCGTTGGAGATCCAGACCGGCTCAAACTCTCCGTCAGCGTCATATCTGCAAAATTCTTTTCCAACACACATCCAATACAAATGTCTAATAATCTGGTTGAAGGTAACAAATTAAACTACATCAGTCTCTTTCCACCAAAAAATGCATCAATGGAATTGTCAAATCAAAATTGTACAAAGAATCAGAACTCAGTACTTCTAGCACCCCTGCAGAAAAAATTAATAATCAGTAGAAAAAACTCACCTAGACATTTAATCAAACAGTTCACGTGCATCTACATAATTCTGATAAAACCCATGGAACAATGAGTCCACCCATAACGTACATATATAAACTCTTCACCAATCAAAACATTATGATGAAAAAAAACTAATTGACCTCAGTGAGCACTACATGAAGGGGACAAAGTTGAAGGTGGATTAGTAATAGAAAGTATAAATCATTTTTTTTTTCTCTTCCGTATGAGGTAGAATCAGTTTAAAGACGTTTCCTTTCTGTATTTATTACGAGTATATTAAAAGATGATCAATATAACTATGAAACAACTCAATGAGATTTTGTGAAAAAACTTTACAAATGAAGTTTATTCCTAAAATATAATGATTATAGGAGCTCAAGATGATTTAAATAAAGAATTAAAAACTTAAAAGATAATTTACCTATAATATTCTCTCTGTCCCATTTTAATTGTCCTATTTTGACTGGTTAAGTCTTTTTTTTCTGACTTTGACGTAAATATCTTTGTTTATGTTATATATTAATTAATGAAAGTTATATCAATGAAAAGTACATTTAAAACTCAATCAATTCATATATGTTATATCAAGTGTTATGTAACACAAACAAAGATATTTATGGTCAAAATTGAAATAAAAAGACTTAAAAAGTTAAATTATGACACTTGGACGGAGGGAGTGATAGTTTTTATACTTTATTACTTCAATCGACAGAAAAAGCAAATCTATTAAACCGATTTGTCAAATTTGTCAAGCAACCACACACATTTTCGTTGGACCTTTTGCATCAACTATCAACTAGTCATATATATAGTCCTTGAATTGGACGTGTACCGTTTCAAATTGACGTATATTTTGTTCTAAGTAGCTATAGCTAGTATTATAATTAAATTATTATCGAACATTTGGACTTTTGAGATGACTGAAAGTTGAGTTAGTCATCATACTAAAAGTCTTGTTCAAATATTGTCCACATAAGTCATAAGTGATAAGAAAGATAAGCTCAAGAAAAATTGAATTCCTTAAATAGCTAACTTCTAATATTCCTAGTATATATGTTACGGAGCAACTACTTTTTAGCACGTTTGTTGCTGAATCATGGCTATCTTAACATGCTTGTTATTCCTTGTAATAATCCCTTATACAGCTTGTCTTACATTCAATTTCACATAAATCCATATTCGCAAGACATGTTAAGTTTAGGTGGTGGAGCCTAAATTTAAGTTTCATAAATTTAAGTTTTATGTGAATACCTACTATAAAAAGTAACGCATTTATATCCAAGTTTCATAAATTTAAGTTTTATGTGAATACCTACTATAAAAAGTAAAAAATAACGCGGCTTACTATAATAGGAAATGGAAATTGAGTATTTCTTTTGCCAAAAGCAGTTTTTAGGATTATTTGTTGGTTCATCGTCGTTATTAGACTTTACCATTAATTACATTACCTTCAAATAGATGTCATATATTTTAATAAAATTTTGCGTCTTAACTTCTTTTCTCATTAAAAGTACTCGTATAACTTTTTTTCTTTCATAAATAGATATTTTATACCTTTACGTTTTCTTCAATATTCATTTCTTCAACTCACACTATTCTTATTCATTTATATAAAATAACTTTTAACATTATCTCGTACACGAATATGTATCGGTTACCAGCCCACTTGATGGAGGCTTATGCCTCATCGTGAGAAATCCAGAAATCCAAGGTTCGTTCAAATCTTGACATAAAAATACTTGGGGTAATTTAGGAGCATTTTGATTAAAATATAGTGTAATTTTGCTTTTTTAAAAAAAGAAAAACTAAATTATTGTTTTGTACTTTAATTTAGGAGCATTTTGATTAAAATATAGTGTATTTTGCTTTTAAAAAAAAGAAAAACTAAACTATTGTTTTGTACTTTTGTTACTATATATTATAGAAAATGATCAATGTTTTAAATATTAAAGTCCACACTTGTACCACATTATTTTTAAATCTACATATGATACAGTTATATAATGCATATTTGTGATAGATTTAATAAAAATTGTAATACGAATATCAATTCCCTTTAAATACGATATATATCAGTCAAATGTTGACTTGGTTTGACATGATAAAAATTTAAAATTCATATAGTTAACCACACCAAATCCTTCTCCCTCCATGTATACATTCCCACTAACCATAAATTTGAGATTATAAATATAAAGCCAACACACAGACTACTCATTTTTAACCACGAGAAATTACCATGGCAAGAGCAACTCCCTCCGTCTTATTCACTCTTCTCTTCTTCATTTTCATATCAGGTACCACTTTCATTCCCATCATATTTCTTTAACTATACTCAATAATAGTGTTTAAGTTAAGCTAATGCCTTTTATTTATTATTATTATCATCATTATAGTTTTATTGTTATATTGCACATAAAAGTTCACTAACAAAGTTTAATAATATATACATGAATGATATTTCAAAACCATCAAGAAAACAATTGTTAATTTGGAGAACGCGTTTTCAAAACAACAATCAGTTATGATCGAGTGTTTTCGACATAACTGATTAATTGATACTATAGATCAAAACAAAAATGAACACTTTGACAAACCATAACTTGCATAATCCCTAGCTTTAAAATACGACATATATATAATGTGATTTTTTTTATAATCTGTAAAATCATTATGTTTTTTTGAATGTTTTAGGTAGCTTGATGAAAATTATTGTAGGACAAGAGTCCAACCAGGTACCTAGTCATCTATATTAGTATATTAGTATATAATTATATATATATATATATATTAGACGTACATATTTCAGTTACAAAACCTATCAATTAAACAAGAATTTATGAACTTGTTACAAGACTAGAAAAAAAGCCTTTTGGTATTCTATGTTTTTTGACTAATAAAAAAATGAATTTATAGGTGACTTGGTGCTTAGCGAAGCCATCAACTTCGGATGTACTCTTGGAGAATAATATTGAATACGCGTGTGCTAGTTTGGGCGACTGTAGTATAATTAATGCAGGAGGGGCTTGTCATGAACCAAACACATTGATCAACAGAGCTTCAGTTGTAATGAATCTTTACTACCAACAAAACAAAAGAAACTTTTGGAATTGTGATTTCTTAGACTCTGGACTTGTTTCTGTCACGGACCCAAGTATGCTAAAATCTTAGATTATTAGAGTACTAATTATGGTGTCAAATTTTTTTTATTATATGTATAGTAATCATGTTGGTTTTTCTCTTCTTCTACAGGCTATGGTAATTGCACGTACAAGGCCGAAGAGTAAGAGTTCAACATGGATTCATGAATTTTGTCATCATATGTTTTACTTTATTGACGATTGATATATTACATACTACGAATATATAATTATAATACACAGATATCCTTGTGAAGATTATTGTGATTCATCAATTGATTTCATGATGAGGATACATATGAAGTCTCATAAATTATGTCTTACATTCACTACAAAGAAATTCAGGTTTTGGGACGACAAAAGTCACCCCCAAAGGTCACCAATGTCGTCCCCAAAACCTTTTTGTGACGACTTTTGTGACGACAAGCCATGGTCCCCAAAGCTTCGTCTCTAAAAGTGTTTAGCGACGACAAAAATGAGGCCCACCTCCAAATAAGAAAAATGGGAAAGAAAATAGAAAATTATTTTGTGACGACAATGTCGTCCCAAAATACTTTTTATTTAATTTTTCTAAAAAAAATAAAAATAAATTAAAATTTTATTTATAAAGGCAATAATTACTTAGCGACGACTTTAGTAACGACAATGTCGTCCCTAGATGAAATTTTATTAAAAAAAATAAATTGTATTTTTTCATATTTAGTATTTTGTATTTATATATTATATATGTATTTATGTATTTTGTATATGAAAATATGTTAATTAATACAAAATCTATTAAAATCAATTATAAACATTAAATATGTACAAAACATCTAAATCTAAACAAAACCACAAATTTCATTCAAAATCATACTCATACTCAATATATTTACATTTCATTGATAACTATAATCTATTATCAAAATAAACAAACATAACATTACATACTAAAATCACAACTAACCACATATTACCATACATATTATACTAACAAAATCAACCTTGAAATTAAGATAGTGGTGATGGATATGGTAGCCGACGACAGCGACGATGCCATTGATGGTGGTGGTCAGCTCCGGCTGCTGTGGTGGTTGAGGGCAGACGCGGTGGAGGGTAAAAAGTGACGGCAGTGGTGGTTGGCTATGGTGGTGATTGGTTGTTGTCACTGCAAAACAACAAAGATAAGAGCTTTAGTAACAAAAATAACTTAAATTACATATTTATATCACAATATAAGAAACCCTTGTAAGAAAAAAAAAAGGAAGAAGAAGCAACGACGGCAAGGTGTATGTAGCTGGATGGGATTTTTCCGGTAGCCCAAGGCGGCGGCGTGAAGAGAAAAAAGAAGAAAAGAGGGAAGATAGAAAAGAGGAAATGCTAATAGAGAGGGATAAGGATTCCCGACGGTATGATTTTTACGATGGGTATAAGTTTTCGGTGAGAGTATAGTTTTTTGGTGGTGTTGCTTTCGGGAAAGAGGAAATAAGGGAAGAAAAGTCTTGGGTTAGTTTGTGTGGATGAAATGTATGTGTGTGTATATAACTAGTTGACTAGTATATGTGTTCAAATTTTTAGGGGTGAAAATGGAGGGTTTTTTAAAACTTTTTTGTAAAGTTATTATAAGTTTATTAACAATTTTCATGGTGCAATATATTGAACTATTGTTTAAAATAAATTAGATATCAAACTTATAACTATAACTTAGTAATTTAACACTATACATATTAGAAAGATCAGGTTCCTTAAATCTTAGTTAAAGCCAATATTATAAAAGCTAATTAGTGTTAAGTGATTGTAGTTAATTGTGGTTAACCGGAATTCAAAAGTAATATATATTAATTCTTTTGTTATCTCGTATGGGCCCATATTGGGCAATGTGTGTTCGTCATTCGTTTGAATGAGCTTGTTGGTTCTTTAAACATGATTGTTATATGATGTGAGCTTATTAAGCCTTTACACACGTTTGTTATATCATATGGGTCCATATTGGGTCATGTGTTGTCGTAATTCATTTGAATGGGCTTATCGGTTCTTTAAACCTGTTTGTTATATGATGTGATCTTATTGAGCCCTTACACTCGTTTTTTATATCATATGGGCCCATATTGGGCCATGTGTGGTCGTAATTCATTTGAATCAACTTATCGGTTCTTTAAACATGTTGTTATATGATGTGATCTTATTGAGCCTTTACACTCGTTTGTTATCTCATATGGGCCCATATTGGGCCATGTGTGGTCGTAATTCGTTTGAATGGGCTTATCGGTTCTTTAAACATGTTTGTTATATGATGTGCTCTTATTGAGCCTTTACGCTCGTTTGTTATCTCATATGGGCCCATATTGGCCCATGTGTGTTCGTCATTCGTTTGAATGGGCTTGTTGGTTCTTTAAAACTGATTGTTATATGATGTGAGCTTATTAGGCCTTTACACACGTTTGTTATATCCTATGGGTCCATATTGGGCCATGTGTTGTCGTAATTCATTTGAATGGGCTTATCGGTTCTTTAAATCTGTTTGTTATATAATGTGAGCTTATTGGACCTTTACATTCGTTTGTTATCTCATATGGGCCCATATTTGGCCACGTATGTTCTTCATTCGTTTAAATGGGCTTATCGATTCTTTAAACCTGTTTGTTATATGATGTGAGCTTATTGGGCCTTTACACTCATTTGTTATCTCATATAGGCCCATATTGGCCCATGTGTGTTTGTAATTCGTTTGAATGGGCTTATCTGTTCTTTAAACCTGTTTGTTATATGATGTGATCTTATTGGGCCTTTACACTCTTCTGTTATCTCATATGGGCCCATATTGCTTGAATGAGCTTACTGGGTTTGTAAACTTGTTTCTTATATAATTAATTGATAATATATGACAAATGAACGTATCATTGTATATTTGAATGTCTATTTTTAACTCGTATCGTGTTTGTTTGTTTTGTTTCGCTTATCTACGTGCGCCTAAATTTAATTTTAAAATTAATATTTCTTTTATATTTAAATAACACTATTTTTTGGAAGTTTATAATTAGGAGGGAAAAAATTAAAATGCTCAAAAATAAGTTTTTTTTTTTGAAAAAATATTTTTTGGGACGACAAAGTCGTCACAAAACTCATCCCTAGAACAATGGTGGGAACTTTTCATTTAGGTGGGAAATGAAAAAATTAAAATGAAAAACGAAAAACATTTTTTTTGGAGGAAAAAGATTTGGAGACGACAAAGTCGTCACAAATGTCTTCACCAAAACTATGGCGGGAATTTATTTTTTTGGAGGGAAAAGAAAAAAAATAAAAAATGGAAAATAAATATATTACGTGACGACATTTGCGACGACATGAAGCGTCACAAAATATTTTTCATCTTTTGTCATTGAAAAAAATCAAAAAGAAAAGGAAAAATTATTTTGTGATGACGGTGTCATCCCCAAAACTTTTCTTTGACTTTTTTAGTCAAATCGTTGATTTTTTTATCGTTTAGTGGGCTTTTAGAGACGACTTTTGCGTCGTTCCTAAAGCCATCGTCCCTAAAAGCCAACTTTCTCTTGTAGTGTATTATTACTCGCCCATATCTTCTGTTTTACGCTACCCAGAAGCCAAGCAACACGCTGAAATCACCATATCCAGACCACCGTATGGGATGGTGGTCACTACCGTGCGAGACGCCAGTACATCAGCCAACCACCGTGTGACACGCCAGTTTAGCCGTCCTTCACGCCCTGCTTCTTTTCTTTTTCCCACCATTTGATACGCTGTTTTGTATATATATATATATATATATCTGTGAGTTTTCTGTTTTCTATCTAGGATGGGATTGGACTTTCTGATCGGCTCATTCCTGAGTAATTTTCATACTCAATTCGAGCTGCTTTGAACCGTCCAACGTTGAGAGTCAAACCAAGTATATATATATATACACAAATATAAGTATGTATGTATATATTCTGTACAGCTGTTCCTTTTCTTTTTTTTTAGTTCTGTTCGGTTTTCCTAGCTGGGCCAACTCCCCTTTTTGGGCCGCCCATCAGCCCATGTGTTATCCATTTCGATGGTCCAACGACTAAATTCAATTGTCAAACAAAACTAAGTATCGATAAACAAAAGTTGTCGTAATTATATATATACAGTTAGACATACTTATATTAAGATACAAGTCACATAAACTTAACGATAAGTCAAGAACATTAAGGATTCCGGACATTAATAGCTCGATAAATACTTATAATTCGACCCGTATTGTGTTGGACATGTATTGTGTTGGACATGAGACCTAAAAGTCGTCTAAACTTATAAATCATTTTAAAATGTCGAGTAAATATTTGTTGTTGAAACCACGTTAGTGTGACCGTCATTGATCATGTATCATTCCTTATATGATAATTGACGATAATGAAATCTCTATGTCTAGGTAAATATATGATGAGCGTATTTACTCTTAGAGACGTAGAATAGGCTTTCCCATTAGGTGATTGTAAATAAGAGGACTAATGGTATACACATTAAACACCACAGGGGTTGAATGTGTAATTACTAAAAGGTGGTAAGTGTAATTACTCTCATTATAAATAGAGGGTAATTAACCCTAAGTTAAGGTTAATCACACACACATAATCCCAACACATAATAAACCCTAATTTTCATGTGTGTATTCCTCTCTAATTCGTGCATCATGTTCCAGCCAAAATTATCGTTCCATTATTACTCAATCACCTTGTTATGGGAACCCGAAATCAATAGCAATTATGCTTTAATGTTCTTACAGGTTCCACAGGACGATTAGGGATGTTTTATCACTCGAATCGAATCATATTTATTCCAACATGTGGTATCAGAGCCAGGTTACGAACAATAAGTCATGATTCGGTTCGAATTTGATGAATTTCACGAACTAAAAATCTGTAGATTATGAACTTCGTGCTGACGTCACACGAGCTTCATGCTGACGTCATCACGAACTAAAGCTCATTTCGTACTGATGTCATCCTCGCGCTGACGTCATCTCGTGCTGACGTCATCCCGTGCTGACGTCATCCCGTGCTGACGTCATCATGGCTTCTGCAGCTCCTCGCGCTTACGTCATCACGAATTTGCGCTTACGTTATCGCGAACTTATGCTTATGTCACCACGAACTTCAGCTTAATTTCATACACGAATTAGTACAAACTCGTACTTACGTCATCACGAGTTTATGACATCTGCGTGCTGACATCATCACGACTTTATGATATCTTCGTGCTTATGTCCTCTCGACTTAATGATATTTTCGTTCCAATGTCAACACAACTTATGATGACTTCGTGCTTATGTTATCACGAACTATTACCTAACTTTGTGCTTGCTTGATCACAAGTTATTAATTAAGTTTGTGTATACTAAAGACGATCTTAGCTGATGAATGTGTTCGTGCTTACTATTTTACCCTATAATTTTATGGCTGAATTTGTCTCTAATTTTTTCAAAAATAATTTTTTCTGAGACATTTTTACCATAGCTCGATCCTAGCCAGGGGCTCTGCCCCTTGGACCCCGCCAGAGGCTGCCGCCCCTTGGACCCCGCTTCCAGGGGCGCTGCCCCCGGATCCCCGTAATGTGTGGGGGCTTCGCACTAATGTACATGGTTTCATCATTTGTGCCCAAAGGTCAAATATGATTCTCATGGTGCGTTCTTTTCGTTTTGGATAATGAACACTAAGTATATTGATTATGCCCAAAGGTGATCTAATACACTTTGTGTGCTAAAAGGAATATTTTTTCATGCATAAGATACACGATTCTTAATTTTGTGCCCAAAGGTCAAAAGATAAGCGTTGTGCCGCATGACCCTAATGCTCATGTGTACTTAGATATTAGTTACTTCTGCCCAAAGGTGATGTAAATCTATGTAGAGCCTTATGTCAACTTATTGTTTTGGTGTTTACAATAGGTTACCTGGCTTCATTAGTATAATGGTCTTAGTCTCATTACTTTTAGGAACATTACTTTAGCCTCTTACGTATTTAGGCATTACGTTAGTTCCATTACTTTTAGAGACATTACTTAACAAGCCTTGGATATCTAATTATGCTATTATAAGGAACATTATTATTAGCCCTTAGTTAAGTTTAGGCATTACTTTAGTTCCATTAGTTTTATAGATATTGCTTAGTCTGCTTTAGATAGCTAATTATGTCACTATAATCTAATTGCCCTTAGTTTTAGGCATTACTTTATTAATCTTCTATTACTTGTATCCTAAATTGATATCCTCCTTATTTCCACTATAGTACCTAACTTAGGCATTGAGCCACTTATTGATGCAAACTTTGCTTCATGAAAAGGTTAATTACCTCTAACTCTGGAGATGCTAGACCTTGACTATGTCATTCGCCATAATGAACCCACTGCTATTACTGCTAACTTTTCCGCAGCTCATAAAGCGAATTTTAAGAAAGTGGGAAAGGGCAAATCACTTGTCACTAATGATGGTCAGGAATTTCATCAATCATAGTATCTGAGGGAATGTATAAGGCGTATGCAAGTAGCTTAAATACAAAGAAAATAGCAGTATTTGTGAACACATAATGAATATGACTGACATGACTCATAAGTGCAAGAGTCCTAAAATGAAAGTCTCTGACAATTTTCTTATGCATTTTATGACGACCTCATTGCTTGCTCATTCCGACACCTTCAAAATTAGATATAATGCTATGAAGGATAAATGGTTGATGAGTGAACGAATAGCAATGTGTGTGCAAGAAAATGGTCGCCTTAAGTTGGGCTAACCTATATTTGTTCACCTTACTACCACTGCTAATTCCATTAAGAGGAAAGATATAACAGTAATAAGGCTGCAAATTAAAGTTCAAAAGGCTAATCATGGTGCTTTTACCTCTATCTTTAAGTCCTTGACTAGCAATCCTAACTGCAAATTCTCATTGTGCCCAGATTGCCTTAATTTCAAGGAACTGCTAGCTAAGAAAGGTAACTTATTTCATGTAATATTTGATTCTTTTATGTTTAATGTATCTTCTAATACATGTGTGAGTGATTCTAGTTCTATGGTTCATGTGATTAACTCAACATAAGCATTCCACACAATTCAGAAGCTATCAAATGACCAAAGAAAACTTAGAGTTGGAAGGGTTGATCTCTTATATGTCGAAACCATGAAGACTTATGATTTACATATAAACACTTGAAAGTGTATTAGACTAGTGGATACCTTATGTGTACCGAGAATTTCTCGGAACCTTGTATTTATTTCTCTAGTTTAAGACCTTGAAAGTTATGTAATTATTCATGGTTACGACGAGATTGCCATTGCTCATAATAATGAATTTCTTGGTCATAGTTTCTTTGATGAATTGTTGTGTAAGTTAGAACTAGATCATAATTTCTCACAGTCTTTGTTGTCTCCTAATATTGATGATATAACTAAAACAAAGACAAAATCACCTAAATAATTAGAGAATTCCTCTATAATATGGCATAAACATCTTGGTCACATTTCACGAGTTTGCATGATACGACTCATAAAGGATGGAATATTACATTTGTTATTTTGAAACATGTATTCAATGGCTTAAGGGATTAAGAAAGGAGCCACTAAAAGTTCCAACTTGTTGGAAATAATTCACTCTGATGTTAGTGGCCCCTATCCTGCATCCATGCATCATTTATTAGAAACATTAACGATTATTCACATTATATGTACCTATATTTGATCTGAACCCTTAGAGACTTTTATTTATCTTATAATTTTGGTTTTAAACCAACTTGATCATAAAATAAAAGTTGTGAGATCAGATATAGGAGGTGAGTATTATGGTTGATATATTGATATTGGTTAAGCTCTTAATCCTTTCCATAACTTTTGGAAGGAACAAGACATAAGTAACCAATATACCATGTTTGGTTCTCCTCAACAAAATTTTATGTTGCTAAAAGGAGAAATAGAACCTTAATGGACATGATGAAAAGTATGTTTGTCAACAATAACTTACCTACTTTCTTTTGGACTGAGGCTTATGCACAGCTGTTTATATACTCAATAAGAGTTCCATTAGAATTTGTCCTTAAGATTCCTGAACATAAAAGAAATTGAGTCTAAAATATATGAACGTATGAGGCTGTTCTGCCAAAGCATAACTCTATAACCCTAACTTAAAGAAACTGAATCCTAAATCCCTTACCTGTTTCTTTATCGGTTATTAGTTTTACTGTCTTTCCTACACTACTAGCATCATTGACACGTAGCATGTCACATTTCTTGAGAACTAAGAGATCAGTGGGAGCACGACAAATCATAACTTAAGATTTGTAGGAAGTACAAGAAGCGGGGGGAACCACTCGTCGGTTATTATTACTCCTCCGATAACTCCTCTTGTACCCAACGCTGCTCCTAATATCACTGATCCACTTTCTCCTAATCAAAATCAAAAACCTAATCCTCCTAATCAGATACTACTAATGTTAAAAGCATCTTATTAATAATGCTAAAGCATCTTACTACTGAACCTGAAAATCAACTCATGAGATTATCTAGGTCACACAAGACCATAAATTTTGATGATTTCATAACTTACTGAAGTTGAGGACATTGGAAAGCTTACTGATCCTACCTCTTATTAAGAAGCCATTAATAGCGATCAGGTCAATTAGTGGAATGAAGCCATGATTTAATAGCTTAATTCTGTGTAGCATAATGACATTTGGGACTTGGTTGAATTTCTTGAAGAATCCAAATCTATAAGTTGTAAGTGGATCTTCAAAACCAAATTAGACCCGAATGGAAACGTCAAACGCTATAAGGCCATAACCATTTGCGAGGGCTTTACTCAAAAGGAAGGAATCGATTATCAAGAGACCTTATCTCCTGTCTCATAAAGATTCCTTAAGGATCGTCATGGCATTCGTAACTTATTATGATTTAGAGTTACATTAGATGGATGTCAAGACCACTTTCCTAAATGCAAACTTGCATTAAGATGGATACATGTGAACCTAAAGTTCCATAAAGTAAATAGCACATGATCTGCAAGTTGAATAAGTCCATATACAGGTTGAAGCAAGTATCACTAAAATGGTAGATTAAGTTTAATGAAGTCATAAGAGGACACGACTTCCTAAGAAAATCAAGTGGATTAATGTACCTATCTCAAGATCAGTGGGAATAAATTTACAATCCTTGTTTTGCACGTGGATGATATACTTGCAAGTAATAACTTGGATATGTTGCATAAGTCGAAGCGTTTACTTTTCGCATAATGTCGACATAAAAGATCTCGGTGATGCCTTTAATGTCACAGGTATCGAAATACATCGGGATAGGCGTAATGATGTTCTAGCTCTTTCTCAAAAGACTTATATTGAACACATCTTTGAACGCCATAACATGCAACACTACACACCCACTATAGATCTATTAGTAAAAGGAAATGTATGTGATTATTTCCAAAGTTTGAACATTGAGATTAAAGAAAGGGCAAATGAGGATGATACCTTACTCGTAAGTAGTTAAGAGCATTACGTACGCTCAGGTCTGTACTCGTCTAGATATCGCTCATATTGCCGGTATGCTTGGGAGTTAAGTATATAATCCCGGATTAGCATATTGGAAAATGGCTAAAAAGGTTCTACGATATCTGCAAAGGACTAAAGACTACGTATTAATTTATAGAAGAAGTGACAACTTAGAAGTAGTGAGATGTTTTAATTCCAATAAAAAATCTACTCCTGGATGTATATTTATGATTAGCTGGCAAACCTATCTTTTGACGGAGTCATAAGTAGAAACTGACTGCAACGTCTACTATGATGTCTGAACGTTCATAATTTCATGTCATGAGATGTTGTTAAAGAACCTGGTCAGTGGACTCGAAAGTCGTCAACTTTAGACAATTGAAGTTTTACTGTGATAACTCAGCTACCGTAATTCTTGGAACAATAACAGTTCAACTGGTGCTGAGATGTATCTTGATACAAAGTATCTGTTTGTAAACAGATTGAGGAAAATGTTCTTTGTATTGAGTACATAAGTACACATAATATGCTAATGGATCCAATGACCGAAGGTCTTCTTCCTAAAATCTTCGTAGGATACGTATCGAAGATGAGGCTTACTTAAAGACATATTATGATAGCATGTTGTACTTATTGGTCATTATTATTATGTTAATTAAAATTTTCCTCCTTATTCAGATTTTGTTTGTCTATTAGTTACACTTCGAGCTCATAACAGTGTAAAGACATTATATAACCAAATTTGTCTTAGTCAATTGGTCATTGCTTATTAGTTTTAAATTTGAGTCATAGTTTGACTAGTGGGGGTCCTGAGTTGATGTTCTTCTCTACGACTGTACTTATTGGCTATGATTTCGGTTTAAAACAAAATGAGTATTATTCCGGAACTTATTTAAATACTCATAGATAAATGATCGCTCGGTCAAGTGGGAGAATGTTGGAACCACGTTAGTATGACCGTCACTTATCATGTATCATTCCTGATATGATAATTGACGATAATGAAATCCCTATGTTTAGGTAAATATATGATGAGCGTATTTACTCTTAGAGACGTAGAATAGGGTTTCCCATTAGGTAATTGTAAATAAGAGGACTAATGGTATACACATTAAACACCATAGGGGTTGAATGTGTAATTACTAAAGGGTGGTAAGTGTAATTACTCTCATTATAAATAGAGGGTAATTAACCCTAAGTTAAGGTTAATCACACACACATAATCCCAACACATAATAAACCCTAATTTTCGTGTGTGTATTCCTCTCTAATTCGTGCATCATGTTCCAGCCGAAATTATCATCCCATTATTACTCAATCATCTTGTTATGGGAACCCGAAATCAATAGCAATTATGCTTTAATGTTCTTACAAGTTCCACAGGACGATTGGGGATGTTTTATCACTCGAATCGAATCATGTTTATTCCAACACTTGTATTATAAAACGTGTATACACATTGATAGGTGGACACGTGTGACGATCACTGGGCGATAATATTCGATCATAAACTTCTCTTTTGCCGATCAAAGTGAGTCTCGTAGCCCCTATGTTTATCTTATTTTAGGGTGGAAAGTGTACTCGTTATTAAACGGTTGTCGGTTGATTCACTTGTTATGATATGGAACGAGACGTTGAATGCTTACTTGTTTGGCTTGTTCACGTGATTGTATGTGTTTATGATTACGCATTGTTTATCATGTAAGTCGTGCCGGTTTATTACGCATTATTTATTATGTAGGTCATGCCAGAACGTATTTTACGCATTGTTTATCATGTAAGTCGTGCCGGTTTATTACGCATTATTTATTTTGTAAGTCGTGCCAGGAAACGTATTTTACGCATTGTTCATCATGTAAGTCGTGCCGGTTATCGCTATTATTAAACATAAACGTTGACTTGTGTTGATTTGTGTGGACGTGATTAGGTATTCTAATCCTCGTGTATCGTTAATGGTTGATATCCCGACACTTGATTTTTGTTACAAAAACCTACGAATTCATCAACTTTATGTTGACGCATTTTAGTACATTTTTCAGGTGAACAAGTTAACCAAAGACGTGTTGGATGATTTGATTGCTTTAATGCATGCTAGGTTTGGACTTGGACTATTCTTAGGATCATATGCCATCTTTTGGTACTCGCTTTTGTAAACGTTTGATGTTCGTGCTGCTTGTGCAATTTTTTGTATGATCTTGGAATTGTAATTGATTGAAATATATGGATTTCCAAATCCTTTTAATGCATTTTAGATTACCTCTACTTAATTTTCATGTCGTGCTGTACTTAGTACGTAACCCTCGTGATTCTCCTTTGTTGGGGTGTTACACTAAAGGACATTTCTAATTCTATTTTGACTCTCTTTTAAATCAAAATTGGAAGCCCAAAATCTATTAATCTTTAGTCGTTAATAAAATTTCAAAATTTGGAAAAAACTCCCTTTTTCTAGTAGCGTGCTAAAACCAATGTTGAAATGTTATCAAAACGGTGAGGCGGCACTTTAGAGTTCTATTATTAAATTAGTTCATGATTCGCAAGACTAAAGTTTTAAACGTACATAAGTGGACCCCTCAGGCCAATACATGTACTATAACATGTCAAATGAAAAATGTACAAAGAATTAGAACTCAGTACTTCTAGCACCTCTGCAGAAAAAATAAAATAATCAGTAGAAAAAATTCACCTAGACATTTAATCGAACAGTTCACGTGCATGTCAAAAACACAATTCTGATAAAAACCCATGGAACATATATATAAATTCTTTATCAATCACAACTTTCTGATGAAAATAGATTATTGTACAAGTCTGCTAATGTTTTAACTGAATATTAACAATTTGACTTGACAAGTTAAAGACTTGATATGGTCGACAATTGACTAAGTTTTGCAGATAAAAATCAAATTATGCTAATCGTACTTCAGATACTTTTTTACTTGGTCAATATTGTTTAACGTCAATCTCTTTAAAGAAGTCCGTTCATATTTTCAGTGAATAAATAACGCACTGACTTGACAAAAGACTTGATATAGCCGGCAGGCGGCAGTTGCAGATAAATATCAAATCACTCTAGTTCATACTGTTTAGTTAGTCAATATTGTTTAATGCAATCTGTTAATAACAAATTGAGTTGACAAAAGACTTGATATTTGGCTGAGTCTTTAAATATATACTGTCCTGTGGACAGGAGTAAACACACATTCATTCCAATCATGGCCATCTTAAAATGCTTACTTCTAATCTTATCATTAGTCCGTTATGCATCTTCAGTTACTTTCAATTTCACTGATATTAGTCTGCATAAGGACATGTTTATTTTCATTAGTGACGCTAATATCTCTGCTGATGGGATCCAGCTGACCCCAGAAAGAAGACGTCCAGGCCAGACATGGTATAGTGGTCGGGCGACATATATTAATAAGCTTCATCTCTGGGACAAGTCCTCGAGTGAACTAGCCGGCTTCTCGACCAGTTTTTCATTTGTGATAGATTCATACCCACAACGCGTTTATGCAGATGGTCTAACATTTTTCCTTGCAGAGGATAATGGGGTAGCTCTGTATGCAGGTGCCCTGGGTCTACCATACGATACCACACACAATGTAACTATAAGTCCATTTGTTGCAGTGGAGTTTGATACGTTTGGTTTGAACGGTTACGATAATCATTCTTTTAATGATCATGTAGGTATTGACGTTAATAATCTTTCATCTGTAAGGATTTCAGAATGGCAGACAGATATACCTAATGGGAGACAATGCCAAGCTTGGATTCAGTATGATTCTGATTCTAAAAATCTAAGTGTCTCTTTTACTAATATTAGAGACAGTAATGTTGTTAGGCAAAATGGACTTTATTACAACATTGATTTGAGGGATGTGTTACCTGAATGGGTTATTTTTGGGTTTTCTGCTGCCACGAGTGCTGATTCGTTTCAGAAAAACATTGTGAAATCTTGGATTTTTAATAGTTCTGATTTGAAAGTTGATAAAAACAAAGTGTTAACACCGAATACAAGGAATGGTAAAAACAAGATTCGCCCACACGTAGTGGGATTATTAGCTGGAGTAGCGGTTCTAGTTACTTTTTTGGTGACACTGGCGTTTGTTTTATGGCGGAAAAACAAAAACTATGAAGGTGAAGTGGAGGAGCTTCGATTTACTGTAGAAATGAACAATGAATTTGAAATGCAAGCAACTGGGCCTAGAAGATTTTCATATGCTGAATTAGCCCGGTCAACTGCTGGCTTTTCAGAGAAGGAAATGCTTGGAGAGGGAGGTTTCGGTGGTGTTTACAAAGGCTTCCTCAAAGACTCAAGTACATATGTCGCGGTCAAAAGGATCTCAAAGTCCTCCAAACAGGGAATGAAGGAATATGCATCGGAAGTAAGAATCATTAGCCGGTTAAGGCATAAAAATTTAGTGCAACTTACCGGATGGTGCCACCAGAGAGGAGAACTACTGCTGGTTTATGAGTTCATGGAAAACGGAAGCTTAGATTTACATCTATTCAAGGGTAAGAGTTTGCTGACATGGGGTACAAGGCACAAGATTGCCCATGGACTGGCTTCTGCGTTGCTATATTTACACGAGGAATGGACTCAATGTGTTTTGCATAGAGATATCAAATCGAGTAATCTGATGTTGGATTCGAATTTCAATGCAAAGCTTGGTGATTTTGGGTTAGCTAAGTTGGTTGATCACGAGAAAGGCCATAAGACAACGGTTGCGGCTGGAACGATGGGTTACATGGCTCCAGAATGTGTAGCGACCGGAAAGGCAAGCAAAGATTCAGATGTCTTCAGCTTTGGCATTGTTGCGCTGGAAATAGCAAGTGGGCGAAAGCCTATTGATTACAAGGCGAAAAAAGAAAATCAAATATACTTGGTGGAATGGGTATGGGAACTTTATGGTGTTGATGGACTTTTAGAAGCAATTGATCCACATCTTGGGTCAGATTTTGTGGAAGAAGAAATCAAGCGTTTAATGATCGTTGGCCTTTGGTGTGCGCACCCTGACTCAAAACACCGCCCATCGATAAGACAAGCAATTCAAGTACTGAACTGTGAAGCTTCTTTGCCTGTACTCCCCTCAGAGATGCCAGTTGCCTCTTACAATATCCCTGACGCCATATCGAGGGATTTGTCAAAACAGGCGGTTTCTTCAACACCTCCATCTTACTTATTGGGTCGTTAAAAGCTTTTATTGTAAATATAATATGCTGGCCCAAATGTGTCACATGCCCGTTTTGTTTGATCTCTGTTATGTATAATGGATTAAAATTTATATGTCCTTGTACCTATTAATTTCAAAAATATTAATCAAATACTAGATGTTTAAACCTCTTTCAAAGGTTAAACATAGCAAAAGCCAAAAGATGTGATCTCAATCCATATGTAACAATCTATTGAATGCATATATCAAATTAATGCAACTTTTTTTAATTGGTCTTAGTTGAATGAAGATTATATGGAAATCATGTTCCTTCGTTACATTTAATCTACCAAACCTACTTTGACTGTTGGGAATAGCATGGAAAAGTAGAGATAAATACAACACAAAGATTTTTACTATTGTATTTGATGTAATTAATTAGTAGTTGAAAGTCTTAGACCTAACAACACATGAAAGTTTTAATAAGAAAAATAGTTTTACTAACTTTTTAATTCTTAGATCCAGATGATCCGTCTAGCTAATGTGTTTTCTAGCTAAGCACCGAAATATAGAAATAAGAAAGAGGAATGAAAATGGCTTGGGGCAATTTTCTATGTATTTCTCCGAGTGCATGCAAGTACAAGAATTTGAAAACCACTATGTTCCCACATGCCATTCTATTAGGAGACATCCATGATTTACTCATTCTTATTTCACATAAATCTATGCAAATTAATGTAAGTAACGTTTTGGTTTCTTGGCCTCCCTTTAATTTGGGCCATGCATTAACAAGTCGGGCTTGTGAAGAAGACTGCACTGTTTGCCTGCTTTTCGTATGACAAGCATGCATCAATTTGTCGACTCCAGATTTACGCTAAGTTGTTTCTACCAGCAAGAAAACTTTTCTTGATAGACTGTAGTTGATTAAACACATTGGTCATGTCTATCCTATCTCCGGGCGTTTCCATGGAGCAAGTAATGCCGATTTGATAAACTGCAGTTAGCGACTCCTTGATTGATCTGTGTGCACGATAATGTTCATTTTCCTCTTCTCCTGTTTCGAGAAGGACAGGATCAGTTATTTCCATAACTTGATCAGGTATACCCATCTTCACAAAATCATGAAGACCCAGACCATTGTTGAACATTTCGTCAGTAGGACGTTTTCCTGTAAAAGTCTCAAGTAGGAGGATTCCAAAACTATAAACATCGCCGTACGTGGAGGTTTGACCTCCCATTCCATATTCTGTCATGAAAAAGTATTTTTAATAAGAAACTGTTAAGATGTTGATCCTTTAATCTTGCAACCTCAAAAGAGGTACTGATACTAAAGAAACTTAATTAAGACATAATGTATACAAGTATGACACTACAAAAAAAATCTTTTTTTGCCACAGAATATGGACAAATTGCGACGAAAATTTTTGTCGCATCGAAGATTTTTCTTATAGTGGGAAGAGAATTACCAGGTGCAGCATAGCCTATTGTGCCTAATACACCAAGTGAACTTGAGTGGCTTGCGGAAAGATCATGTGTGGTATATTGAAGAATTTTTGCTAAGCCGAAGTCACCAAGATGAGCAACCAAGTCGGCATCCAATAGAATGTTACTAGGCTTGAGATCACAATGGATCATCGGTGATCCACACTGGAAGTGAATATAATCAAGGGCCCTAGCCACATCTATCACTATGTTCAACCTTTGAATGAAGTTTAAACATCTGGTTGCCTCCTCGATCTCTAGACCAACTATCGGATGCTGATGCAACCAGTCTTCCAAACTCCCATTGACCATATATGAGTAGATAAGAGCCTTGAAATCATTCCCTTGAAAATCAGTTCCTGAACAAGAAGTTATGATTTTCACAAGATTCCTGTGCCTAATCTTTCTCAAAGCTTCACCTTCGGCAATAAACGTCTTGTGAGCACCATGAACTGCAAGTTTTAGCACCTTCACAGCAACAACTAGTGGTCCATCTTTTTGAGACAAAACGGCCTTATAGACAGAACTGAACTTCCCAAAGCCTATTAAGTTTTCGGAAGAAAACCCATTGGTCGCTTTCTGTAAGTTTCCATAAGATAGTTGTGGAAAGCTTTTCATATTGGAATCACTATCAATAGATGCAATCTTACCATACTTTCGTTTATAAACCAAATAAGATGATACCGCTATGATTACGAAAAATACCACACTTACGATTGGAATGATGATTTTTAAGGTACGAGGAGTTTGGTTTTTCCTTTCTGATTCTTCAAGGGGACACTCAGGCAACTCAAATTCTGGAACACCGCCACACAGATTTGCATTTCCATTAATAGAAACGATGCTTATGTTTTTAAAAGCTCCAAGTAATGGCAACTTTCCCTCAAAATTGTTAGAAAGATAAATTTAGAATATTGAGAGAGGCAAAATCTCCTAGATACTCTGGTATTTTCCCTGTTAAGTTGTTGCTAGAAAGATCTATTACACTTAGTCCTTTTAATGAACTAAATGAACCTGGAATTTCTCCTTCAAAGATGTTTCTTGATATAGATAATACAACCAAACTCGTGCATGCTCCAAGACTAGGTGGAATTACCCCAGACAACATATTGTTTGACACATTTAAATTAGCCAAATTCTTTAAATTGCCAACTTCGGAAGGAAGAGAACCAAAAAACTGGTTATCCGAAAGGTCAAGACCTCGTGTCAAGGTAGATAGGCTGACAATCTCTTTAGGTATGTAACCACTGAGATTATTATGATTCAGTAGCAACACCTGCAACTGCGTACAATTTGATATACTATACGGAACAGTTCCCTCAAGATGGTTATAATCTAAACCCAGTTCACTCAATAGAGTGAGATTTCCGAATGAGGAAGGTATGGAACCTGATAATGAGTTACCATGGAATGTCAACGTAACCATATTTCTGAGATTCCCAATTGTTTCGGGAATTCTACCAATGAAGTGGTTGTTACTTAGCATGAGTCTATTAATGTTAACTAGTTGTCCAATTTTAGAGGGGATATCCCCAGAAATTAAACTGTTTCTTACCGTGAGTTGAGTGAGTTGAGTAAAGTTGAACATTGATTTTGGTAAGACTCCTCCAAGATTGTTGTTACCGAAAAGCAAAACAGTTAAGTTAGTACAGTTTGCCAAGGACGATACAAAATTTAAGTCATCCGAGTTTCCATTCCCAAGTTTATTACCAACAACGTCAAACCATGTCAACCTTGTTTGCCTATCAAATCTAGGAACTGTTCCGGTGAATAAGTTTTCACCAAGTTCTAGCCATTCAAGATTCGAGGCGTTGGATAATGAAGGTGGAATGGGTCCAGTAAATTCATTTATAGCAAGCCCTAAAAATAGGAGGCTAGGAAATCTTTGTGAAAAGTCTGTAGGGAGATTCCCACCAAACAAATTTTGAGGCAAATTTATATATGTCAGCGACGAAAGATTGAAAAATGAGGGTGGCAAAATGCCTGAAAGCATATTCATTGGGAACATAAAGAGTGACAAATTGGATAACTGGCCTAGAGTATCTGGAATGCTTCCGTGGAAATTGTTAGACTTCGCAGCTATTTGTTGAAGGGATGTAAAGTTCCCAATAAACTTGGGTATTTCTCCTGTCAGGTTATTCCTGTCGAGGAGTATGGTTTCAAGCTTAGTGAGTGATTCAAACTCATTAGGAAAAATCCCTATGAAATTGTTAGCTCCTAGATCAAGTTCTACAAGATTCAGACACTGGGATAGATTTGAAGGAATTTCACCTGACAGAGAATTATTATGAAGTCCTAGCCTCCTTAATTTCGATAACTTGCCAACTTCCTGTGGGAGGTTGCCCCTGAAGCTATTGTTGTGTAAGAAAATTGCCCTGAGAAAGGACAGGTTACCCATTGCAGGTGATATTGAACCAGAAAGACCCCATGACCACAAATTGAGGCCGACAACTCTCTTGTGCTTTTGACCACACAAAATACCTGACCAGTTGCAAAAATGGACCGAATCATTCCATGATCTCATGATGTGATTGGGGTCCAATGTTATGTGTTCCTTAAATGAGAGCAAGGCTAAGCGGTCTGTCTCACCTCCATCAACATCAAAAGCAACCAAGGGAAGAATGCAAAATAACACGATACAAGAAAAGAAAATGTTCACCTTATGCAAACTAACCAGATGTTGGGTGATAGTCATTAAGTTCATCGATTCAATCTAATGTGAAAACAAATATTGTTCAAACTTGTTTATAAGCAATATTGTTTTCGTTGGATATGATCGATATTTGTGTGATTTAAACTTTGATTTCAGATGAAACTATAGAGAATATTGTGTTATTGTGTGTCATGATGTGATTTTTGAGGTTATTTATACCCAATCTAGTTTTTACCTGAAATTGCTGGATATACGTATATATCATCCTTTTTTATATATAAATTATCACTAAAAGTTGTCTTCGAGCATGTTTCCATTATTCTATAAATTGTTTCAGTTATGGTTCCCATAATGATATATTCAAATTCATTATTAATAACCGACCACTTAATCATGTAGTCAAGAAAATGAGAGCCAATTAGTAAAGTTAAAGGATTTAAGGTAGTATGATTGTGATTGATAATTATTAGTAAAAGTCAAAGGATTTAAGGTATCTTGACTGTGATCGATGATCATTAGTAATAGTCAAAGGATTTAAGATAGTAAGATTGTGATTGATAATAAATAGCAATCGATATATATATATATATACTATTCCTAATAGCTGTATATTATACGGATTAATAATATTCTATTTATAATGTTTATATCTTTGGTTTCATGTATTCTTCATTTGTATTTATCATACAATTTAGGTGATAAGTTAGCATATTAGCATTTTTTTGTTATGTTATTATATGTGTGATTTAATTTTACATTGAGTTATGATGAAGTAATTTGAACTTCAGATAAAAAAACTTAAAGAACAAAAAGTTTTCATATATATGGTATTGATTATAGTTCCAAGTTATATAAAAATGACTTTTTTGCAATAGATATCTATTGGAAATTAAATAGATACAAACAATATATGTTTTAGTTAAAAGTGTACATAAAATACACAATCATGATTAATTTTTGGAGAGGATTTGGACAAAAAAAACTTTCAATCGGCAAATTCATCTATTTGGTAGTAGAATTAATCAGATATAATATATAGTAAGTGGGATCCGTATAATAATATAATATATTTAATAACTAATTAGGAGTTTTAATTTGATTTAGTTAAGTATATTAAAAAGGACACTTGTCTTAGTTAAGTATACTAAAAAGGACACTTGTCATTTAGGTAATACGTCATGTGTCGATCAAACAATACCTCAATCCTTGTTTATTATATTGGTAGATATATATATATATGTTGTGTCTTGGATAGATTTTTAAGATTTTTTGAAATATAAAAAGAAATCAAAAACCATAAAATATAATTTAACATAAGATTAAGTCTGACTATATTATTTCTAGCTTGGTCATCGCTTCTGTTGCTTGAAAAGTCGATGTTCAATTTCTTTCCTGCCAACAAGATTTGCAAGCACATCCACTTATTTGGATAGATCTCTTATGAAGTATTCCATTCAGAATTGAAACCCACAGGCCGTGAGACACCAGCTTTTATTTTCATATCCGACCAAATATGAGAAGAAAGCCGACACTCAAAAAAGAGAGGCTCGTGAGGGTGTCTCACCCAACGAACACAAAGTAATCTCTAAAGAACTTTAGCCATTCAAGTCCCATTGTACTAAGGATGTCTAGGTCTTGAGTTTGCGTTTTATGACTTTTTAACCAAAGAAATGCAAGTTTAGGTATACAATCCCACAATATGTTGCCACACAACAATATTTGCTCTACTTCTGCATAAATATGAGATTTTTGATGAGAAAATAAGTTTACATTGGCTAATTTATATAATGTGTCTTAGAAATAGAACGTGTTTGATCACTAGATCGTATAAAAGAAGTTGGCGTGTGATGTTTTTATTACATTTGAGCAATGAAGTGTTTGCCTGTTTGTATTTATTGTCTTCTAATTATCATCAATTTGCTTTTCCTTTTCATTCGATTTACTCATATTTTAACTCAAATTGATGTAATTTTTCTAATCATACAACGTGCTCTGAGTAGTCGGTATGACATGCTACATGCTAATGAAATCAAGTTTAGCAGCTTTGTCAGAACAAACCCAGTGGTCGTCGGTTTTTTCTCGCCCATTGACAGAGTTTGTTAAGAAGCAGTCTTGCACGTTTGATTTTAACTTATTTTCCTAAAAAAATTGATGTGGGCCTAGTGGTGATTACAACACTTATCGCTAATTAATTTTGTCTCGAGCCTAAAGGTCAAATATTATTTTCTTTGTTGATATTCAAAGAATGGAAAATTAACGCAGCACTTTACTATTGGGAAAAAGTAGAGGCAAAGCCCAAACACAGCAAAACAGAGACTTTTATCCTTCTAACAATACATTTGTCGAACATACATCAATCTGCCATCAGATTGACTCAACTAAGTATGATTTACAATTAGATATAACTCGTTATTGACCCCGCGCATTGACGCGGAGTATGTTTTTTATACAATAAAGTTTTGGCAAATTTATGTCAAATATTCGAACCCAAATTTTAAAAATGACAACTTATCTAGCAATAATATTAAAAATATTATAAAGGAATAATAAGTCGTATAAAAATACAGAAAATAACTATATTAATGCTTTAAATATTTCACGAATGTAAGACGTCAACATTATGAAAATTATTATATATTAAAAATGGTGGACAACTAACCATCTAGCAATAACATTAAAAATATTGTAAAAGAATAATAAGTCGTATAAAAATACAGAAAATAACTATATTAACGCTTTAAATGTTTCACGAATGTAAGACGTCAACATGATGAAAGTTATTATATATTAAAAACGGTGTATATATATATATATATATATATGTATAAAAACGGGAAAATAATAATCGAAAACGAAATCTTTAAAAGTAAAACCATAACTGTGTGCAAATTGTATGATGAAAACCTGAGACCTCAAAAGTTTAGTGTCAATAAAAATGAAAACGGAAATTTTGATGTGGGGTTTAAAAGATGAAAACTTTCATTAAGAAAATAACTAAACATGTAACAATACAATAAATATAAGGTAAAAGAATATTAAGATGCATAAAAACATAAACAATAACGATATTAATGTTTTAAATGTAACATGAATGTAAGACGTAACGATGATAAAAGTTATTTTATAATGCAAACGCTATATCTATAAAAAGACAAATGAAAATAATAAAAGACTAAATGTTCAAAAGTGAAACCGTAACTTTGTGAAAGTTGTCTGGTGAAAACATGAGAACGTAAAAGTTTCCCGAAGCGTCGGAAATCCAGACCCCTCAGGCGAATAAATGTAAGGGGAAAAGGGAGCTGTCATCTATCTCAACAGTTTCCTGAAGCGTCGGAAATCCAGACCGGCTCAAACTCTCCTTAGGCGTCATATGTTTAAAACCGTAACTGTGTGAGAGTTGTCTGATGAAAACATGAAAACCTAAAAGTTTAGTGTCACGAAAATGAAAGCGAAAATTTTGATGTGGGGTAAATGTTTAAAAAATAAAATTTTTTTAGGGGGTTAAAACGAGATTTGGTTAAAATTTAGGGGGTTAAATGAAATTTGGTTACAATTAGTGTGTGCTTTAAAAGTTTGTACATTTTGCGCATAAAGTACTTATACATTTACATAGGTTTTTAGTATATATATAATTAGCTATGAATTGGATGACTTGTATTATACGCTAACTTGTGTCTACATCTAAGAAAGGTTTCTTGATAGATTGTAGTTGATTAAAGACATTGTTCATGTCCATCCGATCTCTGGGCGTTTCTATGAGCAAGTAATGCCGATTTGATAAACTGCAGTTAATGACTCCTTGATAGATCTATACGCACGATAAGTTACAGTTTCCTCTTGTCCAGTTCAAAACGATAGGATTAGTTATCTTCACAAAATCATGAAGACTCAGACCATTGCCGAACATTTCATGAGTAGGGCGTTTGCCAGTAATGGTCTCTAGTAGGAGGATTCCAAAACTATAGATATCACCGTATGTTGAGATTTGACCTTCCGATCCATATTCTCTGTTAGACATAAACATGAAAAAGTATTTAAAACACGAATGCATTATATTGGTTTCTGGGTACAATCAGTCCTGTAACAACATATACAATGCAAAGAAATTGTTACCAAAGTTGATAATATATGAGGAAGGGAATTACCCGGTGCAGCATAGCCTATTGTGCCTAGTATACCAAGCAAACTTGCGTGGCTTGTAGAAAGATCATGTGAGGTATATTCATCAACAATTCTTGCTAAACCGAAGTCACCAAGATGAGCAACCAAGTTGACATCCAATAAAATGTTACTCGACTTGAGATCACAATGGATCATTGGTGATCCACACTGGCAATGAATATAATCAAGGGCTCTAGCCACATCTATCACTATGTTTAACCTTAGAGATCTGAATTTCCATTAATAGAAACGACACTTGTCTTTTTGAAAGCTCCAAGTAGTGGCAATTTTCTCTCCAAATTGTTGAAAGATAAATTTAAAGTTTTGAGAGGCAAAATCTCCGAGGTAGTCGGGTATATTTCCTGTTAAGTTGTTGCAAGAAAGATCTATGACACTTAGTCCTTTTAGCGAGCTAAATGTTACTGGAATTTCTCCTTGAAAGTTATTTCTTGATATAGATAATACAACAAACTCGTGCATGCTCCAAGACTAGGTGGAATTACCCCAGACAACATATAGTTTGAAACATTTAAATTAGCCAAATTCTTTAAGTTGCCTTCTTCTGGAGGAAGAGAACTCGCAAAATAGTTATCCGAAACGTCAAGACCTTGTGTCAAGCTAGATAGATTGAAAATCCTTTTAGGTATGTAACCACCGAGATTATTATGATTAAGTAGCAACCACTGCAACAACCTACAGTTTGATAGACTATACGGAACAGTTCCTTCGAGATTGTTATAATCTAAACCCAGTTGACCTAGTAGTGTGAGATTTCCCAATGAGAAAGGTATGGAACCTGATAATGAGTTACCATGGAGGTAAAAAAAACTACAGTTCTGAGATTCTCAATTGATTTAGGAATTCTTCCAATGAATCGGTTGTTGGTTAACGCCAGTCTTTTCATGTTAACTAACTGTCCAATTTCAGAGGGGATATTGCCAGAAGTTAAACTGTTTCTTAGCATGAGTTGAGTGAGTTGAGAGAAGTTGAACATTGATTTTGGCAAGACTCCTCGAAGATTGTTGTCACCATAAAGCAAAACAGTTAAGTTAGTACAGTTTGCCAAAGATGATACAAAATTTAAGTCATCAACGTTTCCATTCCCAAGTTTATTATTAGCAACATTAAACCATGTCAACCTTGTTTGGCGATCGAAACTAGGAACTGTTCCGGTGAATAAGTTCTGACCCAGTTCAAGCCAATTAAGATTTGAGGCGTTAGATAATAAAACTGGAATGGGTTCAGTAAATTCATTTATATAGCAAACCCTAGAAATATGAGTTTAGGAAATCTTTGTGAAAAGTCTGTTGGGAGATTCCCACCAATGAAATTTTGTGGCAAATTTATATATGTCAAAACGAAAATGGTAATATGCCTGAAAGCATATTCATTGGGAACATAAAGCGTGACAAATTGGATAACTGGCCAAGAGTGTTTGGAATGCTTGCGTGGTAATTGTTTGACTTGGCAGATATTTGTTCAAGCGACATAAAGTTCCCAATAAACTCGGTATTTCTCCTGTAAGGTTATTCCGGTCCAAATGTATGATTTCTGAGCATAGTAAGTGTAGATGCAGATTCGTGTGACAATCGCAACATAGATTTGATTATCGTTTATGCTTTAGGAACTATGTTTGTAATCATTTAAATAAGAACCATTGTTGGTATTTAATGATTACGTTTGAACTTCAATATTATATCTGTTTATGTTTTGTTTTGTATTTGTGTGTTATATATTGTTTTGCAGATACAAGAACATAGAACCAAGGTTTATAAGTGTCGTAGGATGCTTAAACGATGGTTGGATGTTATGTACGAGCCAAACAAAGTCAAACAAAGAACCAAAGGGTCGAACATCGTGTTGATGTCATCAGCATGAAGGACTGACCTCGTGCTGACATCAGCACGAGGCAGGTAAATTGGTTTATTGTTTCGGGCTTAATCCTTCAATTAAGGCCGAAGCCCACACGAACCAAAACCCTACTAGTATAAATATAAACCTAATCTACGGAATTGGGGGTCAATTATATTCATAAGTTGATATAATCATGAATTGAGGCTACTCGTTGCTCGTGTGACCTCCTACACGAACCACAAGCTTTGTGCATCACCTTAGGTTGGTTAATTGCTCATTAATCGACAGAAGGCAATAGCAATCTAGTTATCTCAAGAGGATTCTGCACTCTTGACATAACGAATCACGTTTTATTTGATCCACGCAACTATAGGGTACCTTACAAGTGATATTAGAGCCCTAAGGTTGATTACCAAAAGGTGTAAGATCGTTTGATTTGCTATTGATTGCAAATTCGTTGCGAAATTCATGTTATCTAGCATTTTCGTGATCTTCTTCATGTGACTTCGTGCTTACGTCAGCACGAGATAGACTTCGTGCAGTGCTTATGTCATCACAACTTCGTGTCTGTACTTCGTGTCAAGTGATATTCGTGGGACTTTGTGTCGTACTTCGTGTCACGTGATATTTGTGTGACTTCGTGTTGTGCCTCGTGCCACGTGCTCTTCATGTGACCTGCTTCGTGCCATGTATACACGAACCATATTATACAGTAACATTTTCGATTTTCAAAATGACTACCGTACCGGCTGCTGCAAACTCTCCAAATGCCTTACTTATCAGTCAGATGATCATGCATGATCATGAAGTTGGTCGCGGGAACACACCTCCAAAGTTGTTCCATATGGAGAACTATTGGATATGGAAAAGACGATTTGAAGATTACATTCGTCTAACTGATATTGATATGTGGGTTGTGATAACTCAAGGTTTTGATTGGCCTACTTATGAGAAAAATGGAGTAATCGGTAGATATACATATATCGATATGCCGATTGAAGAAAGGAAGAGGTACGCTGTTGAGGGAAAGGCTTTATCTACTCTTACTATGGCCTTACCTCAGGAAAGTGTAAACTAGTTTAAAAAGTACTCTACTTCGAAGGACTTATGGGACGCCTTTGAAAGATATTGTGAGGGTGATGCAACTTTGAAGAAAAATTGTATCAAACTTCTGAAACGCCAATATGAAGCCTTCAATGGACTGAAAGGAGAATCTCTTGATGAGATTATTACTCGATTCAGTCATTTGACCACTGAGTTGTCATATTTTGAGGTTGTTTATCCTCAGACTGAGTTAGTTGATAAGTTTCTGGAGTCACTACCTAAATTGTGGACTGATTATGTGCATCATCTACAAGATGATAAGGAATATAGTTCATGGGATTTTGAGATGGTAGTATCCAAACTTAAGAATAGAGATATAAAGAGAAGAATTAAGGATACCCACTCAGATTTTTCTCAAGATCCATTTATATATCATGCCAATTCTGTTCATTTGGCAAGTACTAGCTCAGGGAATAATGCATTTCTAAGTGGTGCTGAAGCTACACCAATAGTAGATGCATAAGGTCTTGTTGGATATGTTGCTTATGACAATACAAATTCGAATGTCAAGAGCAATGCACAATCCTTCCATGCTATGCCAATGAGTATGAGTTCTGCAGAAGGTAGAATGAGTGTTTACTCAGCTTTTTGTACTGCTCATGAAGCATTTATTGGTGGAAAGGTTACTGATCCTGCTTTGATCGATGAGGATTACAATCAAATAGATCCTGATGATTTAGAAGAAATGGATCTACAGTGGCAGCTAGCTATGCTTACCATCAAGGTCAGGAGATTCACTCAGAGAACAGGGAGATTTGTAGGAAATAGGACTAAAGGTTTTGATAAATCCAAGATGAAGTGTTATAATTGCGATGGATTTGGTCATTTTGCTGAAGAGTGTCAACGACCTAAGAGAAATGATAATACTGTTGCTGGTAGACAAAACTACAATCAAGGCGGTATTACTCCTTCAAACAGTCAGAGAACTCAAGCCATGATAACATTACCTGCTTCTCCGCAACAAGCTAGTACTCCTCATTTTATGGAGTCAAAGGCAGTTGTTGTTCAAAATCCAGATGGTACTTATCAATGGGATACACAAATAGAAAATACCTCGAATCATGCTTACATGGTTGGAGTTTATGATGAGGTAGTTGAGACGATTGATTATGCTGTGTACTCAAGTGAAGAGAATGCATCTGAGATAGTAAAGCAAAATGTGCGAAAAGTTACTGAGACTGTGAGATCTGAGAGTGAACCTATGACACCGGTAAAAGAATCTGAAGAAAAGATGGAGTCATCTAAGCCAGTAGATAATAATGATGGAGAGAGCATTGAAGATCAAATGAAGAATTTTGTGATACCTGAAGGTATGACAACTGAAGATTTTGTTGCATACATGGCAGATTGCAAGGCTGCAGATCAAAATGTATCATGTTCTTTATTCTCAATTGTTGATGTATATAAAATGGTGTCAGATTTGAAATTTGAGGTGTTAACACTTAAAGAAAATTTAACTAGTCTAACTACTGAAAATACTATTCTTAAGAAGGAAACTAAAGATTCTGATTTACTTCTACAACAAGATCGTAAAAATGAAACAGAGGTTGAACTAGATTTTGATCCTAATGAGGTAGTATACTACACATTGAAAGACTGTGATATAGTGTTTTATGATAGAGAAGTATCTATAACTATGATCCAGCCTAAATCTAGAATTAAGGAAGTTTGGTGTGTAGAAAATAAAGAAGAATGGTTAGCAGAACAAATTCCATATAAGAATAAACAGTATGTTCCTTTTAAGCCCGCTAGAACTATGGAAGAAGCAATACAAACGCTTGATACCATAGACGAAATGAAGGAGTACGGTATACCAATCCCTGAAATAGACTATGATCACTCTAGAAAACAACAAGCAAAGAAGTGTTATACTTGTCGTGAGAGAGGTCATATAGCTAATGACTGTCCAAATAGGAAGGTCAAGAATTCTAAGAATGACAATCAAGTCAAGTCAAAGGATGTTGATGAAATTCCTAATACTAAAGGGAAGGGTAAACTAGTGCAACAAGTAATGTCACCACAATTTATGAGTGCATATAGAAGAAAGTATTATGAGGATTATGCAAAAAGATATCTTGATAACGAAAATGCATAGAAACATGTTAAGTTACTTAAATCTTTGTCATATGGTGAGTCTGCTGTGATAGATCAAGGGATTAATTTCAATCGATCTAAGACCCCAAAACGACAGGGACCTTCACAGAATACTACTACTAGTAGTGGAAGTCCAAGTCATTCCCGTACACCTCAAAGGATTAATTAACCTAGGAATAAGATGGCTCAACAAAATCGATCACCCCGTTCTAGAATTAATAGTTCGTCTAAATTCTATGATCGATTAGGGAGTCAACCTAGATATGGTATTAATTTACCAAGGAATTTTCCTCCCAGGGCTCGTTTCAGTTCACCTAAGAAACAGTCTAAGACACCATCTTCATCCATGGCTCCATTACAGAGCGATGGATATTGGACCGAATTAATCATTACAGATGAATTCGGTAAACCTAAACCTCAGAAGGTTTGGGTTCCCTTTAGAAACTGACCATCTTATTGTCGTATGTGCAGAGAGAACCAAGGAAGCCTATCAGTCATTGGTATGTTGACAGTGGATGCTCTCGGCACATGACAGGGGACAAGAAAGTGTTGTCCAACTATGAAGATGTAAATGGTTCTTATGTTAGTTTCGCAGTTCCCAAAGGCGGCAACATCTCGGGCCAAGGTGATGTTGTCAATGAGAAGATTAAGCTGGAGAAAGTCAATTATGTGGAACAGTTATCACATAATTTATTGAGTGTTTCTCAGATTTGTGACAAGGGAAATCATGTCTATTTTACTGAGAAAGAAGCACTTATTTTGAAACCAGGATATGTTATTCCTGAAGACTAGATCCTGCTAAAAGCTCCTAGGAAGAGAGACATCTATTGCCTTGTGTTAGGTGTTGATGATCCAAAGAAGTCAGTTTGCTTGTTGACTAAAGCAAACGAATCTGAATCGTTGCTATGGCATAGAAAAATGGGACATATTAATTTCCGAAAGATGAATGATATTGTCAGACATGGTTTGGTTGAAGGTGTTCCCATGAAACGGTTTGAAATGGAAGATAAATGTGTACCTTGTCTGAAAGGAAAACAACAAAAGTCTGCCCATAAACCAAAGCAAGAAAATTCTATTGCCAGCCCATTTGAGCTACTTCACATGGATTTATTTGGTCCAGTGAATGTAAGAAGTATCGGAGGAATGTATTACTGTTTGGTGGTTACTGATGACTACTCGAGATTCTCATGGGTATTCTTTCTTCAATCGAAAGATGAGACTACACAGATTTTGATCAACTGCTTTGTTGAAACTGAAAATGTTTATGGAGTTCGTAATAAGAGAATCAGAAGTGGAAATGGAACTGAATTTAAGAATAAAATACTGGAAGTTTTTTGTTTGTCCAAAGGAATCCAACATCAATTCAGTGCACCGTATGAACCACAACAGAATGGAGTTGCTGAAAGAAAGAATAAGACTCCAATCGAGACAGCTAGAACTATGTTTGCTGATTCAGGGCTCCCTACTATGTTTTGGGGGGAGGCAGTGAATACAACTTGTCATATAATACATAGTAGGGTGTTCACGGTCCAAGAACCGGACCGAACCGGACTTGTACAAGACCAATCCGAGGACCGTTTGTTTAGAAATTTAGAACCGAGGACCGGACCGATGTCTTCCATTCGGTCCATGCTCGGTTTATATTCGGTTTTCGGGTCTAAAAGGTTGGACCGAGAACCAAGTGTTGGGCTTTATTTTTAGTCATGTTTGTTTGATTTCAGCCATACTTTTTGAGTTTTTGTTATTCATGAATAATAATGCAAGCAAGTTGCTTATCTAGAATTATTTATATGGGATATATCATACATATATGTTTTTGAGTTTTAACAAGAAGTCAAGAATCCAAGCCATATAGCAAAATGCCCAACGTACTAGTGTACTAATGCAGATTCTAGTGAAGCAAGTATGCAACACGAAAATATGGACAATGACTTTTGGAGTTTTGATATAATATTAATACATTACAAGCTTCTATAAGTTGGACCACTTGTACCCAAATTCATACAGGTCCATTTTAAACTTTAACTTTAGATCAGACCAACAATTTCTATATAATTTTATACAATCATACACAGTACTATACCAGAGCTAGTACTAGAGCTGAGTACCTGCGTGGCTGTGTCTTTGACCTGAGTACAAGCTAACATTTATGCTTTCATAATTTGCATTCACAATATAAAAAATGCTTCAAAAAATAAGATTTAGCTCAATAGTACAGAAAGTGTCAATCTTAGTAGCAAATAAAGTCTCAAAAACACCAAATAATAAGAAAAATACTTGTCACAATTAAAAAGTCTCAAAATCCCTACTTAAACTTATATTGAATATTTGAAATTTTGAATTATAGGTCGCATACACCTCGGTTCGGTCCAAACCGAAGGTTTTCTCGGTTTAAACATGGACCGGACCGAGGACCGAATGACATGAAATTAAGGAACTGTGGACCGGACCGATGATCTCGGTTCTACTCGGTTTCGGTCCAAAATCGGTCCGGTTTTCTCGGTCTGGACCATAATATGAACGCCCCTAATACATAGTTAAGCGTCATAATAAGACATGTTATGAGCTTTTACATAAGAAGAAACCAAATTTACAGAATGTTGAACCATTTGGTGTACCATGTACGTTCTCAAAATATCTACCTCAGTCAAAGTTTGATCCAAAGGTTAAAGAGGGATTTTTCATGGGTTATAAACCGGGTACTCCAATTCGACGGGTTTACAACAATTTGACCGGAAAAGTTGACTTGGGTACACATGTCAAGATTGTCAGTCATAAACCCACTGTTCATTCTGGAACTGGCAAGAATTTCGATTATGACAGTGTATTTCGTTCACTACCCGGTCCTGCTTCTTATTCAGATCCTGAAACAGTGGACGATGTGATCATTTTAAGAGATCATGTTGATTATGCTCCTATGCTTACATCCATTTCTGCCAGAATGTCGATACTACTCCAACCAAAGTTCAGTCTACTACTGTTGTTGGTGAAAGTAGTAAGGAAAAGAATAAGCCAACAAATTCAGATGATAGTGAACGCGAGAAAATTACACCACTTACTCCGTCAAAGGTTTCACTGCCTGATGATGATCCTATTTCTAAAGAATCGGAAGATGATTTTAGCTCTCCTGAGTTTCAGATTAAAACGAATTTAGGAGAAAGTCTGAATGTTGATTCGGTTCCTCAATATCGAATTAATAAGGATCATCCAGTTGAAAATATTCTTGGTAATGCTACAGAACCTGTTCGAACTAGAAATCAGTTGAATAAGGAACTGACTAGTTTGTTTTGTGAAGTAAAAGACACTGGATTGATAACTGAGTGTTTATATTCTGGTTTCATTTCACAAATAGAACCCAAGAATGTTAAGGCAACACTTCAAGATCCATGTTGGGTTGAAGCTATGCAAGAAGAATTAGCTCAATTTGAAAAACTTGGAGTATAGGAGTTAGTAGATGTGCCTAGAAGTAAAGAACCGATTGGAACTCGTTGGGTATTTAAATGCAAACGAGATGACAAAGGGGTCGTTACTAGGAATAAGACACGTTTGGTAGTTCAGGGGTTTGCACAACGAGAAGGATATGACTATAATGAAACTTTTGCACCAGTTGCTACGATTGAAGCTATAAGGTTATTTTTAGCCTATGCTAGTTTCAAGGGTATAAAGGTGTAGCAGTTAGACGTTAAGAGTGTCTTCTTGTATGGTGAAGTTAAAGAAGAAGTATATGTTCACCAACCACCGGGGTTTGAAGATCCTAACTATCCAATAAGAGCTTATCGACTTGATAAGGCTCTTAATGGATTACATCAAGCACCCAGAGTGTGGTATGAGAAGTTGTCGACACATTTGTTGACAAATAGTTTTACCAGAGGATCGATAGACAACACATTATTTATCAAATGGAGGAAGCGAGATTATCTTATTGTACAAGTTTATGTGGATGATATGATATTTGGTTCATCTAACACAAAGATGTGCAAAGAGTTCGAAATGAGCATGAAAAAGGAATTTGAAATGAGTGCTATGGGGGAACTTCAATTCTTCCTCGGACTGCAAGTTGATCAAAGAAAAGATGGATTTTTCATACACCAGTCTAAGTATGTCGATGACATCTTAGAGAGGTTTCAAATGTTAGAATCCAAGACATATGGTACTCCTATTCAGCAGAATCATGGTTTAAGAGTTCTTGATCCGAAAGATGAACTTGTGGATGCAACTTATTATCGTGCTATTATTGGCTCATTGATGTATCTGATTGCTTCGCGTCCAGATATTATGTTTGTTGTTTGTCTATGTGCTAGATTTCAAGCTAGTCCGAAAGAGTCACATTTGGTTGCAGCAAAACGTATTCTACGTTATCCTAAGGGAAACCAAGGGCTTGGTCTATGGTATCCTATGGGAGGAACGTTTGATTTTGTTGCATATACTGATTCGGACTTTGGCGGTTGTAACAATGACAGGAAATCTACGACTGGAGGTTGTCAGTTTTTAGGAGGAAGATTAGTATCGTGGCAATGCAAGAAGCAAACATGTGTTGCTCAGTCTTCATGTGAGGCAGAGTATATGGCTGCTGGTAGCTGTTGTTCCCAGGTATTGTGGATTCAGCAATAACTTCGTGACTACGGTATGGATTTTCTTAATACTCCTATTAGAATAAACAATAAGTCAGCTATAGATATTACTAATAACCCTGTCATGCATAAGGTCACCAAGCATATTGATATTAGACATCATTTCTTGCGTGATTGTGCCCAAAAGATGTTAATTCATTTGGAAAAAGTTATAACTGATGATAATTTAGCCGATTTGTATACCAAAGCATTTGATAAGACTCGATTTGAGAAGTTAATTCTTCTCAATGGGATGAAGAATGCTGATTCATATTAAATCTCTTAAAGAACTAATTTTGTTAGTTTGTGTCTGTAAATAGCTAGAGTCATAAAAATACAAAAAAAAGTTCTTAGTGTCATAAAAACCAAAAAAATGTGAAAAATGAGAAAATAACAAAAATATGGAAGAGATTTAAGTTAATGCTTAAAGACGAGTAGACGTGTGGATACTTAGCTTTTAAGTCTGCTTAATTGTAATATAACTGCTTAGTTCAGTGATTACAATTTGGGATATGTTGGTAGACACAAAGTAGCAAGGTTTCATTAATCTGAACTTAATTTATACAATGTTCTTGTGGGAAACATATTCAGATATATGGTTGAGAATGCTTGCTTGTCAGTAATGAATTGATCTAGTCCTTAAATTTTGTGAAAGATCTAGCATACTATAGGATTTGTTCAAGGTATAGGCAAAAACCTCTACAAATCATGAGCATCAAAGTTAAATGTGATATTGTTTATGCAAATGAAATGAATGTTAATTAAGGGGCTAATGTGGTCTTTTAGATTCGGACAAGTATGTCCTCGGGGTGTCTTTGTATACCTAACCTACCTAAAGCTTCCAACTTGGGATAGGTTGTCAGAAAGTTCGCTACATGGGTCTCATAGAAAATCACGGATTCCTTATAAATAATAAAATGCAAAAGCAAATAATGTTAAATCACAATGTAATTAAATTTAGTAATCTAAAAAGTCTCTCATGATTTGTTTATGGATGTTTTTGAATATATATTGAATAAGTGTTATCTTAGTGCTTGTATTAATTACGGAAGTATATCTGAATGTGGGTCACATAAGTTCGCAAACTATTCAGTGGCATATTAGGCTACTCGGGTTACATGGTGACTGTCCTTGGCCAAGTTATATTGAAAATGTCACAACTCAAAGGAAACTGGAGGTACCGAGTGTTTAAGAGGAAAAATATACCGGTAATCGTGGTTGGATACTGTTCATAACTAATAATAAGAGAATTATTTCTCACCTGCAGACTTATGTAAATGCTAATCTGATCTAATCCGTAGAAACTTAAAATTTCTTGTAAATACATAAAGTAGTTTAGTTGTTATCTTTGTTTATTTTTCTCTTAATTTTAATTTTTAATTTTATTTTGAATAATAAGTGTCAGTTTGTGTGTCAAACTAGTTCTTAGTGCATGAGAGATTTGACAAGCATCTGATGATTCCGTAGAAAACTATGATTCTTAGTGAATTGTATGAATCTTGTTGCTTATGGTATTTATGTTTGAAGTATGGATTTTCAAATTAATACATAAGTTGTCTAATTTAGAAAATGAAATTGTTTTGAAAATTGTCAAGTCAAAATTTTGTGGATGTGTTTCACGTAAAATTTTGAAATTTCAATTGTTTTTGGTTGATAAGTATGCTTTACAAAGATTGGACTTGCCTTAGATTTTTGGTCGATAGGTTAAGATTATGATTGTTTTGCATATTTATGTTATTTGTGTTGATTTTGATGCATTGATGAAGTTTGTTAAGTGTGCAGGTTACTGATATCAAATTTCATTTGGATACCATGTTGAAACACGTTGGATCGGTTAAATCACAATCAATTTACATGCGGAATGCATCATTGCCTTTTTATCATAACCTAAGACTTAGTGTAATAGGTTATAATTGTATTATCAAGATCACAACCTAAGACTGATGGTGATAGGTTGTTGATATGATTATTTGATGTATTTATAATGCATTATACATTGAATGTGTTTTGATGTAAGTTTGCATTTGTTGAGTTAAACATTAATGGAGAAATGATCGATTTTATGTCAAGATTATAATGTAAGATTAATTTGGTACATTATTTTGATGACAAGTTAGTACGGATGATTTACGATTGCATATTCGAGTAGATACAGGATTTTGGTAACGAGTATCAACAGGTTTATGTTTCTGGAATTTTTGTAATTTTTCTATGATAAGTTTTTCTGAAAAAATTGACAAAATTTGGCTAAGGAATGAAACTCGTATGAATTAAAATCTGGAAATTCGACTTCGTTCGTGCTGACGTCAACATGCCTCGCGCTGACGTCATCACGCAGCCCACGAACTTGGTGTTCGGCCTAACCCACGAAGCTCTGAATATAAATACGGGTTTAACCTTTCATTAATTACTTTTAATCGAAAATTAACCCTAAGTAAATCACACGAACCCGTCTCCTTCATGCCACTATTCATTCGTTCCCTTTCTCGATCGATTTCCTCTACTTTTCGTGTTAATCATCCAAGATTGTTGGTATAATTACAATCTAGGATAGATTATTGATGTTTTAACTATGAAAATCATGGATTTAAGCAGTTATAATGCCCGATTTTCGAATTTTCTTTCGCGTAAACAGTAACATGGACGAACCAAGGATTGAATCTTTGATTTTTGATGATTTGGACTAAAATTGGACTTAACATTGGATTAATTGATGTCTGTACACCTTAAATCTAACAAAAGTTCACTTTCACATGTTAAAAATCAAGATTAATTGAAGAATTTATGGTTCGGTCACTATTCACATGAAGCAGATGAAGAACACGAAGAGCATTCCACTTCGTGTTCATCTAATGAATATCATAAAAACAAGTCCAAGTTGATGTTCTGTGGAGATGTTTTTCTGGGATCTGATGATCAGCTCGTGCTGACGTCACACGAAGGAGTTTCTCCTCGTTCTGACGTCATCACGAAACAGATCAGAAATTATTTCTAATTTTTGTTTTTCTTGTCGTTTTTGTCTAATTTTTTGCATGTATGGCAGGACAAGGTGCTAATGCTCGAGTGTTCGTCAAAGAGCACAATGCTGCGATTGATCTCAGCATTACTCAGCCGGGATGCATACCTGAGTTTCACGGTGTCCTACAGTGTCTCGCACGTTCTCGCATTCGATTTGCTTTGACCGAGAACCCTCCGTTGGTGATAAGTTTCATTTGAGAGTTCTGGAACTCAGCTCAAACAATGCAGATGGGTGATCATACGTATATTCGCACTACTGTTGGAGGACGTACTTTCACAATCTTAGCTGGAGACTTACGGACGATATTGGACTTAGGTGATATCGACATGGAGCAAGGTCTGACAGAGTTTTCAGAAGCTTTATGTGATGGTGCTCTACGACGTATGGGTTACACTTGTGACATTACCCACCCATACTATAAGAATCATCTTAGAGGCAAATGGAAGTTGTTTGCCTACTATCTTTTGAGGTCCATTAGTCATCGGAGTACAGGACATGACCATATGAACATTTATACTGCTTCTCAGATGGTTGCTTTAGTGCTGAACAAACTGTACAACTTTTCCTAGTACATTTGTGATAATTTTGTTAAGCAGTTGAGGTCATTTGGAACCGACAAAAAATTCTTCTTGTTTCCAAGATTTGTGATGATAATCATTCGGCATTATGCAACTGTTTTGCCTCAAGACGGTCCTACCTTTAAATTAGGTCGTCTTACGCATAAAGCGTTTGTAGAGAGTATGAAACACTTGTCGGGTAGAAATGTTCCGGATCATGTTGATAATCCACCATTGTTCGAACATTTGAATAACCCTAACTATGTTGCTCCTCGACAAGGTTGGGAAGATGAAATACCCGTTGCTGCTGCTGGTGATGATCAGGCTCAAGATAATCCTCAAGAAGAGTGAGCTGATCAGTTTGAGGGACTCAATGATGTTCCTTTGTTTGCTGGAAATCTGGAGAATGATCCAGATATGGATGCTCTTATGAGAGATATTGATGATCCTGCAAATCTTGCGCCACCAACTACTACTTCTGCTCCAGTTGGTGATGTTGCTGGTCCTTCTGAGCTACCAGTTACTGTTAATGCTGGTGATGACTCAGAAGATGATGAAGAAGAGGAAGAACGTTTGCCAAAAAGAAGACGAAGACAAGGGAAAGGAGTTGACGCTGTTGAGCGATTACAGCGATCTCAGACTGAAGTTGATAGAGATTTTGCTGCATATCAAGCTTCTATGGAGAGGTCTCATGCACCTAATGTTGGTGATACTCCATCAGTTGCTTCTTTAAGAGCTTCTGTTTCTGAGATTCCTGTTTCTGTGTCTACTACTTTTGCTGGTATTGTTGTTGTAGAGAAGAGGTCGAGACCCAAGTTTATCATAAGAGGAAATGGTTCTCGAGCACAAGTTGTCACTGAGGCTACAACTGTTACGATTCCTACTGCTCCGGAGTCTACTGTTCATCAAGAGCCAGAGTCGATAATTGCTGCTAGGCCTTCTTCTACTTCCATTCAGGCTACAGTTCTTGTTTCTACAATTATGAGACGTTTGAGGATGCCATTGGAA
This sequence comes from Erigeron canadensis, assembly GCF_010389155.1. Taxonomy (NCBI): domain Eukaryota; kingdom Viridiplantae; phylum Streptophyta; class Magnoliopsida; order Asterales; family Asteraceae; genus Erigeron; species Erigeron canadensis. Next base: position 25,165,223 of record NC_057765.1, read on the forward strand.
AGACCTCAGATGCCTCCCACAGGAACCTTTAGTGCTCGTATGCCTTCATTTGAAGCTACGATGCCACCCCATTCCTCTACATCTGAAGTTGCTTCTACTTCACGTCCAGTTGTTCCTGTTCAAGTGTAGCCGAGTCGTATGTTTTCTGAGAAGAAGATGTTATAGATGAGGGTTACAGCCTTGGAGAGTCAGCTTAAGCTCCAAGCTGCTTAGCATCAAGAAGAGATGGACTTAATGACAGCTCCTGTTCATTCTCTTGGTTCTAGACTTGACTAATTCTTGGATCAAGGGGGCGATAAAGATGGTTGTAAGGATGATGAGCTAGAAAAGAAGACAAGAGATGATGATCATGAAGATCAAGATCCAGCTTAAGGTCCAAACCAAGAACAACCAATAGTTGGTGAGCCAGAGAATCAGGGTCAAGGTCAAGATGTTGATGCTGGTATAGATTCAGAGACTGCAAACATTCAAGGGGAGTCGCCAAGACAGACAGAGTCAGAGATTGCTGGTACAGCAGGTGCTAGTACTTCTGGGACTCAAGATAAAGGTAAAGCTGTGGTGGTTGCTCCAAATGCAGATCCTGATGATCCAAATGATGATGATGAGGAAAATTCCAATTCAGGTAACTCCAATTCTAATTCTGATAGAATAGAAAGGGGGAGTCGAGAAAAGTTAGTGAATGATCCTCATAATCATATTGAAAAAGAAAATCTTAGCAAACGAAAATCTATTCAGGATAATGAGTCAACTAAGACCGATTCTACTACCAATGCTTCTATAGATTCAGATTTGCACCCATTGTTTGTGCATAGACTAGAAAAGAGATTGGGATATGATCCACAAGCTCATATGAGAGCTAGAGTAGAGATTATGGATTATGATAATTATTATGATCCAGGATCACTTAGGGATCAAATGAAAGAATGGTCAGGGTTAACTCATACTTCTTCAGAGTCAGAGTCAGATTCGGATTTAGATTCAGATTATGAACCTTAATGCTAATGATTTTTTGTATTTTAGATGATTATAATAATGATTATAAGATAAATATGAATGTAATTATTACATTATATTTATGATATAATATTGTTCTTATAAGTTAAAATAGATAAAGATTATAAGATAAATATTAATGTAATTGTTACATTATATTTATGATATAGTATTATTTGTTTTAATTTCTTTTATGTATTTATACTATTTATTATGTCTTGACTTATGTTTTATGTTATTTGTCTTTGCATATTTGAATTGTTAAAATTGCAGATAAGCTTCAAAGGATAGGTTCATTGGATGATCTTGATGCTGAAGAAGACTTAGACAGTATCAATGATGAAGATCTGGAAGAAGGAGAGTTCATTACTTCAGAAGTTGATAGGAAAAGGTTACTTGATATACCTTATGACTTTGATCGTGTCTTTAATGAAGATGAAGTCTTTCAAGTTGAACCAATAGCTGAAGTAGGACATCTCAATCTTAATCCAATCAGAGATAGTCCAGATGAACTTAGGAATGCAACAAATTTGAGATTTGATGTATCTGTAAATATAGTAGATGAAGGACATGATAATGTATTTGATCTATTCTGGAATATAGATGCTACGCGAGAGGTTGATCTTGGAAGATTTAATATACCTTCGGTGCAGCAAGATCCGGAGTTTATTATTAATAGACTGATTCCAAGTTATTGAGGACATACTGGTTTGGTAATACGTGATACGTATAAGACATCGATGTTTTAGGACTTTGTCTCAGACAAGGATGCACCTAAGTATTTCTCAGTGATACAAAGTTGGTTCTATGATCAAAGAATCGAGTTATTTGTTATCAAGAGAAAAAAAGGATGCCAGTATATGTCAATGAGTCAAAGACATTTCCACTCTCTTAGTGATTCCGATATCTTAGATTTGGGAAGAAGATGGTTCGTTAATCTTCAACAAAATGGACTTGCAGATTTCTATTGGAATAGATTCTGAAGTGAAAGAATTTGGAATTTCAGCAATAGACGTTTGAAGCCTGAAGATAGGTTGATTAAACCTACACCGAAGAAGAAGATTAAGAATCCAGAAGGCACATACCGGTTTGTCCAGAGAAGAATTAAATGTGTTAAGAAGGTTCCCGCTATCAATTGGGATCAAGATATGCTAACGACAATGACATTTTGGCAGATAGATATCAAGTGAGGCAAAGCACAGATGTTTATTGATGATTAAAAGAAACAAATGTTGCTACGCATGTATGAGCCGATGTAGGTTGTCAACTTGTCAAGAGGTGATCAGAGAAGACTTTTGAATACACCTTGTTCAGCAGTGGAATTTTGGAGAGTTGAAGAAAGGCGCTATCACAACATTCTTGCTCATTATTTACAAGAGAGAATTCATGGGAATAGCACAAGGCTTTTATTTAATGGATGGCTTTGAAGTTCAAAGACTCTAAAGAAATCTAGTTGCAACTGTCAAGGTGGAGTCTGTAGATGCAGATTCGTGTGACACTCGCAACATAGATTTGATTATCGTCTATGTTTTAGGAATTATGTTTGTAATCATTTAAATAAGAACCTTTGTTGGTATTTAATGATTACGTTTGAACTTCAATATTATATCTGCTTATGTTTTGGTCTGTGTTTGTGTGTTATATATTGTTTTGCAGGTACAAGAACATAGAACCAAGGTTTATACGTGTCATAGGATGCTTAAACGATGGTTGGATGTTATGTACGAGCCAAACGAAGTCAAACAAAGAACCAAAGGGTCGAACCTCATGCTGACGTCATCAGCATGAAGAACTGACCTCGTGCTGATGTCAGCACGAGGCAGGTAAATTGGTTTATTGTTTCGGGGTTAATCCTTCAATTAAGGCCGAAATCCACACGAACCAAAACCCTACTAGTATAAATACAAACCTAATCTACGAAATTGGGGGTCAATTATATTCATAAGTTGATATAATCATGAATTGAGGCTACTCGTTGCTTGTGTGACCTCCTACACGAACCACAAGCTTCGTGCATCACCTTAGGTTGGTTAATTGCTCATTAATCGACGGAAGGCAATAGCAATCTAGTTATCTCAAGAGGATTCTGCACTCTTGACATAACGAATCACGTCTTATTTGATCCACGCAACAATAGGGTCCCTTACAGTGAGTGATTCAAACTCGTTAGGAAAAATCTTTATGAAACTGTTCCCTCCTAAATCAAGTTCTACAAGATTCACACACCGAGACAGATTTGAAGGAATTTCACCTGACAAGGAATTAATAGGAAGTCCTAGCCTCCTTAACTTCAATAACTTGCCAACTTCCTGGGGGAGGTTGCCCTTGAAGCTATTGTTGTGTAAGAAAATCACCTTGAGAAAGGACAAATTACCAATTGTAGGTGATATCAAACCAGAAAGACCCGAAGACCTTAAATTGAGGCCGACAACACTCTTGTGCTTTAATTTGACCGCATACAATACCTGTCCAGTTTCAAAAATGGATCGAATCATTCCATGATCTCATGATTTGATTTGGGTCCAACTGTAACATTCGTGATTTTTGACCTTATTTGACTTGTAATTAAACGTCATTAAATGTGAAAGATTTCGTGAATTTATATGAATTTTGGAACGTTTTGACATGTTTTAACGTAACGTTGAGTTTAAATGTGTTTACAGGTTCGTTTAAGCGTTTAAATGATTAACAAATAGCTATCCGTCGAAGTTAGTGGAGCGGAAGCCACTTTTGGACCTCTCTAGGCCGACCCCTAACCCCCAACCCCATACACACACACACACACACTCATTTTCTCCATACCAAAGATCTTATCTCTTCTCTTTCTCTCCCATCTTTACTTTTTCTCCTTCATTATCAACCACCAAAAAAAAACCACCATAAATTCACCATAAGTTATTGAATCGTTCAGTTGTTGATGTTAAATTAACTACATCTTATAACCATAATAATAAGAATCATCAAGAATCCAAGATTTTCCATTGTTCCAAGTGTTCATCCACTTTTAGGGCTCCAAATCCGAATTTGAAGTTGTAGGACGAAATGGTAAGTCTTTCATAGCTCAAAACGTTCCTTTTACATTGTAGGCTACTTCCTTGTTGTCAATGTAAACGTTTGGTGGTCGATATTGGCGTAATTTGTGTGTTTTAGCTTAAAAACTTATTTGAATCAAATCGTTAGAAATTGGAAGTGGGTTTGTGAAAGGAATGGATGTTTATGCTCATTTATACTTGTATTTGATTGTGTTAAAGTTTGGTAACCGGATTTGGTTTCTAAGGTTGTCAATTTTGAGGTCAAAACCCGTTTCTTGTTCCTGAAAAATGCGAATGATGTTCTGGGAATTAGCGGATGATCCGTGTTCATCCGACCATCCGCCAGATCATCCGCAAATTGCTGCCTTTCCCATAACATTTTCGTTCGGCTATCGGTCGACTTTCCATGATCCAAATTTTGTTTATTAGTCTTCTATCATTATTTTAAGGTCAACAAAATTGGTAATACACACTTCCAAATACTTTGATTTTCATGTCAAATTTTTGGTGCTAAGTCATTTAACCGTATTCAACCGTATTTAACCGAAACTCTTCCTTTGTCGCTTAAACGTTCTTGAATTGCATCTAAAGCAGCCGTAGGGGATTGTGGCATGATTTAGATTGCTAGACCTTACCGTTTGGGGATACATTGCGATGATAAATTGTTGTTCTAATAGGTTCTGATCGTTGTGCTCCCCGCTCACCCACTTAATATCTTTCTAACAACATCTAATGCCAAGGTGAGTTCTGTCGCTCCCTAGTCTATTGAGATTCTGGCTGAAAAGTGTACATACTTGATAAATATTGATTGATTGACTTATTGATTGTCGATGGACGCTGTGACTAAATGCTCGTTTAATTATGTTTTCAATTGTGATTACATGTTGTGATTTGGATAATTGTACATACATGGAAGACGATTATACTTTCAATGAGTAATAGATGTGGTGGGAAGGCTACGGGTGACCGTATATATAAGCATCAATGATTCCTTGAAAGTAGAATCGTATGAAGTGTATGTGAATTGTGTTGTTGGTTGATGGAAAACGTTTTGATATGGATCTGGACATAGGATCTTGCAAGATAATATTTTCCCCCATAACGTATTATAGATTTGTGATTGTGATAATGATTAAGTCCATGTTAATGGCATAACGATAAGTCCACGATTTGTGGCATAACATTGATGTTATGGTTATTGTTTAACGTGTATATTGTGTATGAATATTTAGTTGAAACGTAACATTGATATGACGCATTTGAAATATATGTAAGTGTGAAGTCCCTCACTCGATGGTTTAACCCACAAGTGTAGAATAATAAGGTCAAGTATGCACTAGATTGGACTAGTATTGCTTATAATATAAATGCAAGTATATAAATAAAGCAATAAAGACTTAAGCAATAAAGAAGTAAACAAGTATGTAAATGTTAGAACGCAAATGTAATTTTCAAGTGCATTTTATTTATTGATGTTAAATAAAGTACAAGGTTGTTGCAGGCTCAAGATATTACAAAGTAAATATCTAAACAACCTTATGAATTACAAGTGATCTATATTTGCTAAATAAACTCCTTGATCGAAAAACTTAAGTTGTGAAGTATAACTGTTAAGATCGAAAGTATTTAGACAAACACACCAAATTGCAAAAGTGATTTGGACGAAGGAAATGACTTGGTATTTATAGGCGAAAAGAATTAATATTTAATTCTTTTTGCCATACAAATAAGGTTTCATGCATTTAAGGAATATAAGATTCATTCCTTAAAAGCATTGGTTAAAGTACATGAATAAAGTCAATATGATGTGACTTGTAATACTTTAACTAACCACCTATACACGCGTGTAAGAACTTTTAACAAAGGACAAAAGGATTGTCCGGATAAAAGCGTGCAAAGGCAAATAAGTCAATTCCTCATAATCAGTGTTCAGACTTTTAAGGTCTAGAACACTGACAATGACTCCAGTCAGGAGATCTGGTAACACTACCAGTAGGCTCTGTCATTTGTCAGTCTTCTGTCTTCAGACTTCAATCTTTGACTTTAGTGAGAATGTCTTTAGTGGAAAGATCTTGACTGGAGTGAAGTCCAGTGAATCAATCTGGTGGAATCCAGATTCCTGTACAAGTAAATAGTTCACTGGGCTTCTCATAATTTCTGGACAAATCTTCAGAGGGCTCCAGTCTTCAAGTCTGGAGCAAGTCCAATAAATCTGGACCTAAAAAATTCCCCTATTTGTTTAGAAATTATGCAAGGTTTTTCAAGCTTCTATCTATACAAGTTTATGCTTGAAAAATCCTTGAACTTTTGACCAAGTCTAATTAAAGTTACTAGAAAACACCTTATAGATTATCAGTGTTTCCAGTTTATACATTTTAATTTTTTACTAGACTTAATCTGATCAAATACTTGTGGAAATAAAGCTTGCAACTTATATATACAGACATCAACTGAAGAAAAGTTACAACTTTGTACAATGAAATTACAAATACAAGTAAATGAGAACAAGAGTTAGGCCCTTCTCTTATCAGCATGTCTAAAAGCTTCTGCAGTGGCCTTTCTCTTTGCAGATGGAGAAGATGGTGATGAATCTAAAACTCTTAAACCCAAAGCAACCTCCATCTGTTGCTTCTTAACCCATTCCTTCTCTATTCTCTTCAGAAAGTACTTTGCATCTAGAGACACATCAGTCCTACCTCGAAAAGACAACCCAATTTCTTTCAGTTCACTCCAACCAAAGGCTTTGACTGATGTGTTCTTTCTTTCATCTGTGAAGTTCCCATTTCTGAAGAGCTTGATATGAAACTTGGAGAAGTTTCCATGGTTTTCTGCAAGGTTGATCTCAGCACTGATGATTTTCCTTGCATTGGCTCTAAAGGACATCTGTTCATTGTACTTGTCCTTTGTTTTAGCAGCCTGGATCATCTCTTCAGTTTCCCTTGACACTCTCCTTTGCTCTGCAGCCTTTTGTACATCTTTGTTTATTCTTTTAGAGAGGTCCAGAGGATTGAAGGTACTAAGATTAGCATATTTGGCAACTTTTGTTTTCCTGGCTGGATGCCTTGGCAAACCCTTGATTTTCTTTCTGTACTCATTTTCAAGGGCTGCAACCTCAAGTACACATCATCTAGAGCATCAAGGCATTGATGGACTCTGGGCTCTTCCTTCATCTTTTTGTAGACTTCAATTTGCACTCCCATATGTCCAACATTGTAAGAATCAAGAGTGTTCATTTTTGCCATATCTAATCTGTGGGCAACCATCTCTTCTCTTAAATTCTTTTTGAAAATATCAATGATAATGCCCTGTTGCCCCAGTCTATTGGCAGTTTCATCATCAGTAGATGGAAACTCCTCTTCCATATTTTCTTCTATTTCATCTCCAGATACCACATGTTTCGTTCTCTTTACTAGTTGTAGTTTAGTGTGCATATCTGGAAATGCTTGAAACACTGGCTCACTGGCATCGGTACCAACAGCCTCTTCTTCTTGTTCCTGGGCAATGGCTTCAGTACCAAGTGCCTCTTGAGCTTGTTGTGCATTGGAATCAGTACCAGTCACTTCTTGTTCTAAATCTTGAGCACTGGCATCAGTACCAGGCTTCTTCATCTCTAACATTTTTCTCCATACTTCCACCTTTCTCTTCAGATCTTCCCCCTTGGAAGGTGCATCAGTCGAAGACCTGTGGACATTCCAAATCTTCTCAAGCACGAGACGATCATTTGTCCCAAAGGTTCTTCTAGTAATGGGGGTCGAGAGATTAACAATCTGGCTAAGCCTGGTTACGTCTTCTTTAATCAAACCAACTTCAGCAAAAAAGTTCTTTGGCAACTCATCTTTAAACAACTTCACCATTTGAGGCATCAACCCATCTTGGATATTTCTAAGAATTAACCCAGAAACTTCTTCAATTAGTTCTTTCAGCATATCACTTCTAAAATTTCGTACAAGTGCATCACTGAGGTTGCTGACAACATCATTCTGGTCTAGGGTTGGCCTGCTCTCCAGATTGCTATTCCTAGCTCTCCAGATTGCTATTCCTGGCTGTAAGCCTTTGAACCTGCCAGTGGTTGAGAGATTTCATTCTTCACTACAGTCTGAACAGATGTCACCAACTTCTCTCCCAGTCCCTGGACTGCCACTTTGATATTTTCAGTATTTTGATTCGTGGTCAATACCAATTCATTCAATTTTTCGAACACTAGCTTTTCATTCCCAACAAACAAATTCATCTCTGAAGCAAGGTTGTTAGATAACAAAGATTTAAAATCTACAACAACCTGGGAAGAAGACTGGAGTGATCTCTCCAGGTCCACCACCTTATTAAAAAGGTCATGGACCTCGGTGGAAAAAGAAGTGGAGAGACCACTAGAAGGTGCCAGATCTGAAGCCATCCTGGCCATCAACGGTATTTGTTTCCGGAACCCAATCAGATGTGACAATAGTTGGGTCCAGTATACGGTGTTCAGAACTTGTTTCAAGTGGTGGTGGTTGATCGAATGAAGGTGGAAGTGGATTTGAAGATTCTGGTGGTGATGGATTTAAAGATTCTGGTGGTGGTGGAGGTAAGGATTCTGGTGGTGGTGGCATTTCTGATTCTGGTGGTGGGGTGACTGAAGTAGTAATAGAAATAACAATATTTTCTACTTCATCACCCAGAAAATTCATATCGAAATCAAAATTACCTTCACACATGGGTGATTCAACTTCATCATCAGCAGGAATTTCGCCAACATTCTGATCACCAACTTGTACATTCAAATCAATTGGAACATCTTGCTCACCAGTCACTTACTCAAGATTTTCCACATTTTCTCCTTCAACAATCAATGTCCCATTTGGACCCATAATGTCACCTGCTGGAGAGTGTGAGACTGGAATCACTAAAGGTGAGGCTCCAGTGACCCCAGCCTGTGCAGATCTGCCAAAGTCTTCACCACTCTCCCTACCAGAATCAATTAGAGTGGTTGCTTGCAGATTTTCCCTTATGACATCACTGGACTCCTGTTGGGAGGAATCCAGATGGTAAGTAACAGTACTAATAGGATTAACCAATAATCCTTCTCTCCTTAGACGTCTGGTTGTTCTTGGTCTTGTGGATGTGGTAGATGGAATGATAGCCAAACTCTGTTGCTGGTCAGAGGTCACCTTGGTTTCTGGTGACTGCTCTTCAGCAATGAAGGCTCCAGGGGGACCCACATGAAGTTGAGGGCCACCTTGAGTTTCTTCTGAATCAACTTGTCTGGTTACATCAGTTATTTCTCTCCTAAAATTGTGTATCATAACCTCTGGGATCTCAACCTCATTATTACTGGAAACCAAACTATTGAGATCCCTCAAATATTCAGCCATAGAGAAGTGACTGGTGTTATAATCATACTCAGGACCCAAAGTTCTTCTAAAAATCAAGGACAAGAATCTAATAAAGGGAACATGAGCTTTTCTTTTACGAGTTTTAATTCTTTCAGCCAGATCATTCCACAAACTTGGAGTAAAATCAACTCTAAGATCATACCATAAACAATAAGCAATCAGCAGTTGAGTCTAATTGATCTGGTCTAGCCCTCCAGATCCACTTCCAAGACACTCAACTATATGAGTGAAGAAAAATCTCCAAGAAACGGTGAGTTTACTCATGTATATCGTACCTTTTCTCTTCAACACCCCATTTTCATCCACGATGTCAGTATGACCCATTTCCCTACACACTTCCCTATGATTAATGCCAGTTGGAAGTTGTAGAGGCAACTCATTTTCAGCAAAGTAATTCAAACGAAGGGCATCTCGAAGAGTATCGACAGTTAATTGAAGAGAGCGAGATCCCTTTTTGAGAGTATAATGGATGGTGTCATCATCACCAGTCTTAAAATGAGCTGTGTACCAGAATTCACAAAGGTATCCATGGGTTCATGCTGAGAGCTCCATATAATGGACAACTAAGAAAGAAAGAGTTTAATCGTCCGATGATGGTTTGGGGACCATGAGTACCGGCAAGCTTTGCCATCCAGTTATGCATATTGATTCCAATTTTGTCAAAATCAATAATGATATCATGGGCTTTAACAACAATAGCAAGAGGAGTATAATTGTTTGTGAGGAGATTTTTATCTGAGTTCGATTGTCTAGGAGCCATTTGAGTATTGAAATTGAAACTGAAAAATTAGGGTTTACGAAGATTTGAAGATATTGATGATGAAATGCAGTAAATAAGAGAGAGAGATATGATTGAAATTGAATGAAATAGGAGTAAATGAAGGAATTTGAAGATTTGGGAGTAAATGATTTTCGTGATAAAATAAAAAGTGAAAGTAAATATGGGTATTTATAGAGGAGAGAGAAAATGGAATTCAAAACGGTAAATTTGAATTATTTCAAAACAATTTTGATCGGTTTTGACATCCGCATTTAATGTATCCCATCACACATAAATGTATGACGGTTGATAGCCCACAAAATTATCAACTTGCACTTTTTGTCTTCCCAAGGTAATAAAAATCATTATTTTAAGTTGAAAAAGTCATGCCATGTAAGATGAACAGTAACTGTCCATTTTAAAGAGTTTGTATGTATGGCACGCACTAACATCAAGTATTAAAATATTATGACTGACACACCATCACTCATTTCAATGCATTTAGAGGTTGACTGGATATTCCAGTATTACTGGTGTATTAGGCAAGTGAAATATGCATTGATGGTACATGGAGGGACACTCCAGTAATTAGTACCCAGATTAAACCATACTGGTAACCTCAAACACGCACATCAACTAATATAGAAAAATGAGAGGGACACATTAACAAAGCGACTGAAGTCACCTCAAACATGCACTTCAACTTATCCACTATTAGTGAGAGTGACACATTTACATGGTACCAGAAACATTTTCCAGAAAATGTCCAGAGAGGAAAATAAATTAATAAATTCCCCCCGGAAATTTAGACACTAAAAAAATGTGGTCTGAGTCTTCCCCTTGGAATGGTGATCCATAAATCGATCTATCAGTGCAAAGATAGTATCACAAAAGCGTTCGATAGCTTTACTGGTATAGATTTACAAATCTGGAAATCAAGAAACCATGCCAATGTCACAAAGACGTTCATAACAAGGTTCCAGATTTAAGGGTTCAACATTCCCAACTCACCAACAAGATGTTCAAAAGTTTTTACATCCAGAGTTTAGTAAAAATGTCAGCGAGTGGTTTGTCAGTGGGAATAAAATGGATTTCTATGTCATTTTTCATAACATGATCTCAAATAAAATGATACCTTACATCAATGTGTTTCGTCTTGGAGTGCATGACTGGATTGTTGGAGATAGCAATGACACTGGTATTATCACAAAATATTGGAGTTTTCGAATATTTAATACCATAATCAAGCAACTGGTTCTTCATCCAGAGTATCTGAGCACAACAACTGACTACGGACACAAACTCAGCTTCAGCAGATGATAATGAAACTGAAGTTTGCTTCTTACTGGTCCAGCTGACCAGTTTGCCACCAAGGAAATGATATCCACCAGTAGTAGATTTTCTGTCTATCTTACAACTTGCATAATTGTGAAGAGGAGTATAATTGTTTGTGAGGAGATTTTTATTAGAGTTTGATTGTCTAGGAGCCATTTGAGTATTGAAATTGAAACTGAAAAATTAGGGTTTATGAAGATTTGAAGATATTGATGATGAAATGTAGTAAAAAAAGAGAGAGATATATGATTGAAATTGAATGAAGAAAGGAGTAAACGTTATAACTATTATTGAACGTAAATGTTGACTTGTATTGATATATGTAAACGTGATTAGGTATTCTAATCCTCGTATATCGTTAACGGTTGATATCTCGACACTTGTTTCCTACTACTTGTCCCTACGAGCTCACCAACTTTATGTTAACGTGCGTTAGTATACTTTTCAGGTGAACAGGTTAGCTCAAAGACGTATTGGATGATTGATTGTTTGATTACGCTAGAATTGGACCTGGACTTGGACTTCTTGGATCCTTGATTCATTATATCCGATTAGGGGTTATGCTTATGTGTGATTAATGCCAGTTGGAAGTTGTAGAGGCAACTCATTTTCAGCAAATTAATTCAAACGAAGGGCATCTCGAAGAGTATCGACAGTTAATTGAAGAGAGCGAGATCCCTTTTTGAGAGTATAATGGATGGTGTCATCATCACCAGTCTTAAAATGAGCTGTATACCAAAATTCACAAAGGTATCCATGGGTTCATGCTCAGAGCCCCATATATTGGACAACTAAGAAAGAAAGAATTTAATCGTCCGATGATGGTTGGGGACCATGAGTACCGGCAAGCTTAACTCTAGCAAAGTGAAATGATGGCATTTGCGGAGTATGACACTCGGTAACCCTAAAGGCGTCTGATCAACAAATCTATGGTTACCCTATGTCATATAAAACTAATGACCTCGTGGATTGCGCATTGTGGATGATGTATAGTAGGTAACCCGGTATGTTTAATGGGTGTTGGTTCGGTGGAGGGTTAGCCGCTGGTACACCATGTATACATACCTGACCAATACTTAGAGAGCATAACGAAACCGAGTCTTGACATCCATTCAATATATTAACGATGTGGAAGGTTAGTCGCTGGTACACCCTGTATACATACACCTTTAATGTATTGAATGTTGAAGTTAAGATTCAGACTATGCTTTACCCGCCTAGTTAGTGACTTGACCCCTTTATATATTTGTATGCAATGGTTTAAAATCGTGGAATTGATTTAGAATCGAATGAAAACGGTGATGCTATGCCTCGTTATATTTGAAGATAAATGTTGATATGAATATTCGGTTGTGGTTGAATTGGAATTGTGTGATCAGTTAGGATGCGAATAAGATGTTGATAACATAGTTATTGCCATGATAATATCCCCGTAGAAATACGTGTCCTTGTAGTTGCTTAGGATAGTTTAATTTTGGATTATTGTTGTGTAGCGATTAATTGCAAATGTTCATGTGTGAATTGTGACGATTAACTTGGTAATCCAACACGTGTGTTCAAGGAGAGATGGATAGACCATGGAGAGCTAACATAAATTATAGGCGCCAAGACAAGTAAGAGAAACCGGTTGATCAAGAAAATTAAAGAAGTCAAGGTAGTCGTGGTAATCGTGAAGGACGTGAGAGAATCGAGTGGGTCAAACCTCAAAATGTGTACCATCAATTGCCATGTCTTTCCTTGAATGCCGTTCCGATCAATGCTCGAAATCTACCGATGGCCCAAGGTACTTCTTATGAGTGTGGTAGTCATGAGCACCACCGAAATAAGTTCCCCAACCTTATCGGTCACATACTCCGCATGGAATAACATTTACACTGATTGCGACCGAAACTCGTGTTGATCCTAAACGTCGTTTCAAATACTTTTCTTCTCAACGATCAATATACCACCGTATTATTTCACTCCGGTGCCGATTTAAGCCTTGTTTCCAAAGATTTCGTGCCTTTGATTGATACTAACCTTAGTCCGTTGTCGTATTACTTTAAACTTGAAATGGTAAATGGTGGGTTAACGAAAAATTAACCAAGTTGTCCATGATTGTACGTTAGAATTGTAGAATCACCCGTTTCTCATAGACCTAGTTCCATTTAATATCGGTAGTTTTGACGTGATTGTGAGAATGGATTGGATGTCGGCAATGAATGCGGTTATAGATTGCGGTAGTAGAGTAGTGAGGATTCCGTTAGAAAATGGTAAAGAATTAGTATTTCAAGGCGAGATGACTGATCCATGGGATAAGAAAAATATATAATGTTAATGACACGAAAGTTGAGTTGAAGATCGTGCCCGTGGTTAATGACCTTGCGGATGTATTCCCAGATGACCTACCAGGTTTGCCTCCATCTTGTCAATGTGATCTCCGAATTGATCTGATTCCTAACGCTTCTTCCGTGGCCAAAGCACCCTATCACTTAGCCCTGACCGATAAGCAAGAGTTGGCCGCCCAACTCAAAGAACTTCAAGAAAAAGGTTCTATCCACCCTAGTCAATCACCATGGGGCTCAACGGTTTTATTTGTCAAGAAGAAGGAGGGCTCATTCAGAATGTGTATCGATTATAAAAAAAAAATTTTTAACAGACTCACATTGAAGAATCGTTATTTCCTTCCAAGATTTTATGACTTATTTTATCAACTCCAAGGTGCTCGCTACTATTCTGGGATTGATTTGTGGTCGGGTTACCACCAATTGCGTATCCATGAAGATGATATTCTCAAGACGACCTTTCGAACCGGTTGTGGACACTTGAATTTGCGGTTATGCCTTTTGGGTTGGCCAATGCACCAGCGGCGTTCATGGACTTGATTAACTAGGTGTGTCGGCTCTACTTGGATAAGTTTGTCATTTCTTCATTGATGACATCCTTGTCTATTCCAAGACGAAAGAAGATCATTCGGAAACACTTGAGGAAAGTTTTAGATTTTCTGCGAGAAGAGAAATTGTATGCCAAGTTCTCCAAATGTAAATTTTGGGTTGAAGAGTTCCATTTTCTTGGTCACGTGGTGAGCAAAGAAGGAATTCACGTGGACCCAAGTAGAAATCGAAGCGGTGAAGATTTGGAGACGACCTGAGAAGCCAATCGAGATTCGCCAGTTTCTTCGTTTGGCGGGTTATTATAGACGTTTCATTAAGGGAGTTTGAGAAATTGCCCAACCTTTGGCCTTGTAGACTCAACGAGAAAGACGGTTTGATCGGGGTGAAGTGATTGCTTATGCATCTAGGCAGTTGAAGTTGCATGAGAAGAATTACCAGATTCATGACTTGGAATTGAGAACGGTGGTGTTTACCTTAAAATGTTGAAAACATTATCTATATGGCACCAAAAGTGTGATCTATACCAATCACGTAAGCCTTTTACGCGGTTTTGACCAAAGTGGATTGAGTATAATGCAATGGAGATGGCTTGAGATTTTAGTGATCATGATTGCGTTATCCGGCTTTACCCGGGTAAAGAAAACGTTGTAGCTGATGCCTTGAGCTGAAAGGAACGCATAAAACCAAACGAATTAGGGTCGTGAGCCTTATCATACAGAGTGTTCGCGAATCCATCATTGAAGTTCTACACGACTTAGAAGAACAATTAGGGTCGTGATTCCATCATTGAATTAGGGTCGTGAGGCTTCACAATGACGGTTTATACCTTATTGAACGATCATGGATTCCCGTTTTTGGTAGGTTGCGGTTGAGGTTGATAAATGAAGCTCATAAGTCGACATACTCGGTTCACCCGGGGTCTGCAAAAATGTATTTGACATGAGAGACTTATAGTGATGGTCGGGAATGAAGAAAGACATTACAAGATACGTTAGTGAATGCATCACGTGTTACAAGTAAAAGCCGACCACGAGAAACCACCCGGTTTGCTAGTTCAACCGGTAACGCCGCAGTGGAAATGGGAATGAATTGATACGAACTTCATCACGAAGTTGCCTAGATCGAGTTGTGGTCGGGACACCTTTTGGGTGATACTTGACCGGTTGACCAAGTCGGCTCGCTTTTTAGCCATTCGGGAAGATGATAAATTTGACACCATGGCACATTTGTATATCAAAGGAGTAGTATCCAAACTTGGAGTGCCGATCTCCGTTATAACCAATCAACATGCCCGATTTACTTCAAAGTATTTGAAGGCGTTCCAAAAAGCGATGGGTACTCAACTTGATGTGAGTACAGTGTTCCATCCGCAGATCGACTGTCAAAGAGAAAGAGCGATTCAGACGCTTGATGATATGTTAGGAGTTTGTGCCATCAATGTTTGGTGGCATTTGGTAAGTGCATTTACCGTTAGTCGAATTCGTTATAATAGTAATAGCTATCATGCTAGCATCCAAATGGCTCCATTTAAAGCTTTGTATGGAAGAAAATGTAGGTCACCGTTAGCTTGGACGGAAGTTGGTGAAAGCCAACTCTTTGGGGCCGAAATATGTTATTGAAACGACCAAGGTGATCCCACAACCTAAAGAAAAGTTGAGAGTGGCCCGAGAACGACAACTAAAGTATGCAAACGCGAGACAATAACCCCTTGAATTCAAAGTGGGTGATTTTGTGTTGTTAAAGTATCCATGTTGAAAGACGTAGTTTGATTTGTAAAACTTGACAATTTAGGGTCAAGGTATATCGGCCCATTTAAAAATAGTTAAACGAATTAGCCCGGTATTGTGTCGATTGGAGCTCCCTTGATGAACGTCTATTTTGTGATTATTTCCTATATCATTAGGCCGTGTTTTGATGTCTAAATAAGTTAAGAAATGTGAACTTTTGGTTCTTAATGGGATGACATGTTATGATAGGTTCACAAGGCGTGCAAGTGAAGGCAAACGTCTCTACTCAGCTCAACACGAAGCCACAAGACTCTTAGACCAAGACTAACAAGCGGAACATGAAGAATTTGAGGGCAACATGAAGCATACGACCATGTGTTAGTATTTTGGGCATAACATCTTCATACGGACTCCGTTTCTGACGAGTAAGCTATCCACGGAAAGCCGAAAGAAAAGATCTACAACTTTCATGTTGATGTTCAGGACCAGTGCCACTCACATAAAGCTCTAGCGCCGCTGGAAGTCATCCTGAAGCCTAACCAGCGGAGCTGGGAGCCAGCCAGCACTGCTAGGACTTCTGCCAGGGCTGCTCCCAAGGTCGGTTCAGCTAGGGTTTATCCGAAAACCTATAAATACCCCTCTAAAACCCTAGGGCCATAGCATACTTCTTCAAGACGACTTGTGGGTCGTTTCTAGGGTATTTTCACCAGATCTAAACCCTCATATCATCCGATAATCAAACATCAATCCTTAACAACAACATCATCATAATCATCAATCAAGAAGGCGTGGGTTTTGCTCAAGAGGTTCAGCCGAGAAAAACAAAGGAGGTAGCAGCCGTAACTTTGGATCTTCAAAGTCAACATCAACCAGCCACATACCTTTTAGTTTGATCTTTCCTTTTTCTCTTATTACTGTTATTCGGGTTACAGTACTGCAAGACTATTTTACCGTACAATTATTATTATGGATTCTTTTCTATTGATGATTGTTAGTAGTATTTGTTTTGCCATGAGTAACTAAATTAGTTTGCATCTGCTTGGATAATGTAACCATGCCGGTATAGTGATATTAACTATTTATAGTTGTTGAATTATTTTATGCTTGACCATTGATCCATAATTGTTTAGGTTTAAATACTTGAATGAATATGAAAGTATAGTTAAAGTAGGTTGGGGACATGACAGGAAGCCAAACTGCTTGGGTGACTTAACAGGAATCCCGTTTGACTATAAAAGTTATGTCATAAAAACAGACTTAGTTTATAATCTTAATTAGGGGAGTTAACAGGAAGCTTAATTAAAGGATTAGGTGACTTGACAAGAATTTTGACCACTTAAACCGGGGGACATAACAGGAAGCTTGGTAGTGATTAGTCGTTCAACAATTATAAGTAATTTGGTAGATTATCTAGGCGGCATGTGAACTGTTTCCAAGTAGATTCATCGTTTTTAATATTATTATCTTGAATTTACTTTTCAAAAATCTTTTCGTTGTGTCTTTTGACACAGCCTGCCCCGGTAATACCGGATTTTACTGTCTTTTAGTATTATTAGTTTAAGCATCGTCACAACTCGGTCACAACCCCCAACAATCTTAGAATTACACCTAGCTACATCCTGGTCTTACCTATTTGCTATACTATAAACGAACGGGTCCACTGCCCATGAGTGAGTGTAGTAGAGAAGTTAACCTTGTAATAAATAACTTTAAAACTTGTTAGGAATTTAAGTTAACGAAAATCTCTCATCATCCCTCAAGACTTGAGTGGAGTTCGTAATGTTAATCATATTTGTAATCTTTGGAAGTGTTTGGCGGATCCAACACTTCATGTGTCTCTTTGAAAAATCTGTGTTGATTAAACGTTAAGAGTTGTAGGAGAGCCGATACGGATCTTAAATCTAGAAGCTAAAAAGCTAAAAAATACTTGGTATACAAACGTTAAAATGGGATGTAAAGTTAGACGTGAACCAGAGTTTACTTGGGAACGAGAATATTAGATGGAAACCATGTATCCCCATTTATTGGACGAGTCTAGTTATATTTGAATTTCGGGACGAAATTCCTTTAACTGGAGAATAAACTAACATTCGTGACTTTTGACCTTAATTGAATTGTAATTAAATGTGATTAAATGTAAACGATTTCGTGAATTTATATGAATTTTGGAACGTTTTGACATGTTATAATGTAATGTTGAATTTAAATGTGTTTACGGGTTTGTTTTAGCGTTTAAATGATTAACGAATAGCTATTGGTCGAAGTTAGCGGAGCGAGAGCCACTTTTGGACCTCTCTAGGCCGGCCCCCAATCCCCCACACATAATCATTTTCTCCTTACCAAAAATCTTATCTCTTCTCTTTCTCTCCCTTCTTTACTTCTTTACCTTCATTATCAACCACCAACAATAACCACCATAAATTCGCTATAAGTTCTTGATTCGTTGAGTTGTTGATGTAAAATTAAGTACATCTTATAACCATAATAATAAGAATAATCAAGAATCCAATAATTTCCATTGTTCCAAGTATTCATCCACTTTTAGGGCTTTAAATCCGAATTAGGAGTTGTAAGTGGAATTGGTAAGTGTTTCATAGCTCAAAACGTTCATTTTACATTGTAGGCTACTTCGTTGTTGTCAATTTATACGTTTTGTGTCGATATTAGCATAATTTGTGTGTTTTAGCTTAAAAACGTGTTTTGAATCAAATTCCAATATTTGTGTGTTTTAGCTTAAAAGCATGTTTTGAATCAAATCGTTAGAAATTGGAAGTGAGTTTATGAAAAGAATGGATGTTTATGCTCATTTATATTTGTATTTGATAGTGTTAAAGTTTGGTAACCAGATTTGGTTTCTAAAGTTGTCAATTTTGAGGTCAAAACCCGTTTCTTGTTCTTGAAAAATGCGGACGATGTTCTGGGAATTAGCGGATGATCCGTGTTCATCCGACCATCTACCATATCATCCGCAAATCGCTGCCTTTCCCATAGCATTTTCGTTCAGTTATCGATTGACTTTCGATAATCCAAAACTTGTTTATTAGTTTTATATCATTATTTTAATGTCAACAAAATTGGTAAATCACATTTCAAAACACTTTGATTTTCATGTCAAATTTTTGGTGCTAAGTCATTTAACAGTATTCAACCGTATTTAACCGAAACTCTTCTTTTGTCGCTTAAACGTTCTTGAATTGCTTCTAAAGCATCCGTGGGGGATTGTGGCATGATTTAGATTGCAAGACCTAACCGTTTGGGGATACTTTGAGATGATAAGTTATTGTTCTAATAGGTTGTGATCGTTGTGCTCCTCGTTCACCCGCTTAATCTCTTTCTAACAACATCTAAGGCCAAGGTGAGTTCCGTCGCTCCCTACTCTATTGAGATTCGCGCTGAAAAGTGTACATACTTGATAAATGTTGATTGATTGACTTGTTGATTGTCGATGGACGCTGTGACTAAATGCTCGTTTAATTATGCTTTCGATTGTGATAACCTGTTGTGATTTGGATAGTTGTACATACATGGAAGACGATTATACTTTCAATGAGTAATAGATGTGGTGGGAAGGCTGCCGGTGACCTTATATATAAGAATCAATGATTTCTTGAAAGTAGAATCGTATGAAGTGTAAGTGCATTGTGTTGTTGGTTGATGGAAAACATTTTGAAATGGATCGGGACATAGGATCTTGCATGATAATATTTTCCCCCATAACGTATTATAGATTTGTGATTGTGATAACGATTAAGTCCATGCTAATGGCATAACGATAAGTCCATGATTTGTGGCATAACGTTGATGTTAAGGTTATTGTTTAACGTGTATATTATTGTGTATGAATGTTTAGTTGAAATGTAACATTAATATGACGCATTTGAAATAAATGTAAGTCGCCTCGTGATATGACGCATTTGTAATATATGTAAGTCGCCCCGTGATATGACGCATTTGAGATATATGTAAGTCGCCCCTGAAACGTATTTCGCGCATTGTTTATCATGTAAGTCGTGTCGGTTTATGGCGCATTATTTATTATGTAAGTCGTGCCAGAAACGTATTTCGCGCATTGTTTATCATGTAAGTCGTGTCGGTTTATTGCACATTATTTATTATGTAAGTCGTGTCAGATACGTATTTCACGGATTGTTTATCATGTAAGTCGTGCCAGATTATCATGCATTATTTATTATATAAGTCGTGCCGTTATAACTATTATTGATCGTAAACGTTGACTTGTATTGATTTGTGTAAACGTAATTAGGTATTCTAATCCTCGTGTATCGTTAACGGTTGATATCCCGACACTTGTTTCCTATTACCTGTCCCTACAAACTCACCAACTTGATGTTGATGCGTGTTAGTACACTTTTCAGGTGAACAAGTTAGCTCAAAAACGTATTGGATGATTGATTGTTTGATTACGCTAGAATTGGACCTGGACTTGGACTTCTTGGATCCGTGATTCATTATACCTGATCAGGGGTTATGCTTATGTGTGATTCCGGTTACTTTCTCCATTGAATGGTTCGTATTGATACTAGATCCTTCTATGCATCTAGATTTAGTCTACATAATTTCCATGCCATGCTGTGCTT